>NC_090922.1:905722754-906347754 GCF_040938575.1 Ambystoma mexicanum
ACATCTTTATAGCCTCATCTTTGGCTTCCTATGGTTCGGGACCAATTATCCTTGAGTTGCATTCCAGTGATCACCAATCCATATCTATTAGGTTGCATTTTGCACTTAAAAACTAGAATCACGACCCTGGTTTCATTTTTAGAAACTTGCGATAAAGGATTAAGGGTGAGATGGAATACCTCCCTACTTAATAGATTTACCCAGTGGGATGAATTCCTAAACATGTAGGAATTTCAATACTGTTGTAGCTGAGTGTCTGGACTGTGTGTTACAGAGCGGCCCGATACTCAGCCATAGCAACCATGCATATCACTACGATTCAAGAGGGGCAAAAGGAAAAAATAATTATAAAATAAATCCAATATCTACAGCTTCGTAACCTTGGGCATTGTAATCTATCAGAGAAAGAAGATCTACTAGCGAACTGGCAAATTAAGCAGCGATACAGAAACTATGAAATTCCAATTGCACGTTAAAGACGGCCAACTGCCAGTTAAACATCTTTTAAAATATGAAGTAATGCAATTTTACTATGAAAACTGTTGAGAAGGAGGTGGTAGAGAGGTCTCAACAATAAGTGAGGGCACCTGGGTAACATACTATGCTGCTACCATTTAAGATCTAGGGATGGGAGAGATGCCCCATTTACCTAGCGAGATATTGCAGGCTATATCATGGACAGTACTAGACCCAGAAGACATTGAATGTCTTATAAAGAAAAATAAGGGGTTGAGGGCACCCTGACAAATTAGCACCCATCACATTAAAGCAAGATCCGATCTTCTGGGCATCTGTTTTAGCAGTTCTATTCAGAGAAATGTTGTCAACAGGAGTGATGCCACTCATGACGAGTGGCCTATATTCTTCCCATTTATTTATTTTAAAAAAAGGCAATATCTCTAATTCGGACAATTATCAACTAATTGCCTTTTAGATGCGTAAAGTAAAATCTCTGCGGCCATGGTCCTGAAAGAAGCATGTCTTGTGGGTTACCAAACTTGGTATCCTAGCGCCTAGCCAGATTGGGTTCAGGCAGAATGTGGGCCCACCTTGAATGGAACCATTCTTCCCCCACATTCAGGCCGCTGTGGCAGAGGGGTGTAGCGGTACAGTATATACAGCCTTGCTAGATCTCGCCAGCGCCTTCAACATAAGTTAGTATGCATATTTTTGCTGCATAAGTTGTTAAAGAAGAGACAAGCAGGATGGTGCTGGAAACGTGCGTGATAATCCCATATGGTTGATTTCAATAAATGAAGGGTCAAGACACTTGAATATTTATTTAGTCTTTATTTAATGAGTACGTAATGGCCAGTGGTTAGCTAGGCACGTATAGTGCTAGTCACATAAGGAAAGCCAACGCGTGTTTCGACTGTATGTCTTTATCAAGGCACAGTATTTAGGTGGGTGCTGGTCCTTGAATAAGGATACTTGATAGCCACTGATGAGCCTGGAGGGCAGGCTGCAGTTACAAGACGCAGGGTCACAGTGAACTTTCGAAACACCTGTTGCTTTCCTCATGTGACCAGCACTATAAGTGCCCAGCAAGCCACAGGCCGTTATGTACTGATTAAATCAAAACTAAATATACATTCAAGTGTCTTGACACTTCATTTATCGAAATCAACCAGACGTGATTATCACGCATGGATCCAGAGCCAATACACACAGGGTTTCTACCATCCTTACAACATACAGGAATCTGTGAGCTTGTCCCATTGAAACCCTGTACACGGCAGCAGGAAGTACGCCTTTCCTATGCGCGCAACTACCAATTGCTTGTTAAAGAAGAGGGTTCCCCCTACTCCTCTGGTAAAACTGCTATCTTTCCTGCACTTTCATACATCTGTGCATTTTAGGCTGTCGAGAGAAGGTCACCAGTACCGCCCTACTGCAAACATGTTGGGCTTGAGACCGGTATACCTGCTTGCTCCCTTTCTCGTCAACATTTATCGGAAATTGACAAACTATGGGAGTCAATTAAATCCAAACCTTTCAGACTTAGTTCCCTGAAAATAAATTGGTTGTGCTTTGCAGATGACCTACTATTCTTTGACTTGACTCCAGCTATACAGTAGAGAATAATTAGACCATCAATGCTAGCAAGTAAATAATAGTGATTTTCTCCAAAAGGCGTAAACCAAAGTGATGGGATGGGGAGTAGGCAAGGTTTGTCTTATAACCACCACGTCCATGTGCTATCTGGGTTTTAATTTAACAATCGAGGAACCCATAGGAGCTACTGGAGAGGGTCTGAGAATTAGATCATCTTAAAAGACTGTGTAGCTTCTCTTTACTTTCATTTAGAGAGTATTACTTAGCCAAAGTTGTTCCATGCATAATATATAGTTTGGAGTTATGATCACAGTAATTTTCTGAATTCACTGGACGGAACGATTTGGAAGAGGGGACTGGGTCTTCCACTGTGTGTTCCGAACAGTACGATTCGACATGAATTCTGACTTATCTTTGGAGGACAGAGTTTCATGGCCAAAATTGTGGATTTTGTTTCGACAAGATGTTTGCACCTCCATTTAACTCTTTGTTTGAGCCGTTACATCTTATGCTCAAATCTAAGAGTATTACATTCTTAAATACATTTGGGTTGAATATGAAAAACATTCTTGAGAAATTGGTTTTGAAGGAAATTAATCTAACTGAAACTCAGGCAATGGTGAAGAACAAACTCTTCAGCTCAGATTGGTGTATGACTATCGATGGACTGGCTGCCAATTCACTGTACACAGAGTATAGGTGCTTTCTAAGGAAAAGATGATACCTGGTGAAATATATATCTATGTTTCCGTGTTACAAAGCAAGATCAGTGTACATGAGATTTAGATTTAATTTGCTCCTGACATTCAAAACTATGTGGCCCAGATTACAGCTGACGCCACAGAACAGAATAAGAAGATTATCTAAGAACCCTAATTTTGAAGCAACTATAAAACATCTTAATCTGTACTGTGAATTACAGCTACCCATTTAAAACATCCATTTCCAATTTCTCCAGAATTGCAGAACTCTGGAAGGCGAGAAAGGCCTCTGGGGCTGACCTAATGAGGGGTGACGGCATGCCAAATGTTCTCCACCTTTATTGGATGATCACAGAGGTGTTTCAAAGCTGGAATGCTCCAATATAAAGTGATTTTAGCGTAATGGACATTGACTAAAAGCAAATTATTTTAAGGGTTTTGCTTAAACAATTGTGTTTGTATAATTGATTTGCATTCTCTGTATGCAAATCATTTTTCTCTCCTTGTAATTTTGATATGTATTTATTTTTATGCTGTGAAACCGTTTAATTTTGAAACCATATTTCTAATAAATAAAAAAAAAAGATACCAGGAAGGCAACTCTGGGATTACCACAACAGAAAATGAGACAGATAAAGAAAGAACTACGAGCTGCACTTTGAAGACTATTTCAATTGGGAACTTGGCGAGGATAGTAGGTCTACTAGCAGCCTCTATACAAGCCATATTTCCAGGGCTCTTACATTACATAGCACTACAAAGGCTAAAACGCAAACACTTCCAAGAGGGTCAGAGATATCACCAGCTAGTGTCCCTGGTTCAGGAGGGGACAACAGAACTAGAACGGTGGCTCCAGAACATGGAAGCATGGAACGGGCAAGCCATTTTTGGGGACATTCCGGAGCTAGTCATAGAATCTAATGCAAGCAGGTCCGGTTGGGGAGCAAGATGCAGTCAGTTAGAGACGAGAGGCAAATGGTCACAAGGAGAGCTGGACCTACACATCAATTGCTTAGAGCTGTTAGCAAACTCGCTCGCAGTACAGACCTTTGTGAAAGACAGGGTGGACAGTTGTATCCTGCTCAGGATGGACAATCTCTCAGCGGTGAGATGCATCAACCGCCTGGGGGGAGCCAGATCCCGAATGTTAGTGAAACTTGCCAAAGACTTCGGGCACTATTGTCTAGAAAGGAGAATAGCCATCACAGCAGAGTATCACCCGAGAGTTAAAAATTTAGAGGAGGATTGCAAGACTCCAGCGACTGGAAGCGGAGCAAGAAAGTGTTTGCGAGCATAGCAAGGTTGTGGGCTCCTCTGGAATAGAACTATTTCCATACAGGTTGAACAAACAGAGGGCCACATTTTTCAGCTGGGGATTGGACCCAGAAACATTAGGCACAGATGCCTTTCTACAGGAATGAGGGGTTCCATGCGTTAATATCCCCACAAAATTATAGCCATATTTTTGGGATGACATTAAGCCATGGAACCTGCGGGGGACACCCCCGCAACCCCAGGTCCCAATAACTATATTAATTATCCCCACAAATAATATCGCCTATGGCCTTACCCCACGATCATATATATGTGGCGATATTATCGGTGGGGATAATATTACCTGATAACGAGTGGGGGACAGCAGCACACTACACCTTCCCGCCCTTCATGATGTTAGCCAGAACATTAACGAAGATCCCCAGGGGCAGAGTGGAAGTAGTGTTTATAGCGCTCGCCTGGAAATCGCAAGTGTGGTTTCCAGTTCTGATGGAACTTCACTCAGATTTCCCGCAGACGATTACTCACCAGCAAGATCTGCACACAGACCTGCCAGGGCACTGTCACCCTCTGATGATATAAGGGAACCTCTGTGATTAATCCGATGGAGTCTTCACCAATTCTCTAGTGGTAACCTCCTCCCATGTGGCCAGGGAACGGCAGCCACTGCCTCATCCTGAACCTTGGGACAGCTGTACGAGGGAGGATCACATGGGGGGAGACAACCTAAAGGGAGATTTAATGGCTTCATCAGGCGAGACATGGTATCCCTCCATTTTCTCTTGAAAGTAACCCTGCCATATCCAAGACCCTATGGCCTATTGTGATACATCCATGACAAATGGGGAAATCACTCTCTCCACATTCGACTCATAAATCATTCAGAACTCAATCACCATTTAAGAATACTGGAAATGGTTAAAGTTTTCCAAGTCAATTATCAAAAGTGAACTTCATCTCCCAGAAAGACCATAGTACTGGGACGAAGAAGCTGAACGGAAAAGTGAAGAACAATGAAAGCCAGAAGAACAACGTGCACTCTAGTGTTTGTAGAAACACACCTATGCCCGAGAAGTTTAAGAGGCAAGTGAGCAGAGAATGAATGTCTGCTGCCGGTGGGAAAGAGCAACTATGAAGGGGAAGAAACTGATAAGCAGTTAACAGAGTGGTGGATCAAGGCAGCTCACCAAAGAAGAAGGAAGGGGCTGTGCGAGAAGGACATGTGGTGGGACCACCAGGAGCCGGTGAAAGACTCCTGGGCATTCGCAGTTGACAGAGAGCAGCGCTTTACTTACCGGAGCCCACAGTAGCAGTCACATGAAGTGGAAGCCGTGAGAGACCAAGTAATCAAGCGGAACTCTCGCAAGAAGGAAACTGGTAGAAACGCTTCTCCGGTTAACCGCAGGAGAGATGGAAGACTCTAACAAGAGCCAGTGAGTCCACCCAGAGGCAGTGGGGACCCTGAGGCGTGTCAGAGGCAACGCAGTGTGAAAGTAAATGAAACAAGTAACAGACAGAAAGAACGAAGGAACTTGATGTGAGATGGGGGATTGGACAACAAATAAACCCCTTTCAAGTAAAAGGATATGTTATGCACATATGGGGAAAAACCAAACCAGATGGTATATCTGGAGGACAGTTTGACAAGGAATGTGTATATGCAACTTTGTAATTGATTTATAATGCGCTAAATACCCAGAGGTTGCTAAACGCGGACTAGGGGACCGAACCTGTGTTGCTCCGCGTCGTCTTGCTTCCAATGCGAGCGCGTTGCCCCTGAGCTATCCTCCCGAGACAAACTTTGGAGAAGGGCAGAAGCGCAGTGTGAATATAAGAGGTCCTGGCAGGAGAATAAAACATGCAATTACGAGTGGGTGAACAACAGAAGTCCTGGCAGGAGAGTATACTAGGCAACCACAAGTGTGAGAGAACAAGAATCCCTAGCAGGGGAATATGCCAGGCAACAATAATTATGAAATAAAGAGGCCCTGAGAAGAAACATCCGGACTAGAATTTATATTTGCTGTAAGCCTAAAAAGGAGCAAAGAACCGCTGCGCGAGACTGGATAGCAAAGAGAAATCCAGGGCAAGGGAACCACCCTCTGGAACGAGGATCTCTATCCTGGAAGAACTTTGGTGTTGGAGCCATTCATTCTTTTGTGAACACTTTTCTAAACCTCCCAAGTTTAAAGACATTTCCTGTTTCACCTCGAGTTTTAGTGTGAGGGTCAGAACGGTACTATACAAATGCCCAATAACATCCTGACAAATACAGATCCTTAGTTTTGGTTTAGGTAGGGAAATTCCTCTTAGAGGCCTTTTCCCAGCCCCTTTAATTTTCAATAAATGTCTAACCAAAAGCATGGCTAACTTGTGTCCGAGATTCATTCCTAAAGGTGTTGGACACAGATGGCACTTGCATGGCATTTTGGGACTAGCAGCTGAGTTTATTAAGCAATCATGGGCTGTTAGGACAGTTGTTCTTAAGTCCAAATAAGGGCTTAGTAAAACCATACAATTGAGACAGTGCAAAACTCCACTCTTAGAATAAAGCTGTAGCCCCTGAGTATTTAGTAGCATAGACAGAGAAGCCAGGCTAATCTTCGGAGGGAGAGAAGGCTGTAGCTTGATACAAAGAAATTGTAGCATACATATGGTCCAAAGAAACATGAAACACTACGTATTGTAAGAATAAATGTTTTATTTAGATACAAGTAGGCCAAGATAAATCTTGGGTAAATAAGTAGTATCACATTATATATAAACAATTATAAAAACAAAAACGTAAGGGATTCAACCCAAAGTAGAACCTAATTAAGAATACAATAAGCAGTCAAGGTAAGTCAAACCTATTACACATTCAGAATGCAATCAACTATTCTTAGGGAGGAAAACCAGTTTATATAAACTTTTCACCTGGGTCTGAGTAGTGGGGGTGGCCCAGTCCTGTTGTCAAGTTGGCCCGACTCGTGATCAGGAGGCCTGGTAGAAGAACTCGAAGTGTAGCCATTGAGTTCCTCCTACCAATGTGTCCCTTTGTATTTCTAAGTAAAATTACAAAGGAACCAATTAGTCGAAAGATGGTTCTACTGTTGTAGCTGGAGATGGAGACAGACGCTGTGGAGCATAGAAAAGCAGCTGATCAAGGAACACTGTAATGATGGCTGATGTACACTGAGAATAGAGGCAATGGTAGACAAGGGAAGGACACTACTGAGCAAACTCTGCAAACCCAACCTATCCTAACTCACGACAAAACGAGGACGCCTAGACGGAGTTTGGCAGTCTCAAGTCCACAGACTATCCCGACGAAACGAGGACGCCTAACGACCTGAGCGCCGGGAATCAGTCTCTAGTTCGTTGCGCTATTCTTTTGGGCATGCAGATTTGCTCAGGTAGGTGATGATAGTGCCACAGTGTAAACAGTTGTTGTTCCTTAATCCGGCGTGTTGAGTCCGAAATGTTGAAAAGGACTTTGCTGGAAAGCCAGTGCGAACAGTAGAGGCAGAGCAGGTCCAATAACGTTCCGGGGTTCGGCAGCGTGCGGACAATAAGGCAGAACAGAATCAGCAGGCAAGGCAGGTCAAATTGCGTTCCGGGGTTCGGCAGCGTGCGGACAGAGATGCAGATCAGAATCAGCAGGCACGGCAGGTCAAATAGCGTTCCAGGGTCTGGCAACGTGAAAGCAGTTCAGTAAGTAACAAACAGTAAACAGACAAGGAAGCAAGAGTTCAAGAAACACAGACTGCGGTCCAAAAAAGGCCAGGAAAAGATAAGTGCAGTCAAAGGGAACAAGACGTGGGTTCGGGAGCTTTCAGAAATTTTGACGAAAATCAGAAGCAGCGAGTGCAGCTACCCGGAAGCGTTATAACGGGTAGCCGCAAACTTGATTGGACCCTCCTCTTCCTTGCAGCGTGATTGTTTGTGGGGAGGACGCCATAGTCGCCATGGCAACATGGCAGCACGGGTTCGGAAAGGGTGTTTTGGCTTTTTATCAAAGGAACTCTTTGAAACGGGCAAGGGCCGTCGAACACTTTGGGTTGGATGTTTTGCGGTGATCTTGACACCTGTACAGCTTGTACTTTACTAGGCAAGGGCCCAATCCTACCTCCTCCTACCTCATGTCCAAGGCAGACCACTTTACTCTGAGCAATTTGACATTTACTTGCCTTTATGGTCAGATTGGCTTGTTCAAGTGCCTGTAACACACATTCAAGGTGATGAATATGTTCTTCCCAAGTGGGACTGAACACTGCAATGTCATCTAAGTATGCCATACAGAAGTCCTTTGACCCATTCAGAACAGGGTTCATCATCCTTTGGAATGTGGCAGGTGCATTCTTTAGTCCAAACGGCATGACCCTAAACTGATACAAGCCTCCAGGGGTAGAAAATGCAGTTTCATCTTGGCATGGTCTGTTAGAGCTATTTGCCAATAGCCTGAGGTCAGGTCAGTTGTACTGAGGTACTTGGCAGCTCCAAATTTGTCCACCAGCTCACCTGTCCAGGGTAAAGGATGGGCATCATTCTTAGGGACCGCATTCAGAGCCCTATAGTCCACGCAGAATCTCAACTCTTTGGTTCCTGCCTTTGGCATTAGTACAACTGGACTAGCCCATGGACTTGTAGATTGCTAAATAACCCTGAGGTCAAGCATCTTGTTGACCGCTTCCTTTATACAGGTACTGACATGATTAGACATTCTGTGGCCCCTGCTTCTGACAGGGAGACTGTCAACATTGAGGATATCATGCTGGCCCCAAGGGGTCAATCCTGGCATCAGAGAAAACAGAGGCAAACTGATTTAACAGAGCTTTGCACTCTTCTTGTTGCTGCAGAGTCACATCATAAGAGAGGTTTAGTCCTATGGTTTCATCTGAAGGGTGTCTGTTAGGCAAAGCTTGTATGGAGTACCCTTTGGGAGCACTACACACAACTCTGAATACAGGTATAGGAAACCCAACATTTGGTATAAGCTTGTACTACACAGTTTTGGTAGCGTGTTCAGCAGCCAGGCTCATCTCATGAGGGGTCATTGTGAGCTGTAGTGGAGTTACACAGAGATTCACAGTGACAAGTATTCAAATAAACTCTTAAACACAGGGTTTCCTGAATAAACAATTATTAATTTATAAGCCAGTAAGAATAAGCCTTCTTCAGAAGGGAGCAATATAATTGTAACACATAAATACACTTCAATACCGTACACTCTTAGTTTCAGTACCTTTGTATTGAAGAAGTGCAGCAGATGACTTCTGTTCCTGTACATATCTGCAGATCTCACTGTTCCTGGGCCTCAGCCGAGAGGGAGGACTTCTGGGGACTCCTGCACTGCAATGGGATGGTCACCGCTCGCAACCAGCAATCTTTAAAACAAGTGGCACTTCAGTGTTTCAGCTCCTCGGGTCTACCACAAAGATCAACACTGCAGTTTTTGGCTGTCAAAATGGACTTTCCTTGCTTCTGGGGTCCCGCACTCTGTTGAGGGGGCTCAGGCTCGGTAGTCCTGCTTCCGGGAGTGCGGAGGATTTTCCTGGAGCTCTTGGCCAACTTAAAAGCAACACACAATCTGGTGTTCCTCTTGCTGGCTATACGGTTTCCAGTAGGAACTCTGTGGAAATTCAACCAGTTCCGAGATGGATGCCCAGATGACTTACTTTGCAGTTGATTGGTCCCACCAACTCAAGGGGAGAAGTCATCCTTGCAGGGCTTCTCCGTCGATACGATTTTGGAGTTTCAGCACAGCAGCAGGGCTTCACCGGGCAAACGAACGGTCCAAGAGTTGCAACAGGCGTCCTTGTCAAGTTCTTCTTCGGTTCCTACGTCCAGTGGTCGACTCCTTCCAAGCCAAAAGCCTCGCCTTTTATTCAGTTCTCTCCTATTCATTTCAGCCTACTTGTCAGTCACCCAGCAGGTTGGCTGTCCTTGCCGGACAGTCAGCCGGCCAATCACTACAGAGTGCATTTGGGTCTCCTAGGAGACTAAGCACATTGAGTTTCGGGCACCTCCCACACTTCCGGCCCACCCCAGACAGCCTGGAACCAGAGCCGGGCTTCACTCGTGAATCCTGCCAAAGGCAAAGCAAACAATGTGACCAAACCAGGATTGGCGCGCAGAGTAAATCTCAAGGACCTTCCCAGAAAGAAATAGAGAAAAGAGAAGACTGGGGCCATTTTGACAAAAATGGCACCCTTGGGTGCTTAACTGCAGCTGCGAACGCAGCCTGCGGTAAATGCACACCACAGTAGTTAAAACGAAACCACTGCCACCAGCCATTGAGAGGAAAGGGTAACAAAAATGTTACATGAGAAGCTAGACAAAGGGGATACTAGGTATCCCCTCCAGCACCCTATTGTAAAATAGTTTGTGCTGGGTCTAGAAAGCTACAAATATAAGTAAAGTCAATTTCACTTTACTGCTCTTGGAAACAGTAGTTTATCCAGGAGAAGATATTTAAACCTTTGGGACATCTGAAAGACTTCCCTGTGCCACTTCACTGAAGGTGCTGTGTGACACAATGTAAAAGATGATGCCTATGGAGTTTGTAAGGCTCCATAACCAAAAGAAACACAAAGTTCACAAATCACATTAAAATACATGAGTGGGAAAAAAGGGTCTCGCTCTCTCCAGGATAAAAAAAAAAATCAAGTCCTCAAAATCCAGCAAAGTTGCTGGGGGTCTCTAAGGTGGAGGGAATTAGCACATTTCTGAGCATTCTCCCCACCAGTGTCCCATGAGGAGATCAGGGAAAGGTTCCCCCTCTTCCTCCTCCTCCTCCTCCTGGTCAGATGCAAGAAGCAAAACTCCTAGTTCTGGTCTTGAGACATAGGTCTTCAGACGATTAGTGTTAAAGACCCTAGGTGTCTCCTTGGGGTTGCGCAAGTCCACTAAATAATTGACCTCTCCAAGTTTGCTTACAACTTTGAAGGGATCTATCCATTTGTCCTGCAAGACTCTGTCTTGTGGGAACCATAACTAGAACTAGCTGGTCTGGAGCAAACTCCACCATGTTCACTTTCTGGTAATACCAATGCTTGACCGGCCTTCACGTTTTCAGAAGCTTCAGTTATCAATTGTACCATCCTTTTCTTGAGGCTGAGTATATCTTCAGTTACACAGACTAGCTTTAAGGTTGGAGAACTCGCCAATCCTTCTTTGATCAGAGACAAAAGGCCTCCGACAGGATGACCATAGAGGAACGCAAAGGGGCTGAAACCCACTCCAGCTTGAGGCACCTCTCTATAAGCAAAGAGAAGGCATGGCAGTAGAAGGTCCAATTTTCTTCTTGGGGGGTACTTCTAAGGCACCTATCATGCTCTTCATTGTATGGTTAAACCTCTCTACCAGCCCATTTGTTTGAGGGTTGTAGGCAGTTGAGAACTTGTAAGTAACTTCAATTTCTTTCTTAATGGCCTGCATGTAGTGGGACATAAAACTTGACCCACAATCAGAGATTACTTCCTACCCTGGTAAAAATACCAATGGGGGCCTAAGCCACTGCCTGAGCAGTAATATTCATCATAGGTATGGCCTCAGGGTACCTAGTAGAATGGTCTACAACAACCAATCTGTTGCCTGAGGAGGTTGGAGGATCTAGGGGACCAACGTCAATCGCAACCCTATCAAAAGGTACTCCCACCACTGGGAGGGGCACTAAAAGTGCCACATTCTTGGAACCACTTTTACCAGAAGTCTGGCAAGTGTGGCAGCTCCTACAATGTTCAACAACTGCACCCACCTTGGGCCAGTAAAAGTACAGCAACAGTCTCTCTTTGGTCTTTTTGGAATTAAAGTGACCAGCCAGAGGGATCTCATGTGCTAGTTGTAGGAACCTTGGTCATATCTCCTGGGGTATTACCAGTCTCCTGAAGTCCACTGGGGTAGACTCTGTAGGCTCACTGTAGAGGAGGCCATCATCCCAGTAGGGTCTATGCTTCGCTGGCTCTTGCCTTTCTAGCTGGGAAGCTGTCTGCTAACGCAGACCTTCTTGAGAGGGCCATTCTTTATCCCCTGCTGAAATCTGCCCTAGAGGGTCCCCCTTCTGCAAGCAAAGTCTGGAGCTCAGGATAGCCTCTAGGATCCAGATCTTCTAAGCAGGTAAGGATCGCCTCCAGTTCTGTTTCACCAGTAGCTGGTTCATCAGGAGTTTTGTCAACCACCAACTGAGCCTCAGCTGAAGGAGAGGTCACTGGGTGACCAAGGATTTTCCTCTGGAGCAGGTGCGAGACCCCTGTCTGTCCCAGAGATTCAGGATGTCTCATGGGTCTCTTTCTTCTGACGGGAAGGAGAAGGTTGGCCTGCCTGTGGGTTTGAGATACTAGATTGCTCCTTGATCTCAAACTGAGTCTCTCTCAAGGTTGCCTCTCTGGCCAATCTTGTCAGCTCCTGTTTCTTTTTGCTGGAAGGCCTTGGGGTGCTGGTGACTCCACCTAGAGTCTTCAAGTCATTACCCAACAGGACTCTCCCAGGTACTCAGACCAACAGGAATTCTTTCAGTCATGTTATTACACTGAATGAAGGCTGGCAAAATGGGGCATATGGATAGCACCTCTAGCAAGTTTATGGACCTTTGGGTGCCTTAGCTACATCCTCTGCTTTGAAAAAACATTCATCAACCACTGTAATACTGGCCCCAGTGTCTCCAATGGCAGGAGTACACTGTCCTTGTAATATTATTTGGTGTGGTCAGGGATAGTATTATAAACATCAATATTCTGTTGTTCCCACAGACCAAAGAACGCTAAAGAAACACAAGCTTGAACTCCAATGTGTTTCTCAGCTAGTAGGTGAAAGTGAACACCTGTTATTGAAGCTTCTTCCTCAGGGATGAAGGCTTAGGAGACTGATTGGATCCCTGAAAGTTTGCCCTTACATCTGGAATCCCCTTTCACATGGTCACCAGACCCACAAACCACACATTTACCCAAGCTTTTCTGGAATGGGGGTTTCTGGTAACCTCCCTCTGGCTGGACTCCAGAGGTTTCAGTAGGCCTGTATGGCTTCCCTTGGTATTTACTCTTATGGTGTTTGGGGCCCTCATTGGATGGTGGAGGATTAACATTTGGAGGATTAACATTTTCTTGACCCTCTTTCTTGTGCTTTTTCCTCCTCATCCTTTTTCTCAGTGGCCCAGAGTCCTTGTGAGTGGCCCTGTTGTGTTGGCTACCCACAAGTCAGCAGTTTGTGCTAGTCTTTTGGATCAATTTCTTTGGAGTCAGAAAGGTGCTGTCTCAGCTCAGGGGAGCATGCATCAAAATATTTTCAAGTAAAACATTTCTCATTCCTTCAAAAGAGTTTACTTTATAACCCATTACCCTGCCATCGAGGTTCTTCAGGCATTCACACACCCAGGTAGCCCAAGTGGTACCATCCTTTTTCTGATAGTCTCTGAACCTTTTTAGGTATTGGGAAGGGGTCTTCCCAACCCTGGCTATAAGAGCCTGTTTGACTATTTCATAGTTCTGTCATCAGCATTCAATTCCATGACAGCATCAAAGCTATTCTGGAGGTGCATAGACAATCCATGAAACTAAATCATTCCCGCTAATACCTTGCAAACCATAAGTGAATTCAAATGTACCCAACCAATCCAACACATCCAGCTTTGAATCATACATGCTTACCGCCTCTTTTGGTCGGCAAGGTCGCTTGGGACTCACAGACCGGGAAGACTTTAAAAAGGCGCAGACCTCAAGCCTCATTTTTTCAAGTGAGAAGTATTCTGGGTTTACATTGTGACACAGAGGGGCCATGGTAACAGGTAACTGAGGAACAGTGGAAGGGAGTCTCTCCCCACTTTGACCCATTTGGCCAATTAGTGCGAAGCTCTACACCCTAATCATCTTTTTCCATATCAATGTTGCGGGTAGGGGTTATGAGCCTACTGCAATGGTTTTGGTGATTCAACAATTTTTGTATCAACTCAATTTTACCTCCCTTACAACTCAAGCCCCTTGGTCTACATATATCTTTCAATTGTTTCATTTTAAGTGCAGTAAGGGACTGTTCATTAAAGTTAACAATTTCTTTGAGTTATAAATTCCTTTTTGTAGTGGATCTAGCCTTGTGGATGTTTTCTTGGACACAAGTATTACCAATAATCAGTGTAATCCACTCTACACAAAATCCCACCGCTGCCACTAATGTAAGGTACGTTTTTCTAAAGTCCAACTGGTGTGGGACTTCATAAGACTCATCTCTTGGTATTAGGGACCCAATTCTTAATATAGGCCTGTACTACACAAGTTGTTAGAGTGGCTGAGCAGCCAGGCTCATCTTAGAAGGGGTAATGTGAGATGTGGATCAGTACACTTGGCGTCAATCAAGGGACAAAGGGTTATACGTATTACTCTCATGTACACTCGTCCCTATCCAGACTAGATATTTGGGTCTCCTCTTGCATAGTGGGAAGGGTGAAGGGGATGGAACTGGGGACTCTTTCCCTCTTTGATCATGCCCCATTGTCAATACAGATAGCAATAGGGAACCCCTCGGAAGGCCTTTAGAAATTCCCCTTAGACATAATGCAAGAGTAGGTCTTGGAGGACTCAAAGACAAAATCGCTAAGTATTTCGAAGAGAACGAGACCCTAGAAAATGCCCCAGAATTGGTTTAGGATGCCGTTAAGGCAGTATTGAGAGGACACCTAATAAACTTGAAAACAGCTAGAGACAAAGGCGACAACGGGAGGTGTAACTTGAAGATAAACTCAAGGAAATACAGGTGGAAATGGTCCTAATAGGAAACTGCAAAGAGCAATGACACACGGCCAGGGTCAGTTGGAGATACTCTGCACGAACCATGTCGAAAAGGCTTTATTTTTTATGAAGCAACAATGTTATATAAAGGCTAACAAAGCTGATAGGCTGCTGGCCAGACAAATGAGAGATACAATTCGGATTAGAGGGGAAAATACAGGAGGGAGAGGTGATGAAGGCAATCCAATTGCTAACCCGGGAATAAAGACCTGGGTCCGGAATCGCTATCCGGCAAATTTCTACGAGAAATACCAAGATACCCTAATGCTACGACTTGCAAGGCTTTTCAACTCCTTTAGGTCAAAGGGGGCGATCACAGCCTCGATGAATGAGGCCAATATTGTAGTGTTCCCAAAAAGTGAGCAAGGACCAGACATCCCCAGGATCTTATAGACTGATTGCGCTAATAAATACAGATGCAAAAATATATTCCAACATTTGGGCGAACAGAGCTTTTGCCCAAATTAATTGGTCCGGGTCAATCGGGATTTATACCACAGAGACAAACTCATGACAATGTTTGTAGAGTTGGTCATCTATTGGAAAAAATGACCATAACACAGATACCGGCGATATAGGTCGCGTTGGATGCAGAAAAAGCTTTCGATAGAGTCTGGTCTTTTCAGTTTCGCTCTATGGAGCGTATGGGGTTTGGGACAGGATTTCTCCAAATGGTTCGAGACAACTACCAACGTCCCAAGATCCGATTGGCTATAGATGGACCACTGTTTAATAGTTCAACTATAAACCGGGGCACCAAACAAGGATGCCCATTGTAATACACCATCTACTTAAGAGTCCTTACTAGCAAGGCTTTGAGTTGCGGATCAGTTTAAAGGCATAGACATGACGGGGAAACACCACAAACAAGGGCTTTCGCAGACGATATGCTAATAGCGTTAGCAAACCCGGAAACATCACTACCATCACTGATGGCTGAACTGGATGAGTTTGGGGTGGTCTCAGGGTTAAAAATGAATAGGCTAAAATCAGAAATGTTAAATTTAATTGGCTAGGCCTGATGCCCTGGAGCGGCTGCAAGCCCTTACTCATTTGAAACTGGCGGTTAATAAAATCACACCTAGGGGGTCACACAACAAAATCTCCAGCAACTGCATGGAGCAAACTATCCCCTACTACTCAATCAGGTGAAAGCCGATCTGCAAAGATGGAACCCCCTTGCAATAACATGGCTGATGAGGATGAGGGTAATAAAAATGGTGGTTCTACCCAAAATCTTATACCACATCCAGGCACTCCCACTCCAAATATCAAAAACCTTTTGTTGCTCCCTTACCAAACTCATACCATCGTACATATGGCAAAACAAACCCCACAGAATGGCGATGAGTAACTTGACGGCTCAGAGAAAGGGGTGGAATGGCGCTTACCCCCTTTTGTAGATACTATCAAGCGGCACAACTGAGTAATAAAAGAATGGTTTCAGGGTGAGGGACAAAAGGTATGGGTACGGCAGGATAGGGCGGTAGCGGGCAAACCCTTGTGCTGACTTCTATGGTTAAACCTGGGTCATAGATCACCCAATGTAAGCATTAGCAAAAAAATAGTGGGACTGGTGGAAGATGTGTGGGATTCCACAGTGAACGAGGGGGCCCTATCCACATCTCCGTTCCCATTCCTCCCAATATTTTGGAACCCAGCGTTCCCACAGGAATGGAATCAGGAGCCTTCAAAACATGGAGAGAGGCAGGATGTTTGAAAATACGGGATATGTTCCAAGCTCAAACACTTAGACCATTTGAGGACTGCAAACGCAGCATGGGCATAGGTGAGGAGGATAGATTCTGCTTGTAAGGCAAGATTTGGAGCAGTACCCTTTGGGTGCATTACAACAACCTTGACCTCCTGACAATAGAAACCCAACCTTTGGTATAAGTCTGTACTACACAGGTTGGTAGCGCGATTGAGCAGCCAGGCTCATCTCAAGAGGGGTCAATGTGAGCAGTAGTGAGTTATAAAGAGATTCACAGTGACAAGTATCCAAATAAACACTTATTCAAGGTTTATTGATTAAACCATTATTAATTTAACAATCTGTTTGAATAAGCCTTCTTCAGAAGGGGCCAATATAATAGTAACACACAAATACACTACAAAATACACACTCTTGGTTTCTCTAAATCAGCAAATACCCATTTGGGATGGCCCACAGACACTTCCTACACCCTCAGGTGACTTAAATAGCTAGGACACTGTGGACATTAATATATCACTATTGCATTTAGACCAATACTTAGAAGTATGTCAAAGAAAAGGATTATTAGAATAAAACAAGAGATCACACAATTATTCTGAAGCAGGTACGTACTTTGGAAAACCCCCCACTGCAAAATAAGTTAACCCTTTGCTGGAAGGAAAGGCAAAACACAATGTCAGAAGAAAGAAGAGTTATTCAGGGAGTCAGGCCAGGCCAATGTCAATTGGGCAAACGTCTAGGTGAGTGGAAGCACTTCTTGTAGTAGAATAAAAGTCTTGCACAAAGCTTTAGAAGTAGTTGTAGACAAAGTAAGAATCAATGGAGGGCCACAAGGTGTTTAGACTTGGGAGGTAAATAAGCTGTTGGCAACCCTACAAGGCAAATGAGACACGTTTCAATTGAAAACATGTAAGGCTACACCACAAGAGGTAAGTTCTTAGACTGTACAATACCTTTGGTTAGAAGAAATGGTTCCAGCTGGCTTATTTTCCTGTATGGCTCTGCAGATCATGTTCCTGTGCCTCGGTCGTGGGGACAAGAGGGAGGACTTCTGGGGACTCCTGCAACACAACGGGATGGTCGGCGACAGCAAAGGATAAACTTCAATTCAGCTGCACTTTGCGGTTTCAGGTCCTCGCATCTCAGCAAATAGCATCGCGGACTCTGGGATACCATTTTGGAATTTCCTCGCATCTGGGGTCCAACACTCCGTTGAGGTGGCTAAGGCTTGGTCAGTCCTGCTTACTAGGAGTCCAGAGATCTTCCAGCAGCTCGGGTCCGACTTAAAATTGATGCACTCCAATCTGGTGTTCCTCTCCCTGGCACTTCGGTTCCTGCAGCAACAAGGAAGTACAGCCAGCTCCGAGAGGATGTCGAGATTAGTTCACTTTGGAGTCGATTGGTCCCACCAACTCAAGGGGAGACGTCTTTGCAGAGCTTCTCTAGTAGAAATGAATTTGGAGCTTCAGCAGGCATCTTCAAGTTCTTCTTCGGATTCCTTCGTCCAGTGGTCGACTGCCTTCCAAGCCAAAAGCCTCACCTTTTATGCATGTTTCTCCAATTCATTCCAGCCTAGCAGTCAGTCACCCAGCAGTGTGGCTGTCCTTGCCGGACAGCCAGCCAGCCAGCCAATCACCTAAGAGTGCATTCCTGTCTCCTAGGAGACAAAAGCACAGGGAGTTTCGCGCACCTCCCTCGCTTCCTGCCCTTGCCAGACATTCTGGAGCCAGAGGCGGGTTTCACTCGTGAATTACGCCAAAGACAAAACAAACAAAAAGGGACCAAACCTAGTTTGGCATGCAGAGTAAATCTCAAGAAGGAACTTTCAAACAAGAAATGGCGAAAAAAGAAGACCGGGGCCATTTTAACAAAATGGCCACACATGGGTGCTTTACCAAGGCTGCAATTGCAGCCCGCTGTAAAAACACACAATGGTAGTAAAAAGTAAACCACTGCCACCAGCCATTAATTGTAGAAAGGGTCGATGTCCCTCGAAAAGCCTCCGTTGAGGGCAATGTCACTGGATGTTATAAATAAGACGCATACCGTACGTAGCCTCAGTTTAAGTTTTTTTCCCCCAGAAAGTGTGGCACCAGTCTCATGCCTGCTTGACTGCACATAGCTTTTGCAGAAACGTAAGCTGCAATCGCATAGGAAATTCTCCTATGCGATTGCATAGAGGGGCAGGCTGGGAGGGCGATGTGGTATACGTTGGAGGAATATCCAGTAGAAAGAATGTTACCAGTTGGTAAGTAACTTGTTCTTCGAATGGATCATGTCCTCCAACGTATTCCACATCTTTGACAGACTCCCAAAGCAGTACCAGAAAATGGAGGAGGTAAAAGAATACCCAATCAGATGGCAGAATAAAGAACCGCCTTACCAAAGGCCATATCCTGACCATGGATCGTATCCAGGGAGTAATGTTTAACAAAGGTGTGGTGCCAAGCTCATGTAGCGGCATCAAATATTCCTAATAGGAACACCCAGCTGGAGAGCAGTGGAAGTAGCCACGCCCCTAGTGGAATGAGCTTGCAGCCCTTCAGGAAGCTCCTTACCCGCCAATCGCTAGCAATCCGTAATGGTGAAGATAATCCACCTGGACAAGGTCTTCTTGGTAACAGACTGGCCCAATCGGTGTCCAGCATATCCTACAAACAGTTGATAGACCACTCTGACCCTGGCCATCCTAGAAATGTAAAAGCTCAGAGCTCTCCTAGGATACAACCAATGGAGTCGCTCCTCTTCCTTACCAGGAGGAGGATAGAAAGAAGGGAGAGCCACCTTCTGACTCAAATGAAATTCAGATACTACCTTAGGTAGAAAGGAAGAACGTACCCACAGCACAAGCCTGTCTTTTTGGAACACAGTAAAGGGCGGCTTAGAGGAAAGTGCCTGCAATTCACTCACTTTGCGAGCAGAAGTAACCGCAACCAAGAACAAAGTCTTGAAGGAAAATAATCTCAAAGAACAAGAGTGCAAAGGTTCAAACGGAGCACCCATGACAAATTTCCAAACCAAATTTAAATGACAACGGCACCTGGAAAGGGTATGGCGGGAACACATTAGTCAGTCCTTTAAGAAACTGAGAAATCAAAGGACTCTTAAAGTAAGAACATTCTTCAGACGAGCGCTTAAATATAGACAGCGCCGCCAGGTAACCCTTAAATGGTGCCCATGTGAAGGCCCCTGTGGGCCAAGGAAAGAAAGACAAAACCATAGGAATGGAGCACTGAAAGGGGTCAACAATGTGACCTCTGCACCAGTCACAGAACTTGTGCCAACGGCAACGGTACAGGGATTTTGTTGCTGGCTGCCTGGCAACACCCATCACGTCATCAGGGAGGTCCCAATCCTTAAACCTCAACCTTTCAGATACCAAGAGTGAAGGTTGAGAGTTTTGACCTCTGGATGGAGAACCTGACCCCTCGCCCGCGAGAGCAGATTCTCTCAGTAGGGCAGTCGGCGTGGAGGGCAGATGGATATTTCTAGAAGGTCCGGGTACCATGCTCTCCTTGCCCAATCCAGAGCATTGAGGATCATGTGGGAACCGAACCTCTGCAACATTTGAGGAATGACGGGGACTGGAGTAAACAAGTGGGAATGACCAATTCACTACAAACGCGTCTCCTAGGGCTCCTCTCGGATGAAATTTCCTTGGGCAAAATCTCTCGCAATTCCGGTTGACACTGGTGGCGAAGAGATCCACTTGTGGGGTTCCCCAAAGGACGAAGATCTCCAGAAGGACTTCCTGAGCCAACTCACACTCGTGAGAGATTGTGCTCTGCTTGCTAAGAGCATCCGCTGCCGTATTTTCGTCTCCGGCCAGATGAACTGCAGAGAATAAATCCCTGCTGGATGGCCCAGAACCAGAGCTGCAGTGCCTCTCTGCACAACGGGAGTGACCCCCACCCCCCATTTTTTGTTGAGGTAATGCATGGCCACTGTTGTCAGCCATGATCAGGACACTCTTCCCCCGCACAGCTGGCAGAAAAGCCTTGAGGGCTAGCCTGATGGCCCTCAGCTCTAACAGGTTGATGTGGAGTTTGGACTCCGACGGAGAAAAACGACCGCTGGCGGTCAAGTCGTTGGCATGAGCGCCCCATCCTGTGAGGGAAGCATCTGTCACTACAGTCACCTCCACCATGGTTGCCAAAACGGCTCCCCCTTCATCAGGTTCCCTTCGTTGGCCCACCACAGAAGATCCTGGGAGACCGAGAGTGGAATCTGAACGGGATCTGACATCTTTCCTGAGAATTGTGACCACTGAATCTTGAGGACCCATTGCAGAGATGATATCCTCAGCCTGGCCTCTGGCACCAGAAAAATGCAGGATGCCATGAGGCCGAGCAACCTTAAGAATTGGCAAGCCGGGATACTCTGGGCATGTTGAAACGTGTCCACCATCTGCACAATGGGATGAGCCCTCACCTTGGGAGGCGGGCACTTCTAAGGACATGTCCAACACAGCCCCGATATGCTGGAGCTGTTGGGAAGGTGTCAGATGCGACTTCTTGAAATTGAGGGAGCAGCCCAGCCTGTGGAGGGAGCGACACATGCGACCGAGGTGATACAATGCTTGCTCAGGAGAGCGCGCCCAGATCAGCCAGTCGTGCAGGTAGGGGTAGACGTGAATCCCCCCCGCCTGGAGGTACACTGCCACCACAACCATTCGCTTGGTGAAGACCCTCGGGGCAGAGCTCAATCCGAACAGCAGGACCCGAAACTGAAAGTGCCAGTCTCCAGCCGCAAACCTCATGTACTTTCTGTGCTTGGGATGAATCAGCACATGAAAGTAAGCATTGTGTAGGTCCAGAGACACCAACCAATCCTGAAGTTGAAGGGCGTGGAGGACTTGATAAAAAGTAACAATCTTGAACTTGCCCTTCCTGAGAAGTTTGTTCAACCAATCCCCAGTCTTTCTTTGCGATCAAAAAATAAGGGGCATACCATCCCTTGTTCCTCTCTGCTACAGGCACCAGTTCTATAGTGCCTTTCTCCAGAAGGGTTAAGATTTCCTGCGCAAGGAGCGGATCTGGAAGCTTCAAAGAGTTTCCCTGGTGGATTGTCGTGAGGCCGCTTTAGGAAGGGAAAGTAGGAGCCGTGGGCCATCGTATCCAGAACCCACGCATCCGAAGTAATGGCTTGCCACTCTTCGAGATGCTGAGCTAGCCTGCCCCCAAACGGCGAACCATGCAACATGGCCTCATGAGTGTTTTGGAGCGGCTGCGGCAGTACCTGAAGGCATAGAGGCAGCAGCCTGAGCGGGTTTGGCACATCTATTTCCCCTACTACCACATTTCGCTGGCCGCTTTGACTGGCGGCCCTTCTCGTTCTACTAAAGGAAGAGTATTAACGAAAAGAACCTCCCCTCTACTGCTGTCCCCTAGGACGAAAAGGCAGAGGTTGACACACAGCTGCGCTTAAAGATTTTGCCGCAGCTTTCGAGGTCTGCAGCCTCTCAAGGCTCTCGTCAGCCTTGTTGCCAAACAAATGTGCGCCATAAAAGGGCATATTCAGAAGACGGGCTAGCACATCCGGAGCAAAACCCAACTTCCGCAACCACGCAAATCTGCATATAACGGTGCTCGCGGCCATAGACCGGCTAACACTATCAGCCGTATCTGAACCCGACAGAAGGGATTCGCACATGGCATCCTTGCCGTCTTGCACGAGAGCAAGGAACCCATCCCTTTCTTTCCCCTCAGGAATATGCTCAGCCGCTAAAGAAACAGTTCCACAGAGAGTGTGAGAACCATGCTAACAAGTGGAGTTGGCAGATTTCAATGCCATGCTCCCCGCAGAAAATACCTTCCAAGCCCAACCGTTGAAGCGTTTGTCGGCCATATCAGGAGGAATGGTAGGGGACGCCGCCTACCACGATGTGGCCACAGCCGCCTGAACCACCAAACCTTCGGAGTGGGCTGAGTGCATAAAAAGCTGGGGTCGCTAATGGAAGGGCAGTACTTTTTTGTCAATTATTTATTAACAGCCGGAAGAGATTCCGGTGACTGCAAAGCAACTGCCACCCTTTCCTGTAAGGTGAGATGAAACGGTAGCACCGGGTCAAAGGACAGACTTTGATCTAAAATGTCCGTTAGATCATCCTGTACAAAGTCTTCAGGAGGACTGGACTAGTCCAGATACTCCATGACCCTAGCCATGAGCCGCCTGTACGAAGACCCGGCATGAGCACCAGGCTCAGGCCTGCCAAATTCCACTTCCGGAGAAGTGTCCAACCCACTGGCATCATGAGGGGTTTGCCTCAACTCCTCCAATTGATTGTCTCCAGAAAAGACTGGAGTCACATCATGCTCAACAGGGTCCTTAAATTCAGACCTTTCTTCCTCTTCATATATGTTGTCCAGAGAGTTGAAACCCTGGCCTGGGGACAGAAGAGGGCCTGGAGTCCAAAACCGGCCTCACAGACTTCGCCGTAGTCTTCCTTGGAGGATCCACCAAATCAGGGTACTCCAATGGTAAATTGCGGTCAAAAATACCCAAAGGCGTGGAAGGCGCCAAAGGCTTCGACACCGAAAGTGACGGCGCTTCTGAGAAGGCGTGACGAGAAAAGTATGGCGGGAACCACTCCGGGACCGAGAACCATGGGCCTCCTCCTGATGTGGAGAGCCGCCCTTCAAATTGTCAGTGGACACCCCTTTGGTTTTCGATTTAGAAGTACGGGACTTACTGGGCTTAGAACCCCTACCTACCTGGAGCTTCCCCTCACGCTCCCTCAAGGCCTTGGCAGTCAGTGACTGGCATTTAGAACAGTCGTCGGTGTGACTCTCGCCCAGGCATCACAAACAAATGCGATGCGGGTCGGTGATCGACAATTTCGACTTGCAGTCCCGGCAGGGCTTGAAGCCAGACTGCAGAGTCGGTCTCTGCGATGAAACACACAAGGCGCGCTGAGTTCTCGAAGCAAACACGTTTGAGGAAAAAACAGAACTGAGGCTACGGGCGCTGTGCGTCCTATTTATATCAGGTGACGTCACCCTCGACGGAGGCCATCGAGGGACATCGATCCGACATCATTGACGCAGGACGCCCTCTGCCGAAAAAGATTCCGAAGTGCACAGCTGTGGACATTACATGTCAAAGATGTGGAATACACTGGAGGACACAATCCATTTGAAAAAGGGGATACCCAGTAACCCCTCCAGCAACCTATTGTAAGATGGTGTGTGCTGGGTCTAGAAAGTTACAAATGTAATTAAAGTCAATTTCACTCCACTGCTCTTGGAAACAGTTTATCCAAGAGAAGGTATTTAAACCTTTGGGAAATATGAAATACTTCCCTGTGCCACTGCACTGAAGGTGCAGTGTGACCGAATCTAAAGATGCCGCCTATGGAGTTTGTCAGACTCCATACTTAACAAAGAAACAGTGTTCAAATCGCATAGAAATACATGAGTGTGAAAAAGGTCTCACTCTCTCCAGGTAAGAAATTAAACTGTCCTAGAGTCCAGCAAAAAGTGCTGTGGGTCTCTAAGATAGAGAGGAATTAACACGTTTATGAGAATTCTCCCCAACACCGCTATAACCAACTGAAACATTGGCTAACTAACCCAATTAGTAAGCAGCAGCCACACATAAATTGACGCCTTTCAAAGTGTATATTAAAACTCGCACTGGTTTTAGGAAGTACATTTCAACTCTTCATAAACTAGTAAACTACAGCGCTACCTGCAATGGAACTATATATAAATCGGGCAGGGAACAGTGGCAATGCCTATGGGGAACCATTCCGAAATGAACTAGCTCCATTCAATCAAGGGAATTATGGTACAAAGTAAAGTTTCAATGGCACTACACCCCTGAACGGCTTCACACAATGTACCCAACAAAAGGGATGCAAGATCAAGGGGGACTGATCACATATTTGGTGGGACTGTTCAGCTATCAGGCTGTTTTGGGAGGAGGAGCAAATACAAATGGGAGGGATGTTTCCGGAAATTGGCTCAATAAATAAGCAGGTGTGGCTATGCGGCCTGTGGGACACGAAAACTAAAGCATATTCAAAAAGGCAGAAACGCAGCTTCATGATTCGTCTCACTACAGCGTCGCGGCACAAAAAATGTAAACCGAAAGAGGTTCCAACTAAACAAGACTGGCTTCAGAAGGTGTGGAACTTTGGACCCATATGGGTTGCCCATTCAAGCGAGACAGAGGGCCCAAACCTCCTTCAAATGTGATTGGGCGTATGTACTAGCCAAAATCCTCTAGCAGTGGAGGCTCACGGGGGAGGGGGAGGTTGAAAATCTTTTCTGTTGGATATATTGTTGCCTAATTAATCAAAATAAACATTTTTCAAAAAAGAATAGGCGATGTTGGTGTCCTTTTAGCTCGAACGCATTTCAAGCTGTGCGAAGATGTCT
The DNA here is from genome assembly GCF_040938575.1 of Ambystoma mexicanum. Taxonomy (NCBI): domain Eukaryota; kingdom Metazoa; phylum Chordata; class Amphibia; order Caudata; family Ambystomatidae; genus Ambystoma; species Ambystoma mexicanum. The sequence continues at coordinate 905,747,641 of NC_090922.1, forward strand.
CGAAGTCAGCACTATTGGGTCTTTTCAGTGGCTCAAGGGCTCATAGTGGCTCAAAATGTCAGAGCCAAAGGTGTAGACTTGATTATTATGGTGCTGTGGGCAGTGGGTGGGGCTGAAGTGGGTTCCTGAGGAGGGGAGGGACAGTAGTCTGTCGTTCCCAATCAGGAAGGTTGTCCCCGGACACTTACATGGTTGTCACTTGAGTAAGCAGAGACCTGCATACCAGTGTCCAGCTGCAGTCACGCTTTCCCCTAGCAGGTCATTACAAATGTTCCCCTGAAACTGTTAGGAAGAAGGTCTGCACCCTCCTTGCCTATCCTTGTTTTTGTTCAATGGAAACTTTAGGCAACCTTTACCCCAACAAGGTTCCAGTGAAATCTTGAAGATTTTTCAAGATGGTACTTCCAGACAATGCTACAAGAGAAGTCTCAATGATAATAATTTGGCATTTATATAGCGCTACGAACCCTCAGGTATCTGAGCACTGCTTATTATTACCCACGGTGTGTGGTGCTCATTTATCGACCTTGAAAGGATGAAAGGCTGAGTTTGGCCCAGCCGGGATTCGAACCTGCTTTAGCAGGCTCTATACAGATGTCAAAGCGAGCGCTCTACTCGCTGTGCCACTTGACCAGCCAGCGATGTTTCTATTAAGGAGCGGAAGGCCCTCACCCAGTTATATAGTTAGTTTGCAACAGCAGATTGGCCTATTTCAAGCCTTCTCAAAAAGGGCCAATCCTTGCTCTTTTAACAAGGGCTATCCCTTATGATTTCAACTCACAGAGTGCTTTGTCTGCAGAAAGGTGGGGAGGTCTCAGGAAAGGAGAGCCTGAAAAAGTAAGTGCGATGGCTGCACCCTTCCAATGTGGAGGTTTTACACTGTCCTTGACCCCATTGCCCGCCTGCCTCAGATCAAAAGTACTAGAGTAATTATCCCCCTGGTGCGACTCACCCATTGTGTTGCAGAGGACCTTCTGAAATCCTAGCTCCCACTCCCCTCCCCCTTAAAGAAGGCATGTTATGTCCTCCTGGCAGGCACCCAAGCGTCCTAGCAGAGAACGTGCATCCTGGCCAAGGCTCACCATATGTTGTGGGTAAAACTTCCAGGCCAGACAATACACACATGGCCCTGCAGCTGCAGGTCCAATGGATACCAAGTGGAACTAATACATGATATCAGATCAGTGTTGGCATTGCCACTACATCAAACCTTGATGTAGCTTGATATTTATCGGCATGCCAAGCTTTGTCACAAGAAAAACAAGGTTATCCTGTTTAGGGTACTTTAAACAGGGGTGCCAGTACTTTTAAAGTCAGCCCATCGCTGAAATGAATGTGATACCCACCAGGCTGTTTTAGGAAGGCATGCGTTACTCTGTAGCTGTTATGCTGCAAAATCATTGTAGCTGCTGGTGTGCGAGTAGACCGGGCCTGTAAATTATACATGTGTGAAGAACAAGTTACTTACCCCTGGTAACGTTCTTTCGACTGGATGTTCCGCCCACATATTCCTCATCTTTGATATTCGTTATCCAGCTTCAGCTGCTTTGGAAAATTCAGCAGAGGGCGCTGTGCGTCGACTCAATTTCCCTTAAGGGCCTTCATCTCGAGGTTGATGTCATCGAAGGCAGATATTGCATACGCAGCGCCCATTAACTTCAGCTATGTTTTTTCCCTTAGAGTAGAACTAACCGCATAACCACGAGAATGACTGTACTCAGCCTTGAAAGAACGAAAGCTGTAATAGCATGGGAAATTCTACTGTAGGGTAGGTTGAGAGGGTGATGAGGAATACGTGGGAGGAACATGCAGTCGAAAGAACGTTACCAGGGGTAAGTAACTTGTTCTTCGGATGGATTGTGTCCTCCCACGTATTCCTCATCTTTGACAGACTCGCAAAGCCGTGTTTAAATTGGTGGAGGGAGTAGGATTTGATTTTGATACTTTTCATGAAACGAGTGCAGGACTGCTTTCCAAAAACTACCATCCTGTTGATGGAAGATTCCAGGCAGTAATGCTTTGTGAACGTGTGGATAGACCACGTTGCCGCTTCACAAATACTTTTGATAGTACACCCCTTTGTAGGGCTGTAGAGGTAGCCATGCCCCTGGTGGAATGGGCCCATAAACCTTCAGGAGGATCCTTCCCTGCCAACCTTTAACATTCTGAAATGGCCAAAATGATCCACCTGCATAAGGTCTGTTTAGTAACAGTCCAAGCCAGTTTGTGGCCCGTATAGCCAACGAAAAGTTGATCGTCAATACAGAGTTTTGACAGTCTAGATATATAAAAGCTTAAAGGTGTACGAAGCTCCAACCTATGTAACCTCTCCTCCTTGCTAGGATGGGCGGGTGGTTTGAAAGAAGGCAAACGTACTCCTAGTCCATAGTCCCCTTTCCTCCATAATGTATGGGTGTCCCACGCTAGGGACGGGAGACGGAACCTTTTTCAACAGAAAAAAAAAATCATCTTCCCCTTTAAATTTAAATGCACGTGACCCTGAGAGCATGGGCTCACCCGACTCCACCCACCGGCGCCACTCCTCAGTCCCCTTTGACGCGTCGACAATATTACCATTGACTAATGACACCAATTTTATTAGTGGGGAGGATGGTAGGTATGTATGGAGGAAAGGGGTCTATGGACTAGGAGTACGTTAGTCACTATAGTTACTCCTACGCCCCGTCCCCTTTCCTCCATACTGTATGGGCGATTACAACTGAATGCAGCCCCAGGGTGGAGAATTGCCTCTCTTAAGCAAACAAGTTCCTTAACAATTCCTGACCAAATGCTGTGTCCGACCTAGAGCCGGCATCCCGGCAGTAATGCTTGCAGAAGGCCGAGGGCGTAGCCCATGTAGCCACCCTGCTGATAACCTGCCAAGGACGTGCCTCTAAAAAGCAACCGCAGTGGCTTTAGCTCAGATAGCGTGGGCATGGATATTTGCCAGCAGAGGTTTGTGCTGCACCTCGTGCGACTCTTTGATGGGTGAGACATCTACCTTGCTATGGAAGCCTTGGAGGCCTGATAGTCACCTTCGGTGGGTCAAGTTCCGGCTAAGAGAGCATCTGACTTGCAGAAGCTCTTGTTCTGTCCAGGAAGAATTTTAGAGCTCGCCTGACATCTAGACAGTAATACCCACTGAGCGTCATCCTTAGGATCTGCAAAGAAAGTTGGTAGCACTATCTCCTCATTCAGGTGAAACGAGGAGACCACCCTTAGGTAAGAAAGCTGGCGTGCATTCTAAGCACCACCTTGTACTTATGAAAAGTAGTATAGGGATCTGAAGTCACCAGTGCCTGGATTTCACTGACCCGACGTGCAGAGGTAAGGCCCACTAGGAGGGCTGTCTTAATGGCAACTAGCCTGATGTCCGAGGACACCATAGGCTCAAATAATTTATGCGCCACGGCGCCCAAGACCATGTTGAGGTCCCACACCAGGTGTGGCTTCTTGATAGGCGGGTAAAGCCGGGTCAGGCCCGCCAAGTGTCTTTTAACCACCGGATTAGAGTATGAAAATACGTCCGCCTCCGAGTTCCGGTAGGCTCCATTGCCCGCCAGATAGGTACGACATGTGTCTACTTGCACCCGCGAGTGTGCGAGGTGTGCAGAGAAGGAAAGCAAGTCGTCCAACGTGCAGGTCATTGGATAAACCTCCTTTGATTCCGACCAGTGGCAAAACCTAGTCCACTTGCTTTTGAACTGGTTCCTGGTAGCATCACTCCTAGACCCTTGTATAATGTCTAGGTTAGCCTATGACAGATGCAGATGCCTCAATGTGACCTGTTCAGGAACCATGCTGCTAGGGCTAACTTGTGGGGGGTGGGGTGGATGACCGTGCCTCCATGCTAAACGAGTAGGTGTGCTGGGCCCAGCGGAAGGTGCACTGGGGCCTGATCCGACAGGCTGAGAAGTTCTGAGAACCATGGCCTTGCTGGCCACCACAGAGCTATCGGGATGATACGGAGGTGCTGGGACTTCCGGATCTTGCAGAATACCCTGTGGACCAGGGGAGTGGGAGGGAAGGCAAACACGGTCATGTTGTTCCACTGGATCTGCATCGCGTCGCCCAGAGAGCCCCAGCCCTGTCCTTGCCAGGGCACCTGCTGTTGGACCAGGTGGTGAAGAGATCCACCTGAGGATGACCTCATCTGTCGTAGATCCCCTGAAGGACCTGCTCATCCAACTGCCATACGTAGTTGTCCGCACCCAGCCTGCTGAGCCTGTCCGACTCCAGGTTGGACTCCCTCGGGAGGTGAATTGCTGCCAGGTGGCATGTTGTTGACCAGAGCCCACTCCCAAATGTTGACTGAGAGAACATGGGGGGGGAGGGGGGGTGGTAACCTGATGCACCCTGCTTGTTGATCTAATACATGCTGGTGGAGCTGTCCGTCTGTATGAAGATCGCCTTGCCACTGATCTTGGGAGTAAGGCTTTGAGAGCGAGCAAGATGGCCATCAACTCGAGCCAGCTGATGTGGGTCGCTTGCTCCTGCCAGGACCATACCTCATGGACACTGGCTGTCCAGGGTAGCTCCCCAGCCCTACAGGGATGAGTCTGTTGTGATGGTAACCTGAGGTGCTGGTTGACGGGAGGGCACCCTATCAGCAGATTGTTGTCCGTGCTCCACCAGACTAGTTCCTGGTGGAGATGAAGTGGGATGTTGACCAGTTCCACCTGGGAACCCTTCTGACTCCAAGAGGCTGCAAAGTGCAACTGCAATCAGCTCATTTTGAGACTCGTATGCATCACTGCCATGCCGCTATGGTGCCCAAGATGTGTTGGTACCACCACACCGAGGTCGCTGCTCTGCTGAGAAAATGCAGCGTGGCCTTCTTGATGGCTGTGATCTTGTCCTCTGAGGGGAAAATTCTCTGGGAGCTCGTATTCCAGATGAGGCCCAGGAACATTAGACTCTGCGTGGGCTCCAACTGTGACTTCTTGAGATTGATGGAAAATACCAACTCGTGTAGTGTATTCATGAGGGCGGAGGCGGTGTGGTGGACTGGCTCTGGAGACTTTGCCCTGACTAGCCAGTCGTCTAGGTGTGGATAGACGTGTTGACCCTGGGCCCCGAGCACGGCTGCCACTGCTTTTATCAGCCTTGTAAAGACCCCGAGGGCCGAATTGAGGCCTAAGGGCAGAACCTTGTATTGGAAATGAAAACCCATGATCCTGAACCGCAGAAAGGACCGATGGGGCTGCAAGATCGGGACGTGTAGGTAGGGATCACATCCTGTCCCCCGCGCACAATGTCTCCGCTATGAGCGCTGGCGTAAACATCTTGGACTTTTGAAGAGGGAGGGAAAGGATCAAGGTGGAAAGGTCTAACAACTCTCAGGCCCACCTGGTTCTTGTGTATGGCGAAAATCTGTGAATAGAAGCCCAGACCCTGCTAGGAGGCTGCGACTTCCTCTACTGCCAGTCTCTCTACGAGCGAGCGAATTTCCACCAACAGAGTTGCTGTCCCAATCTGTGCAGAGGAGAGAGGTGAAGGAGCGACAGGTAGGTGGAAGCCCGTGGATACTACCATGGGTTCGCGAAGCTCGCACGGCAGCACTGGGAGTGAAGGGCAAGCCTCCCCCCAACCCCCACCTGAGACTTGTGGGTCCGGATGGTCGTGTCATTCCTTTTTGCTCTCCGGGGCTGAGGAGGGGGACTGAAAAAAGCCCTTGTGCGCTGCTTGCGCCTATGCTGGCTTGGGGACTGGAAGCCCCGGAAATCTCTGAAAGACCGACCCTTGTCTGATCGCTGGTGTGACTGGCTATATGCCTTGGTAGTGGTCTAGTGAGGATTGTTAAGGATTTGGCAGTCTGGGAACTGTTCTTATCAAGTTCCTCGTCCGTAGTTGAATGGAACGGGTTGCTATCCTCAAAAGAAATGTCCAGTACAAGCCCCTGGACGTCCGAATTGAACTTGGTTGCCCGTAGCCAGGCCGCCCTTCTCATGTCCGTAGCAATACAAATGGCATAACCTGAGGTGTCAATGTGAGCCACCATAGACTACATTATGTCCTGCGCTACAATCTTGGCTTCCGCTAGCCTTGCCTTGAAGTGCATCCGGCTCTGTACCAGAAGGAAGTCGGCTATTTCCCACCAGAGTTTTTGATTGACAGCAGCTAGCATAGCTGGAGGGAAGCGTTGGAATAGATTTTCTTTCCGTATCCTTCCAGGATGTTCTCCTTACCCAGAAGTTCAAAGGCTGATGTAGCCGAGGACGATTGTAGCTTTGAGTATATCGAAGCTGCAGCAATCACTGAAGAGTGTGGCTGGGGGTGGCCAGACTGCAAGAGGGGGTCTACCTCCATCTGCCTAAACTTGTGTCGAGGCGCCTGTTGCAGAATGAGGTTTAAGCCAATGTTTTTTGACAAGTGCCACAACATCCTTTTGCATTGGAACCTCTGTGCTAGCCGTAGAGAGGAAATCCGCCAATACCCTCCCCTCTGATTGTTCCACCTTGGGCTGTCAAAGTCCCAAGTATTCAGCCAGGCCCGCAATCCGCTCATGAAAGGCCTTGGCCGAAGAGGGTGTGTTGGGGTCCTCCTCTTCATCCTTCATCCTGGTCCACCAAGGTGTCCTGTTGGTCCGGTGCATCTGGAGGAGTGCTGGGTACCGGGGGCTTAGCGTACTGGCCGGAGCCAGAGGCTGCTGCGGTGTGAGGGTGCATCGGAAGCGCTGGAACCAAGGGCGGAGTGGCCGTGGGTTCTAGCGGCAGAACCGGAGGGAGCATGTCCCTGATCACATCCTTGAGGATGATGCATATCATAATAGTCAGAAACATTTTTAAAAACCTGTCTTCACAGGCCGGTGGCACACTTGATGGCATGGGCGCGGGGCCCTGAGGGTGCTGAGACCTTGACACACTCTGCCTTGCTGTATGCGGGGTGCATCTGCCCTGCAACGCTGAAGGATATGCCATGGGCCACATGCCAAGCTATGACCAGACCCATCTGGAAATTCGTTCCCCTACCTGGTCCCCAAAGGGGGATGGTGTCAGACGAGCCGCCATTTTGTCTGGCCCTGCGGCCATTTTGTCGGGCTGCATGCCACGTGCCTGCGTCGTGGTGCTCGCCGCGCTGAGTCTAGCCTCTTCCAGGACTCTTGGAGGAGTAAATTGAGGCCTACCCTGCATCTCAGGCCGGGGCCTGGTAGGCGGATTGCCCTCGGCTGAGTCGCCGGTAGTGCTGCTTACAGGTGCCCCCTCAGACCTCTGTCCGGTACTAGGGCGTAGCCCCTCGGGTGGAAACCCAGTAATAGAACATTAAGTTCCCTCAGCACAGTCACTGGTAGGATCTCACGGCCCCTCGGCTGGTAGCTGAAGCAGCTTCGGTACTTGCCCTGGTACTGGAACCTGCTAGGTGCCTCCCGCTCTAACACTTCCTGGGGAAGGAGTCGCCTTTGCGGGGTGAGGATGAAAACAGTACCCCTACGTTCGGCCTGGACTTGTGTCCGACAAATTCCTTTAAGTCCTCTGGAGGCGAACTTCCGAAGAGCTCCCTCAACCGTACTAACCTGTTCTTCTGAGTGCATGGTGTCACGTCGCACGGGTATCAGCCGTCCCAGCCGAATTCGGACCAAGGCAGCGGAGGCAGAGAGCGCGAGGGTCGGAGGTACGGAAAAGCCCCTCACCGGCTGTACACCTGCTGAAGCCCGTTGACCCAGACATGCGCCGGGGAGGAGCGTGGCACCAGAGGTCAGAGATATCTGTTTAAAGACATTAAGAAAAAAGAAGACCAAAGTACTTCTCCGGGGAAGAGCGCATGGAATTACTAGGCCTGAGGCCTAACACAGGAGTGCTGGTGAAAGCGGTCGATACCCATCAATGCGGAAAAGGGGACTGGGGAGTGGCGCCGGTGGACTGAGTCGGGGGAGCGCATGCTCCCAGGGCCACTCAACTAAATATAAAGGGGAAGGTGATTTTTTCGGGTGAAAAAGGTTCCATCTCCATTTTTTGTCCTATGTGGAAATCAGAAATGATTTTGGTTAAACCCTTAGAACAACCCTATCTTTATGAAAGATAGTAAAGGGTGGCATGGAATAGAATGGTTTTAAAGGTTAACAACCTTAAGGGACATGAGTGTAAAGGTTCAAAATGTGCACACATTAGACATTTTAGAACCAAATTAAGATCCCAAACTGGAACCTGGAACAGAGATGGGAAGGTGTGGGGGGGGGGGGGGGGGGGGCGGGGAAATATTGGCGAGACCCTGTAGAAATTGGGTCACCAGTGGAATTTTGAAGTATGAACTTTCCTCTGACGAGTGCTTAAAGATGGACAGCGACGCCAATGGCAGAAAGGATAAAACCTCTGGTGTTTTACAGAGAAAAGGATGAACATTCTTTTCCCTGCACCAGTTGCAGAATGTATTCCAACAGCAACGGTACACACACTTTGTTGCTGGCCTTCTGGCCGAAAGCAAAATCTCCATTACGTCATCTGGGATGTCCTAATCCTTGTATCTCAGCCTTTCAGAAACCAAGCGTGCAGGTTTAGTGTTTTGACCTCTGGGTGGAGAACTAGACCCTCCTCTCACGAGAGAAGTCCTCTCTTTGTGGAAGATGCATTGGAGGACAGATGGACATGTCCAGAAGGTCCAGGTACCAAGTCCTCCTGGCCCAATCTGGGGAAATTAGGATCATGTGTTTCCTGAACTTTCTCAACCTCCTGATCACGTGAGGAATGACGGAGACTGGAGGAAATGCATACAGGAGTGGAAATTCCCAGTCCACTACAAACGCATCTCCTAGAGCTCGGAAATTCCCTGGAGCAATACAGTTCACGCTTCCGGTTGACACCGGTTACAAACAAATCCACTCGAGGGGTTCCCCAAAGGGTGAAGATCTCTTGAAGGACTTCCTGAGCTAGCTCCCACTTGTGGGAGACTGTGCTCTGCCTGCTCAGAGTATCTGCCGCCGTGTTCTCCTCTCCAGCTAGGTGAACTGATAGGGAGATTCCTTCTTGAATTGCCCAGTACCAGAGCTGCATTGCCTCTGCACAGTGGTAGTGACACTACACCTCCTCTATTGTTGAGGTAGTACATGTCCACTGTGTTGTCCGTCATTATCAGGACATTCTTACCCTGTACAGAGGGCAGAAAAGCCTTCAGCGCTTGCCTGATTTCCCTCAGCTCGAAAAGATTGATATGTAGTTTGGACTCCGATGGAGACCAACGACAGGTGACTATCAGATCGTTGGTCTGGGCTCCCAACCCCGTGAGTGAGGCGTTCATCACTACTGTTTTCTCCGGCCATGGTTGCCAAAAAGGTTCTCCCTTCAGAATCTTGACATCGCAGGCCCACCACAGAAGATCCTGTGCGACCCTTCTTGGAACCTGAAGTAGGGCCGACATCTTTCCTGAGAACTGGTACCATTGAGTTCTGAGAGCCCATTGAAGGGATCTCATTTTCAGCCGGGCCTCTGGCACCAGAAAAATGCAGGATTCCATGAGGCTGAGCAACCTAAAATAAATAAATCTAAGGCCGGCAGACACTGGCCAATTTGGTGACCATCTGTAGAATGTCTTGAGCCCTCACCCTGTGTGGCGAGCTCTTTCCCAAGGATGCATCCAGAAATGCTCAGATGAATTGGAATTTCTGAGAAGGTGTCATATGGGACTTCTTGTATTCTTGTAATTGAGGGAGAAGCCCAGTCTGTGAAGGGAGTGGCAGGTGACATTGAGATGATCCAGGACTTGTTTGGGAGAACACACCCTGATTAGCCAATCGTCCAGGTAGGGGTAGACGTGAAACCCCCCCCCCCCTCTCCTGAGTCTCTCTGCCACTACCGCCATCAGTTTGGTGAAAACTCTCAGGCGGAGATCAGCCCGAATGCCAGAACTCGAAATTGATAATGATATATGGCATTTATAACGCGCCTATACACAAAGTGTTTCAAGGCGCGACGTGGAAAGGCAGGGAACAGAGGGAAGAAAGTCGGCGATCTTACTAGGTCAGGTGACACTAAGATCGCGCAAGTGCAGAGGGGAAGCAGAAAAGTGCGAGGGGGATGGGGAAGGGGAAGTGCAGTACATAGGATAAACAGTAAATAAATTAGAACAATGAATAAGAACAATAAATGAGAAGTGCAGCCAGCTGGTGGCAGGTGCAAAGCTAAGTGCAGACACAAGTGTCGAGTGCTGGTAGGGGCTGCAGGGAAGCCCCAGAGTGCAAAGGTTGCCAGGGGCAGTGCAGGTGTGCAACTGGCGAGGAGGGGACCTGGGCCCGAGAACATTGGGTAGCCAGGTGACCAGTGCAGTTTCAGCCAGAAGTTCAGCAGGGGAGAGGAGGAGAGAAAGCAGAAGCAAAGAGGATGGTCTTGAGGTGCTTCCGGAACTGGAGATGGTTCTCCTCAGTTTTCAGAGAGGCAGGGAGGCTGTTCCAGAGGGAGGCCCCAGCCGAAGACAGATCTACCACCAACTCGTTGCTTGGAGAAGCGACTGACCCTGAGGGATTTGGAGGAGGATGATTGAAGAGCTCGAGAAGGAAGCTATTTAGGAAGAGAGAGTTGAAGGTATTGAGGCCCCAGGCCCCAGAAGGCCTTGTGGACAATGAGAGGGTTTTGAACGTAATTCTCGCCGCCACTGGGAGCCAGTGCAGAGATTTCAGTACTGGAGAGATATGATCCCTGGGCTTGAGGCCAAGGACAAGTCTTGCAGTCCTGTTTTGGATGAGTTGCAGAGGGCGGAGAGTAGAGGCAGGCAGATTTAGAAAGAGGCTGTTGCAGTAGTCCAGCCTAGAAACATACGTACTATACCCCATCAACCCCTCAACATCCTGCTAGAACGCAGATATACCCCAAAAGAGAAAAAAAAAATGTTTTAAATAATTATCGGCCTAGCTGCACACATAAGCGTCCTACACAGGCCTAATGCCGCCAGAATGCAGTCTCGGAGACCAACCACCAGACTGCACACATTCAACGTATCTCCCGCATTCAATGTTAGGATGCAGCTACCATGAGGCAATCGCATCAGCTGCTCACATATGGAGAGCACCCAAGCACCCTATGCTAGCCTACTCTCTCGACTGACCTTGACCACGCTCCCCAAGGGCGTTCAATCCACAAGCACTTTGAGATCATACCAATGATATATAGAGCGCTACGTAATTGCCAAATAACAAGAACAATGTATGATGTTGGGCCGACTGACCTGATGGCTGGAGGGAGAGAAAAGGGAGCTGGGCCAACTCTTCCAAGGAGGCCAGTAGCGAGTGGAGCAAATGCCATGCTTCTGGCTGTCTCAGGGGGCCTGGGCAAAGAGAGGAGTAAAGGTGTCACTCCTGGCCCACTCAGGGCCCAGCAGAGTGGAGCAAAGGCCATGCTCATGGCTCTCTCAGCCCAGCAGTGTGGAGACCATGCTATGGGCCCAGCAGAGAGTGAAGCAAAGGCCACGCTCCCGGCTCAGCAGAGTGTGGAGACCACGCTCTGGGCCCATCAGAGAGTGGACAAAGGCCGCACTTAAGGCTGGCCCCTAGACCCTGAACGGCCACTATAGGCAGGAAAACAGGGCTGACCTAGAGGCACTTGTAACTCAGTGTGCTGTGACCCCTGGCCCCTCGGGCAACAGTGCACAGGGCAGCCCGAGAGCTCATGAGTCCTGCTCAGAGGCTTATGGGGATGGCTAGAGGGGTGTTCGTGTGTCCCTCGCTTGACCTGCAGCTAGGTACTTCTGGAAGTTATCAGCATAATCCCACCTTTTCCAGCCATAGCAACCTAGGCTGCAGTACCTCCTGCCGTTAAGAGGGCATTGGGGAGCTATTTGCTTTCACATAAGTGCCAGAGTCAGCTTACCAGAAGGGAAGAGATATGGGGGACAGGGAGGTAGGGGGCTTCCCATCTGTAATTGGGTATGTATTCTCATGTAGGTACAGTTTGAGCCAAAACAGAGCTATCAAGTGGAATTCTCTTTTGGCGCATTCCACCATTCACATTTAAATGGGCGCGCTCACAAACGGGGCTGTTGGTATTTCGGGCCACGGGACCTTAAGTGGTACTGCCGCACAGGTACACTGCACTGGGCAGGGAAGCAGGAGGGTGGGTTGGGGAGGGGTGGCGAGTTGTCAGCCTTCCAAGAATGTGCAGTTCCATGTGATAATATCCCGCTAAAATGTCGCCATATAAGAATGGGGCCTTTTTTTGTGGCGCTTTTACCCCATGGAACCTGCAGGGTACACCCAAGAAACCCCATATGAGAACCGCCAACTGCGAACCTCATTTTCTGTGCTTGAGATGGAATGGCACATGAAAATAAGCATCCAGAAGGTCAAATGACACAATCCAATCCTGGAGTTTGAGGGCCTGAAGGATCTGAGAAAGTGTGACCATCTTGAACTTGTTCTTCCTAAGGAACTTGTTCAAGCATCTCAAGTCCAAGATGTATCTCAGTCCAATGTCCTTTTGGGGTATTAGTAAATAAGGGGAATACCAACCCTTGCTCCTCTCCGCCACAAGCACCGGTTGTAAAGCGCCTTTCTCTAGCAGGGTTAAAATCTCCTGCACAAGGAGCGGATCTGGAATGAGGTCTCTGTATAAAAGGAAGGCAGTAACCGTGGGCTACAGTTTCCATAGCCCAAGCATCCGAAGTAATGTGTCGCCATTCTTCTAGATACTGAGACAGTCTGCCTCCCACTGGTGAACTGTGACTCAAGACCTCAGAGAGGGTTTAGGGCATCTGATGCAGTGGCAGATGGTAAAGATGACCCTGCTTGAGCTGGCCTTGCACCGCTTCCTCGTCCACCACAAGGAAATCTTTCTTTGACCAGCCATTCCATTCGCCCTTCAAACTGAGTAGTAGCGCAAATACCTACCCCCTTCAAGGTCGTCCACTAGGTCGAAAAGGCTGAGGTTGCCTAATAGTGGCACCTAAAGATTTGGCTGCCGCCTTCGAGGTCTGCAACTTCTCAAGCTCGTCAGCCTTGTTGCCAAAAAGTGAGACCCGTCACAGGGCATGTTGAGAAGTCTGGATTGCACATCCAGTGCAAAACCCAACTTCCGCAACCAGGCAAACCTGCGCATAACAGTGCTAGTAGCCATCGCTCTGCTGATGCTGTCAGCAGAATCCAAACCTGACTGAAGATACTCACACATGGCATCTTTGCTGTCTCCATCTATGGCCAAGAACCACTCTATTTCATCCCCTTCAGGAATATGCTCGCCGCCATGGAAATGCAGTCCCATAGAGTGAAAGTACATTTTGCAAGAGCACATATGGAGTTGGCAGATTTGAGTGCCATACTCCCTGCAGAAAACACCTTCCTTGTCCATCCATCTACTCTTTTGTCATCCCTATCTGGAGGGATGGTAGAGTAAGCCGCTTGCTTAGATGCTGCAGTAGCTGCCTGCACCACCAGGCTCTCCGGAGTGGGGTGTTTTGACAGGTAGTCAGGGTCACTACTGGAAGGATGGTACTCCTGGGTCAAGTTTTTATTTACAGCCGGATTGGTTTCCAATGTTCACAATTAGTCGCCCCCTTTTTTGCAAGGCAAAATGAAACGGTACTATAGGAACTGACTGAGGACCTGTTCGCTCACCTGGTCTCTGCGGAGGCGTTGGGGCACGGTTGCAACCCTCCCGGGGGTGAAGTCACTCGGGTCCAACTTCGCCCTCTGCGCTTATGTGGTGGCTGGTGGTAATAGGTGATGCTGCTCGGGACTGCTCCTGTTGATTAGTTTTGGCGAGCACTTCGTCCTACTGCTTCTGGCAGGGGCGCTTGTATGATCTGGGCCAAGTTCCTTCACTGATCCCTTGCACGTGGTAGTCCAGTCCTACTGCGACTAAGCCACTATACTTCAGTAGTGCTTGCCTTCGTCTTTCCTCGTCTGTTTTTGTTGTATTGTAAAGTTTGTTTAATTTATTTGTAGAGCGCTTCGGACCCGTGGGTAGAAGGGCGCTTAAGGAAGCGGTTACAGGCATAAAATAAGCATTTACATTTACAGAGTACATCAATTTACAAGAAAATATTTACATAGTACAACAATTACATATAATACAGGTATGGTTGCGGCTGTTAGATATTAGAGATGAGGGTAAATGCTACTCTTTGTTCAGTAACCAGCCAATAACAAGTTTCCTAAAGATCGGGAAGGACTCAGTGGTTTTAATTTTGAGTGGTAGGGTGTTCCAAAGTTGGGAGGCTAGCACAGTGAAGCTAGCGCCTCCTGCTCTTTTTAAAGGCAAATCTGGGCACTAACAGGCATAAGGAGTTGGAAGATCTAGTGGTTCTGGATGTGGATTTTAAAGTGAATTTGTTGGAGAGGTACGGTGGGGCTAGGTTGTTTAAGGCCTTGTAAGTGAGGCAGATAGTTTTGAGGTAGATTATTTTGCTGTATGGAGAGCCATTTACACGCTTTCCTGGTTGTGGAGATGTGCTCACGCCTTGGGATGTTAAGTGCTGCGTGCAGAGCATTGTTCTGGAGAACCTGGAGTTTGTTAGTTACGGATTGGTTGGCTCCTAGGTACAGGCTGTTGCATTAGTCAAGTTTGTCTTCAGTTGTCTTGTATTGCTGTGCGTTCCACTTTTGATGTTTGCTCTTTTGCTTTCTTCCCTTGCAGGTGATGTTGCCGGCCCGGCAGAAGCTGCAGAGCTCGAGGCGACAGCCAGAGGGAATGAGGAACGAAGCTGCAGCGGTACAGTAGCTTGTAAGTTAGCTAGGGGCGCGCAGGGTTCAAATGCGGCGCAGCCCTAGGGCAGATGTTCTAACATGGTCTTTCTTCTTCACAGAGTCCGAGTTCGTGGATGCGGAGTGCAGTGCTGCGGCGTCGGGATCAAGATCATTGGATTTCAGGAGACGAGTCTGCAGATGAAGAGATGAAGCACCAGTTTCCTGGAGGTGAGTATGCAGGAGAACGCCTGGTTTCAAACGTAAGTAAACTGGTCCAAGTGGCGGTGAGTGTCACGTTGCACACGAGTGCACAGTAACGCGAAGCACCGGCCTTAAGGATGGAGCAGCTTATATAGCCGAGCTTCTGAAGCCACGCCCACCAGGTTCAGCCTGTGTGCCATACCCGATGAGTCAGCACATGAAGGATGTTCTCTGGAATAAAGGCTTTCAGCTCCTGGAAAGTTCTTGTAAAATAAAAGCACTCCTGCGCTGAAATGAAGTGTTCCTGCTCACATCTCTATCTGAGCCTGCCAGGACTGAGTCCAGCTAGGGTCCCTCTGTTTATAGGTCCCAAAGGGACATAAATGAGTCAAGTGACCCATTGCCCCATCACCAGATGGTGTGGCTTTTGTGTTCTGGGGCATGTGGCCATGACAGGACCCTTACCTAGGATGGCTGTTAAATCATCCTGTTTGAATGGCAATGGAGGCCTACTCCACTGCGTGTAGTCCACTATCTTGGACATAAGTTGTCTGTAGGATGCATCAGCATACTCCCCAGCCTCTGGTCTCCCAAACTCCAACTCAGGTGAGGTGTCCACCCCACCTGCTGTCTGTAGGTTATCATAGAGTTCTCTCAACCTTGACTCCTCTGCTATAACACTCTGGTACATTTGGTGTACGATATTGGAGGCCAAATGGAGCGTAGTCATCCGATTCTCCTCATATATAGAAGAGACTTAAAACAAAGTCTTTTCTTGGCAGAGGTACATAGGTCTTCTCAGGCATGAGGGGTTTTACAAACAATGGGTTCGACACTGGAGGAGTCGTCCAACCTTTTTTCATTAGCGCCATAGTCTTTATTGGGGTGCTTAGAGTAGATGGCGCAGCTGGCAATGGCTCAACTGGCATCGATGCCTTCGGCGTCAAGGTCAACGTCGAGGGTTTGACTAGCATCTGGAGTTGACAGCTTTCTGTTCGACTGATCCCTTGGTGTTACATTATGGAATGGCTCACAATGTGGATCGGGCCTTTGTCCCGGGCTCGAAGGCGACCAGGATTTAGGTTGAGTCCTTTCCTTCCCGGCTTTTTTCGAAGGTGCGGTAGAAACATGGCTTGGAGGCTTCTGTTTTTTAAATATTTTGAGCATCTCTGGTTTGAAGTCCTCCCACTCGGCCAGAGTGGATTTTTTAGTTGGGCAAGATACCCTCTCAAGTGAAGCATCCGACGAAGTCAAAGAAGGCGCCCTATGGTGCCTTCTCTTCGATGACTATGAGGAGTGGTGAGAGCTACTCCTTGATCGCTTAACCTTCTTCCTCCGACTCGTCGGTCAAAGGTTTTTTGGCCAGGGTAGGAGATTAAGGGATTCGAACTACCATCTATTTCCCCTTTCGTTCCTTCAAGGCCTTTACGGTCATAGACTGGCACTTGGAGCAGTCCAAGGTGTTATGGTCTACCCCGAGACACCACAAACATATGCAATGTGGATCTGTCAATGACATTATTGACCAACAATTGCGACACTTTTTGAACCCGGTCTTCGGGGTTGTCAGTGTTGACGAAGACATTTTTTCGATTCTCTTTCGAAATAAAGTAGTCACGAAAAACTGAAGAAGTGCGCCGTATTTCTCGAAGCTAAAGCATTCACGGAAAAACAATATATGCCTTTGATGACATCCTCGAGAAGGAGGCCCTCGAGGGACATTGAGTCGATGCCATTGACGCACAGCGCCCAATGCTGAATATAAATGTCCGAAGTAGCTGAAGCTGGATAACGAATATCAAAGATGAGGAATACGTGGGACACAATCCATTCGAAATATATTTTTCAGTATTGCAACATTTTGAAAGTGAGGCCTGTTTAATAGACCCTGCTTTATGAAAAAGGAAACCGACATCATTTTTAATAGCAAAAACCAAAAAAGCTCAGGATTGCACACTCTTGCAGGTGGCGTTCTGTGTCACACTGCCCCCATCCCTACCCTACCTTTGCTCAGCACCTCCATATTGGCTGGCTCTCCATGTCCTACAAATGTCTTTCAAAATATCTTCTAGTCTTTAAATATATCCACAGGCTACACCCTCCTTACCTTGCAGAAAATTACTAGTTATACCCCTATTCACACCATTCATTGCAGTGCTTTACTACATCTGTTCCCAGTCCCCATTTACTGCCTCTTGCTCTTTTGTCGCCCTCTACTGACACTTGTAGAAAAGCTATATTAGACGGTTTTGATTTATAAATAACATGCAAGTAATTTTGAAATGGACATTTTTCTTTAGGAAACCACCCTTTCCAACCTAGAACCCTTTTCAAAATAAATACATAATGTCTGCAACGTATAATTTTGCATTTTTTTCTACTTTAAACATTACCTCGGTCTTCAGGGCCCATAACGCCCAGTACGGCCCTCGCTGCAGGTTTATTAAGCTATAGAAGAGAATCAACCCAAGACTTCACTGGATGGCAACTAAGATTTTCAAACTCAAATTTTCCCTTTCCGGTAGGTGTTGGCAGTGGGAGTTTAAGAAGCGAATGTATGGGTATACGTTGTACCAATGTGGTAAAGTTGAGGATTTCTACAAATAAATTCTTACTGGATTGAACTAGGCCTTGGCTTAATTTAAAATATGACCCTGCGATAACCCTTCTCAACATATCTGGATCTCCCCTGGACAGATAAAGTGCAACTAGTTTAAAGGGGCATAGAGAAATTATTAAATTGGCTTTCTTAGATAGGTTTTTGTTGCTTTGTGGTAGGACTTGTGTCTTTGGGAAAACATGGAATAAAAAGCTAAAGTTATTTGGCTAAGTGTGTGGTTTAGGAAACACCGACTTAAGTTAAATATGCACAGGCAAAATGGACTTTTTGTACCTATAAATATTTACCAATTATTCATATAAACAGATGACTACTTTAAAGAAAAGAAACTCCATCCTACAAAAAAATGCCTATAGATACATTACTCACCGTAATCGTATTTCTGATGCTTGTGTCTGCTTAGATTCACATGCTGTGCATAGGCTGACATCTAGTGGAGGCTGCGGAGTATTACAGTTTTCCGAAACTCGAAAATGGGCGTCGACACAGGGCGTGCCAGTAATACTATCCCTAGTGCGATGTCCACTGTACCCATGATCCCTCACGCGTGTAGGACCCTCAGATTGTATTTTTTCTGACAAGAGGTAGCATGAGGAGTAGCGCGAGTACAGATTATCCAAGCAGATAGAAGGAAGATAAGACTACAAGCACCCATGCGCCTTCTCTCAGAGGGGAGGAAGGGTGGGTCGCATGTGAATCTAAGCAGATACAAGCATCAGAAATACGATTACGGTGAGTAATGCATCTCTTCTGAGGCTTGTGGAATCTGCGTAGATCACATGCTGTGCATAGATTAGCAAGCAGTATTAGAAGGAGGTGGGATGTGAGAAGGGTCCTGAGCAAACAGATGTCTTCGAACCGCTTGTCCCGGTATCTGTCTTGGAATGAGTGTCAATGCAGTAGTGCTGAGGAAAATTGTCCAAGTAGCTGCTTTGCAAATGGTGTCCAGGGGTACATTTGCAATGAAAGCTAGAGTGGCCCCAATGCCTCTTGTAGAGTGGGCTCTAGGCGTAAAAGGCAAAGTTCTTTCAGAAAGGGAGTAACACAGTTGGATACAATTTACAATCCATTTAGAGATGGCACCTTTAGAGACGCGATCTCCCTCTTTACCTGTAGCTACGGAGACAAACAGTTGATCTGTTTTCTTTAGCGGTCTGATGTTATTTACATAGTAGAGGACCGCTCTTCGCCATCTAGAGTATGTAGTTTCACCTCAGCAGAGCTATTGGGTTCCTGGGAAAAAGCCGGGAGCTCAACGGACTGGTTCACGTGGAATTTTGAAATAAACTTAGGCGAGAACCTAGGGTGTGTACTTAGAACCAGTTTATCCTTATGAACAGTAAAGAAAGGATCCTGCACTGACAGAGCCTGAATTTCACTGACCCTTCTTATAGATGTAATAGCTACTAAGAAGGCAGTTTTATAGGTCAGGTGTTTGAGACTGGCTTTATGCATGGGTTCAAATGGTAGGCCCATGAGCTTAGCAAGCACCACATTAAGGTCCCAACCAGGTGGTGGATTGGAGGGTGGAGTCTCTTTACCCCTTCCATGAAGGCCTTCACCACTGGTACTTTCCACCACGAAACCTTGCTGTGGGAAGTGCTGTAGGCAGATATCGCTGCCAGATGTACCTTGCGTGAGTTGAATACAAGGCCTGCGTCCAGCAGGTGGAGCATGTAGGTGACAATATTGGAAGGAGTAAAATCAACTGGGTTGAATTGCTTATTCTGGCACCAGACAACAAATCTTTTCCATTTATCAAAGTAACAGTACCTTGTGTTCGATTTCCTAGATTCCTTTAGGATGTCCATACATCTCTGAGGTAAATTGAGATGTCCAAACTCTATGACCTCAGGAGCCATGCTGCCAGGTTCATTGAGTTGGGTTGTGGGTGTACGGTTTGTCCTTGGTGGTGGGACAGTAGATTGTGCCAGCACGGGAGTCTGATGGGTTCGCACATGGCTAGCTTGCGTAGGTGTGGGAACCACGGTTGCCTCGCCCACATGGGAGCAACTAGGATGAGCGTCGTCGATTACCTGTGCATCTTGTTGACCACCTTCCTCATAAGGGGGGTTGGTGGAAAAGCGTAGGCAAACATCCCTGACCAATCCATACATAGGGCGTTCCCCATGGAGTGTGGCTGTGGGAACCTGGATGTGAATCCTGGACATTGTTTGTTTTCGCTTGTGGTGAATAGGTCTGCAGTGGGGAAACCCCACCGTGAGAAGATGTCTTCTACGACTTCTCTGTTTAATGACCACTAGTGTTCTTGTGGGAGAGGATCTCTGCTCAAGGCGTCTGCTAGAGAATTGAGATCCCCTGGAACATGTTGCGATGACAGGTAAATGTTCCATCTGAGTGCCCATATCAGGATTTTCTGGGCAAGCTTGGACAGATTTGGCGAACAAGTCCCTCCCTGCTTGTTTAGGTACAACATTGCAGTTGTGCTGTCCGTTAGGATCTGCACTGACAGGTTTAACAGGTGGGGCTCAAACGCTTGAAGCGCTCTGAATACTGCCGGAAGCTCTAGCAGATTGATATGATTCTTGGCCACTGAGTGAGACCAGAGACCCTGCGCTGTGTAGTGAAGGAGGTGTGCTCCCCACCCTGATAGAGATGAGTCTGTAGTGACTATAGCTTGAACCTCTGGATCGTAAAAGGCTTTCCCCCATGACATGTTCTCTCGTCCACCAGTGAAGACTTTGTACTAGTGTTGGCGAAACGACCACTAGATCGTCCCACTGACCACTTGCCCGAGACCACTGTTTCCCCAACCATTCTTGCACGGGACGCATGCACAGGCGTGTGTGGGGGACCAGGTAAATACATAACGCCATCATGCCTAGCAAACGCATCGCTTTGCGTACCGTTATCTGGCGACCGGACTGATATTGAGGAATCTGCAGTAGTATGTTCCGAATTCTTTCCTCTGATGGAAAGGCCAACCCCTCTTGAGTGTTTAGTACAGTTCCTAGGAACTGTTTGAAGGTGCTTGGCACAAGGATTTTTTCTCGTTTATGGAAAAACCCAATTCGAAGAGGAGGTCGATCGTTCTTTGAATGTTTGAACTGCAAATTGCTGGGGTCTCCCCCGTGATGAGCCAGTCGTCCAGGTAAGGGTACACTGGGATGACCTCCCTGCGTAGGTGTGCCGCCACCACCGTCAGAACCTTGGTGAATACCCTTGGAGCCGAGGCTATACCGAAGGGCAGCACCTTGAACTGGTAGTGCTGACTGTCCACCGTGAAGTGCAAGCATCTTGTGTGCGCTGGGAACATGGAAATATGAAAATAGGCACCTTTCATGTCCAGTGTTGCCATGTAATCCATCTTTTTTAGGAGGGGGATTACCTCTTGGAGAGTAGTCATGCGAAATGTTTGGGGCCTGACATACTTGTTTGCAGGGCGTAAGTCTAAGACTGGGAACATGGTTAGATCCTTTTTTTGGCACAAGGAAGTAAGTTGAATAAATACCCGTGTTTACCTGTTTGCCCAGGACGAGTTCGATCGCGCCCTTCTCTAGAAGATTGACGATCTCCTCGAGGAGGATCTTCTGGTGGTCTAGGGAATGTACCTTTTGTCGCGCAGGGTGGTTTTGGGGACGCTCGAGCAGTTCTATGCAGTATCCTGCAGACACTGTGGACAACACCCATCTGTCTGATGTGTTCCCTTCCCAAGCTTGGGTGAAGTTGGTAATGCGTCCCCCTACTGGAGATGCGTGGGAAGGGACCCCGATCTCGGCGTCACTGCTTTGCGGGAGGCGTGCTGCCTCTGCTGGGGCTGCCTCTACCCTTACCACGACGCCTTTTTTTTACCCCTGTTGTAACTCTGGGTAGACTGCTGGTTATTACCCCATGGTGTGCCCTGCCCCTGAGAATAGGTGGAGCCTCTGAGAATTTTGGCTGCGTGGGCGACGAAAATTGCCATTCCCGCTTTGATTAGGGGGTTTGATGGTCAACTGTCCCAGGGACTTTAGAGTCTCATACTCATCTTTGGCGTTTTTTAAAGCGTCCTCTACCGCCTTGCCAAACAGTAGATCAGGTTCCACCGGCTTGTCTATTAAGGTTGCTTGCGTCTCGGGTTTAAACCCCGACTGCCCTAACCAAGCATGCCTTTTAATAACAGTGCTCTCTGCTAATAGCCTGTCAGCGTTATCCGCGGTATCAAAGGTTGCCTTAAGGATGCAACCGGACACATCCCTTCCCTCCGACGCAACCTGTGCCAACTGGCTCTTTAAAGGTTCCGGTGCGGAGTCGATGAGTGCAGCCACTTGTTCCCACTGGTGGCAGTTGTAACTAGCCAGCAGAGTGGTGGAGTTGGCAATCCTTGCCTGGTAGGCGGAAGTGGAGGCTACGTTCCTTCCCAACCCGTAGAGCTTTTTGCTCTCCTTGTCCGGGGCAGCCTCAGACGATGATAGGGGCGTTCCCGCCCTCTTTTGGGCATTTGTGACCACCAGGGAGTCAGGTTTCAGTTGCCCCCTTATATACAGCGGGTCTGATTGGGCTGCCCTGAACAGCTTTTCGATCCTGGGGTTTACTGCCCTGGTGAGGTTGGGATTAAGAAGGGAAGGATCAATCCTCCTTTGTATAGATTTGAGAATAGGGATGGCCTGGGCAATGGGTCTCTTTTCTCCCACTAATTCCTCGGCGAAGTCCCTTTCCTCCTGGGCTACCTGAGTATTTATGCAGAAGTGTTCTGCCGCTTTGGATAAAACCTTGTTTAGTAGAGGTTGGTTGTCGACTGGAGAGTCGGTAACCGGAGGTTCCTGGTCTACTGGGGAGTCTACTCTGTAGACTTCTGGGTTATCTTCATCCTAGTCTTGGTACTCGTCATCCCCATAGTAGTCCATCCCAGTTTGGTCATACAATGCTGCCAATTCTGGATCCTCATCCTGTAGTGGATCCTCATTATACTGAGAGTATGGCTGTATGTAAAAAGGGTCCGAAGACAGACTTTGTGTTGGTGCCTCAACTCGAGGTTTCTTACCAGGGGGTTGCGGGTTCCTAGACCCTGAGGGAGTAGCCCCATCCGGGGTATAAGAGAGGAAGTGCTCTGGATTCTTGGAACAGAAGTCTGCTAGGGATGACATTCTGGACATAACTGTCTATGTCCTCACTGGACCATTGTTTAGAGCTGGGAATTACCCTCACTTGGGGGTGTTTCTCTGCAATCTCTTGACTGGACCTATGGGCTTGTGCAGGGATCTTAGAATGTTTAACAGAGGACTTGGAGCTGTCCTTAGGTATCTGTAATGTAGAAGAAGGTTGAGAAGGCTTCGTCTGCTGTTTCCCCCCCCTCCCTGTGAGTGGAAGAGTGTTTCCTTGGGGTTTTCACCTTTTCCAAGCTTTTCGACGTCTGGTGTCGAGATTCGGGGGTAGTGTCCCTTTCCGTAGATTGAGTACGTCGGGACACGGGCGTAGGCGTCGAGCGGTCTGCTGACGCCGACTCCTAGAGTGCGGACTGGTGATGGAGGTCGGCTTCGTCTTTGGACGATCGAACCTCCATTACTTTAGTAAGTGAGGCGCTCTTGGCAACAGTGGATGGCTGCCTGGTGTCATGCTGCGATCTTGATCGAGAACGCCCAGAGGACACCGATTCGGTGGACCGTTCTCTGTGTGTCTCTCTCCGAGCACTCGACGTGCGTGTCGAGCCTCGGTTGGACTTCGAGTGCTTAGTGTAAGTGGTGTGGGTAGCGCTTGTGTCGCCGGGTGTTTTCCCCATAGCTGCTCTGCCGGACAACCTTCTGAGGTCGGGGACTTGCGCTTGGCTGCCTTTCGATGCAACGTTGCCCTTGCCGTCCGATAGTACGGCGTCACTTCCATCACTGAAGGTGCCCTCCGCTTCCATGGCCTCTCGTTGCCTGGCGTGGTGGGCCCAACGTTTGATCGAACGGTCCTTTAAAGTTTTAGCCTTGAACCGTCTACACGCTCTGCAATTCGCCTCGGGGTGGTCCCTCGGCAGGCAGAGGTTACAGGTGGCGTGTGTCAACCCAAGGGTACTTGCGGTTGCACTTGGGGCAAAATTGGAAAGGGGTACCCTCCATACGCACCCTGTGGCAGCGGGCTACCACCCCCCACTCTCCCTACTTGTACAGGGCCGAGGCCAGAGGGCTTCCGAGGCCCGGGCAGAGGCCTTCCGAGGCCCAAAGTATGTTGTGTAGTTCGACGGCAGTCTTCGTCTCCGGTCCGGCGTCGAGCTTCAGATTCCGATGACTCGACGTGGGTATTGAAGAAAACGGGGAAATATATATTAATTAGCAAATTATGGCTAAAGTTAGGGAACTCCACGGGATGCTTCCGACAAGTATGGCGGAAAAAAACAATCTGAGGGTCCTACACGCGTGAGGGATCATGGGTACAGTGGACATCGCACTAGGGACAGTATTACAGGCACGCCCAGTGTTGACACCCATTTTCAAGTTTCAAAAAACAAACTAATACTCCGCAGCTTCCACTAGATGTCGGCCTATGCACAACATGTGATCTAAGCAGATTCCACAAGCCTCAGAAATATATATATTAATAAAAAATGTTATGCAAATATTTTCAGACCAGTACATGACTGAAGTGGCTTAGCAGAAAATGAACTTTGAAACCATTGCCATCCTGTATGTGTAAGAAAGTCTCAAAGCAGCAGGACTATTAAAAATATAAATACCACTCAAAGATGCTGTTCAAAGGTAGAGTGCATAAATTCAGACAAAATGCTCCACCTTCATATATACTTTAAAAAATAAACCATAACTGACATTTCTCATGCCTGGTAAAGCGAACACAAAATATTCTTACATTGCTCCATCCTCCTCTGTATATGAAAGGAAGTACAAAAGCGATACATGTGAGGACCACCGTCGACGCCATCAAAATACGATGCAACTGAAAGAAGTATAAAAAGAATCAAAATCTAGGCATTTTTTGTACACAACAATCTTTCCGCCCATTGGCAGTAAACCATGGCAATTTACAGTTCAGTTACTGAAAAGATTACTGTTCTGTCGCAGACAAAAATAGTATGCATCGGGATGATGGGTACTCGCAGTTTCAATTCTGGTGGTTGATTTAAGTCTACGAAAACATTTCACGGTTCAATTGTGTATGCTGTATGCATCACTTCAAGGTTTCCACATGCATTTTTTCAATACAAAAGAGTCTGTGGTTGTACTGTTGTGCTCTGTAATATTACACAACAGTAAGTATTATAGTAACACTACTTTAGTGCAACAGTGCTTGCACTCAATGTTGTGCGTTTTGCATTTTAGACTTCCAAGAAGGCACATGCATCCTTTCACACCAGATGAACCGTCCAGATCCGGAAAACCACAAGCACAGACTTGAAGTACAGCAATCAATTTAGAATTAAAATGAGAAGATTGTTAATGCAAGAGAGGCAGTGACCTGCCTATGGTGGCAGGGGAAATAGGGATGTTTTAACTGGCAAATGTTCTGCAAAGGAGCTTAATGATGCACAGCCAGCTCACATTTTCAAAGGCTTTGCAAACACACATTATGAAAAAGTCATTTCAAAATGGTAATTTAGGGAAACCCCTGCAAAGCTTCCATCTAGCACAATATTTTCCACAAACATTGATTGCAGTGAAATATTAATCACTTGGAGTCAGATCACCAAGCAAGTTACCAGAAACCCATTTTAAAAGGTAGTTTAATGCTGGTCATGCTAAAGGCATAAATGTGCATATTCTTTAAGGACATGCCAGTTTACACCCTTAGCCCATTGATAAATGGATAGATCCCAAATGAAATTCTTTTAGCACTAAAGATATTAATATGCTTTAGTCACACATGGCGCTGAGGATCATGTGATGGCCTTGCAAAAAGGTAATTAAGAAGATCAAAATGTGTAGAATGTTACGAAGGTAACGACTATTGGTCAAATAAGGCCACTGCTTCTAATCCACTTCTCTGAAGACCGTGGTATTGAGCAAATATCTTTCCCCATCCGCTTGAGCTTGGTTATTGTGAGGAGTTACCTGCGGCATGTACATTTATTGTATGGTTGGTTCTTCACTACAGAGAAATATCCCTAATCCAACAGTCGCAAAAATCCCACCACACAATCTGGGGCAATAAAGAGGCTGTTTTAATCATAATATTTTGTTTTATTTAAAATAATAAATCGGAAATGGAGGTAGTCTCCTTCCCTCCAATGCTTGATATGTCACCTTTAAAATTCTACACATAGCTTCGGACTACAATGAAAAACGAATTCACTGCGGCATGCCTACTTTTGTTTCACTAAATGTTTATTTCAAATGAAAACAATCATCTTACTTTGCATCTTCAGACCAACCCGTCGGCATAGAAAAACAAACAAGAATTACCATTTTAGACAATGGGCTCAAATACGTTGCTTTAAAGACAAATTGAAATCGATGGATTCACAAAAATGAAATCAAACAACCTGCAGTTTGGAAATAGGTCCAAATTAAACCCATCTATCCCTTGATATCAAAAAGGTGAAAATTCTCTGCATACAGTTTGTAAAAAACAAGTTAGTTCACTTTCAAACAAGAACTGGCATCAGAGAATAGGTTTTTCGAACACATGCTTCTACAATTATTAAACTGATTTAAATCTAAAACGTTGAACACTATGCCAACCCTATGGGTTCTTAGCATGGGCATAGCCCCCATTTAATTTCCTTTTGTGTGATGTTGGGACTGATTGAAAATAATTGTAAATAAAGGCTTTGGTCGTTCAGGATTTCTGTTGCTTTTAAAATGTCGGGACAGCGGAGACCAACTCACAATTTTCCAGGAATCGGGCTCACCCCCAACATCCCAGTTCCATTTTATTTATTTCGACATTTGCAGAGGGCGCCGAACCCGGGGGCTTCTGGGAACTTATTACATCAAAGGTAAGATACAAAACAAACGGTTACATTGCTTACACACGTGGCTGGTTGCTGGTTACAGGAAAGCATGACACAGACCGAGGTAGTATCAGTTGCATGCAACAGGGATTAACATACTAAGTGTACTGAGGTGGCATTCTGGGATTAAGAATCTTGCGCGAATAGCCATGTTTTGAGGCTTTTGCGAAAGGACCAAAGGGATGAGTCAGACCTTAGAGATGGGGAGAGTGCGTTCCATTGTTGCGCCGATTCACTGGGAAGCTAAGGCCCCAAGCCTTTTGTTTGAATCTGGGGCTGGAGAGTAGGTGCAAGTGGGTGGGCCGAGTGGGTCTGTTAGACTGAGTTTTGGCGACTTTGCTAGACAAGTATTTGGGAGCAGTATTTGATAGGCATTTGTGGATTAGTGAGAGTTTTAAACACAATGCGCTCGTGAACCGGCAGCCAGTGGGCATTCCGTCTGGCAAAAGAGATGTGCTCTTTTTTAGGAATGTTACTTGCTGCTCTAAGAGCATTGCTTTGTATGATCTGCAGTTTTTTGATGTTGCGAACTGCCGAACCTGTGAAGAGGGCATTGCAGTAGTGAATCCTGGAGAGAATGAGTGCTCTGACAATCGTGATGTACTCTCCAATGTCAGGAAGGGTCTGCAAGCGTTGAGTTTAGACGTGTATGCTTCTGCAGTTACAATGGCGTTTACGTGTCTTGTTTGAGAGAGCCAAGAGTCCAAGTAGAACCCCAGAGTTTTTACTTCTTTGGAGGCAAGGATGGAGTTCCAGTCTATGATGCAGTATATGTAGTCGCTGTTAAGTATGTTTAGTCGTGTTTGAGTTCCCAAAATGAGTAGCTTGGTTTTATCGTCGTTTAGGCATAGTTCATGTTGAGCTATCCAGGCTTGGATGATTTGATATATTTTGCCCAGTGCGTTGGCGTCAGACTTGTAATTGCCAGAGATGGGAAGGAGGATCTGGGTGTCATCCACATAGTTCGTCTAGGAGACACCCAGCTCGTCCATAAGGTTGAAGGGAGGCCTTGTTAAGATATACAATGTCGGGAAGACACAGGAACCTTGGGGAACTCCACAGGTGACTGGGGCTGGGAGGACAGCTGCTGAATTGGAGAACACCCTCATTGTATGGTTGGATAGGCAGGTCTCAATCCAGGTTCTGGCTTTGGCGGAAAAGGGAGCTGATGAGGTGTTGGCATAGGATTTGGTGGTCAACAAAGTCAAAGGCTGCAGAGAGGTCGGGTATAAGGAGGGCGGCCAGGCTCCCTTTGTCTATGATCTCATCCATTTGGATTTTTAAGTCCAGGAGTGCCGATTCCTTATCGTGACCTGGGCGGCAACCTGAATGCCGCAGGCCAATGAGGTTGTTAGTTTCAGGATATTTTTGTATTTGTATGTATGCTACTCTGTCCAGTATTTCCAGTAGAAAGGGGACTGTCATGATGGGGCGGTAGTTGAAGGGGTATTTTGGCCTAATGTGGGCTTCTTTAGGAGTGGAAGGACCCATGGATCTTTGAGATTGGTAGGTATGTTACCAGAGGAAGAGGTGTTAATGAGTGATGCAACGAAGGGGGCGAACTCTGCTGCGCAGTCTTTTATGAACAATGCTGGACAGATATCACCTTGGCATCTGAAAGTCTTCAGGCCTTTGATAAATTTGGTCACTTTTATAAAAGAGACTGGTCTGAATTCAAATAGATTGTTGGAGTGAGGTGGTGGTAAGGGAGTAGGTGGTGTTTCAGTTAGTGATAATTAGATTTTTTTTGTTGCAATTGTTGTTTGGAGTAGGGAGATTTTACCCAGTTCAACCACTCATTTATGAGGCTATCATGCTAGCTTTAGAGCAACACGCAGGTATGGTTCTGAAAGGATCCAGGAGTCCTTGAAGTGTATGATGACCTTGTCCACCTTGCCCAACCCTTTTTAACAAAAACTGGTAAAAATATTTTAAAAAACGTGCCAAAAAAAAAAACTTGTGGTACAATAAGGAATGTAGGCGTGCACTGAGTGGTATACCGACGTGTTTGGAAAAAGGAAATTATGTGGATAAGCCACTGTTGAGATCCCGGAGGCTAGCCTACAAGTCTGTGATTAAGATTTAATAAAAAAGCAGGCCCATATCTGGCCCGAATGGGATAAAATGCTTGTGGCCTCTACCTTCAGTGATAGCAGCACATTTTGGAGGTTAGGGAGTGAGAACACTGATGCTCAAGCAGGGGAATTGGCAACAGAGTTACCCGCCAATGCCTGGATAAAGCACTTCCAGGAACTATATAGCTCGGACCCAAAAACACAGGACCTGGATGCTTCGCCTGACTATTATGAGAGTGTGAATGGGTATGAATGGATACAACTGCAAGCGGGGAAGGTCTTTAATGCTATACTCTCATAGAAGGGAGGGATGGCCCCGGGCCCTGACCTGTTGACTTGTTTAGAGATGAGGTGAGGGTTTGGGGTCCAATTTTGTGCCTCTTGTTTAATGCCCGTTTTAAACAGAATAGGGTCCCTCCCTCTTGGTGCAAATCATCGTACCAATTTATAAGAAGGGAGGGCTCGATGACCCAACTAACTATAGGCCAATATCCCTCCTGGATGGAGAACATTTTTGCTAAAGCCTTATTAGTTAATTTACAAGAGTGGGTGGACGGGAATGGTATTATTGACCATTTGCAGGCAAGGTTCTCTACGGGGGTAAGCACATTGCACCAGGTGTTCCGGCTCTATCTGATTGCACAAAAATACACAGTCCTGAGGGGGATGAAGGTATATGCGGTCTTCATTGACCTCAGGAACCCGTTTGATAGCGACTTTGTGGGTAATTCTTGTCAGGAGGGGGAATCCAACTGGCCTTCAAATATTGATCCAGCTGTACTATAATAACTCTGCTAAAGTACGTTGGGGGCGGGGGGGGGAATCTGACGGATCCCATCCCAGTTGCTGGAGGGGTCCAACAGGGCTGAGTCATTGCGTCCTTGCGTCCGCTATGTAAAATTCAATTGTTTAGATCGCCTGAAGTTGGGATGGGAGAACTACCCAATCCCCCTCTTTGCGTATGATGCTGTACTATTATCAACATCCGTGACGGGCCTTAAAAAACGCTGGAGGCTTTCGTGACGAAATGTAGAGAGTTGAGTCTTGAGATGAACATGGTCAATACCAAAACCTCTGTCTTTCGACCCAGATGCAAAAAGTCGATTCCAGCGTTGCTGACCATAAATCGGTCACAACTTGAACAAGTACCATAACTACGACAACCTGGGTGTGAGACTCAATGATACTGGAGATTGGACCCCTCGGCTCCTAAAATTCAGTTTTACCCTGGGAAAATATGGGGGATGTATAACAAGGTTTCTATTCGCATGGACAGGGTGGCATCTCCCCTATTAAGATGTTCTCAGCCCAGGCAAAACCAGCAGCCACTTATGGGGCAGAGCTAGGAGTCTACTCAAAATGTAACAACGTAGGTTTGGCTGAGAGTGTGTGTGTTAGATAAGAATTGATGTAGGAACACTGTGCGAGACTACACAACACTTATCTGCTTGGTATTAGGTAACGCACCTTTTGGTATAGGTCTGGACTACACAGGTTGTGCCAGGCCTATTTCAAGAGAGGTAAATGTGAGCTGTAGCAATGAAATTCGCAAATACAAGTAACCAAGTAACACTTACACTCAAGGTTTCAGTTATAAATAGTTATTTAACATCAATTTTTAAATAAGCGTTCTTTAAAAAGGGCAAGATATGTAACAATCAAATATACTTTAAAATACTTTTCCAGAATCAGCACACATTAGTGGATACTCTTTAGAGATGCTTTTTACACACTTTCTACACC
The DNA here is from genome assembly GCF_040938575.1 of Ambystoma mexicanum. Taxonomy (NCBI): domain Eukaryota; kingdom Metazoa; phylum Chordata; class Amphibia; order Caudata; family Ambystomatidae; genus Ambystoma; species Ambystoma mexicanum. The sequence continues at coordinate 905,777,769 of NC_090922.1, forward strand.
TGGAGGTGACTTCATCACAAGGACAGTAATGGCATTTATATCACTAGTTATATTTTGGAGATTCTGAGGTTGCAGAAAGGAAAGGTTAAAGGAAGGAGAAAGGTTAAACATGTTCTCAGGGAATGCGAGTATACTTAAATCTTCCAATGAAGTCTAGACGAGCCTTTCCCAGCAATAACAGTCTAAAAACAAGTTAACACCTATGAGGGACAGATCTATCAAAGGCAATGGACTAGAAGAGTCTGCAGGGAGCCAGGACAGCCAAAGTCAATTGGAGCACAGTCTATGGAGCAGTCACTTCCTAGTTAATAAAAGTCTTGCAAAGTTAGAGAGTTTTGTAGAAATCACTTCTAGGTTCACAAGCTGTTAAGCCTGTGAAAAGCAGAGTTGGAATCAACTCTAAGGTTAAGCTAATGCCAGTCTCAACTGATAAAAGCAAAGCTCAAGACAAGGAGGTAAGTACCCCAAGTCTAAACAGTACCTGTGGCATGAAGAAGAGTGGTTCAGCTGGATTCTGTCCTGTTGCAGCAATGCAGATCCTGTGTGCCTGCGGGCTTTCGGCACGTAACAAGCATAGAGTAAAGTAAAGTTCCTGAGCCTCAGTCATGGGGACAAGAGGGAGGACGTCTGGAGGACTGCTGTAGCAGCAATTTGGAGGTCGTCGGCAGCTACAGGCTCTTTTCAGATCAGTGGCACAGAACGGTTTCAGCGCTCAGTAAACAGCACCACTGCGGATCTCGGATACCGGTTGGGCTTCCTTCACTTTTAGTCCTGCACTTTGGTGAGAAGACTCAAGCTCTGGTCGTCCTGCTTCTGCAGGGTCCTTAGGAGACTCCAGGAGCTTCTGGCCAGATTGTAGACATTGCACTAGACTATGGATTTCACGACCCGTGGCACTCGTTCTTGCAGCAGCAAAGAAGTACAGCCAATCAGGGAAAATGGTCCAGTGGAGTTCGTCTCGGGGTTAGTAGTTGGTCCCACTTACCCAAGGGAAGAAGTTGTCCCTTCCGGAGCGTCTCTTAGCTACCAAAAAAAATAAAAGGAGTTTCAGCACAGCATCAGGGCTTCACCGGGCAATTCAAAGGTCCAGGAGGATGCAGCAAGCTTCGTTCACGGTTTCTTCCTCAGGTGTTTCTCCCAGTGGTCAACTCTGCCTCTAGACCCAAAACCCTCGCCTTTTAAGCAGGTTTCTCCCATTCATGCACACCTAATCTATCAATCACACAGCAGGGTGGCTGTCCAGTCAGCCAATCAGGACTGGTCGCATTCATGCACTCCTAGAGAGAAAGGACAGGGGAGTTTCAGGAACCTCCCTCACATCCTGCTTTTCCAGACACACTGGAGCCTGAGGTAAAACGAACAAGGCTCAAACCTGGTTTGGCACGCAGAGTAAAACCCAAGAAAGACCTCACAATTAGAAAATGGTGAAAAAAGAAGACCGGGGCCATTCTGACAAACATTGTCACCCATGGGTGCTACACTACAGCTGAGGATTTAGCCTGCAGTCGAAAAACACAATGGTAGGAAAATTAAACCACTGCCACCAGCCATTTATAGTAGTGAGTGTGACATAAAAAATGTTACATGAAAATTTAGGATACGGGGCTACTAGGTAACGCCCCCAGCACTCCACATAAAATGGTAATAGCCGGACCTACAAAGAGAAAAGGCAAGTAAAGTCAATTATTTCACTTTACTATTCTTTGGGAACAGTAGTTTACACAAGAAAAGGTACTTAAAACTTACGAGAACGTACAATCCAAATCAGGTCAAAACACATGAGAGCAAAAGGTCTCACTCCAGGGTTAAAATTAAAAAGTCCTAATGTCCAGCAAAAGAGCTGGGGGTCTCTAAGGTGGGAGGAATTTAGCACTGAAAATTCTCCCTAACAGGGTGTCTAAAGAAGCTACTAGGACTCCCCAAAAGCTGCCCCTCTGCTACCATTTATCTGGAGTTGGGATTAAGCCCAAACCAAAAAGAAGTCCAGTATCGGCCAGTGTTACTTTGGCTTAGACTGTGGTTGACTCCTGAATTACGGAATTTCCAGGAAGGGGTGTCCCACATTATGGAATTGAAGGGTGGGAAGTCCCTACCCTGGTTCCAGCATGTAAAAAAACGTCTGGCTCGTATGGGCAGGTCTGACCTATGGTTCTGTCCGCAGAGAATAAATCTGAGCAACGTTGGCAAGGCCAAAGTGGCCCTGCGAAGGCTGCTAGTGATGGACCTGGCTAGCGATTGCTTAGAGGCGACTGCAGGTGGGCTCTATTTGTACTCTTAACATTTGGGTTTGAAGATTACCTTGATTTTGTTGCCTCTCCACTGGCAGGCAACATTTACTTAAGGTTCACATTGTCACAACTGAACTTGGCCTATCGTACATCAAAATGGTACCCCAGTGAGAATGATCTTTGCCCAGTCTGTGGTTTGTCCAAGGAGACAGTGCTTCATTTCTTGTTTTTCTGCCATGGTTATAGGATTGGTCGAGGTAAATACCTAAAACAAAATATAACTATGGTATTTGCAGTACAGGCCTGGGGTTGCAAGTTTTTAGAAACAGTGAAAATATGAGTGTGGTCTACTGTGTTGCAAGCTATTTGGCCTTCGCTTGCAGAGTAAGGGGCAAAACTATAAAGGAAGGAAGACTAACGTGAATGCCGTCATGAGTGTGGATGAAACTGGGGTATTGAATTATTGTGCTTTCCTGGAGAAAGCGGGAACAAAAAGGAGAATAGGAAAAACAAAGGCAGAGCACGTATGCTTTCAATAATGAATTTACGAACCTTACGGAATTGTATTTTATGTTTGCCTCCGATTGTAAACCATGCACTGTGCAAAATTGGGAATAGTTGGAAGGGTAGGCTTGTTGAACTAAGTATTAAGCTACTAGTTTTTATGTCTTCTTGTTTTTGGCGATTCTTGTTGATTTTATTCATCATATGAAATGGAATTTCTGCCCCTTTGTATTTTAACGCACCACAGTGTAATTAATTGGTATGTTTCCATCATGTTTGTGTTTTTATGGCATTTTTGCAGAAATAAAGCTGAAATGAAGACTAATAATTTACCCCAGCCCCAAAACCACTATTGCGACTCCCAACCTCAATTCATTAGTTATTTTATATTCGATATGATCACTGCATACCGAATTAGCATTTTCTATTTGTTCGTTATAAGTTGAGCTTTTGGCTAGGAGGATGGCCTGTTATTTATAAACAAAGATTTTAATTACTTTATTGACTATGGAAGACACCAAATCAAAAGATTTGCCATCACACTTTCATTTTAGATGTCTAAAACTCCCAGGGAGATAAATTGCAAGAGAATAGTCCTATTATGATGCTACATGGGATTTAAACGTTAATTATAAGTCACAGAGCACCTATACCTCTTTCAGGATCATAGCTTCTAAAATAATTCCCAAATATTTCTAAATGCTATTTGGGATTTTCATTAATTTTCTGGAAAATTCTTTAAGCAATCTGAAGCATGGTTACTCACTTTGTCCGTCTTTCAAAAGCCCAAGGCAGGCAGGAACACAGACTGGCCTCCGGCCACTCTGCCACGTAGATTCTCCCTTCAATCAGTGCACTTGTTCCAAAATCCTCCTCAGGTAATCTGGTCCAGCTTTGGGAATGGCTGCTAACTTCTGTTCAGTCTGCAAAAGGCCCTTTTAAAGAGATGTTCCCATTGGCTGCATATGGTTGGAATCCAAATCTGCTTCTCTGTCAGACAGGCTTCCTTGCTTTTCAGTTTTCCCCAAAATTACACTTCCTATTTGTTTGAGCTTAAATATCCAGCAAAATCAACCCAGGCAGCATCATCTGACACAGCTTTCTTTTAACTGGACAGGCACTGTGCCCTTCACTTTCTCACACCCACAAGGGCCCTCCTCCTAGCTTCTATTGGCCTATTGAATTTGTATTTGTCATAAGGGGATGTGGCAGCTATGAAATATTCCCCCTTAGGAGCGAGATCAATAATGAACTGGAATATTATTTTTGGGAATAATTCTCTACATAGAAATGTGGTATTGGAAAAAATTGAATATTTAGATTCTTAAGAATATACTGAATCTGGAGATAGCATTTATGTTTCTGCCACTTCATGCACGAGATGAGTTATTAAAATATGCAAATGATTTAGAAGTCAAACATTTGACTATATTTACATGCATACAATCAATCTTTTTCTGCGGAATTCACATCTGTATTCAGTTTTCTAATTGGATGAACGGCTCAGAAATTATAATAATGTAATTCAAATTGTCATCTGTCCTGTACTTTTTAAGTTTAATTTATGCTGAACATTTCTAAATTGCATTTTCATTTGTGTGTGGCTTCACTATTTATAAATAAAAGCCATATGGTTTGCAAAAAGACCTGGTGTTGAAAAAGGAGCATTTTAATAGGCATCTAATAAAAATTGCATTCTTGATGAACCACATTTATCTGTCAGGGTTTAAGGGACTTTGTAGGCATCTGCCATTTAAAGCTACACTTCATTGTCGACCAGGCATCCAAACACTCATATGCCATAGTAGTCTAATAGATACTTTAAGGCCATATCCTAGCCTGCATTTCCAATATAAGGCTAGAATGTAAATTTATTTTTGAAGTTTTGAACAAGAATCTATCTTCAGTAAACCAAGAGATCAATGCACAGAAGAAGAATAGCCTAGGTGATGGGTAATGTGGTCTCAACATTTGCTTTAGAAAGAGTTTAAACCAATGGTGGTTTTGGAAGAAACCTGCAAGTATTCAGTCATTTCGAGTTCACAGAACTTCAATGTTACAAGAAAGAAGAAAATATTCGATTTAGGCAATTTTTATTTGTAATAGCAATACAACAATATACTGTTCTATCTGAAAATATAACTTTATTTATCCTGTAATTTATAATAAATATCCGGTGCATCATTTCCTTATGTAACACTAAAATCCCTAACTAAAATGTTCTCTTCCAAATGGCAGCAAACATGCAGAACCACACTCAAAGTAGAGATTTTCTTTCAATAAAGTCTATAAATATACCATGCTTTTCTTAGCGATGAATGGAATGGCTGGTGAATTTAGTTTTTACTTTGTTTTGTCTGTTAACATTAATGACTTGTTATTCCAAAGTAAAGTGTCATTCGCACATTGTATTATTTGAGAGTGCCACATTAACTCACATAATGCATTATTTAAAAAATATGAGACTGAAAACCAGTATGTAGCGTTAATGCAACAAAATAAAAAAAGGATAGTGAAATAATTCAGGACAAGTACTGCAATAGCAAGTTGCTAACTTTGAATCTCAATATCTGGATCCTAATCTTGGCTTGCCCACTTGACCAAAATTGTTTCCACTTAGAAAAATCCTATTCGAAAACAAGGGCTCTGCTGGGAAAATCAGAGGAGGGTAGAAAATATCCATGGCAGGAGCCAGGGTCCCTAAAGTTAGAAAGTCAATGCACAACAAGAAAAAAGTTGAAATCACTCAACTAGTCACAAGATTTAAGGCAGCCATAAGGCCATTTGTCAAGATCCCCGCCCCCATGGATATATGCTTTCCTTCATCTCCACCCTAGCAGAAAATAATTGGGTGGACGATAAGGACCACATGTGGCTGGCAGGTGCTAGCAAGCTGCACATTGGATGCCTGTGATTGTTATCCAGCTTTAAAAGCCTCTGTTTGCTTTAGCCCAGCGCTGGTCATAGTTGCAGTGGTCCCATTGGTGCCCGGTTACTTGTTCTTTATTTGTAGTTTCTAGCTCCTAGTTCCTGGATCCCGGGATTTAGACTTTAGCATCCTTATTAGTACATTTCTGCATTCCCTTTCTAACTCCCTCTGCTGTGCAGTCAGTGCTTTCCACTGATTTTCTTTCCTGCGCAGCCCAGTTTGTGTTATGCATTTCTTTGACCTTGTTCGGTTCTGCAGTTATACTTGATCCTTTAGACATCCCTCATTGAGGGAAATGCAATTTTCTGTGTGCTTTTCCTTTCCCGGGAGGGAGAATTTCAGATTGGGAGATTGCACTTGTAATTTCATATTCCATGCTCCTTGACTGCTTCTTGGAGTCTGGCTCCTGGTTTTCCCTTAATCACCACTCTTGGTTGACTATTGATTGTTGGGCGTGGTGTGCAGATGTGTCCAGCTCCTGTGTGCCGGTCTAAGGTGACCTCACTATCCTGTAATCACTATTCCTACTTGTCCCTGATCAGGAATCTTCTGTATTAAGTTATGATCTCTTTTCTGTTATCACCTTTCTGGGTCCCTGTGCTTTGTTGACAATAGAGGTGGGGTTTCTCATCCACACGTGTATTGTCTTTAAGTTGCCTTATATAATACCTTATAGAGTGTCGGCTCACAAACCCTGTCATTGCTTGCTCTATAGGTGGGTTTAGCATTGACAGTAACATAATTATGGTTGAGGAGCTTGCTATCGCTTTTTAAATGTTTGTATTACGTTCTACTTGCACATTCTGGGTGTTGGAGGAATGTTTCATGGTTCCTGCACGCATATTGTTTGGATATGGATTGTGAACTGTGCACAATATAACAGTGAGTAATACATATCACTTCCCTTGTCTCCCTATGACATCAATGGTACAGAGATAAGAATGTATGAGGACCCCCACCCTCCTTGAAAGTATTGACTTATCCCAGACAACCAAAAGACGCCAACTACAGAGGTGAGACTATATGCTTTGCGTTAGTGTGAGCAAAATAGACAGTTACAAATAGAAATCACCATCGTTCTTCATCAGGGTTGGCACTTGCCTGGTTACAGCTTTTTGTTTAAAGGTAGATGAAAAGTGCTTCAAAGAAGCACTATAAAAAAGGGGTTCATAAACATATATAAAGATGGCTGCAGCCATCCCATTGCTGGGTGCTTTACAAAACCTTTACAAAAAATCATCATACAGCAGGTTAATATACTGAAATGGCGGAGGTGGAGGAAGGAGACTTTAAATGGATTTTAACAGATATGCAATCCAGTGTATCAGGGGTTGGGACCATTGGGAGAGGAGGGGGTTGACATTATAATGATCCAGAACTCCGATTCTTCATCCATGTCGAGAAGGTGGTTCTAAAGGGCGACCTTGAAGAGCGTCACTGTTGGAATGTCCATAATTTGAGGGGGTGGGGAGTTCCAATGATGGGATCCCACAAGGGTGGATGAAGGATGGTTAGGTTAAGGAATAGTGGTCTCTTCTGCATGGAGAGCCACCCTGCATTAAGTTGTGTGTAAAGTTGGCCCAGGAAACTGGACGGTTGTAGAGGGTACAGGTGGAAACGTTCATTAGCTTGTAGTGCTGGTCAACAGATGGTAGCAACTGAGGTGATCGTTTTAATGTGCCATACCTTTGTCAAAGAAAACAACCAGATTGCTAGCCCCGGGAATGGTGTATCAAGCAACAGCATCATCCAGTGCACAGGGTTGAAGGAGAAGATGTAAAAATCAGTGGCAATGAGATCATATGAGAGGCCAAAGTAGGTGAGAGATGAGGTGCGGAGTTTGAAGAGGGGGGGACCTACTGTAATGGGATGGCATAGGTAACAAGCAGAAGGGGCACAGCTCATTGGGTCTTAAGTGGTTTTTAATTTTGGTTTTTAATTTGGGGGTCCCCCCAAGGCCCCCGTTTCCCTATGCTTATAACCACACTCGCACCCCCTCACCACCCGGTTTAACCCCTTACCCCATCCCATATACATTTTCTTTCGAAACGTTATGTTTTCACTGTAATTGTTTCTCTGAAAAAGTTTTTCAGCCAGAGCCCCTCCCACTCCTAGTCTATACCCCTTCTGAGTCCGATGACCTAGATTCTGAATATTGATTTTGGCAAGGTGCCTTTGCCCGTTCTCAAAGAGCTAGTCCCAATCTGTATATGCGTTTAGTAAAAGGAGGCCCAAACACATTCTACAATCTACGCAAACCCTCCCCCACTTCTACTTAACATCCTTGTTGGTTCTTCGTGCACAAGCGCTCCCTTGTCAAGTGCGTTCTTGGTTCTTCATGCACAAGCGCTCCCTTGTCAAGTGCGTTCTTGGTTCTTCATGCACAAGCGCTCCCTTGTCAAGTGCGTTCTCCTAGTCTACAAAGCGCGTAATGGTCTTGCAACCCAGAACCTGTCTCACTATCTATGCCTACTCACCATCTTGTCCCCTCAGCTTCGTCAGTACCCAACTTCAATGTCCGATGCCCCTGCGCCTCCTCACGCTTCGGCTCTTTCTCCCCATTCGCCCTCCTTTAGAACATGCTGCCCATCACAATGAAAGCCAGCCATACTGTGGATCTCTTCAAAGCTCGGGCATTAAACTTGCCCTATTTGCCAAAGAGTGAGCTCTTGCTGCCCTCGCCTTAATCCCTCGGTACCTGACCCACCACTCGCTCCGGTTGCCGTGTAATGTAATTTCATATATTTGTACTGTGCTCAAGTGTGAAGCACTTGCCTTCTAGGTTATTGTAAGCTTTATAAGTCACATTTGGCCTAGATTTGTTTTTGTCCCCGTTGTGACAAGGTCAACAACTTGGCCTTGTTAAAGGGGCAGTAACCCCTCTCAGCGGAGGATGGGAGGCTTACCAGAGAGGAAGTCCCTGAGGTAGACAGTGGCAGCAGAGAGGGTTCCAAATTGCTGTCCCCACCCCCTTTTGTACCAACATGTATGTGTGCTGAACCATGTTTCCAGCCTTATCTATGAGTACATATACTCATCAGTGTGCTTTTTCCATTGCATATAGTGCCCCTCATGCGAAAATAGAAGCCGGTGAAGCAAAGAACAGTTACATGCATGAACAAAGCTCCATGTGCCACAGAGACCTGATCGGCGCTGCAGCTGTAGCTCGAGGAATGGAAGAAGGCAGCTAGGTTGGTTGAGCAGATTTTGTGTCCTGGTGGCAGGGTTCATCTTTTCTGTCAATGAGGCTGGTCTGTGCAGCTTCCTTATAATGCTTCTACTTGTTTCTTTGTAGGTGGATACTGGCCATCATGGTAGACTTGCTCAGGCTTGCAAAGATGGTGACGCTTCCATAAAATAACTCTTTCTCTGGTTCACATGGACACTTGCAGCTGCCTAGCAATGCTTCTAATCCCCTCTAGCATGGCAATAGATAAATATGGAATATCTCACAGATGCAGAAGGGCTGGATATGGCACATTACTTCTGAAAACAAGTCAGTAGCAAATAACGCAGCTTCTTCTGTTTTTTTGTGAATGTGTTGCTGGTGCTACTAGTGCTGAATGGATTAGCCGTAGTCGGCAGAACTGGGCTTTGCGCTTCTTTCTATTTCAGTTCTACTGTGAATTAGCCCTGTAGATGGCTGGTATCTCGCTGGCACAGAGGGGAAGGAACATGACAAAGGTCAGATGGGCTGGTGTAGTGTACTTCCTTCTATCCATGTTTTTTCTGTGGGGCTTAGAGGTAGCATTTCTAATAGCAAGTCAGTTACTAACATCCCCTTCCCCAATGTAGAACTGAAAGAACAGGGGTGGCCTACTGTTAAGACCAGGTATCAAAGCTGGGGATGCTTTCAGTCTCATTTTCTCTTACAAAGCTGGCAGGGGTTGGGAGCTGCTGCTTAATTTCTTCTGATAGAAAAAGGACTGGCTCTAATGTTATCAAATTGGGCCTGCCTTAAGCTGGAAGGATAGGTAGGCTTGAAGGGCAGAGGTAGTGTCTTCTCTTTTAGGATGCCTCTTGGTGTTTCTTCCCCCACAAGATGTAATGCCTTATGCCTTAAGATGAGTGGCGCAGATTGAGAGCCTGCTGCTTTCACGTCCTTTCTCCATGTTCAGAGGACCTTTATATTGGCTGTATGGTTGCAATTTCCATAGTATGCATGGCAGTCCTTACCTTAACCTAATGGGCCAACGGGAGAGATTACTGCATTACTTCCTTAATTTAGATCTACCACTTATATGAAAAGTACATTAAATGAATGGGCACCGACAGAGAATTACTCAAATATATGCACAGCATGAGCACAGAGCCCTCGCAATGCTGTGTCGATGAATCAAGGCAGATTTCTGAGGATTTGGACCAGACTTGCATGACTCGGATCTCTGTCATCCCTCCATCGCTGCTGATGAGATAAGCAATCCAAGGGTTTATTAATCGATTCCCTGCTTGTATGCAGTTGCTGATAGGACAGGAGGAACGATGAGGCAATGCAGAACCGATATGGCACTTCCTTTGAGCACAAGGGTGCTGTATTATACTGGTTTCAGATTATTTCCCTAAAGAATGTGGGCAATGGTCCCATAATTGAGCTGTAAAACAGACAAAGCAATAACAAAAAACTTGCTTATTATTCTACTTTGTTTTCAGGTTGTGGAGCCCAGCGCACACTCCACCTACGCCGGAGCAGGCAGCAGACAGCCACCAATATACGTCACTCACAGTGCAACAACTGCAATGGGGTAATGCATGGGGCTATCGGGGCACACGTTATGGAATCAAGCGGCCCGGAGTACAACACTCTCTAAGTGGAGCTCATAAATATTACACAAATAATATTCATAGCATGCTGTTTTTTTTACAATTTAGACACCAGATTTTTTTTTAAAGGAGTTACATAATTCTCCCCCACTTTCTTAAACAAGGTTGCCCCTTCCCAGCTGTACCTTTTTTTTTTTTAACAATTTTTAATTTAAACAAACACTCCAAACATTACAACCATTTCGGACGTACATGATCAATGTTAAGTCATTACATTATTTAATGCTCTTTTCCGTCCCCCCCTCCGTCCCCAAAGCCTTGAGCCGTCGTATCCGTGCCATCTACCTGAGCATCTTCAGGTAACTCAATTATCGTCAACTCATCTTGGTCTTTCGTTTCATGATTGTCCTGGTGGGGATTTGCCATTGAAGTCACCAGTTGTCTCCAAGCTATCAGGGGGCCTACCACCTCCTCCCCTCCTCTAGTGACTGCTTCAAACCAGACCACTGTTTCCGCTTCTGCCCATTTCAGGAGGTCTGCCCACCACATCTCCACTCTAGGTCGGTGGGCCCCTTTCCAACACATTGCGATTCTGCGCTTGGCCAAGATATAAGCCAGGTCTTTCATTTCACCGATATGTTTTAAATTACGTGGCCTAGGGAAACTCCCAAGCATACATGCCCAAGCAGACCCCACGTCAAGCACCACCCCCCGGCTGGCCATTCTCGTCTCCAGTTCTGACCCAGAATCGCCTCACCTCTGGGCAAGCACAGAACATAAGCAACAGCCCAGCCTCCTCCTCCTCCTCCTCCTCTCCGCACCTGGGGCATTTCTGTATAGCCGAGCCGCCGAACCTGGCTATTCTGCCGGGGGTCAGATAGGCTCTGTGGGTGACATAGCTGGATCTGCTGGAGTCTCGCGTTCCGGGACACCTTCTTATGGTAACTTTGGGCTCTGTCCCATGGTCCCTCTGTCATGGGTTCACCCACCTCTCCCTCCCAGTCAAGCCTCAATTGGAGCAACTCCTTCCCCGCTTTCCTACTCAGGAGCTCATATATCAGATATTTTGTGCCCGCCCTCCAAGACATCGTACATCATTTGTAGGGTGGCATCTGGTTCTTCTGCAAGTACTGTTTCCGGCCACCTTTCCCTCACCCGTTTCATAATCCTGGTGTAAGTGATATATTGGCCTCTATGCACCCCCGTCTCCTCCCGCAACCTCGAATTCCATTGCCTCCCCCTCCTGCCATATGTCTCCAAGGGTGGCCAGGCCCACCGGTTCCCAGTATCTGCGGACCCCTTTGATAAGTTGGGAGTCCTCCCCACATAGCACCACCAGCGGGGCCTGCTGAGAGTGGGTCCGGGTCCCCCACAGTCCTCCAAGGCCTGTGCCAGACCTCCCAGCCCAGCACCAGCAGTCGCCCCATCTTCGCCACTTTTGTTTTATGCAACCGCATTGTCTCTTTTAGAAAGTATGGGGAAGAGCCCCCCCCGCAAAAGCCTGGCTTCTGCGGAGTCCTCTGCGGACAACCACCTGGATACATATAATAGCTGTCCCGCTAAGTAATATAATTCGAAAATAGGTAGGTTTATGTCCCCCTTATCACACAAGTTTTGTAGTTTCCACAGGGCCACCCTGTTCCTAGAATTGTGCCAAATGAAGCCCCTGCACAGGCCATGGAGTCTGACAAAGAAGCGTCTGGGGATCAAGAACGGGACATTTACAAAAAAATGTAGCAGTCTGGGTAAAACCACCATTTTGAGCAGCGCTGCTCTACCCATCTGTAACGCTCACCTGAATCCCTCGGAGGCGCAGGTCCGGGCTGGGAGATTTCAGTGTCTTCTAGGGTCATGCGCAGGCCTCTGGTAACACCCTGGATGGGCCCTCTCCTCACCGTAATTTTGACCTGGAGGGTGAGGTGTCTGCAAGTAGGAGAACAAGGGGTTAATGTATGTCTGGTTGGCCAATCTGACTTTCCCCTTCCTGGACTCCCCACGTTTCTCGTAGGCTGAATGTGCTCACCTTAGATAGGTGAAAGCGCAGCTCTCCATCCTGCGTCTGTGCAGGGGCGCTAATGCCAGTTGCTTCACTGGTTCATAGCCTAGCCTCTTGATTGCAGAGGATGAAGTCGGGAAGCAAGGCCGTCGTTAGCCGCACGAACGGTAATTGCTTGAATATGGAGTCTTATTAATATGTCTCCTTAAATGTCTCTTGCCCTTGTAGGTCCGGTATGCAGATAAGGTAAGCGAGAAGAATGCCGGAGCTCGTGAAGGCACGTAAGTAAAAGAATGTTATTCGAAGTTAAATGCACTTCTTAATGTCTCTTTTCCTTTTTTCAGGTAGCCGGCGTTGGAGATGGACGCCGAGGTACGTGCCGGAGTATGGGCAAGCAGACTACAGCTAGAAGGCACGTGATGGCGTACTGTGCCCCTAATGATGTCCTTGTTTTTGCAGGCGCGGTTAAACAGCGCTTGGCGGAGATCGAGGCGTAAGTGGCACAGGTAAGCAAAATTGTCACGGAGGTTCACTAACCAATGTCCTTTGTTTCCGCAGGGTTGCCGGAGTATGAAGAATGCGGCACGCGGCCTCGGGATGCACCGATGGACGAGGTAAATGCAGCGCTGGTTTTGCCTTGTCCTAACCTGGTGTCTTTGTTCTCTTTCAGATGCTGCTGAAGACTGTTTTTCCGGAAGGTAAGACTGAAGAATTCTTGTTCACAGATGCTGAAGCTGAAGATTCTCTGGAGCTGACACGGTGAGCGTCCTGCTGCTAGTGCAGAATAACGCGAAGCACGTTGCAGTGATCGGGTGTGGTTTAAATAAGCCACTGGAGTACTTAAGTGTCTCCTTCCACAGCCTCGCCCAGGCAAGAAAGAAGTTCCAGCTTTCAGAACAGTTCCAGTATCCAGTCCCAGGCAGTGGTGCTGGCCACACCCAGAAGGTAAAGTAGTTCCAGCCAGGGATGGATGAGGATATCATCCTACAGGTAAATGAGCATCATGGTCTGCAGCAGGTAGGTCCACCCAAGCACCATTCCTTTCAATATGAGCCCGGCGCTTCCTGTGCCGGGACTGGGTTCCCTTATGAGCCTGGCGCCACTGGCTGGTGCCTGGAATGGAAGTTGTGACCCTGCTTCCCAGGATGTTGGGCTAGATCTGACTCCTTGGAGGCAGCGGTCATGACACCATCATGGCAAGAGGTAGCCTGGACCAGAACCCCATACTATTTTTCATGCCTTCAACAGCTTTCACTGTGTTGTGTTTGTGCTCTGCCTCTATCTTGTGGTATATATTTATGCCTAAATATCTAAACGTCTCAATCTGCCAGAGTATCTGCAAAATGGGCAGTTTTTCCAGTGGAACTCCTTTGTACCTCCCTAAGGGGAATATGCTGGACTTCGCAGAGTTTACGGATATGCCCGACAGGACGGCATGGCGGTCTATCACTTCTAGTACATATTGCAGGTTCTCCTCCGGGAAGCGCAGATAGAGAAGCATGTCATCTGCATAGAGTGATATCAGGTGCGTATTTCCGGTCGTTCGTATCCCCACCTCTCCGTATTGTTGCCTTAGGCAAACTGCCAATGGCTCCAACGCAAGGATATATAACATTGGCGACCAGGGGCATCCCTGCCTAGTTCCCCTACTGAGTTGCCACTTGTCTGAAATTATGGTGCCAGTTTTGACCCTTGCAATCAGGGAGCTGTATACTATTTTGACCCATCTAATATACCCCCGGTCCTATCCCGTACCCTTTCAGGATCGCCATCAACCATGGCCACCTCACCGAGTCAAAAGCTTTGACCGCGTCCAGTGACACGATGGCCAGTTTGCCCGGGTCTTGCCCGGGTCTTTTTCAGTATAATCAATTATATGGTGTAGCTTCCTGTGGTTATCCGTAATGTTTCTGCCAGGGACGTAGCCCGTTTGGTCCGGGTGTATCAATTTGACAATTACTCGCTTAAGCCTATTGGCAAGCACCACTGTGAGTATTTTGCTGTCTTGATTCAGCATCGATAAGGGCCTATAGGATCCACAGTCCACATTCGGCTTGCCCGGTTTCAGGAGCGGGATGATCACTGCATCACGAAGGGATTCCGGCAGCTCACCCTGTTCGTAGGCCTCGTTAAACATGGCCAGCAGTGGCTGGAGTAACTCCCGCTTATATGCTTTATAGAATTCGCTAGGCAACCCGTCCGACCCAGGCGCCTTACACGTAGGCAGGTGTTGGATCACTGCTTCCAGTTCGTCTGGGGTGATTGGGGCCTCCAGATCCGCACGTTCTAAGTCATCTAGGGTGGGTAGCTCAATATATCTTCTATCGCTTCCTGAATTTCTTGACCCACATCTCCGCCTGCATCCTCATACAAGTGTTTATAATATTTGAGGAACTTCTCGTTCACTCCTTCCTGGGTGTTACAGATCTGGCCATCCGCATCCCCGACTTCTCTGCCCACTGGTCGGGCGTCTCATTTTTATGTAGCCAGGCCAGTAGTCTGCCCGGCTTGTCTCCCCCTGCATGTTGCCTCTCTGTATATTTCTTATAATTTAGCTTACATAGTGTATCCCAAAGTTCGCAGCTGGCTTTCTGTAAATCTCTTATCTTAGCGCTGTTCTCTCGGGAGGTCTCCCTCCTTCGCATCAAGTCCTCTAGCTCTCAGTTTCCTGCAAATCTCGCTCTATGCCCCCCTGGAGCCCCCTGGATTTTGATATGGCCACCCCGTGCACCACCACCTTGAATGCTTCCCATACTGTTCCCATGGATCGTACACTACCAGTATTAATGTCAAAGTATTCCTCGATGGTCTCCCTTAGGTCCTCTCGGAATCCCGGATCTTGTAGGGTCTCAGCCCTGAGCCTCCATGTCAGGATTTGCGCCCTGCAGGGGGCGGTATCGCCACTCCAAGACCAGGGGCGAGTGGTCCGAAAGCACCATGGCTTCATATTCTGCGCTCACCATTTCTTCCGCTATCTCGGCGGCAGTGAACACATAATCTAGCCTGGTATGCAGGTCATGTGGCGCTGCGTAATGCGAGTATTGCCTGTCCGTTGTGTGCAACCGTCTCCACACGTCCTCCAGTTAGAGGTCTGTCAATGTCCCCAACACTCAAGCTGCTGGCGCAGGCTTTGTTAGTTTGCCATCCGACCGGTCTATCCCTGGGTTCAGGGTGCAATTGAAATCACCTCCCCACAATATCGCGCCTCCCAACAGGGGACTAATTTTACCATATAGGGACCTAAAATAGGCTGCGGTGTCATGGTTAGGGGCATTTAAATTTATGATGTTCACTTCTTTGTTTTCCAGGAGTCCCGCCACCACCACCATCCTACCTTCCGGGTCTGTCGTCGATCTGAGCAACTGGAACGGCACATGTGGTGCCACGCATTTGACCACCCCTCTTGCGTATGCTGAATATGTGGCTCCCGTGACGCTACCCTTCCATTTTCTCCTGACCACCTCTAATTTCTCCTTGGTGAGGTGGGCTTCCTGAAGCAGCGCTATATCAATCCTCCTCCTCTTTAGGTACATCATTATTATATTACGCTTTAAGTAACTATTGAGGCCCCGCACATTCCATGTCACAATTCTGAGGTTACCCAATTCCATTGGCCTGATGTTCTCCTACTCCTCACCACATCCCGTGTCTTCCCCCATGGCTTGCTTCCTGGCTCAATTCCCTCCCGGCTTCCCTAACTTGCGCCTAGCCCCCCCCCTTCTTCCCCCATACCCCACTGCACACAACCCGTCCCCTCCCTGCCCAACCCCAACAAATGCCCAGCTCCATCCCTGGATCTCAGGCCCACCCGCGTCTGGTCCTTTCTCGTGGAGCCAAGGAATAGGACCCCGCGAGGAGTCACCAAACTAATAGTGACCTAACTAAGCGTACTACTATGGAGTTTTAAGGGTTGGCTCTCGGGAGCTCCCCATTGTATAATTGGAATCATTTGGTTTAAACGGATCCTGCAAACAAGCACATACCCAACAGCGCAATCCTTGTGAGCCTCATTTAATGCTATATTCTAGTCCCAGTGTCGCACTCTGGGTCACCGAGGGTTCCACAACAACATGTTACTTTTCTTCGGTTCCTGTCTGAATCCCCGATTCTTGGGGGCGACTCTGCATATCCAGCCATCCCATAGCGTCCTCCGGCCTATCAAAAAACAGAGTTTTGTTCTTGTGGAACATCTTAAGTTTGGCTGGGTACAGCAACATATCTATAGCCTGTTTTCCTCAATCTTCTTTTAACCGCTCCGAAGTTCATCCTGCTGCGTTGTACCTGCAAGGTATAGTCCGGATATGCGGTGATTTTCGCAGGCCCCCTTTCGATCATTCCCCCCTTCCTGAACAATTCTTTCCCAATCCCGCTAGTTTAGAATCTTTGCGATCAATGGCCTAGGGGGCCCCCGGGGGTGGCTTCCTCATCAAGGGCCTGTGCGCCCTCTCAACAGCAAACCCCTGGGTCAGTTCCCCTCTGGTTATATCCTGTAGTAACATGGTTTCCACGTATTCCGTTGGGTTAGACCCTTCCAATCCTTCTGGCAATCCCACGATGCGGATATTATTGCGTCTAGCGCGTCGTCCTGCTTCTTCTGCTCTGTTTTCTAGGTTGCCTACTCGCTGCACAGGGGCATGGAGTTCTGATCTGTGGGCTGTGCATTCCGCTGTGTTTGGGGCCATCTCTTTTTCCAGGTTTCCGGTGCACTCCGCAAGTGTTCTCACATCTTGTCTTAAGTTCACATCTTCCTGGACCGCTCCAACCTTAAGGTCCAGTGCCACTAAGTTTGTTCATGTCCAGGCCCAGTTTAGTCTCCCAGGCAACTTTCAGGTCCGCGATTGCTGCCAGCACCTCCTGGATTGTGCCCGCAGCCTCCTCCATAGCAGCGGTGGTTTTGTCCTTGCTCCTGGCCCCCTCCACCCCTGGGGGTGTTTTGGTGTAGGCCTTCAGTGTGGGCTGTTTGTTCTTCGGTCTTACAACTTTGTTGGACATTTTGCCGTGCTAGCTAGATGTGGGCCAGCCCAGCCACCTTTCGCATGAGGGTCTGTGTGGTGTCGGGCTATGTCCAATGTTTGGGGCCCACTTCTGCCGTGTTGGGGGTGCACCCCCACAGCCTGCTGCGCTCCTGGGGTGGGCCGTGTCCTGCACCCACTCAGTCATATTCCACCGGTCCCTGCTGCGTTTCCCAGCGTGTGTGGCTCACCCCGGCCACTCTGAGGTTGTGTGCCGACTGCCCTCAACACTCCTGGAATGGGCTGTGTCCTCCCGCGTACAGGGTCCTGCCCTGGGATATTGCACGGGCCTCCACTGTGGTTCCCCAGCCCCCGGTGGTCCCGGCTCGCTCGCCAGTCCCAAACCCTGCTGCACCGGGGCCCGACAGGGCCTCCCGACCGTTTGACCACCACTAGTGTCTTTCTCCCCTGCTCCGGGTCCAGTGCCTTCACAGGCTACCCACTGTGTATCCCCTCAAGTACAACGTATGTCCCGGAGTGGGCCGTGATGTTCGGCCTCCCTGTGTGGGTTACCGTGTCTTTCTTTGCCGGGACCCTGTGTAAACAGCCCATGGTCCCTCTTCTTCATCTCATCAGTGGCGCGGGGGGCCCCTCATCACGTAACTGACTCCAGCCCCGGTGTCATCTTCTCATGTCTCCAGGCCCAAGCTTCCCGGTTTCTTTTCCCCCCTACCTAGGTTACCAGATGCAGCTACCCAGCTGCCGAGGATGTCCTGCTGTGTGGGCGGTTCTTGCTCATGCACTCGCTTCAGAGCCGGGTGTGTTTTCACCTGTTACTAGTGTATGCTGCCGAGGGGCTCAAATGGACACTGCTAACACTGTTCTCCGCCTGTCTGCTCCAGTCTCCACAGGCCGCTCTTTGTGTCCCTCTAGTGCGCAATATCGCCGCACTGCCGGCTGGAGCCCCCATCGGGGTCCTCCGCGCACAAGCCTCTCTGCGACTGTCCCTCGCCGGCCCGACACAGCTCACCCGGCAGTTCGGGCCCCCCCCCTCCTGGCTGATTGTTACGGCGTCTTCGGTTCCTCTGAAGCTCTCCTCACGGCCCTGTGCCGTGTAAATCCCACCTCAAAAGGGGCCTGCGCTCACATCCATTCAATTAGCTCAAAGTGTCTTGGGGTGTTACCGGGCAAGGCTGTCGCAGGACCCCACTATGTGCCTTGGGACCTCAAGTGCTCCTGCACAACGGGTCCCGGGTACCTCCGTTCCAGGACCAGCACTCTGCTGCCCTGATCGGGCTCCGGTGCTGCAGCTTCTGTAGCAGCGATGCAGCGCTGCCTGCTCCGGCCTCACTCCCCTCTTCTCTCAGGCTTGGGGGCTGCGGGAGCCATTACACTTCCCAGGGCCACCAGTCCATGCGTCGCCGTGATGGGCTCCAGGCGATTGCACTTCTGATGCGCCCTCCCGCGGTCTACACACTTTCGGGGCTGAAGTCTGCCAGCGCTCTTATCTATATCACTGACCGCTGCTTTGCTCACTGGCCCGGAGGGGTCCTCCTTCCCACTGGTTCTCCCGGCCGCTCCCAAGCAGGGTGCCTCGCACCTTGGGCCTCTGTTATAGGTGTAATGTGCGCTGCGCTGGCCAGCTCAGTCCACCACAGCCTCGCGGTCCATTTATGGCCCTTTTTCCACTAACGGCCATCTTGGATTGTACTCCGTCGCGGACAGTTCGTTTCTTCTTTAAAAAACGGTTTCTGCAGCTTGCTGTCACATAGGCTGTATGAACGCTAATAGTGTGCTCCCAAACTTCATGCTTCCTCAGGTGCGCCGTGGGCATGCATGTCCACCCAAAAACATTGTTTTTGCTCAGAATCAGTGCCGGATCTGCGGGAGCTCCTACGAGGATCCTTTCACGCAGCCATCAAGCCATGCCCCCCCCTTCCCAGCTGTACCTTAATCTCACTTTGCTTTTCGATGAGCATTTTCCAGTCTAATCCATTTGAAAGCTCTCAATCTCGTAGATCAAATTGTAATCTGTTGGCTATCAATTAGATGTGACTTCCCATTTGCAATTAAGCAAGACAACCACATTTCGTGGACCAGAGCAGGGGAGTATTTGTGGAAGCGCAAACTGCAGGCAGGGGTTATAAAAATATGGTTGATCATACAAAGGGACGCACACTGATGGAATGCAATTAAGATACAGCATTCAACAACTTGCTGGGTAAAAAAAAAAAAAAAAAATCCCATTTTCTGTTTGAGTGGCATAAGCATTTAACATCACAAGACGGATTTGGCTTTTGCCATCCCTGGAAGAAAACATATATCCACAACATTTCGTGCCTGCTGTTTTGTCAACCTAGTTTGTATTTATTTGAAGAACAGGAATGTCAAATTCTATCAGAAATGAAATACAGTAACACTTTTACAGTTAGCAGACACATTCCTCCATTGCTGCCTGCATAATAGTGAAAGGATGAAAACAAGTGGTGAGCAAATTTCCTAGGGTGTACAAAAAGTGGGACAGAGACCAGGGACAAAAACAGAAAGAAATACCATCTACGAAACAGGTGATATACAAAAGCTAACATTAACCTAAGGGGCACGTCCCTGAAACTAAGGAGTATGGTATAAATATACAAAATTACATTATTAAGCGTGGTAGTTTATGTTAGGGCGTATAGGGGAGCAAGCGAACCATCTTTAACAAGTAAAGTTGTGATTGTGATGGATATGTAAGCGACTTCAATTCAACACTACAGCTAAGTCAATGCCTGGTCTGGGATGCTGATGGAAGCCCTTATTGATGTATTTTGTATGTCCCGTTCATTTACTCTGGATGACAACCCTTATATAACACCCCTCTCTCAGAATGCCCCCGGCCCCGCTGAGCCAAGAAGTAGGTTTGTTTTGCAAATTTAAAAGGTTTATTTGAAAATTAAACAATATATAGATATATCACACTTATAATAAATGAATGTTTGATAGCACACTTGTGAAGATGATAGTGATCAACAATGGATAATGTTACAGTGGTACACTTTTTGATGGCTTAGAAGTGATGGAGAGAATAAAGTAGCCGAGAATGCTTTTATGGCTTCAAGGACAATGCAATGATGAATGAAAATGCAGTACAGAAAATAAACTGGATATGACTTCAACAAAAGACAATGTAATCACTTTTCTTTGACAATTCACCTCCCCCCTTTATGCAAGGTAAGGAGATGAAAAGAAAGCACACAGTTCTCAGGAATGCAATCAAATATAATTCAGTTCCCCCCTAGGAAGCTTATAGGAAAACAGGTAGGAGTTTTAAACATAGGCAATATACTTTGATGTGGTTGCAATTAAGTGAAAAATATGCGAAAAATGCTTTTAATTCCCTATAGGAGGTTCAGGGTGAGTGAGAGATACTTTAAATTAATTCAGGATCATTTTAGCAATGCTCCATGAATGATTGTCAGGTTGCACACGAATTTCAGCAAGGACAAATATTTTTACACGTGGCTGAAATTGAGCAAAATGTCAAATCGCGGCAAATTTAGTCACGTGCATCGAGCGCAATTACGGAGGCACTATCAGGAGTAGGAAGTCGGTTCTTGTAACGCTCACCTGATTCCCACGGAGGCGCCGATCTGTTCTGGACTGCTATGACCTCTTCTAAGGTGATGCGCAGGACTCGGAAGACGGACTGGACCGGACCCCCAAACCTCACCTGTCTGGCCCGTAGAAGAATCCTTCTGTAGATGGAAAAGGGGATTAACTGTCTGCTGGATAATGTGTCGGATTCCCCTCCTTCCCCCTCTCACACTCCTCGAACCCCCTCTGCGATTCCCCGTAGAGTCTCACCTTAGAGTCTGAAAGGACGAGCTCTCCATCCTGCTTCCGATGCAGGGGCACGTTGATTTCCAGTTACTTCACTGGATCTCGGGTTTGGTGAGTATTCAACTCTGCTTGACTTTTCCGATATGAGGCTGTAAGTATTCAGTTGCAAAAGTTCAAGCCTTAATTGTCCGTTGTCCTTTTCTCTATTTCAGATGTAGGATGAAGAATCCGTGTAGAGGAATGGATTTGCCGAAGGTAACTCTGGTGAGTCTTTTTGATGGATGGTTCCCTTAGTGATCTTGCTTTCACCCACTAATGCGGGTGTCTTTTTCCCCTTAGGGGCCGGGGTACGGAAGTGCCAAAGAAGCGGCTCCGACCCGAGGTGAGGAAAGATTGTCCCAACAATAATCAGGTAAGTCTTAAGGCGGAAGAATCAGGCCTTCCTCTATCTGTTCCTTCGCTCACCTTTGTTTTGTCTCTTTTTCTCCTTAGGCGCTGAAAGGCGACGGATGGTGCCAATGGTGGCTGAAGAGCCCGAGGGCGCCTCGTGAAGGTGAGTGGAATGCGGCGCTGCAGCAAGCGATGCAATGCGCTTCTAAAAATAATGTCTTTTCTCAGGATCGTCGGAGTGATGGTTCCGGACTCCGGATGGAGGTAGGTAAAGTTCAATTATTCACCTTTCTCTCCTTTCCTTCCTTTTCAGGTCTTCCAGGTTGCAGGCGGGCGTGGCTGGAGCCA
Source organism: Ambystoma mexicanum (assembly GCF_040938575.1). Classification (NCBI taxonomy): domain Eukaryota; kingdom Metazoa; phylum Chordata; class Amphibia; order Caudata; family Ambystomatidae; genus Ambystoma; species Ambystoma mexicanum. Next base: position 905,799,699 of record NC_090922.1, read on the forward strand.
GGATGCAGGAGCAGACATGGTGAGCGTGCAGCTGCTAGATGCAGAACAACGCGAAGCATGAGCTGCTGTCTGGGTGTGGTTTAAATAGCCCCCAAAGTAGTTCCAGGTAAGTATTCTTCCTCAGCCACGCCTGAGTGGTAAAATAGTCCCATAGGTAAAATAGTCCCTTTCAGACCTCAAGGAGGTCTGGATCCGGCAGCATGGTCTGCATCAGGGAAGTCCATCCAAGCACTCCCATAATGAGCCTGGCGCCTATGGTGCCAGGACTGAAGCCTTCTATGAGCCTGGCGCCAAAGGCTTCCCGGGAGTAGGCATCATGACAGTTCTAGGCTTGTTGGAAAGCTTAGAATCTTAGCTTTAAGATGAAAGCCGATTAAGTAAAGGTAGTTTTTCGGATTTGAAATTTTAAAGCTCAGAATGACAGATGACAGTTTCAGTTTTAAAGATGACAGAATGACACGATTCTATGAGGCAGTTCTAATAGGCTAAAATAGTTTGGATTAGATTATTTTAAACTAGGATTGTTTTTGCACAGTGAGTACTCACACTATATTTTTGAAATAAGCCGTCAAGTTCTGGTCAGGTTGGACGGGACTTCCGGCGGGTGGTTCTGAAGTCCCGGCTATCTGGGTCAGCTCTGCTCTCTGGGTCTGTCAAGCACCGGTTCTGCTCAAAACAGTCTGGTTTGTGGTTCTCTCTGGTTCCGGATACAGCACTGCTTTCTGGATACTGCTACAGGTTCTTGCAAATGTTCTTGGCAAAGAATTCAAACAGCTTGCCCGGCTGTTGAATAGTTTGGTTGGTTTTGAGGCCTGCTGAAGAGAACTCAGCTTGTGGATTCAGGCCTCTCTGCTACAAATTCGGGAGTTAATTTCTGGTCTCTGGAGATTGATGGATTTGAAGTCTGGATCTCTGGATGTGAAGTCTGAAGTCTCCCGGCAAAGCGTCCCGCAAGAAAGTGGAAAGTGAAGGTCTCTACCTGGGTTTCAATGTTCCTTTTATGTGTTTTGAAAATGGGTGTGTGCCTGGGCCTAGCTAAGCCTGCCCCTCTCACGTATCATTGGCCAAGTTTTCCTCTCTCCCTTGATTGGGGGAAAGAAATGGAGTGTCAGAGTGATGCTGTAGGTTTTATGGTCAGAGGAACCTCCTATTGTCAAATTGCACACAATCTATTTCTGACCCAAATACATATTTATCTATGTACCATTTTTCTAATATTATAGGTCCAGTTAACATATTTTCTGTAGCACCAAACCATCTGATCCCTGTCTTTGTACGATGTTGTGTCCACTTATGACAGAATTCTCCCCTTTTCATCCTAAACCTTTCCAGATTTTACACAAATGTGCCCCAAGGATATGGGTTTCAGATGATAAAGTGTCAGATTTTTAACATGCATACATTTGGAGTAACAGCCTTTTTTCCCGCTTCTATCCCCAGGAACATCCCACAGGGTCCTAACACCTCATAAAATGTGCACAGAAAAATTGCAAGAATGATGATGTTATTTATATAATTTTGACAAGTCCGCACTGTGAATTATCCATCTTTTTAAAATCATGCTCTGGCCCCAAAGGAGTGTGGTTTTCCAAAGCACATGGTGGAATTTCTGGTTTATCCACTTCCCCCCCCCCCCCCCCAAGCTCAGCTTGCTCTCACAGGCACTGTCCCTCCCAGTTTCTCCCAAGAGGAAGCCACTTTACGCCCCCCCCCCAATATATCATTTGCCTGAGCCAGTGACAGTGCTTTGTTTAGTTTCCTGTAGTCCCCAGGTGCTCCTCCCCTAATCCAATCAGAGAGGTGTCATCTCCTTTTGGCAGGGGCAGCAGAATGCAGCCAGGCCTGGGAAGAGTTGTTGAGCCAGTTCAACTCCTGTCGGGGGTAGTTGTCAGGCAGAATTCAGCTAAATGTCACTTTAGTTCCCAGTTTTCTACATTCAAATCCAACTTACAATTTTTGCACATGCAGCTAGAATGCTGATTCTAAGTTCAAAACTATGACATTTAAACAATTGCAACCTATGTGACACTCACAAGTAGGTCACTCATTTATTCTAAACATTTCGATTTTAGTGGCTTTAAGCCCAAATTCACTTAAGCTGCTGACATCCCCAGCTATTTTTTATATATAGATTAAATAATTACTTCCTTCAAGTCATTTCAGAATATAGTTTTACATTGTATCCACCTCTTAGCAAGTCTTTCCTTTGCCTGGTTTGGGTTCATTTGTTCAGTTTTACACAAAAGTCTGGTGGTTTTAAAACACCGGCTTTCTGATAGTGGTGAGCACCAGTATTGCATCCATTTTTAGACATTAAGAAAATGAATTCCCCACTGTTCTGGGGTGCTTTGGCAATCAGCATTGCCATTCCCAATGGTTTCAGGCTACTGTGTGTGTAGCCCAATGGTGGCTTTAGGCAGTGCCCTCCTGTGCACACAGCATAGGCAAAAATGGGTGGCAGCCTATTCTTCATGTTTTCCCTGTGCACTCTCTGAGGAGATCTGGCCATCATGATGTTTTCCATGCCAGTACTGCACAGTTTTATAGTAGGGCTTGGAGGCATGGGTAAAAACATCCCACAGATAGAAGGATCCAGTGGGAAGATAGGGAGAAAAAGCAGAAGTGTGAGGAGACACAGAGGTGCATGGAAAAGTGACGAGGAGGAGCAGGGAACTAGAAGAGTAGGCCATTTTGTGTTTATACTTTCAACCCAAGGGATTATTATTAGTGCTGTTTTAGGTTCACATTTTTGTCACCTGCCAGTCATAAAAACAAAATACAAAATTCACAACATTCACCTCAAGGTCTTTCACAATCAATTCTTTCCAAGAAATGTGTACTGAAAATATGTATTTGCAGTAGAGATGTTGGCATGCAGAAATATGATCCAACAAAATGATTGGACCATTTGCGGTTTGAAAACTGTTCCAAAAAAACATTTCAGATTGAAAATACAGTGTTGCCTGGTTCAACATTTGGACAGCCAGAGCTTTACCAAATGATTAAAGGGACAGAGATATTTTCCTGTTTTTCAAGAAAGTTTTATCTGAGAAACCAAGGTCAAACCGTGAAAAGATGTAAACGCAATATTCAGACTAAATTTAATTCAGAGCTCATGGTTCCATCAAATACGCAAAATCTCAATTGCAATAATTACCCTTCAGAAAATGATAAAAGGTTTTAAACTATGAAAGAACACTGGGTCATACGCGCTAGCAGACCAGTACATCACAACAGACGCTCTGAATGCTAGTCGCTCAAATACTGTGTGTTCACTTACCCGGAGGAAATGGGTATGTGGCCTCTTGCAATACTTTCAAAATTATCCTTTGTGCCCCAATATAGCTTATTTGGGGATAACTATGGTAGCGGGTTCCCAGCACAGAAGTACATTTGCTTCAGGTAGAAAAGCGCAACAAAAGAAGAGACCATTAAGTTCTTCAATCCATGACAAACTTACATTATCTTCCCATTCTGAGGTTCTACAAAAAGAGGACCCAGGTGTACACTCTGAATGCCATCTTTATGAATTTCCTTTGCAAGGCACCCCAATCTCCTAACACGTCTTTGCAGCCTCATGATTGAGCACTTCAGTAACTTTGTGCATACCTGAAACCAGACCTTCTCTCCGAACAACGTTCTATCAGGCCAAACTGGTTTAAAGAAGCGAGCAACAAGGACACCAATGCTAACCATAGTCATCCATGCAACAAACATCAAGGCACCTGTAGAGAGATAAAGGGGAGACAACCACCTTAGCCTGGTGACAAAATGAAATCAGTATTCTTGAACATGTAAAATAACATGCAGGCAATCCTGACCATTAAATGTACTCATTTAGGCATACAAAAATCAGTTGTGTCACTGGTGTTATATACTGGCACTTAACCAGCTTCATAGCCTACAACTAATATTTCAATACCAAGGTGATTACAATGGGTGGTGGCAGTACCACTTGGTAACACCCTCCAGCCTGTGGTAAGTGTCTCAGCAAAGCAGCTGGTGCAGCTTGCACCTTGGTGGTTACTGCCACTAAAAGCCATGCAAAGCATCCACGGTGCAATTCTTTTGTGGATGGGATGGCGAGGATGGGAGTAAAAAGGTTCATTTAAGGAGCAAACATGCTTACCAAAGAATATGAAAATATTACCTTCATGGTGATTCAGGTTTTAGTCCTTGCTCTTACTCCTTCACAACAGGTTGGGACGCCTGCAACCGCAGGTGGGTTGGAAAAAGCTGGCTATAAAATAGCTAAAAGTTTGAAAATCACCTATCTGCGCTACCTACTAATGTCTAAATGAAACATAGTTAAGAAAAATCACTGTGCATATGGGAGGTTTACACACCTATCGTTAATACATTTCCTGTGCGCATCTCCAAAAATAGGATAATTTCTCAAAGTATTGCTTTTATAAAATCTAGCTGCCTCTGAGAATTTTTACATGATGGGAATACATTGAGGCGGTGCGTCCCTCTGCACATCCCTCTGCACACCATTCCCTCCCTTCACCCTTCTGTCACCAACCACCCCCTCCCAGTTTTTTCTGATTTAGCCTACTGGCGGTTGTGATCAAGTATATGCTTTTACTGGAGATGCTGGGTGGGTGTTGTGAAGGAGGAAGAGGAAGGACTAAAAGAACCTGAACCACCATGAAGGTAATTATTTCATTTCCCGTCCTGCTCTCCCTCATTCCCAACAGGTTGGGAGCAGACTAAATAGCATCAATGATAGTTAGGTTGGAGGAGACCGCATATACGCAATTCAAACAAATTTGCGAAGCACCTCTTTGCCAAATTTAGCATCTTTCCTAGAGGATGCATACACAGCGTAATGCTTTCAAAAAGCAAGTGGAGTAGCCCAAGTAGCAGCCCTGCAAATTTCTGCAATGGGGACGTGCCTATTAAAGGCTACTTGATGCTTGGCACTTTTGGAACGGGCCCAACGTCTCTGCGGAGCCGAAAGCCTCCTCACGGCATACGCTTATGCAATACATGAGACATCCCACCTGGCATTTGAAGCTTTGTCAGCTTTACAACCAGGAGAGAGGCCACCATAAGTGCAAAGAGTTAGTCAGATTTTCTGAACAGTTTGGTTCCCGCTAAATACATTTTCAGAGCAGGTGACACGTCCAGATTATGGAAGGTCTCTTTGGCTGGTGAAGAATGAGGTCTAGGCTGAAAGACCGAAAGGAACATTTCTTGATTTAGATAAAATTTCTAAACCACTTTAGGTAAAAAAAAAAATAAAAAAAAAAGAGGGCACCGTACAAAGGACTACCTTTTCTCTATGAAAAATAAGATAATGCCCCTTTGATGACAAATCCTGAAGCTCTCCTACTCTCCGCGCCGAAGTAATGGCTACTAAAAAAGGATGTCTTCCATGTTCAGAGATCCAAATCACAAGAAGCCATAGGTTCAAAGGGTTAGTACATGTTAGGCATGATTGTGTGTGGTACTCTTTGGGTGCACTACAGCAACCTTGACCTCCTGGCAATAGGTTGGTAGTGTGGCTGAGCAGCCAGGCTTATCTCAAGAGTGGTCAATGTGAGCAGTAGGGTTTTTGCACAGAGGTTTACAGTTACAAGTATTCAAATAAACTCTTATACTCAAGGTTTCTTGATTAAACAATTATTAATTTGTTTAACAGCCAGTTGAATAAGCCTTCTTCAGAAGGGTGCAATATAACAGTGACACACAAATACACTCCAAAATACACACTCTTAGTTTCTCTAAATCAGCAAGTGCCCATTTGGGATGGCACACAGTTTATTCCTACACCGTGAGGTGACTTAAAGGACTAGGACACTGTGGACATTAATACATCACTGGTACAGTTAGAGCAATACTGAGTTTGGTGTCAACGAAAGGGGTTTAAGAATAAAACAAAGGTTACACAAACATTCTGAAAGCAGGTAAGTACTTTTAACCCTCCAATGCAACGTAAATTAATCCTTTCCTGGAGGAAAGTTTAAGCACAAAGTGAGAGTTAAGAGTCTTTCAGGGACCCAGACCAGCCAATGTTAAGTTAGCAAAAGTCTAGGTGAGCTGAAGCACTTCTTACAGGTAAGTAAAAGTCTTTCACACTGTTTTAGTCTTTGTAGAAAAAGTAGAATCAATGTAGGGCCACTAGCTGGGAGGCTTATGAGGTGCAAGCAACTCTGCAAGGTTAGCCAAGACCAGTCTCAACTGAGAACAAGTGAGGCTATACCACAAGAGGCAAGTCCTCTTAAACTTTACAGTACCTTTGGTTAGAAGAAATGGTTCCAGCTGGCTTCTGTTCCTGTGCAGCTCTACAGATCCTGTGCCTCAGTCGTGGGGACACAAGGGAGGACTTCTGGGGACTCTTGCACTGCAATGGGACTGTCAGCAGCAGCAAAGGGCACACTTCAATTCAGCATAATTTCGCGGTTTCAGCGCCTCGGATTTCAGCAAATAGCACCACTGCGGTCTCTCGGATACCACTCTGGACTCCTCACATCTGGGGTACAACACTCTGTTGAGGTGGCTCAGGCTTGGTCAGTCCTGCTTCCTGGGAGTCCGGAGGATCTTCCACAAGCTCGGGTCCGACTTAAAAGTGATGCACCCAGTTTGATGTTCCTCTCCCTGGCACTTCGGTTCCAACAACAGCAGAAGTACAGCCAGCTCCGAGAGGCTGTCCAAACTAGTTCACTTTGGAGTTGATTGTTCCCACCAACTCAAGGGGAGAAGTCGTCCTTGCAGAGCTTCTCGAGTGGAGGCGAATTTGGAGCTTCAGCACAGCAGCAGGGCTTCACCGGGCAAACCAACGGTTCAGGAGTTGCAGCAGGCGTCTCTTCCAAGTTTCTCTTCGGATTCCTTCATCCAGTGGTTGACTCTGCCTACCAAGCCAAAAAGGCTGTAACAAGGGGGTTTGTCCTACCCTCTGTGAATCTAAGGGGTGTACAAAGGAAATTAGATGTACACTGATTTGTGTTGACCCTAATAGGAGCACGTCATTCTGGGCAACCATTAAACACAATAACATACTTGCTGATGCTAAACACAACTCGAACCGTACATAAAACACATTTTTAATTTTTCATTTGACTTTGTATTGTCAGCTTTTTACTTTTTTGTGCAATAGTTCAAGGGTTACTTTACATAACAATCCATGATGTCATGAAATCACTTATAGCTGAAAATTAGCTGAAGAATAATATTTGTGAATGGGATGTGGATTAGTAATTTGTGCATGTGAACATCATCTTGAATATGCAGTGTCCCATGTCATTGGAAAGGAAGAGCACACTATGGAAGTGTGAATGAAGGAGACGGTAAGTCTTGGTCTCTTTTGCCCGGCTGAAGTCTGACCTTATTTTCGAACCGAATATAAGAGACCAAGACTTACCGTCTCCTTCATTCACACTTCCATAGTGTGCTCTTCCTTTCCAATGACATGGGACAATGTATTTTCAAGATGTTGTTCACATACACAAATTACTAATCCACATCCCATGTCATTCACAAATTATTCTTCAGCGAATTTTCAACTATGTATGTGATTTCATGACATCATGGATTGTTATGTAAAGTAACCCTTGAACTATTGCACAAAAAAGTAAAAAGCTGACAATACAAAATCAAATGAAAAATTTGTTTTATGTACTGTTTGAGTTATGTGTTTAGCATCAGCAAGTATGTTAATGTGTTTAATGGTTGCCCAGAATGACATGTGCTCCTATTAGGGTCAACACAAATCAGTGTACATCAAATTTCCTTTGTACACCCCTTAGATTCACAGAGGGTAGGACAACCCCCTTGTTACAGACTCTCCTGCCCTCCAGTCCTTCCCGCCTCAGGTTAGCCTCTTTTCGCTGTACTATACCAAGCCAAAAAGGCTTCCCATTTATGCAGGTTTCTCCCATTCATTCCAGCTTAGCTGTCAATCACACAGCAGAGTGGATGCCCTTGCCGGACAGCCAGCCGGCCAATCACCTTTGGGTGCATTCCTGTAACCAAGGGGATTAAGCACATGGAGTTTATTTAGGGCACCTCCCTCACTTCCTGCCCCTGCCAGCACTCTGGAGCCAGAGGCGTGCTTCACTCGTGAATGCCGCCAAAGACAAAACGAACAAAGGGACCAAACCTAGTTTGGCACACAGTAAATCTCAACAACGACCTTTCCAGCAAGAAATGGCGAAAAAGAAACCCAGGGCCATTTTGACAAAATGGGCACCTATGGGTGCCTTACTGCAGCTGTGAACGCAGCCCTCTGTAAAAACACACAATGGTAGTTAAAGGTAAACCACTGCCACCAGCCATTAATTGTAGAAAGGGGAACATAAAAATGTTACATGAGAAACTACACCAAGGGGATACTAAGTAACCCCTCCAGCACCCTATTGTAAGATAGTGTGGGCTGGGTGGAGAAAGTTACAAATTCTAAGTAAAGTCATTTTCACTTCACTGCTCTTGTAAACAGTAATTTCACCAAGAGAAGGTTTTTAAACCTTTAGGAAATCTTAGAGACTCCCCTGTGCCACTGCACTGAAGGTGCCGTGTGTCACAATGTAAAGATGATGCCTATGAAGTCAAAAAGAAGCACAGAGTTTAAATCACAGGAACATACATGAGTGGGGAAAAAAAAGTCTCACTCTCTCCAGGTTAAAAATGTAAAGTTCTTAAGTCCAGCAAAAGTGCTGGGAGTCTAAGGTAGAAGGGAATTAGCACATTTCTGAGCATTATCCCCAACAGTACATTAACGCTGACAGAATCCCACTGCAGTGTAGTCTTGCGAAAGGGTGGATACAAATGAAGGAGGCTTTTAAAATGGCACCGGATTGCCTCGTTTGATACAGAAAAGTATTTGTTCTCTTTTCAAGTAGGCACCCATTGCCGACAAATAATGTTTGCAAGTGTCGACCTTCACTCCCACCGATACCATAAAAGACAGTCAACTGAAGCTTTCAAGGGATTTAAATTGTGACCTAAAGTCCAATGGCAAAACCTCTGCCAGGTACTACAATACTGCTTCTGTGATATATCTGATGTCCTCACTCCTTTCCCAGAGGGGACCGCAGCAGCTACCTGATCCCGACCCTGGGGTCGGCTATGAGGGAGGACCACATGGGGGGGGGGGGAATAGTTCGAGATGTCAGGCGTCAGACCAGGCATAGTATGCCCCTTTTCCTTTTAGGGATACCCCCTCCATAACCCATGCCTTGATGGCATATTGTGGTAACCCCCTACAACAACCTTCAAGGCTTGCCCAATGGCATGCTACAATATCCTGAAAATAGAATGAAAAAAACGAACCATCAATCCCTTTTCATACGTGTCCTTTGGAACTACTGGGATGAGGAGGAGGAGGAGGAGGAGGAACGGAATTATGAAGATCACTAGAGCACTCAAGATCACACACCGCTCTAGTTGATGGAAGGAGACACGCAATGCCAGGACATTTAAATTCCCCACAGCTGAAGATGGAAGGAGAGAGATACCTGACACGAGCAGGCAGTGCATGTCGAAAGAAGCTCAAGGAGAACCTGGCGGCAGGCAAAGTATGGGGAAGGGGAAGGAGCAGGCAAACCGCTACGTGATACTAAGGGGTTGCCGGCGTCCCTGAGGGGAAGGAATGGATTAGCCGGTGCTATGCCATGCCATGCCAGGGCTGAGAGCAAGAGGCTGCCCTTCAAATGCTGTGACCAGATGGAGAGCAGAGACGAGGCCGATCATTTTCACAACCAACCGGCGAACTGCATCATTCATGGTACGATGTGAGGAAGAGAGAAGCAGCCAAACACAGCATGTGAGCCCAGCTGGGGAAGGTGGGATGCTGGGGCTCTTCGGGGGGATTGCAGTGCACTGAGGAAAGAGCCGATCAGGCTGTTTGGGAAGGGCAAAATGCCCTGGAAGAAAGACTGTTGCAAGAAGGGTCTCCAACTAGTTGGATGTTGAATGCATGAAAAGGTTGCGGCCTGAGAAACCGTGCAAGTCTGGGACCTGCATCCATATTTAGAGAGAGTGTAGTTATATGAGAAAGCCCTGGCAAGAGAGTATCCCAGGCATAGTTGTCTCAATGATCACAAGTCTGCCTTCAGATCTACCAGACGCAAAGAAACTGCTTTCCTGAACACGCGTGAAGATCTGATCTCCAATCTTCCTTCTGTCCTCATTCTCCCTCTGCTTTTACACAGTCAACCATGCCATCCTGCTCAATCGTCTCCGTGACAACCTGGGTCTCTTTCTCTCCCTCTCCACTAAGCACCTTGGTGTCCTCTTCAACTAACATCTCTGACGTCTCTAAGACTGAGACTGGTCTTTGATGTAGAGGGGGTTGAAAGGGAAACCCAATCAATAGATTGTGTGAATTCCTCCACCAATTAGGGATTCTCAAATATGATTCAGCACCAGCATTTCCATGCTCCGTCGCTCTGACAGCTGATTCCAGTTGCTGGCAAGATGCCATTGAATAGTTCTCATTCAAAGTGTCACAAAGAGTAGCAGATGGATGCATGATGCCATCAGCCCCAAGAGCCTTTGGTACCACCAGGCCGACAGACTGATGTGTCATGAAAACTGTGATTACTTGTTGAAATCATGGCTAAAAGGCAGAAAGGCCTTTTTTTTTTTAGAGTGGTATATATTACTGCTCCAATTAATTGAATCCTTTGAGATGGGATTCATTTTGACTTGGCCAAGTTTATAGAGAAGCCCAGGCCATGCAACGTGCCGCATGTAAACTGCACCTTCTGCAACACTTCCTTCAGGGATTGCGCTTTTAAAAGCCAATCATCCAGGTATGGATAGAGTTGAAGCTTCTTCAACCTTGTCTTGAATATACTGATGCAAGGACCTAACTGATAAATATGCAGGTCTACTTTTAGGGATAATTCTCAAAATGTGCCAATTCCTCTCTACCTGAGACCCCCAGCTCTTTTGCTGAACTTTGGGAGTATGAACTTGTTTAATCTGTTTTCTGAGTTTATTTTTTTTGGTTATGGAGTTTTAGACAACTCCATAGGCATCATCTTTATTATGTGTGTTACACAGCACCCTCACTGCAGTGAGGCACAAGGATGTCTTTTAGACTTCCCAAATGTTTAAATACCCTCTCTGGGATGAACTACTGTTTCCCAGAGAATGTAAGGTTAAATTGACTTTACTAGTCTTTTTAAATTCCTAGAACCAGCACACACTATCTTCCTATAGAGTGTTGGAGGGACTACCCAGTATCCCCTGTGTCTTGAAACTCATGGTGCACTCAAATGCTACCCCTTTCCTATCGAAATGGCTGGTAGCAGTGGTTTTACAACGGACTACCATTATTTTTCCTGACCGCAAACACCGGTAACTAAAAATCGCGGGAGCCATGTTTTTCAAGATGGCGCCTTAAGCCCCTTTGTTTTAACAGGTCCCGGTCTTTTTTTGCAATTTCTTTTTGGAAAGGTCCTTCTAGTGTTTGTACCTGCGCGATCGAACCAGGTTTGGTCTCTTTGTTTCTATGCCTTTGGCCGGCTTCAGGACTGAAGACTGCCTCTGGCGTCTGAGTGTCTAGGTGGCCAGGAAGTGAGGGAGGTGCCCGAAACTCCCTATGCTTCGTCTCTTAGGAGACCCAAATGCACTCTGGCGTGATTGGCTGGCTGGCTATCCGGCAAGAACAGCCACCCTGCTGGGTGAGTGGCAGCTAGGCTGGGATGAAAGGTAGAAAACTGTTTAAAAGGCACGTCTCTTGGATTGGGAAGCAGAGTCGACCACTGGAACGAAAGAACCAAAGACGAGCTGGAAGAGGACGGCTGCTGCAACTCCTGGACCGTTGGTTTGCCCGGTGAAGCCCTGCTGCAGGTCCGAATTGCCAAGTTCATCTCGACAGAGAAGCCCCTTCAAGGACAACTTCTTCCTTTGAATTGGTGGGACCAATCAACTCGTAAGCCACCTGGATACCATTCTCGAAGCAGGTTAGGATTCACCAGAGAGAGGGACACCAGCTTGTGTGCTTGAATTACAGCTACTGGAACTGAAGTGACTCCATTTTGTCAATGTTTTTCGATAATCCTGTGCAGTGCAGAATTCCCCCCAGACATCCTCCCTCTTGTCCCCACGACTGAGGCTCAGGAACAGCGAGATCAGCAGGAACTGCCAGGAACCAACGTTTTCTGCTGCATCTTGTTCTTCACTTAATGTACTGTGCCAACCCAATTGAGAGAACGTACCTCTTGCAGTGAAAGTTCGTGGAACTTTCCCCACTTGAGGGCCTAATCCGCTTGTGACCCAACATATGATTCTTTTTCGTACAAACTACTTCTCAGAACATTGGCAAAGACTTTACCGTTTAGTTCAAGAACTGCTCTTTCCTAACCAAGACACTAGTCCATTGACTTTGGCCTAGGCCTATTGAACTGAATCTAGTCCTCTAGTGAACTAAAACTATTTGCATTGCCTAAGAACGTATTTGTGATCTATACAGCTAACCTGTGCCTTTTTACTCCCATTGAAAGTAACTGAAATGCCATTTTGCTCTCATTTCAGGGGAGCCTAATTTGTTCAGAAACTCATTGGTTAGGTATTGAAGTGTGTGTGTATAATATTAAGGTGCCTCCTTCTGGTGAATGTTTTCTAAATGATTGTGTAATACATTAATAAGGGTTTTATGAAGAAACCAAGAGTGTCTACTTGAACCACTGTGATTGTAAGACCTCTGTGTAACATCCTTTTACTGCTCTCATTCCCTCTTGAGATAAGCCTGGCTGCTCAGCTCGCTACCACAAAACTGTGTAGTACAGACTTATACCAAAGGTTGGTTTTGCTTACACCTGTAGTCCTACTTGTATGTGGTGGTTCCAGAGGGTACTGCATGCAATTCTGCCCAACATCTACGCATGCACGCTGCACTGGTTACAAATCTTGCTGCAGTGTGTTCGATCTTTGACCACCTGCAGTGGTTGTATCGTAGCCCCTCTATCATCTGAGACCGAGAAGGAAAATTCATCTCGAGTTTCCTGCAGAAGCATCTCTGTAAAATGATCCAGATATTAAAACCGGCTAAAACCGTAGCCGTATTGACCTGCCTGAGTTGTAGCGAAGCATTGGTATAAGACCTTTAACCTTGTGCCTCTCAGGCTTTAGCATTTTTATCCAGCACTGAAGCAGGAAAAGCTGCAGGCACTTTACCCTCAATACCTAAAGCTGCAGAGACTACAGAAGACGGTGCAGGTAGATTTCCCATCAGAGCAAAGGTTTCCTCTTTAGGGACCTTCTATTCACATCTAAAGCTTTGGATTCACGAGGATCAGAATGTGGTTTACAGACAGTTCCAGAGGCAATGGAGACATGGTTTGTTAAGAAGCCAATTTCCCAAAAAACCCTGCTGACTCAGGTTTGTCTTTTGGAGTAATCTCTAAGCCCTGCATGGCATTTGCCACGATGGCATGGTACATTTTTGTAGGAGAAACAGATTAATTATTGTCATCTTACTCCGAATCTGTGTCCTTTAACACTTTTTATTTCTTGCTAGGAGGGGGTAGCACCCTCTCTTTCAACTGTAATTGATGCTGGTAATGGAGTTGGCTCCTTGGGATCCGCTCCTTGAAGAGGTTCAGTAGACCCCATCGTATCCTTGATATGTTGGGCTAAGGCTTCTGGAAACAGTCTCCAGGACTGTATTAGTAATCTCTTCAGCCATAAATGATGGTTCCCCTCTCAAAGGAGATGTTGAAGAGTTAATCCTGGATGATTGTTGAGCAGGATTGTAAATGTTCAATACAACAGGTCTGGGTACCTGTATCTTGGTCAACACAAACTGCAGATTCGATTTAGTAGATTCCGACAAAATCGCCTCAGTCTCAGGAGAATATTGGGGATACATTTCTTGAGTCTTAGGTCTCACTTGAGTGCCCAAAAATTCTGCAGGTGGCACAGTGAAGCATTTTGACTAATCAAAATCCTCAAAAGTCTAAAACGAGGCTAAAAGGCTGATTTTGACTTTCCGGTGTCAGTCTAGAAATACAGATACCTCTACTTTGAAACCGCAAATGCATTTTGGTGGCCGTGGGCCAACCGTCTCATGCACAATATGACAAAATATAGGTTTTCGAGTTTGCCAATGAACGGCCATTTTGATGTAACAAGACTCGCCATTTTGTTTTCTAACCATTGCTCATTGCTTTCTGTTCCTATTGCTTCGCAGTTATTTTCCGCTTACACTGCTCGACTGTGAAACATTGTTATCTGTATGTGAAAAGGACAAGGTTGCAGGGCCGTGAGGATAACAAGAGTTAGCTGAAACACAAACGTAGGCAGCGCCAGGAAGAATGCGCGGCTCCATCCCGAATGTAGCCTTGAAGCAGAGCTGCAGGGCATTTAATCATTTCACAGCTGCCAGCCAGTCTCGTTATATGGTAGAATATGTTAGAATACTACTACTAAAGGGCTTGAATTATGCTTTTCTTACGGCCCCCCTTTGCTGAGCCCGCTAGAGCATGTCGGCTCCCAGGACGCGAATAGCACCTGATAGATAGCAAGGTCCGGAATGCAACTCCCCCCGTATGTAGTTCGCTTCCAAGAACAGAAGCGCCGTTTTCTATTCAATAACCGAAAGATGCCTTCGCACTCACAAATTGCAAATTGTTACTAGAATAGATGTTTGAAGGTGTCATAGTGGTCGGAGATGTCAATCATCAAAACCAAGTTCAAAGCTGATTGTTTGATATGCATTTTGTATATATGTAACTGATGTACATAATTCACGCTCTTGCGTCCCTCGAGGTCTAGAGATCCACGTCGCGGGGCGTGAGACCGAGTTGGCCAACTGAGACTTTTGCTTTGCAATAAAACCCTAGCTTTGGGAATACAACCTCGTGTCTCGCATCTCTATCGTGTGTGGTGACTCGCCTTGTTTCCATAGACGTCAGGGTCCCCTAGGGGTCCCTTTCACCGGTACCGATGCTGCTGCCGCTATGGTGCATCTGTCCGTAGGTTTCCTTCTTTTGTGCCTCTTCAGCAGAGCTTGTACCGAGCTCGGTACCGACAGAGAATGTTTGTGCCTCTTGGGAGAACTTTCCTCACCTTTCTTCGGTACCGAAGCACCGGAAGATTAAACTGCAGTAGCCGATTTGTTAACCAATAGGTCACAGGGAAAATAGTCGGTACAGATTCAACCCTGGAGGCATTTGCCTCTTTATGGCTAATCTTGCCTGTAGAGTTGATTTCAGGGGCAGAAGAGCTTTTTCCCGTTACTGTAGTGATTTTGTCTGAAGTGAACAAATCTTCCGGTACAAGGTGGACCTTTTCAGATCCTTTGCCACTAGAGGTACTAGCGTTTTCACACCACCAAGAGATACGTTTCCCAGCCAGAGGTACTCGCAGGTTTAAGTGCCCAGTTTTTCCCACTGAACAGTCCGGTCAAGACCCCGGAACTCGGGTGGCAGTCTTCACCTGGGTACCGAGGCCTGGTGCCAAAACACTTACCCCCCCACCTGCAGGTACGTCGCCCTCCTACCAATGTCGGCCTCCTTCATGGTTCTTACAAAGCCTTCGGTTGCCTTTGGTACTGGTCCAAGCTGTGACTTGAAAAGAAGATGTCTGCATAGACACCTCGGGTGAATTCCACAACAGAAGACTCACAGGGTGATAAGATTCCCAAGCATTGGGCGCAGGCATAATGAGGGTCAGCCTCTGAGAACGGTTTCCAATCATGGATGCATTGCTTGAATCCCGTAGTAAATGGCAAGCATCAGAGGGAGGCACCGAGTTGAAGAAAAAATGAATACACTAATCCAATTGAAAGATGGACAACCAAAAAGTGACACCAAAAAAGGGATGTCATGGCACTGGATGTGGGCGGTTGGTGATGAAGGGGTGAAGAGAGGGACTGGAATGCGGAGGGACGCGCGCGATGTAGTCCAATCATGTAGCTACCTTTTAGAGCCAGCTTTTTCCGACCTGCCTCCGGATGCAGGTGTCCCAACCATTTGGAAAGGAGGGAGAGCAAGACGACAGAGAAATAAAGATTTATGTCATGAAAAGAGCTCAGCAGGCCTATGTTTGAGGAAGACATTTAAGCACAATTAGTATCCGGCGAGAGACAATCTGATTGTTACACGCAATCTGATTGGCTCTCGCCGGGGCTTTACCCAACGCAGAATCTCTCCAATCTTAAGCTTCCTTCACATCCCCGGCAGGGGGGGGGGGGTTTGGCAGCCCCTCAGCCAATGATGAGGCTCGGACCAGGGTAATCCCAGCTCCGAGCAACTACATGACTGGAGGCTGCCATCCTCCCCCCACCGGGGATTCAGGTAAGTGTTTTTTTTCTCTCCCGTACCCCCCCCCAAACAATCCACTCCCCACCCTCCCAACCCCACTTACCTTCTTTTTGGTCCGTTTGAGAGCGAACGCGCTGGGAACATTTCTGTCCCTGGCGGCCATTTTTGTTAATATTAGCGGGCCAGGGTACTAATAGCAATAAGCCCCTTGCTGCAGGGGCATTACCGAGTCAGGTAATGCCTTGGGGCTTCCCTCGGGCCTGTAACTATGGGCCCTGGGGAATTACCTATAGGTCCCTGCAGATCGGGGGTTTATTGCTTAATTCTAGAGGCTAAACAGACAAAGCGGCAGGCAAGTAGAGCTTTGCAAGTTGAATTAAAATGAGGTGTGGAGGCACCACATCAGTCAGGGATTCAAATCTTAAACTTCCCAGTACTAAGTTAGAGAATACAATCTAAAATGTGTTTACACAATCTTTGATAAAAACGTATGTTTTAAAAAGGTTCAGCAAGTATGGTGGAGCTATGTGTCCCGAGCAGATTATGATACTATGTCATAGTTTGTAAATACAGCCAAAATGGACAGACAGTTCTCTAAGAGAAATTCTTTTTTCCATTGAGTATGTAGTCTGAAGTCACTTTTTTTTTTAATGTGAGGAATGCAAGTGTGAAACTTACCGTGAGCCTTTATGATGAGTGGTGAGCGAGATCCACCCACAGTCTCAGGAAACCTGATATTGTATTTACTGCTGGTTATCAAGGGCTGGAGATTATGCCTTGAAATGAGACCTGCAACATGGAAGGAAACATATTAATGATCTTTTGCAGGAGTTACACATTGCATTAACTATCAAACTATACATTCAGTAGATGTTTGTTCATCTACATTTTCTGTTCATAAAGACAAGGAAGCAAAAATGTAAACAATTTGATACTGCACACATGTTGTAACTTTCACATAAATATCTTGATTGTTTGGATAGCCATATTCTGCATGAAAAGAAGCATTGTCACTGTAACATAGCGAAGGACTAGAGACCATAGTCTCCAAAAAAAAAAGTGAACCACTGCCTGGTGGAACTAGAATCAAAGTACTCAGAAAAACTTGAAAAAGGGACTATTGGTCAGAACCGTCTTGTGAAAGTAAACTTAAGCACCAAACTGAAAATCACAGTTCTCAAAAGAACATTGAGAAAGCAGTACCCAACATAAACAAACACTGGGATTGAGGACTCCAGATAATATTTTGAAGTGGGAATAATATACTACATATTTTTTGAAGTTCCAAGGAAAATGATTTTTAGTTAGTAAAATAAGTCTGTCCCATTCCCCAATGCAAGCATTTTATAAACAAATAAAAAAAATGTCACTAAAAAATAGAAATTGTATAATAGATGTTTCTTTGCATCTAGTTACTTGTACATGTTTATTTAATTTTATTGTGCATTTGTAAGGCACGTATACATCAAGTAAATTGTGTTTCAAAGTGCCCAATGTTAAGATACATTTTTCTTCTTCAGATTGGGCAGTAATAAGAGATGCTTCTTCTTGTGGGAGTACATATACTACCGGTTCAAACATAGCCATAGAGCTGCGTTGTTCACCGGCTCCTCTATGTAGGTTTTCTATTTTTTTTTTAAGGAGTCTTTTTACTCCCTATTTTTATTTTCTGGGAGTATTGGCCTATTTTAAAGGGAGTAAAAGTGTGACACACCCCGGATCTATAGGGCTGCTGGAAATGAAAGGTCAGGATAGCTAATCCTTAAGACACAAGGTAGGGAAGAGCAATAATGACAAGTGGAACTTGAATACCATAGTCCGAGAATAGCTGACAAAGTTTTGAAAACCGTTTGTCATATATTCTTGAGGAATCTGCCAGTTTGTAGCAATGCGAGCAAAGCCAACTAGCCCTTGAGCACCCCATTCTGTAATCAATTCTAAGAGGTTGTTTGTGTAATAAATGCTTTGCATTGTAATGAGGATGTAAGTTCAACACGGTATAAAGGAACGCACTTAGCTGTGAGGGTAGCACTGTAAAAGGGGGGGCTCTTTATGATCTCTGTGAAACAATCCATGCAGGGGCAGGCAGAGGTAAATATAATCAAACTTAGTGGTAGAACGAAAAACACAGTAAATCGGCCTTAAAAGCTTGCTTTTGCAGAAAACGTGTTAGCTTTTCGTGTGCAGAAAAAGCCGCTGGGGCTTGTGATTTAGTGCACAGTCCGCGGTCCCATGCCAGTGCTGAAAGAAGTATACAATGGCTGCTATTTTCGAGGTCACAGATTAGCGTTTACAGGTTCCGCCAACGAATAATGAATGCATGACCATTTTATAATTCGAAATCACTTGTAAAATACAATTTTCTAATGGGGCCGAAAAGAACCACAGCGGTATCAAATTGCCCCATAGTACATTTTCCCTGGGATAAGGGTTAGAGTGTCCTTGATATGCAACACTTCTGTAGCAGTGAGTCTGTGGTTCAAGGCTCTGGCAGTGACATGGTGGTAAGCGCTTCCCATGCGAACAGAGAAGAGGCAACCAGGGCAGATGATTAAAGTTCCGCTGGTCGTCTCAAATATTTTAATTAATACACTTTTCTATAAGGGTCTGATCACCAATCAGCTTGGTGTCAGGAGATTGTTTCAGGTTGCAATGTTACCAATATCATTCAGCTTTACTATTATAAAAGTCTTACATTTACATTCAGGGATGTTTCTTTGACAGCGCCTTTTCACGAAGTTCTGTTCCGCAATTGGTTTGAATTTACCAGATGTGTCTGGGCCCTGAATAAAACTGTTACTTTCTTGCACCGCCGTACGCTCCTTTTTGACTACTTTTGTAATTTATATTGGTAAATTCCGAGGCAACCCCAGATACAGCATCATCATGTTAAGTTGTCATCCAAAGCATTATGTAGGTATATATGCAGACTAGCACAAATGTAATCTACTTTTTAATGTTACACTATAAATATATATCAGATTAACATTGAAAAGTAGATCACATTTGTACCAGACTGTATACAACCACACATTTACATTTAAAAAGCTCTATAGGCTTCAGGGTTCGGGTGCTTTGTCACTATAGTTGTCCTCAACATGAGCCTAAGCCCTTGAACTCAGTGGTTCTCCAAAAACACCATAAAAACAAGTACTCGAAAAAGGGGCACACCAAGCAAGAAGCAATGCTTGTTAAACAGCTGGGCAAGCAAAAACAAACAGAACAGTGTAACAGATCTGATTGATGAGAGCCGACATCTGAATGCACAGCATTAGTTTTATACCATAGAACACAATGGTCGGAACTCATTGAAACACTTGCAATTTGGTTTGTTCACAAGTTTTGATGTTTCTCAGACATGTCATTAGCTAGTCTAAATTGTATCCTTGGTGCTAAACGTATGTTAATAAGGCACGATTGGAGCAAACAGTTCAACAATATCCCAACACATCACCTCCCCATGTGGCGCTACATCAATTCTCAGACCACCCCGGAAGAATTAGCAATGAGTAAAATAACATTTGTGCTGACCGCCGGAACGCTAATACACTACCATTGGTCAGCACCATTGAGAATGGGACACAAGACACCCTGCTTCTGGTGGGAAAGGAGACATTCACACAACACCTGCTAGATGACGACCTTCGCAAGCCCTGTGGTGGATACTCTGAAGGCTGGCCACCTCCCCACAGCAGAGTGACTTAGCATCCGATTGGTTCTCCCAGGAACTCCACTTTGTCCAGTGTCCCTTTCCCATAGCCACCTGCCGATGGGCACGGGTGGCCATGTGACTGGTACACTGGCTCAGGTCCATTTCCCATATACCCTGCGTGACTGCTGGATTGGCTGACCGTCCTGTAATTACATCACCCAGTGTTGTTCTGACTGCTTCGGTTTGCCCGTTACGAGCTGCTTGTGCTCAGTCTCCCTCCTACCTAGCCCCCGGAGTGATGGTCCTGTGTTTCAGATCGGGTTTTCCCTGGTTGGGCCTGCCCTCAGGGTTTCCCGAATGGTGGGGAAACCCTGTGCTATTTAGAAAAACTCCCTTGGGCTGACTGGACATGGAATGCATCTCTACCCTTTCCCTTCCCAGTGAGTTCTTTTACAACCCTTGTTGTCCCCCCCGCCTAGCAGATGCCAGTCGCCCCCTTTCTTTACTCTCAAAGGTGGTAGGTTTTACCCCCCTATCTGGTGTTGAATTAGCACCTTTAGTACACCCTTATCAGATTTTAGTTTTAACTGTTCTTTTCTGGAAGTGCCATGGTGATTCGTCCCTATACTTAATACCTGCATGTTGTAATGAAGGCGGCCCCTTTTAGGGTAAATGCCAAGGGAGATGCTAGCAGCGCTATTTTGGCTGCCCCTACACCTTAGCATTGAAGGAGTAGAGAAAGGAAGTTTACCAGGCCTATGCCAAACAGTAACGAAATACTAGCCAGATATTAGGTGACTGGTAAACCCTACAGAGAAGCAAATAAAAACCAGGGCCTTTTTGGTTTATTGGTATATAGTCAGTATTCAGGAGAATGGGGACAATATACTGGCCTGAGGATACTCCCTGATGGAAGGGGTCAGGAGAAGGGAACCATGTATTTAACTTTAAATCGTTATTTAGTCTGCAATAAAGGGTCTATCTAGATCCTATAATTTGGGTATTTTGGGGATTCGAAAACTTCCGCTCAGAAGTTGTAGGAGATTTGTTGCTTGCAATAGATCATACATATATGATTGAGGTTAAGAATTAAATATGTATAAGGCAGTCCCAGTGTGTGTACTCGTCATTAGCCATAAATACAAGCAGAGTGAATGGAATTCTGACTAACTTTACCTTCACATATTTACCTATGCGACAAGAGGACCATTCCCAGTTGCCATGCTACCATGTGAAGCTTTGCCAACAAGAACAAACAAGTGTACATATTAAGATTTAATAAGATGAACAAGTAGAGTATATGTTGATGCTTTGAACATATTAGATAAACAATATGAGTTGTGAGTTATCATTTATGAGGCAGATTTATGCTCACGTAAGCAGTTCATGGAGCCTAATCAGTGTATTTTACATGAACTTATTTTAATAAAGCTAGTGTTTATTTTCTCAATAGCGATGTACCGACAAAAGGTACCATGAAATGAAAGTTGGTAAAATACATGCCTAGATACTACGAATAAGGTTAACCAAAAATCTTAAATTCTGACAAATAAATGCAGCATTCCAAGGACAGTTAGTTCCATTAAACTACATAAGGCCCGATCGAGGAAACGCCAACTTAGAGGGGAGCGAGACTACGAAGACGTAAAAAGAGTCTTTGTGAATAGAAAAAAAAACATGAATGTCTGCATTAGGCCAGGAAAAGGCCCAGAGAGGCTTCACTCAAAGAGCAGGGCATTTTAAAACCCATCAGCACATCGCCACAGATATTTAAGGAATCAAAAAGTCTTGCCCTACAGATAATAATAATAAGAATAATGGATGTATAAACCACTTTAGACCCTAAATATAGATAAATACTCCAAAACAAAAGCAAACTTGGGAGTAAAAATGCTCTCAACAAAAAATGGGAAAAGCACAGTAGCCTGTCCCTCTGCTTTCACCCACACAGCTCATGGAAATGTTTGGCAAGTAGTACAGGTAGAGATACAAGAGGAAACCATTGCTACTGCCTGATCTGAAGACGTAAAACAATGCATCTATGAATGTGCATGACAAACTAGTTGCAAAGAAATATTACAAGAACAATGATTATAGTTAAAATGAAGGTTTACCCATATAAAATCCTTCTAGTCGGATTGGGACTTACGTTTTTACAAGACTATTACTAAACAAAGTGATGTGCACAACTACTCTGCCCTTGAGTCGCTCAGCTACATAGCAAAACAGCATTGCAGTGGCACGCTCAGGTCTCTTCTTTCTTCTTCTTGCTTACAGAATGTAAGCATCAGCAGTGATTTTTGGATACCGAGGCTTAAGCCTCATTACTCCATCTTCTCATGTTGAGTGTGTAGTCGTGGATTGGATATCTTCATGGTCTGTGTGAACTTGTCACAGTGAGCCTGGTTTCACAGGGTCTTCCCCATGATGGGCCGCGGGTAGCGGTCAAAAGGGTTTGCAGTGGTGGCAGTGAGTCTTCTGATCAGAGGGTTTGGGTTCAGATCCCGCCCTTGGCAGAAATTCTTGCTTCGCTTCGCTAGATGTTTGTCAACATCTCTATGTCGATTTCTCTGTGAAGGTCAGCTATCCTTGTGAAGATTGGAGCGCCAGACTTTATCCGCAGAGCCTTGTTCTGGACTAATATGAAGACTCTTCCGGTGTCGCTCATGGCAGGTCATCCATGCTTGGGAGGCATACATCAGGGTTGGTCTGATGATTGTCTTGTAGATGTTGATCTTTGTCCAAAAGGGCATGGACTTGGTCTTCAGGAGTGGGTACAGTGCGCTATCTTTCCCGATATCTTCTGCTGAGTATTCTCGATATGGCTTCCCTGCAGGCTCAGATGCGCATGCTCGATGATTAAATACTCTCCTGGGCCTGGAGGTGTGTCTTCAATATCTCCACCAACAGGAACGTTGTTTCCAACAAAGCCTTTGAATAGAGGCTCAGAGGTCGCACTGAGGAGAGTTACCAACAGCAAAACAGCACTCCAGTGAAACTCACACTAGATACCATTGAGTGCCTTGTCTTCGGAAGTGCAAATCTGGCCAAAACTTCGTGGAATCCAGAGGACCCTACAGAAGCAGGAAATCTTCATCGAGAGTCCCCTTCACCAGAGCCCAGGACTGAGGGATCAAGTAACTACCAATCGGAGTGGTTTGTTCTACTTTGGCGCTAAGAAAAGGGGCGCCAAGACCACAAAAGGCCGCTGATTTAAGGAGAATCCATTGCTGCAGAGTCCCTTTCTCAAGTGCGGCCGCAGAAGCCTGCCATACGTCCGCCCTTTTGTCACCACGACCAAGGACCAGGAACAAGGGTCTGCTACACTGCAACAGGAAGGCATCCAGCTGGAACCAATTCTTAGGTACTGTGGGGCTTGGGGTACATCTACTTTTTGCCAATTGTGGTGCTTCCTAGCTTGGGGAATACTATTTGAAACCCTTTTGCGTTGACCTCCACCGACCTGCCATGGCCTCCCAGCTTGTGCTTCTTCAAGGTGGCTCCTCTTGAGCTTCTGTGATTTTCTACTGAACTGACTATTTTAAAAATTGTTCTAAGAAGAGTGCATCAGAAGTTTGAACTGGCCCATTGAGTTTGCTTGTCAAAGGACCCGGCAGTGCTTGTTCCCTTACTGGTTTTAATTGTTGAATACTATTATTGCTGGGATAAAAAGACGGCCTACATCCCTCTGGGATAATCTAACTGTTTTACTACTTGCAAAGTATGTTCGGATCTAACTTTAACTTGTCCCTCCTTGAAAGTCAAGACTGTAATGGTGATCACAAATAAGTGCTAATACGGACCTCAAATGACGTCACTCAGTGTGCTGGAATAGATTTAGCTTGGCAAAAGTTTACTCACCTACTTTATTGCTCTTGTTGAACTGAATTCTAACTTTGGGATTAATGTTACTATTAGTTGCTGCTTTTTAAAGAGTGTCCAATTATCCTTGTGTGTATATATAAATAAATATTTATACTATAATTTTAAGTGTGTAAGTGTTTACTTGGTACAGCTCTACAGCTCACATTACCCCTCTTAAGATAAGCATGGCTGCTGAGTCACTCTATACCAACTTGTGTAGTACAGGTCTATATTAAAAGGTGGGTTACATAATACCAAGAAATACGTCTTGTAAAGTCCCACACCAATTGGACTGTACAAATTGTTACCCAACACAAGCAGACATGAGCAAACGGGTAGCTGCATTGGGGTGGCTAACTGAATTCTTGCCTGAAAAGACACAGAATAGGGATGTATACTAATTGACTTTTTCACAATTGACTTCGGGAGAATTAACCTAATTTAAAAGGTCAATTGGGACATATATGTGGGGTGGGGGAACCCCCTGAAACCCTTCACCCAATCCAAAAACAGCAGCAACCTCCCCACCCAATCCCCTTATATTATTTATAATCCAAAACCAACACAATACAAATATAAAACAAGTAAAATAATATAAAGGTCAATTGTGCAGAAGGTCAATTAGGACCACTATAATTAGGTCAATTAGGACAAAGGGTCAATTGTAAAAGGTCAATTTGGGTAATACCCAGAATAGGCCTTGAATGCTACACCTCCTGGCATGGAACACCAGTGGCTTTCGACACTTTATTGATAAGGCGGGGTCATAATTTGTTGTTTGACCACAATGTTTTCCTACTGCAAGAGTGCTGGCTAAACCAAACTAATTATGGATGGGCATAGAATTGTACAAGCCATGGTCGCTGAAGGCACAAAGGGGATACCAGTGGGTGGTTTGTAAATCCGCATCATAAGTGAATTTGTTGTACGATTTATAACAAATTGCACACATCTACCGGCAACCGAAATTAAAGTTACCACCATTGGTGGACCGCACTCCATGCAGGTGGTCAATGTGTATGATTCCCTCCTGCCAGGGTTGGAAGCACAAATAGTATAAAGGAGCGACTGACATTAAAAAATATATATGTATATATTTTGTTTTTTCCATAAGACAAACAAGTATCAATGCGCCACGTGACCCCCATCTTCCTCCCACCCCCCACGTCGATATTGTAAAAAGGATAAGACAGTGATAAAAGTGCCGGTTTTGTGTGTTTCAGTTCTCACTGGAGAGAGTGAAGAAGCTGGTTGAGGACTGTTCACTAGGGTGGGCTGTGCGGAGGGTCAGTGGCTAGAGCTGACAATAAGTAGGTTTTGTAGGGACCCCATATTGTTAAGCGGCTTCACTTCAACACTACAGCTAAGTCAATGCCTAGTCTGGGATGCTGATGGAAACCCTTATTTATATATTTTTATGGCAAGTTATAATCTGGATGATGAACCCTTGTATAACACCCCTCTCTGAGAATCCCACTGAGCCAAGAAAATTAAAATATATATCACACTTTAAATTGATAATGGATAGTACACTTGTGAATATGAGCAGTAATCAGCAATAGGTAATCCTACAGTAGCACAGTTCTTTACAATCAATGAGGAGCTAGTATAGGATGGATAAGGTAGCAAAAATACTTTTATGGTTTCAAGGGAAAAGCAATGAGGAATAAAATGCAGTACAGAAATACTTGATATGATTTTAGCAAAAGATAAGAATCACTTTTTCTCTGGCAATTCACCCCCCCCTATGCAATGTAAGAAATGGAAGGAGATGGAAAGAGGAGCACACAGTTCTCAGGAATGCAATCAAATACAATACGAAATTCAGTTCCCCCCCCAGCAAGCTTAGAGGAAACAGGTAGAAGTTTGAAACACAGGCCCAAAATGCTTTTAAATGTGATGGCAACGGATGGGAAAATGTGCTAACTGATTTTAATTCCCTCTAGAGATTCAGGGTGAGTGAGAGATGCTTGTTGGTATTAGTTCAGGCTCACTTTAGCAATGCTCTATGAGTTATTACCAGGTTGCAAACAGATTTTAACAAAGGAAAGAATGGAGCTGCTATTTAAACAAGTGGAGAAATTGAGCCAAAATCGCAATAAATTTCACGAGTGCGTAAATCGTGATTGCGGTAAAAGTATAAGGAGTAGGAAGTTCTAGGCTTTTTGGAAAGCTTAGATTCTAAGCTTTCAGAGGAAAGTTAAATCGCGTTCCTAGGACAAACGGTTCCAGAGATACGGACGATTTACTAAAGGTAGTTTTTCGGATTTAAAGTAAACTCACAATGACAGGTGACAGTTTGCAGCTTTAGAATGACAGATGACAGCTCACAGCTGTAGAATGACAGATGACACGATTTCTAGGAGGCAGTTCTACTTAGGTTAAAATAGTTTGGATTAGAATATTTTAACTAAGAGATTGGGTTCTGCACAGTTCTGGCGGATACTCACTCCTAATTTTGAAATGAATGGGCCTCGTCACGGATCTGGTCAACACGTCCAGCGGCGGTTCTCTCTGCTCGGCGGGTCAATCAGGCACCGGTTCTGCTCACAGCGATCCGGATCTCTGGTTCTGCTCACAGCGGTCTGGTCTGCGGTTCCGGCACAAGTTCTTGGCAAAGAATTCAAACAGCTCGCCCGGCTGTTGAATAGTTTGGTTAGGTTTGCTGGATTCTGAAGGCCTGCTGAGAATACTTTTGCTTGCAGTGGGCCTTCTTGGTTCAAAGTTCTGTAGTCTCTGTTAAGCTTGGAAGTCTAAGTGTTGGATCTCTGGATGTGAAGTCGCCGGTCAGCACGCTCCGCAGCAAATTGAATTGAATGTCTCTACCTGTCCCAGCAGTCTCTTTTTATGTGTTTTAAAAAGTGGGTGGAGAGGCTAGCATCACTAAGCCTGCCCCTCTCTTGATTTGATAGGTCAATAGATTCTTTGGTCCCTGATTTGGGAAGGGATAGTGTGTCAGAGTGATGTCATTTTTATGACCTGCAGAAATGACACTCCCCTGGTCAATGTGCACACAAATCTATTCCTGATCCAAATACATATTTCCCAGGTACACAGTGGTTTGACATCACATACACACATCATATATTACTAAAGATAGTCCCTGTCCTGACTCTGGCGTTTCTAGGAGCTTGCATTCAAAAATGGCAACTTATTTTCGATTTTAGTGGGTTTTGCAACATTGGTTTTTCATCAAAAATTATACAAAGGTACATTTCCCTTCCACATATATCCCAGTAACTTTCCATGTCTCTAGCTGAAATACAGTGTCTACAATATTCATAATTAGCAGGGTTTTGCCCCAGAACATGGTACAAATCGGAGTTTGGACTCAAATCGTGAGGGCATTTTCCATACTAAGACTCTCAAAGTTGTACATTCCTGTCATTTGGTTACAATCACTGTTTCTATAAAATATATATTTGTTGCAATTCAACTCCCCAAAGTGTTTGGGTCCGCCTCCATAAGTCTGGGTGGGTCAGTGATCACATGTCTCTCCTTGCTGGCAGAGGGCTGTTGACAGGAAACACTCAAAATTAACATACCCCCTTCAACTGAAAGAGCCTTTTGTGTGGGCTCCAGCAGGCTGCCTGGAAATCTCTCCTCAATCAATCAACAGGGTAATGTGATATCCTGCCTCCTGGTGTGGGAATCTCTGAGGTGTTAAGGTTGCCCAGCCTCTTGGCCTCTGGGAACAGCAGGTGGCTAAGATTTATTTAATTAACCAACAGACCTTTGAAGTCCAGTTGACTCAGGTCCCTTTGTCAGCCAGTTCTCCTGTCAGATTTTAGTCCGCTAGCGCCGCCTTGGGGAATTTGTCAGTACTGCATCCATTTTTGGGATCTGTCTTGAATTACTGCATTTCAATAGAGTGGTCTTTTGCTTGATAGAATAGGACCCTTCCTTAACATTGTTTTGATGGCATCCTTACAGTAGAGTGGTGATGTGGAACACCCCACAAGAAGGTTGTATCTTTGGAGTGGTCTTGTGCCAACTGCGCAGTTCTCGTGGATTCTGGCGTGAATTTGGGCGGCGATAGCTCATCCACACATCCACCCAGTCTATTGATTTAGTTTGTTCTGGGATAGAATAATGGGCGGCGACAACTCATCCCCACATCTACCCAGTCTATTGATTCAACATGGGTCAAAACCCTTGACAATATGTCCCGGGGTCTTGCGAGCAGGGGTAGGGTCTTAATGAAGTTTGATTTGGTATTTTGGCACAGGGCAATGTCCTGTAACTATCTTTGTGGAGGGAGTACAGCCTCGCCCCCACGACATAGCGACTCTCCTGCGTGCCAGCACCAGTAGCAGTCCAGCGAGCTTCCGAACCGAGGTCGATAGGTTCCCGATTAGTCCTAATAGCGCAACCTTGGGCTCGGGTTCAATTTGTTTGCCAATTATTGAGGATGTCTTTTCTATCACTGAGCGCCAAAATTGGTTTGTATATGGGCAGTCCCAGGCCAGGTGCATAAAGTCTGCCGTCGGAGCGTTGTAAAGTTCACATGTCGCTGGTATTTCCGGCCGATGTTATTAAGTTTTGCCAGGGTGTGGTACACCTGGTGTAAGTATTTGAAGTGTATTTGTTTATAGCGTGAGTTAAGAGATACCTTCTGGGTCTGGTTTAGGATGAAATTCCAGTCTTCATCTCTCCCATCTCGTTCTCGGCGCTGTTGATTGGGGGGTTGTATCGGACAAGAGAGTTTTGTAGATCGTGGGCACTAGCCTTCCCTCTCCCTGAGATTGGATCACTCCAAGTAGGAGTTGCCACGTAGGTGGTTGTAGCGGGAACGTAGGGAAAAGTGATTGGCAAGCATGGCGAAGTTGAAAATATGTGAAGGTATCCAGAGCGGTGGTGGCCACTCGGTCTCGTGCAAGTTGGGGTGTTAGGAAGGTCCCCTCGGGGAATAGGTCGCCTAGCGAGTTAATCTGTAGCTTGCTGGCCCATTGACGATAGACCCTTTCTGCGGTCAGTGGGACTCCCGGGACGAATCTCGCTGGGATGAGGGGGGGAGAATCTGACCACAACTTTACACTTCTGTGCCATTTTCTTCCATATAGCGTAGGTGGAGAGTACTACATTTAGAGTTGCGTGTGGTATTTGCATGTGGCCTATGATAGCTGCTCTCAGCAGGTTGGAGGTCATCAGGGCTCGCTCTATCTGGACATGGGGTCTGATGAAGTGTGTTGTGTACCAGTGGCCGAGGAACTGGGCCTGAGCAGCCCAGTAGTAGCGTTCCAAGTCGAGGAGTGCTAGCCCTCCTTTTGTGACTGGTTGGATCAGTGTTGTGTAAGCCACTCTCGCGGGCTTGCCGGCCCAGATGAGTTCAAGAATCAGACTGTTGAAGCGTAGAAGGAATCGTTGTGGCAGTAGAAGAGGGATGTTCGCAAAGAGGTAGAGAAGTTTGGGCAGGATCACCATTTTACAAGGGAAGCACCACCCCACACTGAGTGGAAGGAGCTTCCATCTGTCTATTATGTCACGTAGCATTTCTGTTGCCTTCTCGTAATTGTCGTGGAAGATGTCTAGAGGGTTTCTGGACATTACGATTCCCAAATATCTGACTTGGGAGTTTTCCCATCTGAAGCCATAGTCATCCACAAATTCTTTGGTTTCGGGGGTTATGGGGAAGATGACAGATTTAGCGTGGTTGATTTTGAGACCCGAGAGGATACTGAACTTGACCACCTCCTGCAGGAGTTTAAGTTCTGACGGGTTGCAGATGAAAAGGACCATGTCCTCAGTGTATAGGGAGATTATTAGTCTATGGGGACCGATGGAGCAGCCCCTTTCCAGTTGTCGGGATTGGAGGCCAGGGGCTCCATCACCAGAGCGAACAATAGGGCTGAGAGAGGGCAGCCTTGTCTAGTCCCTCCCTGTAGTTCTATATTCGCTGACACTGTTCTGCCCAGGATAACTCTCGAGAGGGGCTGGTTATAGAGGAGGGAGACTAACTTGAGGAAGTGGTTTCCAAGGCACATTTGTCTCAAGACTGCGAAGAGAAAAGGCCACTCGACAGAATCTATGGCCTTTTCGAAATCGAGTAGCACTGCAACGGCCTGAGAAGACAATTGAGCGCTGCCATGACACCAGCCGCCTGATTCCGAACGTCGTGTTGCGGCCAGGAATTAAGCCAGCTTGGTCAGCGAGTACCAACCAAGGAATCAGTGGGAGTAGCCTGGAGGTGAGAACCTTGGCAAGAATCTTATCATCAAGGCTGATCAGCGAAATTGGTCTGTATGAAGCGCACTGCTCAGGAAGTTTTCCAGTTTTATGGAGAAGGATTACATTTGCCTCCCGTAGCGTCTGGGATAGGCTCCCTTTTTCTAGAGCTTCGTCAAAGACCTGGAGTAGGCGCGGGGCTAGGAGTGGAGCGAATGCTTGGTAAATTCTCCTATTAGCCCATCAGGCCCTGGGGCTTTAGTGTTAGGGAGTTCCTTTATTGCCTGCAGAATTTCCTCTGATGTAATCAGTTTGTTCAGGGGTTCTCTTAGATCATCATTGATCCAGTAGAGTTCTGTTTGGTCTAGATAGCGGAGGAGGGACTCTGGGCTAGTTGTGTGTTTGGAGCTATAGAGGCAATGGTAGAAAGTGCAAAAGGATGCTGCTTTTTCTTGCTCGGTATGTACTAGGGTACCTTGGAGGTCGCGTATTTGGTCTACTTGTGTGGGTTTTCTATCCGCCGCTATTAGTCGTGAAAGTAGTGCCCCTAGTTTTTGGCCTTCTCTGTATTGACGGGTATGATGGACCAAGAGAGGAATCTTATTTCTCATTCTGCAGTGGCCTGAACTCGTCTAGCTCATTTTTAAGGGAGTCCAGGGAACGGGGATCACCTGTTGTGGTGCAAGCTTGCTCTAGCACCTTCAACTGTGCTTTGCTGTTGGCAAGTTCCCATCTGATTAGTTTCAGTAACCCATTCTCCTTGGCCATGAACACTCCTCGTATATAGCATTTCTATGTTTCCCAAAGGGTTCCCGACGACGAGACCGAGCCTTGGTTAGTCTCTAGGAAGGAGATGATTTCGGCACAGAGCTTGTCGGCAAACACCAGGTCCTGCAAAGCCCCCGTTTTAAACATCCAGTGAGATCCCCTCCCCCCCCAATTATCTGCTTGGGTGCACTCCAGAGTGACCAGGGAATGATCAAACAGTGTTCGTGGGAGGATTTGGCACTGTCTAGGATTGGAGGTGACCATGTCTAGATACTAGCAGGTAGTCGAACCTTGAGCTTGTGTTGTGAACCCAAGAGTGAAAGGTGTATTCTCTAGACTCCCAGTGGCCATGTCTCCACGAGTCTACCAGGTCGTAGGCCTTGCAGATTTCATGAACTTGGAGGCTCGCCTTGGAGAGGGCGGGAGCATGTGATTTGTCCTTTTGGGGATCCAATGTCGTGGTTAGGTCTCCGCCCCATATGATTGTAGCTGAGTCACTTCCTTCCAAGTGTGTCATCACCCAGTCAAAGCTGTTCGCCCCATATATATTCGGGCCGCAGGAGTTTACGAGGACAATTTCATTGCCCTCTAATATCCCCTGTACCAGGAGAGCTCTGCCCTCATTGTCTTTGGTTGTTAACAGTTTGAACTTTAATCTCTTGTTTAGGCGTACCACCATCCCTCTGGCATAGGGTTAATATGAGGGAAAGTATCTGTGGCAACCCCCACTCGTATGCCCAGTGGTTCTCGGAGGTTGGGATGAAGGCCACATCGATGTTGTGCCTCGGAAGGAACTGGGATACTGCCCGGGTTTTGGTCAGGTTGTCACCTCTAATATTCCAGGTTGCTAGTTTGAATGGGGTGCGTGGTAATTATGTTTATGCTGCTTCTGAATGTCTCTCACAGTTATAGTAATAGTTGATCGGTGTTTATAATTTAACCACATGTAGTTAGCTTTGAACTGGACTGTCTTATTTTAACTGTACATATCACTCACGGGGCTGGTCGGTGGTGGGTGAGTCTTCGTTTGGCGCATTTTAGAAACTTCTCCCAGTGCCTGGAGCGGTCCTTGAAGTGGAGTAGTCTGGCAATGATTGGGCGAGGGCAATGATTTGGCGAGGACAGCCCCCGGGATGGGACGATTGGCTGGCACCCTATGGGCACTCTCCACCACAAACAGCAGCGAGAGCGCCGACGCCCCAAAAAGTAATTTGCACATGTTCTCAATGAGCTCCATTTTTTGTGGGATTCGCCTCCCTCTGATCCCCACCAGCCTGATGTTATTGCAGCATGCTGGGCCTTCGAAGTCTTAATTTTGGCGGTGACCGCTTTCATTTGGTTTTCCAGGGTCGTCCCCCTGGTCACCAATGATGTGGTGTTGTCGTCCAGGTCGGAGACCCTCTGGTCCACCGAATCTAGTCTATTCCCCCATGCTTGTCAAGGCAGTGGTGCTGCTGGTCGACTTTTGATGAGAGCGCGTCTAGTTTACAATCAAGGTTGCCTATTCCAGCTTTCAACTCAAGGAGAATCTCTCGGATATCCAAGGGTGAGATGGTTCTTTCTTTTGTTCCATCGAGGACGCTGGAGACTCAAGCTGGGTGCTCGATTTGAGGGTTTTGACTGTGGTGCCATGCTCCAAGTACAGTTTCCTCTGATATTTATCAGATTTGCCCATTCCAATTCACTTGCAGGTTGGAATATTCCTACGGGCCAAGCAAACGAAGTTAGGTGGGCCAGTCCAGTCTGTCATCTCGGCCCTATGCGTCACATTGGTGGAGACCGCAGCTGTCCAGTTCAGATCGACGCCTCTGTGGGAGCCAGGTGAGCGTAACACCAGGCTGCTAAATTCAGAGTTTGTGGGCATGGGTGTAGGGTCTCCCCTCTGTCCTAAAACAACATGATATACGGCCAGGGTAGTTTTACTGGTGGGGAGAGGGACATTTCCATTAGATGAGTGAACCAGGGTTGGCAGGCCCACATGGGGGTCACCAATATCAGTGACTGGTTCCTGGTGCATCTTGTGCACCATCTTGTTGAGTAGGGGAGTTTGGGGTGGGGGGTTTTGAAAATAGCGTAGACAAATTTCCCTGACCATGTTATCCAGAGTCTGTTCCCCTTGGAGCGGTTCTGGGGGTACCTGGTGGTGTAGTCTTGGCATTGGGCATTCTCCTGAGTTGCGAACAGGTCAATCTCTGGGAAGTCCCATTCTGCGAAGACGTTGGAGACAATGACGCCATTATTCTACAGGCAGTGGGAAATCTCTGCTGAGAACGTCTGCCAGACGATGGAGTTCCCCCTGGAACGTGTTGGGACAACAGAAACATCTTTTGTTTGAGAGCCCACATCCAAATGTTTTGGGACAGCTTGGATAGCCCTGGAGAGTGTGTGCCCCCTTGTTTATTTAGGTAATAAATGGCTGTGGTGCTGTCTGTCAGAACCAGAACTGTCTTCCCTTGTAGTTGAGTCTGAAAGGCGTTTAGTGCCTTGAACACTGCTAATAGCAGTAACAGATTTATATGGTTGGATGCTACTTGTGGGGTCCACACTCCATGCGCTGTCTACTGAAGCAGGAGAGCCCCCCCCCATCCCATGAGCGATGCATCTGTCATGAGAGTGGGGGTCTTCTGGGTGTGTCGTAAGAGTCCCCTGTTATGAGCCAGTCGTAAACCGGGAGAGATAGTCTGCACAGGTGTGCTGCCACTACTGCCAGGACCTTTGTAAACACTCTTGGCGCCGAGGCAATTCCCGAAGGGGAGCACCTTGAATTGGTAGTGCCTGTCCTCTATCATGAACCTTAGATATTTCCTGTGCGCTGGCAACATTGAAATATTAAAGTATACATCTTTCATGTTCAATGTTGCCATTTGATCCCTCCGTTTCAACAGTGGGATCACTTCCTGTAGCATTGAGGTTTTATAAATTTGTTCGCTGGGCGCAGTTGAGAACAGCGCGCATGGTGAGGTCCTTTTTGGGTACAAGGAAGTACACTGAATAAATACCCTCGGTTACCTGAAGAATAGGGACGGCTTCTATGGCGTCCTTTCCCAGAAGCGCTTCCACCTCTTGAATCGGGATCTGCTGAAGATCGGCCGTGAGGTGTCGTGAATGTGGCAGTCTGAACTGTGGTGTCCTCGTAGGTTTCGTACTGGGGGAGCCATGGCGTGTCTTTAGACCGTTCCGCGGCACGCTTCATGCGTTTCGACGGTGTCTTAAGCATCAGCCCAAATGCCGAACTAATCCTCACAAGACTGTTCTCAATCCTTCACCAAAGCTCCCTGGAAGTCAGACCCTTGAAAGGCTGCCGATCCGAGACGGGACCGCTGAGTAGAACGAAGTAAAGCACCCGGACTTCGCCGCTGTCGAAGTCCATTGCCGTCGACCAGGTTTCGCAGGTTTGTGTAACCGCTGGCGGCCCGTCGATGTTGTGTTGCCCAGCCGTGGGGACCACTTGATGCCGTGCCGCCGACGACCGGAGCCGCCCGCTCCTTTGCCTAAGAACATTTTAATCCAAGGACTCCTTGTCCGCAACGTCGACCGCTTTGTCGTGCCGGAGAAAGTCGAGGACGACCAACTCGCCGAGGAGAATCCGCCGGTGGGTTTCCCGCCACCTGAATGCCACAAAGGATTCGACGACTTGACGCCCTTGTTGGGCCACAGTTCTTCTGACTGACTGAAGCTTCAGAAAACTTGAAGGCTTGTCAAGCATTGGCATGCCCAGAAAGCTAACATGGTGGAGTTTACTCCGACCAGCTAGTTCTAGTAATTGTCCCAATAAAACAATGTTTTACAGGACAAATGGCAGGGCCCTTCAAGGTTGTAGCCAAGCGTGGAGAGGACAATTATCTGGTGGACTTGAGCAACTCCAAGGAAGTCCCTAGGGTCTTCCACACCAACTGACTGAAGGCTTATGCCCCAAAACCATATGAGCTTTGCTTCTAGCTTCTGATCAAGAAGAGAAGCGCGAGTCTCTCCATCTTTTAGAAGTACATCTTCAGATGGATGTGTAGAAGTTAATCTCTCTTCTAACCTGAAACTGCAGCAACAGCAGGAGTGCAAAAAAGTCAGTTTGCCCCTCTGTTCTCACTGACACCAGGCCGGACCCCTTTAGGTCAGCATGATACAGATACTGGTGGCAGTGTCCCAATCAAACATCACAACATATACATACCCCATTGCATTCAACATATTTTACTACATAATAAACAATCTCCTTATAAGGATCAACCTCAACTGCTTGTCACAATTGTTCTTTATTGTTATTTTAAAGGTACATGCGACCAGAGAGACAATATGCACAAAATGTCATAATTTAAAACAAGTTCATAGCACCATCTATGATCTAACAATACATATTAATAATTTCAGCACACATTATAATGTGATACCATTTCTCACTCATCCACATCAAATTCATTCATTCCCATTCAACTACTTGCCTACTGTGCAAAACATGCAATAAGAACAACTTTTTACAAAAAAGTCGGTCACACAATTTAACCTTTAAGTGCAAAATGATATTTTATAACCATCAATGGACCCATCATTTACAATCATGGCATGTATCACTTTTGGGGTTTGGAAACAATTATTTTCCACAAGCTGTCCAACTTATTATCCCAATGGAATTTAAACTAGTAGAATGTCGACTCTAGTTTCCGTGGAGCATTTAGATGTGGTTTTCCTGCCACAGCCATCCTCAGGACATACAAAATCCATTCTCGATCACGTGTGTGCGTTGAGTTTGACCGGAGCCTGTCTGCCTGGTCTGTGTTTCCTAAGTTTTGAGTTTACAGCGGTCAATGGAGGATTCCCAACTGGGTCAATTCGATGTTAATGGTTCCCCAGCATTGATTGCAGTTTTGGAATTGTCATGCAGAAGTCTCCCCAGTTGGCGAGTTTCTGTTCCTTAACAGCATCTGTTTTTACTTCTTGCAGACTGCAGTTGAATACTTCTTGTATGTGTCAGTTCCAAGAAGGGCAGATTCATTTTGCATACTTTGCTGCCATACATGTCTCCATATCCATTCTTATAAACAGGATGGTCTCAATCTAGTGCGCAAGTACGGATAAAGTGATTCTTCATGCCTGCGTCTCCTTAATAATGAGATGCCGCGCATAGGTGCACCCAGCTCCTGAGGTCCAATGCTCCAAAAAAAAAAAGAAAAGAAAAAACACTGACTGTGTCCACGTCAAAAGCTGGGGCTACAGAAAGTCAGACCATGTGAGGAATGACATCTAGGAAGAGGTCAACAAAATGGTTGACCTTGGAGTTAGAGAAGAATCCACCAGTCCAGTTGTACTAGTGACAAAAGCAGGGACCGAAGAATTAAAGTTCTGCATGCACTATACAATGCCGTAACACAAAATGTGGGGCCTCCCTGTGAGCCATGCTGAGGGCCCTTCCCCCCAACTCAGCAACAAATCAAGGGTCGCGCCACACTCTGGGCCGGCCTAGATTATCACACTTGCGCAATATACACAAACGTGCTGCTGAAGGGAAATGCCACACACTGCACATGGAGTAAGATATAAATATTTGTTTTAATGTAATATACAGCACACTTTGAGAAAAATTGGCTAAAAAGCCAGAGTGTTAGCAACTGTTTTGTAGTGTATCACCAATCCAATAGATGCAAGTCTCCAACAGTGCACAGGAACATTAATGCTTTGATATTAAAAATGCCATGCCACAATGAAAACATGTCTAACTGGCTACACAATGTACACCAGTGTACACACGTAATAACAATATAGTAAAGCTTGTTAGGCCACATTTAGACATATGGACTGGTTGCACCAACATGCCAGTCGAAGCAATAACACTCATCAAGAAGAGAACACACATTCAAGCCAGTGTCTCTGTGGCCTCTAACAACACGGCCAAACTCTTTAAAATCTGAAAAGAACTGGTCAATCCTTTTGCGGTCTATACCTCTCCTATTCCCACCCAGGCCCTCTGTATGGCTCTTCCTCACCCTCTTCCTCTCTCGGCCCCCTTTTGGCCATCTCTACCTCTCTTACTCCTTTCTCCTCTTTCTCTGACAACACCTGACGAGGTTTCTAGACAAGTCTGATCTATGAAAGTGTCATTCAAACAGGTGCTCTCCAGCTCCACCAGAACCATCAAGAACCATATTGACACCCTTTCTCCAGCCTTGACTGATTTCTGTGATCACTCTTTTGCCACTGGAACGTTCCCCTCTCCCGTTAAGCACTCCCTTATGCTCCTCAAGAAGCTGACTGCCGATCCTGCCTGCCCGGCAAACTATCGCCCAATCTCCATCACCCCTTTCCTGGGCAAACTGTTGGAAAAGCTGGCCATCTCCAAGATTACTCTCCAAACGGAATCTGTTGGTTGTCTCCATGATCATCAGTCTGGCTTCAGAGCTGCCAGAGGCACAGAGACTGCTGTCCTGAACACCTGTGAAGATCTGCTCTCTAACCTTGATTCCAGCATTCCTTCTGTCCTCATCCTCCTTGATATTTCCTCTGCTTTTGACACGGTCAACCATGCCATCCTGATCAATCCTGATTTGTCGACTCCATGAGAACCTGGGCATCACGGATCAGGCCCTTGAGTGGCTAACCTCCTTCCTCTTGAACTGCTCCTCCCAGGTCCAACTTGGTCCCTTTCTCTCTGCTCCATCCTCTCATCAACTTTCATGCGCATGACACTCCGCTTTCCTCCAGGCTCCCCTCAGACTCCTCTCTCGCTCATTCACGACTGTCTATCCGCAATTCAGGATTGATGTGCCTCCAACGATCTCTGCCATAATGTCTTTAAGATGGAGATCCTTCTCCTTTGGACTCCTACCCCTGCTTTCCCTCTCTCACTATGGCCTCCCGCCTTGGGCCCTCTTCCTTCACCTTCCTGTGAGACAAACAACCCTGGTACATCTTTGACTCCACACTCTTTCTCTTCTCACATCTCCCACTACCAGCTGCTCCTCCTCAAAGGGACTCTTCCCCTTCTCACTTTACCCCAGAAGCTCACTATCTCCAGAGCCCTGGTTCTCTCTAGGCTGGACTACTGCAACAGCCTCTTTCTCAATCTGCCTTCCTCTACTCTCCAGCCTCTTCAACTAATCCAGAACAGCACTGCGAGACTTATCCTTGGCCTCAAGCCCAGGGATCATATCTCTCCAAACTGAAATCTCTCCACTGGCTGCCAGTTGCTGCAAGTATCAAGTTCATGACCCTTTGCATTGTCCACAAGGCTTTCTGGGACTGGGGCCCGCACTACATCCAACTCTCTCTTCCAAAATATCTTCCTTCTCGAGTCCTTCGCTCAGCTACCTACAATTCTCTAAGGGTTAGACGCTTCTCCATGCAGAGAGAGGGGGGTAAATCTCTCTCCTCTGATTGTGCCTCCCTCTGGAATAGCCTCCCTGTCCCTCTCAAACTTGAGCCGGACCACCTGAAGTTCCAGAAGCAGCTCAAAATGTTCCTCTTCTCCTCTGCTTGCTCTCTCTCCCTCCCTCCCTCCCCTGCTGGCCTACCTTATGTACCTGTCTGCTGTACCGACTGGTTGTTTGGCTACCCTCAGAGTCTCACTGAGTCCAGACTCTTTCTTGATCAGTCACTCTTGCACTGCCTCTGGGCCTACCATGCTCTTAGGGGCTGTAACTGTAGCCCTACATTCCCTTGTTCTCCTTGCACTACCCAGAGCAGCGCTGCCCTGACTGCACTTACTCAGAACATTGCTGCCCTGTTTTTCCCTCCCCTTCCCTTGCACTTCCCCGCTCCCTTTCCCCTTGCACTTCTCGTTCTCGCACTTGCACGATCTGAATGACACAAGGCCTAGTAAGATAGTTTGTCTTGTCCTCCCTCTATCTTCCCTCCCTAGTCTTGTCACGCCTAGAAACCAAACTGAGGAATGACTAGACTGGCTGCACCAGAATGCCTCTCTAGCCACTAATACCACATATCATGCCTGCTTAGCCTGGACATGGACAGCCATTATGATTTGTCGTACAATCCTGGCCACCCACAAAGCCCCTCTCCCTCCCACCCCAAGCTCCAAAATCAGCTCCTTGGCCCAGAATTACCTCCACGTCCCTCTTCCTTGCCCCAGAGCTTACAGTTGAGGCCCCTTGCCTCATTGGTAAGTACTGGTATGAGGAAGAGTGGGACTAGGAGTAATGAAGATTACAAGTAGCCAAGTCAGGCATTACCTCCATGTACCTCTACCTCATCCCAGTACTTGTGTATGAGGCAGAGTTCCTTAGACACAAATACTGTCTCATTCACACTGGGACAAGGAAGAATAGGGCTAGGAGTAATGAAGATTAACAATAAGTAATCCATGCATTAAAACACAAGTATTGGTGCAACACCATTGAGTTGACTGGGATTCAGCACTCCCACCCCCCCTGAAATGTTGGGCTATGTTGACTCGAGCTGGCTGACCTTCAGAGCAGTTGCCAGACAGAACAGGACACAGATGTTAAACGGCACCTGGGTTTCGGTGTTAACAAGAACCCAGCAATTACTAGCATAAAGCATTTGTTAGTACCTGCATTCAAATGCCACATTTTTTAGGCAATTAAAATCGTGATGTGGGTCTAATACTTGCATGCCAGGGGAGTGATTGGAAGGGTAGAGTGGGAACAGGAGATCACTCATTCTCACAGCAGTCCATAAGTGGGTGCTTTCAACCTTAAAGGAGAGAGTTAACTGCTTGTAACACTGAAGATGCACTAGAATAGTCTCATTAAAATGGGTAAAGAAATTAGATGCCCCAAACAATTAAGTTTACCCCTCCCCCAACGCCCATGAAGTTAGCGCCTCTCCCAACATTTGAAGGGTCAGCCCCCGAAATGTAGGTTTTGTTGTGCCCCTGAACGCAAGCACACACCATTCACCATATACACACGCATGCACACCCAGCCATTCATACATTTAAGTGTTCACCCTTTCACCATACATGCACACCCAGGCAGCCACCCGTACATTTACGTGTGCACCCTTTCACCATACACTCACACACACGCACACGTCATGGGGTTGAGGGGAGCCCTAACACTTCAAAAAGAAATTACAACTATGCCGGACTGGAAACAATGGTGCCGGTAAGCTTACCGGCACTGTTGTTTCCGGGGCGGCATATTACAGCTCTGCGGGTGGTTGCCATCCTGCCCGGCAGGTCAGACCTGCCGGGCAGAACGGCACCCACCCGCATAGTTTTCAAAGAAGCACCGGCACCGTTATTAACGGTGCCGGTGCTTCTGTGGTCCCCATTCCCAAAGAGTCCGATAGGACTTTATGGAAATGGGGACTTGGCATTTGCTGGCACCTGACTTCCCAGACCGCTATGGTTGTAATCCCCCGGTGTTACCGGGAAGTCGGGCGCCGGTAAATCATTACGGGTCTGGCGGCAACCTGCTGGTAGCACCGGCATGGTTACCGCCAAACCCGTAATGAGGCCCATCGTTTCTTTTTGAAGTCACTGACTTCATAAAGAAATTATTTACGTTAAGGACCGAAACCATAACGGAAATCATTTCTTTGTGTAGGGCTCCCCCACGCCCACCAATGACATGGAGGCTTCCAGACTAGGGCCTTCAATGCCATGGAGAGGGCACAGCCGTCGGACTACAAAAACAATATTTCTTTTTGTAGGCACTCTGCCTTCATAAAGAAATTATTTCTGTTACAGAAATAATTTCTTTATGTATGCAGAGTGAATTCAACAAGAAGAAAAAAATATTTTTTTTGTGAAAAAAAATTATATATTTTTTTTCTACAAGTGGGGGCCCCTCCCAGGACATGTGCTGGCAGGGACCCCTGTTACGCAAGTGGCACTATAGGGCCTTGAATTCAGTCATCAATACTGATGGCCAACTTTTCCATGGACAGATAAACTGGTGGATAAACTTGGATCAGCTACGTTCTTCAGTTCATTTGACAGTACCAATTTAAGGTCATGCTTTTTGGAATGAAGAATGCACCTGCCACTTTTAAGAAAATGGTAAATCATGTTCCGAATGGGCTAGGGAACCTCTGCATGCCATACTTGGATGATGTAGCAGTGTTCAGTCCCACTTGGGAAGTGTAGCAGGCTACCCAACAGGCCAATCTGACCATCAAGGCAAGCAAATGTCAAGTTAGTCAGAGGAAAGTGGTCTACCTTAGGCACTTGGTAGGAAGTGGTGAGATAAAGCCCTTGCCCAGCAAAGTACAGGCTGTACAAGACTGGGCCACCCAAACTACTCAGACATAAGCGAGAAACGTCTTGGGCCTCACATGATACTACAGGAATTTCAGAGAACTATGGGACCATTGTCTATCTTCTCCAAAATACCCCAAGAGGATGAAATGGACTGAAGAATGTGAGAAAGCATTTCAGGGGCTGAAGGATGCCCTATGTAAAGCACCAGTGCTGAGAGCTCCAGATTACACTCCGGCCTTCTTAGTGCAGACTGATCCTGAGTCAAATGGATGACAAAGTCAGGGAGCACCCCATCTGTTTCATCAGTTGAAAATTAAAAGATAGAGAAATAAGGTGGGAAAACATTGAGCACGAGTGCTTTGCCATTGTGTGGACATTGAAGAAGTTTAGACCATGCTTGTATGGATCTACTTTCAGAACTCAAATGGACCACCAACCCTTGAGATTGTTCATGCAGGTGAAGGGGGAGACTCCATAATTGCTCAGGTGGTCCATTAGCCTTCAGTGCTTTGACTTCACCATAGAGCACCAGTCAGGTACCCAAAATAAGAATGACTGACTGGCTGACTAGAACCAGAGATCCATCAATGAGTGGATTAGATCCTCCAGTCCCTTAGTCTAGGGAGGAGGAGTGTCAGGGAGATTTGTATGCCATGTCCACTCCAACTCCGAGACCCCCTGCACCTTTTGCTTGACGTCTGGACCTTTTTCTTGTTCTCCTGAATGAGAGGATTCTTTGTCCTTTCTTGGTCCTTCTTCAAACTTTCAGGGTGGGGGAGGTCCTGGGTTCAGTTTGGTCTTCAGCAGGAACCCATTGTGTAGCCCGCCGAGGCTCCAGTTAGTCTTCGAAGACGGGAAGCATGTGAGGATCCCGAAACTCTGCTATCCTTCGTTTCCTGGTGGGCCGGAGAGAAAGCAGACCTACTGGGGAGGGATGGATGTCCTCATTGGACAGCCAGCCACCCATCCCTTTCTGTGAACTGCAGGGAGAGTTTGCAGAGGATGAGTGTGAATACCTGATAAACGGCGACGGTACAGAGGCAGAAAACAAATCGATCACTGAAGCCCAAGATGATGACCAGAGATGCCTGAAGCCCCTTCCAGCAACTGCGAAAAGACCACTGTTGTCCTGACCCCCTTTTCTGATCGACAGAAGAGCTTTGTGGAGGAATCCTTCTCTTTGGCTGGTGGGACCAATCAGCCATAATACGACCTGCAAAACGAGCCATTCCACGACATGCTGTGAGCTTCCAGGAATGCAATAAGCTAATTCCCTGGAACTTCAGACCATGTTGCAGTGCATCGGCTTCCCGTGAACAAATGATCCAAGAACATTGGTGGACTCCTGCTGGACCTCTAGAGGCAAGAACCCGTCCTCAAAGTTCCCTCATCAGAGTGCAGGACTGAAGAATTGAGGTGGATTGACAGGGCGGTAAATGTTACCTCTAGGTGTCCCTGAATAGGAGGCAAAACTGCAGACCGACAGTGAAGCAGAGAGAATCCTTTGCTGTGAGGTGTCAGAAATGTAAGGCGGACATCTTTGTGCAGGTTTTTCAAAGGATTCCATTTTATTAACTCAAAATGTGGTATAAATACCTCAATATCCCTACCCTGACGAGGATTTCCCTGCCTAAAATAAACTAAAGAAAACACCAACAAAAGGTTTCGGTGCCTCACACTTGCATATACATAAAATCAACAACGATGTATGGCAGTTCAATAACATCAAATATAACAGAAGCATTCACACAAAATTATTTGCTTCTTCTGATAACCTGGGTGAATTCCACTTCCCAAGATTTAAATAGGCTTTTGTTTAACTGTTCAAAAACGATAAGGAAATCCTGCATTATAAAGTTCCACGGCAGTTCTCTTTTTGATCCAATTAGATAACACAAAGTTCCAACCTGTATTGCAGACATCGTTCACAACGGATTTCAATTTGTAGTCGCGGCCTTGAGACAGCGTCTTGTCATCTGAGGACAGGTGCTCCCTGGCACAGTAAGTTGTACATTTGTAAAAGTTTTATTCTCACGCCGCACGGTGTGTGTGCCCGCTCCCCCATGACTCCATCCCACTGCTCTCCCATTGGTTGGCAGGCCTTTTAATTCGGCCAACCAAATCAGCCTCTGCTGTGACCGCCCCCTCGGCCAAGGACCAGAGGCTTTGCGCTTCCCTGCATTGCCCCTCGCATTCCTTGATCGTGTACCCATCCGCGCCCCTCTATCCCTGCTTGCTATGCACGTGCCCTCGCCACCTCCATCCTCGCGCTTCAACGCCCTTACTCGCGTAGTCCCTCGCTATCTTCGTTCATGCACGCCTCTGCACACTCTCCTTCCCTGCCTCCCACACCCCCCACCCCCGACCTGTGTGGTCCTTCGCAACTTCCTGACCGCATGTTCCTCGCAACTCCCGACCGCGCATACCTTGCACTTTCCGTCCTTGATTTGTTGCATTGTGCCTCCCGGACCGGGTGGTTCCTCGCAACTCCCTATAGTGGGTGCCTGATGCCCCCACCCCTCTCCAGCCTCCTGCACCCATGTGCCCCCTTTGCTCTTCCTCATTGACTGCCCCATTTTGCATTGTATTGCTCGGTGTTCTGTTCTATTCTTCCCTCCTCTAGGTTATCATTTGTCGACTGCTCTGCTCTTTGGATATTTTATGTTTTTTCCTCACCGACTGCCCTGTTTTGCATTGTATTACTTTGTGTTCTGCTGCATTCTTCCTCCTTCTAGGTTCACATTTGTCGACTGCTTTGTTCTTTTGTTTATTGTTCTGCTGTGCTCCACCCTTCTCTAGGTTCTCTTGTTAATGACTGCTCTGTTCCTGATGCCCTGGTAACCTGATTTGCTTTCCGGACTGCCTGGTTTTCTGCCTGCTCTTCCATCTGAGCTCTTGTCCACTTAGTCAATTCTCCACTATGGTCTTGTCCCTTTCGGTCTTGTCAGCTTGCACCCCTTATTGTGTCCTCCCCTAGTGT
Organism: Ambystoma mexicanum; assembly: GCF_040938575.1. Lineage (NCBI taxonomy): Eukaryota > Metazoa > Chordata > Amphibia > Caudata > Ambystomatidae > Ambystoma > Ambystoma mexicanum. The sequence goes on from NC_090922.1 coordinate 905,843,516, forward strand.
CCCCACCCCACACCTTTCCCCTCCATCCCTTTTACTCTCTCCTCTTCCACCATCTACTCTATGGTGCTCTCTGTTTCTCCTATCTTTTCAAACTGCTTCTCTATTGACTATCCTGTTCTCCTCACTAAGTCTGGTAGGAAGAAGTTCAAAAGGATATCCTGGTCTCCAACCCAAGTCTCCCTATCGCTGACACCTATACCAGTATTTCGGCCAGATAGACCTTTACCAATATCCTCGGTCGTTCCCTCACCAGACCTATGGACTCTTCATATGGTCTCTGTGTGCTCTACTTTATCTTCTACCATTAATGGTGCCACCCGGTGGTAGGCCCTCCTGGCCCCCTTCCACTCCTCTAAGGTAATCATTAATGTTTACCTGAATGGCAGCGTCTTGGTCCAGGGCCCTCAGGCCAAACCTCTCCTCTGATAGATCCTTCCCGCGCCTCATCCATTTCCTTTCTTCTCCAGCTGTCTGTTCTCTCCCTTTGGCTTCCTTGCCCTCCCCCTCAGGCTCCTTCTACACCTCTGCAGGGCGAAGTCTTTCAAGGTTGGCAACCTTCTCCATATTGCCACCCTCAACACTCCTCTGACATCTGCCACCTCCTGGAAGAACTTGATCTCACTGAGGCATGTTTCATGGCCAGCTCCGTCACAAGCTTTGACACTCCTCCCTGAGCCCAGATCCAACCGTTCCGGGAGGATGGATCTCGCTCTCTCACTCTCTCTTCAGATCACCTAGCTCCTCTCTGAGTGGATGGACCTCTCCTCCACCCTCCTGGCCTCGACCACTCAATACCTTCTTGGAAACATCCAGCTGGATGCTTACTGTCCCCCCTCTGGACTCTTTCACAACCTCTACAACTCTCTCTATTCTCCCCTCTGGCCCGACTCACACTGCAGGACAAACTCTGGATGTTCTAATCTACTCAAACCTCTCCCTATCTATCCCCCTCACCACTCCTCTCTCCTGGAGTGATCACTTTCTCCTTTCCTCCCATCACTCCCTCTCTAGCCCTCAGGCCAAGCCAACTCCAGCACTGCCACCTACCTTCTACGGCATTTGACCCATGAAGCGTGTGTCAGTTGAGGCTTTCGCCGCCACTTTCTCTCCCCCTCCTCCTTTGGCCGACTCACATCCTGACACAGCCCTTTCCATGCTCCACTCTTCTATCTCGGATACTCTTGATGTTCATGCCCCTGTCATGAGGATCCGCTTGAAGCCCAAAACCAAGTGCAACTCCTGGTATGACTGACCTCGTCACCCTTGAACGCAAGTGCAGAGTAGCTGAGAGGAAATGGCTAGATTCTTGCACATCCTCTGACTAACTGGCCTGCCGCCTGCTACAAAGGAAGTACTGGCTCTCTGTCCAAACTAAAAAGAGAGCCCACATCCAAGGCCACGTCTCTGCGGCATCCAACAACTCGGCCGAACTGAAATCTGCAAGGAGCTGGCCAATCCTGCTGCAGTCTCTACCTCTCCTGTCCCTGACCCAGTCCCTCTGCACTGCCCGGGCTTCTCATTTCATCTCTAAAACCCAGTACATCCTGTCCACCCTCTCCTCCTCCCTCTACTCTCTCCTCTACCTCCGGCCCCCCTGTGGCCACCTCTCTTTCATCTTTTTCTTCCTTTCCTCTGTTCTCCCCTGACAAGGTTTCTAGACAAGTCCAATCTATGAAAGTCTCTTCAAAACCGGTTCTTCCAAAACCATCAAGGACCACATTGACACCCTCGCTCATGCCCTGGCTGACTTCTGCAACCATTCCACCAATCGAGCCTTCCCTTCCCCCATGAAGCACTCTTGTGCACCGTCTTCTCATGAAACCCTCAGCCAACATCTCCTGCCCGGCTAACTATTGTCCAATCACCATCACTCCTCACCTGGCCAAACTCCTGGAAAAGCTGCCCCCCTCTCGGATTAATCTTCATGCTGAATCTGTTGGTTGTCTCCGTGACCATCAGTCTGGCTTCAGAGCAGCCAGAAGCACAAACTGCTCTCCTGAACATCCATAAAGACCTGCTCTCTAACCTGGATTCTAATCTCCCCCTCTGTCCTCATCTTACTTGATCTCTCTTCTGCCTTTGACATGGGCAACCATGCCATCCTGCTCAATCGTCTGGCTGATAACCTGGGTATCACCGATCAAGCCCTGGCCTGGCTAACCTTGTTACTCTCTGATCAACCCTCCCAGGTCCAACGTGGGTCCTTCCTTTCCTCCGACACTCTACCTGTGGTGTTCCCCAGGGGTCTAACCTCTCACCCTGGCTGTTCAACCAACACCTGGCACCTCTCACACCACATTGCCGCTCTCTGCCCCAACTTTCAGTGCTATGCGGGTGACACTCCGCTTGTTTGCAGGCTCCCCTCCATCACCTCTTCTCCTTCTCTCATTCTCCGACTGTCTGCTATCCAGAAGTGGTGTGCCACCAACGTTCTCTGCCTTAATCCCAGTAAAATGGAGATACTCTTCATTGGCACATCTGCACCCTCCTTTACAGTCACTCTCTGGCCGGCCTCCCTTGGCCTGCTTCCTGCTCCCACCTGTGAGGCTAAGAACTTTGGGGTCATCTTCGACTCCACACTCTCCTTCCCGCCTCAAATCTCTGACGTCTCCAAGAAATCAAACTATCAACTGCACCTCCTTAGAAGTATTCTACCTTTCCTCTCCTTCCCCCAGAATCTCACTGTCTCTATAGCTCTGGTTCTCTCTAGGCCTATTACTAGTCTCTGCCCTCTGCAACTCATCCAGAACAGGACTGCACGACTTGTCCTTGGCCTCAAGCCCAGGGTTTGTATATCTCCAGCACTGAAATCTCTGCATTGGCTCCCAGTGACTGCAAGGATTACGTTCAAGACCCTCTGCATTGTCCACAAGGCCTTCTGGGGCCTGGGTCATCAATACCTCCAACTTCCTCTTCGTAAATACCTTCCTATTCGTGCTCTCCGCTCCTCCACCTCCAACTCCCTCAGTGTCTGTCGCTTCTACAAGCAACGAGTTGGGGGCAGATCTCTCTTCGGTTGGGGCCTCCCTCTGGAACAGCCTCCCTGCCCCTCCGAAACTTGAGGAGAACCATCTCTGGTTCTGGAAGCACCTCAAGACCTTCCTCTTTGCTTCTGCTTTCTCGGTTCCTCTCCCCTGCTGATTTCCTGTCTGATAATGCACTGGTCACCTGGCTACTCTCTTGATTTCAGCCCAGGTCTATGCCTGCCCAGTTGCACACCCGCACTGCCTCCCAGCAACCCTTGTACTTGGGTCTGTATCTGTAACCCGACAGTCCCAGTTCCTGAACTTTGACACATCTGCTGTCTGCACTTACCCTTGCACCTGCCACCTGCTGGCCGCACTTCTTGTTATTGTTTTGATCCCATGTACAGCACTGCTCCCTCCCCTTCCCCATGGCACTTTTACCCTCCCCCTCACTTGTGTGATCTCAATATCACTTGGCCTAATAAGATAGTTTCCTCCCTCTGTTCCCGCTTCCTTGCCTCGTCGTGCCTTGAAACACTTGTGTATAGGCGTGCTACAAATGCCACATCATATCATCAATATATATTTCAGTATAGACCTTGAAGTAATTTGTGATCAACAAAGAATATTTCAGTACTTCGTTAAATTAAAAACAAATGTCTGTCAGGATATTTTGACACCACTTTTAGTTTCAGTACTACTTCACAAAAACACTTCAAGGATTCTTCAACTGCTTCATAGGTTTTACACCACCAGAGTACTTCATGAACTTGCACCTCATTTACTCTCATGCCAGGTTTATTACTACTACTAATCTCTGTTCCGGTATACTCTCCTGCCAAAGCAGAAACAATTGTCACAAAAGTTCTTGGTCCTGGTGTAATCCCCTGCCAGCCAAGACAAACTACTGCAGTTATTTGTTCGGGTATACTCCCTTGCCCAAACAGAACCAATGTGTACAAAGTCCTATGACCTGGTATGCTCCCTTTCCAAGCCAAACTACTAACTTCAAGTGCTTCTGTGGTAAGGGTCAGTTTCAAATAGTTTCAACACTGTCTTCTGCTTCACACAATTTAGGTTTTAGAATTTCTTCAAGGGTAATGAAAATCACACTAGTGCTATTCACTACACCTATGTGTTTGCCATACACCAGACAAGCAATACTTTCCTCCTCCTGAAACTCTCGTCAGAAGGGCAGCCCTCCTGCCAATCTTGTTCCACCTTTGTATTATTTACCAAGTGCTGATGACCATTTTCCTCCTTCACACTTCTTAGGCTTTGGCAATGTAGGTTTAAGTCATCTGTTAACATAACAGCTTCTTCACATGGGCAATATTCTTCACAAATACTTAAATGATCAACAATCTTCTTTTGGTTTGTGAAACAATGGTTGTTTGTCAATTGCCTTAATAGGAGTCTTTGATGGCTTTGGCAATAGTGGTTTGCAGTTTGTTTTTGAGGTATTGCCCATTTAAGTGTTTGGCATCTACTATGACCCAATATATAACAGTCATAGCCTTCAGATTGGATGTTCAAAATTTAGGCAGTTGGCCTGATAGTTTAATCAGCTTGGTATGCATCGCAATCATTAATAGGTTTTACATTAGTTCAGTATTCAAAATTAGATCTAGCCAGTGGGCAGTCGCGGAGCGCTCCAGGGTCACAATGCAACAGTGAACTCGCAGGGTGTGGCGTGCGCGTCCCATTTGCCTCGCTGCCTTCCATCTCTTCTGCTTCTGTTTTCTTATGCATCCCAGCAGTCTCTTCTGTGCGGCTTGCCGCAGCTTGCGTCCTTCCCTTCGAGGCCTCAAGGCTCTCCTAGCAACCTGGTGCTCGCCTGCCATTAGCGAACGCTCGACAATGGGGAAAGTTACAAAAAGGTGCGCTTTCCGCTGTGTGACCTCTGCAGATGAAATCTCGAGCACATTTAATCCTCTCTGGATCGGCATCAACTTCACTTGCCACAATGGTCCCGCATACTGGCTCTTCTGCGATTTCTTCCTCTGCTGCTTCGTGGAGAGAACAAAACTCCTCCATTCACTACTACTACTACCCTCGTGCTGCTGCTTCTCCTTCCTCCATGTTGGTTTAATGGCCTGGACCTGAGGGAGCCTTTTAAGCCTCTCGGCCACCCTCAGGTGTGGGTCATTAACCTTAAGGGACTGCATTTGGCTGCCTTGTGCCTCTACAGCCCTCTTCTTCATCTAAGTACTCTAGGAATTCTGGGACTTGAAGGCCCTAAAATCAATATCGGTTCTCAATGGAATTTTTATCACCAAGGTCTTTTCACTCCCTATGCATAATCCTTAAAGGAGTATCATAAGGATTAAGAGATCTATTTGGTTTCACTTTTTTTTAAAACAAATTGCTTTTATTAGATTTTGTAAAACAGTGAACCACATACAGGTATTATTTGGAACACATCACTATCAATATTCTTCTCCCCCTTGCCCCTCCAAATGTACACAAACATGAAACCGTAAATCAAACTCTTTATCCTACTCACCCCTCCCCCACACTCGGAACAGCGTTTCTTCCCTATGTACTCATTTTTTGTGTTCTCAGCAGCGGTGTGTGTATCTCGCACTACTTTCATTCTCAGTAAATTGCTCGAATTACTTCAGTATGGTACAGATAACAGCATCGTCTAAATGTCTTCAAGTGCTCGCCCCTCATAATATTGCCCTTTTGTAGCTCTTATGATCATGCATTCGCTACAAACTTATCTTTCATTCCCCCTGTGTCGATGCCTGTGAGGTGTTAGCTAGGTACTCATTTACAAAATCACCCCACAGCACCTCATATTGCGTAGCTCTCCCATGGAGGGATGCAGTAATCCTTTCCATTGTGCAGATATTCGTTGCCACACTGATCCACTCTCTTGCTCGGGAGCGAGTCCGCTTTCCACTTAATCACTAAACAGGCCCGTGCCACAAGCAGGCGAGGGGCCACTATCCCAGTCATTCTCCTCATTTTGCCTTTGCATTTTTCCAAACCAAACAGTATTAGAAGAGGTATCGCTTCACGGGGGATCCCATCTACCTGCTTGATCCAACCCAGGAGCTCATTCCAAGACACCCTCCCCCAGTGGCACCCCCACGACATGTGCCAGTAGTTGGCCCTCTCCCCACATTGGCGCCAGCATTGGGGGCTCGTGGATTGGAAAATTTTCGACAGCCTGTGAGGGTCATATTGCCACCTATGGATAAGCTTGATGGCAGGCAATTTATACTAGGCCGCTATTGACACCTGTGAGGCCCCTCTAAACATCCTCATCCATAGGTTGGGGTCTAACTTTAAGTTCAAATCCCGTGTTTCAGTTTACCGTTGACCCCTTCCCGGAGTCTCTTCTCAAACTTAATACATGACCAGTTATGATTTTCTTCACTCATACTCCGACACTTAACTTTAGGGAATAATAGTTCTTTTTGACAACATGGCATCAAATGTGTCGGTATAAATGATATTCCCTTCCTTGATGGAGACAAATACTGTGTCTCATCCCATGAAGTCCTCCCGTCACCCTTGGGCCCTTCTCCTCCCAGGTGATCCTTCCGGCTAACACCGTCCCCAGGGTTAGGATCAGGATAAGTCTGTCTTTCCCTGTCCACCTGAGAGGAGACTTTAGGTAGGGTTTTCATGAGGACTCTGTAGGATTCATCACAGAGTCCTTTCTCTCGACTGCTGCTGCAACATCCCTTCCAGTGTTCCTCATTTTGTCACCACGACCACGTAACAGGAGACCGGGACCACTGCTGCTGCACCATGAGAGAATCCATCTTCTTCACAACTCCTCAGGTACTGAGTAATTTGTGGTAGTACATATATCAAGTCATTCTGTTGCTCCTTTGCTGCTGTAGTGCGGATTCCGGTGTTTGGGTGATCACCCATACAATTTGTACATACACAGAGCCTTTTCCCAAGATTCCCTAAACCTTTGGACCCACAAAAGCATTTTACTTACCTGTAACAGAAGAATACTCTAACGTTGCCTTTCCTGCTGCTGCCTCCAACCTGACTTTGAAGAACTAATACCTAGATAGGAATTGACTGCTAAAGCCTTAAGGCCTCTGAAAAGTAGTACAAGTTAAAGTATTCAACTGCTATTGTTAGTGTTGTATAGCCTATTTATTCCTACAACAGAACATTTTCTGAGTTGCTATAACACATGCTATTACTTACCATTGAACAGTGCTCATGACCTGTACAATTCTTTACTATTGGTTTACTCACCTGAGGTATTGCATATGTTCTGTATTGTTAGTTAAAAGAGTACTTACCTGAATATAACTTTACCTTGTATATATAGAATACATATCTATTTTTCTATAACTACAAGTAAGAGTTTCTTTGGGCTATGTATTTACTAAGTTCATTGAACTTACCAACAAATCAAATCTCCCTCCTAAGATAAGCCTGGCTGCTCAGACATACTATCAAACCGTTGAGAAGTACAGGCTTATACTAGGAGTTAGGGCCTGTATACCAAGGGATAGTTTTATAAAGTTCTCCAAAAGGGAGAGTTTAGGAAAAATCCCCTAACACCCGTTACCTTCTCTCTTCTTAGGAAACGGTCCTGGGACTCTTACGGGTGTGGCAGCAGTTCCAGTTCTTCGCTGTACTTGCAATCCTGCATTTTTTGCGTCCCTTACCTACAGTCTACACACTTCCTCTATTCACCTCAGCAACTCACCAGGGAGCAACGTTGTCTGCAACTGCGTCCCGTCGATGGTCTCAGCATTTTTGCACGGGTCTGCTGTCCACCCAAACTCTTCCAGTGGCACGCCACCACTGATGATTCTTCTTTGCAGATTTTTAGTTTGCTGACAGTTAAGCATTCATTCATTCATTTGCTCGACAGCAAGTTTGAATTTTGCGTGTAGCGTGTCCCGTGATGGCTCCACCTCTTCCCAGGTTCACATCAGCAGGGTATATCTCCCCTCTGTGGAGATGCACTGCTCTGTCTTGTGAAGAATAATATCCTTTAGCATCCTTTAGCATCTTCTTCGGCGCAAGTCTTTATGTTTGACAAGATTTGATAAGCCCATGTAGGTCATTAAGCTTACTGGTGATGGAGTTCCTTATAGGAGCGGGAGTCCTTGTCCCCAAAATGGGAGTCTCTCCCAGAGAGGTCCCACTTGCCTCAACCTCTTGGGGAGGGTGTTGCTGAGCGGGCTTGCCTCCCTAGCCTCAGAGGGGGCTCCCCCCCTGGGGAGAAGGGACGAATTCCATCGATTTGTCACAGTGGGTAACACTGAAAGGTAGCGTTGGCAGTGCGGGTGGGGAGTATGGGAGGGGTAGGAATTTCATATAAAATGTTGTCAAGAACAGACAATATGAGAAGACTTTTTCCCATTGAAGTAGATTTTGTGTTTAATTATAGCTAGCATCATAACACATTCAGGTTCTACCGCCCGTATGGTTTCTGAGCTGGAACATGAGTGGTGTACAATCACCCTGGCAAAGTCAGAAAACTAACTGCAAAGTATATATATAGAAATGACCCCTTGCAGTCACATAGTGTTTTTGACTATGGTATACCATTCTCTACTATTTAAGTGTACCAATAAATATATAGATCCTCAGGGAAGATGCAACCCTGTCTGGGGGCAAGTTCTTGTTATTAACACCGATGGCCCCAACCTCGATACTCCTACCTTTAATAAGAGCATCGTTGACACCGGTATCACTGCTGATGATGATTGGGTTATATTTTGGGGTAACAACTTAACGATTGTTGACAACAATACTAATCATTCCACTAAGGGATCTAGAACTCCTTCAGCTGCGGTGTTAGGACAGTTTTTCTAAAAAAAACGAAAGGCTTAGTAAAACTATTCAAATGAGACAGCACAAGTCTCCACTCTTAGTTTAAGGCTGCACCACCTGAGTTCATGGTAGCGTAGACAGAGCAGTCAGGCTCATTTTAGGAGGGAGCGAGGGCTGTAGAATGAGTACAAATGAAATTGTAATACAAATGGTCCAAAGCAACACTGAAACACTATGTATTGTAAAAAATAAATGATTTAAATACAAGTAAGCCCCGATAAATCTTGGGGGAAATAAGTACCATCACATTATATGTAATCACAATTATAAAAACACAACACTATGCTGGATGGTAGACAGACCAAAGCATATTACTTCATTTGGAACTACTAATAGGAGTTCTAGGGAAGTCAAACATAGTTACTTTTTAGATTACTTTCAGTAATATAGGGCTAGTAGACCCCAGCAGTTGTACTGTGCCGCCCAGCAAGAAATCACTTAGTAAACCAACTGGACAATATACTTTTTGTGAATGGCGGAACACTTATTCTAGGAACAGTAAAACACCTATAACTCTGATTCAGGATAACAGTTATTCTAGGGGAGTTGGAGCTTAGAGTTTAATATTCAATTTCAGTTGCTTTTCAGCTCACAGACTAAGGGAAGCAATAACACACCTATTTTAGGATCACAGTTATGCTCAAGGTAAGTAAAACCTATACACTTTTTACAGGAGCTATCACCCACTTAAAGGTTGTTGTTAACCTAAGATTTGTTTTGTGTCTGTCTAAAACAGACCAGGGAAAGTAAAACCCAATGTTACTCTTTATGAATGGCTCAAGGTTATTCTAGGTAGGTAAAACCTAAGGCAGACTTATTCTGGACAGTCTAACAGCAAGTCAGGGGAAGCAAGACCCCAGTTTGGGGCACTTACACATTTATCCTAACAGGAATAGTGAAGTGAAACCAACAGCCTTACTTTTGGGAAGAGGCGCAACCAAATCACAGGTGAGTAATACATCCTTACATCTACTTTCTGTTAGAATGGCAAAACAGTTGCTAAGGAAAGAGAGGGGTTACATATACTTCAGAATGGCAAAACATTTCTAAGGTAAGTAAAAGAACTTTATATATACTTTTCAGAATGGCAGAACATTTCTTAGGTAAGTAATAACTTTTTTTAACTGTTCACTCAGAGTTACAGTTAGCAACCAACTACTTTTGCAAGCAAATAACTTTTAAACACGTATTCTTGTTTCTAGGCTAAAGGCCCAATCCTTAGAAGTCTTTCCCTTACTCTTGGATAATGTTCTGTGTGGCAGAAGGGGATCACTAGGGTCTAGTGTCCAACCGGCAGTTCAGGATAGGATCTTAAGTAGCAGAAGTCAGAGTTCCTAAGGAAGACGGTTAGAACAAGTAAGTACTTTGCTTTAGAGTTAGTTGAGAGTCCAGGGGCTTCACAGAACATACCCTAGGAGGATTCCAGCAGGGCCCTGGGTGCACAAGAGTACTCCCAATCACAGAAAACACTCCAAAACTACACAGGAATCAAAAGGGACTTACGGTAACTAAATACCCAAGCCAGCACAGTACCTCAGCACAGGTTTTGCAGCAGGACTACTTCGGGATCTGCAGCCAAAAACCTGGTTGTGGAATTCCTTCATCAAGAAGACAGGACACTGGAATGACTTTTGCAGCAAGGATATGATATATGATAGGTTATTTATAATGCGCTTAATACCCAGAGGTTTCTAAGCGCAGACCTGGGGATCGAACCTGTGGTGCTCTGTCGTCTTGCTTCCAAGGCAAGCACGTTGCCCCTGAGCTATCCTCACGAGACAAAAGCCACAGGGAAGGATCTAGGCAAGCTTTTCCTCACAGCTGAAAGCGGCTCTCTGGTTTTGGTCCCTTTCTCAGGAGCTCAGAAATAGACAGAATATCGCTGGTGGGATTCTACTCGTTTGCAAGGTCCGGCACTATGGTAAGGATATTTCGGACTGATACGTGCCTCTGGAGATCCAGCAGGATGCCCACGAAGTTTCAGCGAGATTTGGAATTCGGAAGACCGTGCACCGCACAATGGCTCAAGGTCCCAGGGTATTGGGGTATTGCAGCCCCGCAAGGTCGCAGCACAGCGGGGGAACACTCAAAATGCAAGTCTTCAGTCTAGTGGGTCTCACCAGGCTCTAGGTCATAATCTCAGAGTCCCCAGGTCGATTGGAAGGAAAGGCTACAGCAGGCTCTGGTTACACAGCAGGCTCTCTGGTCGCTGGAAACAGTTTTGACATCAAAATCTTCCTCTTCGGTTTTGGTTCCAGTAGTAGACTACCTCTTCAGCTTCCAGGATTGGACTTTTATACAGGAATCCAGCCAATCAAACAGCCTTGCAAAATTCAAACTTGGGGGGGTTGGCAATCCTTTCTGGACAGCCAGTCTTCCAGTTTGAACTGGAATTTCTCACTCAGACAAAGGGCTGCAGAGTGTTGGACTCCTCCCTCGCTTCTTGCCTTCACAGACAACTCTGGAGCCTGGGCGGGGAGTCCACAGGACTCCCACTGAAGATAAAAATCACACAAAGGAATTTCCTGCCCTGGATGTCAGGACAAGGAACACTAAAATGGCGAGAAAACAAGGCAGGGGCCATTTTGGTAAAATGGGTACCTTTACCGGGGCTGTGCAAACAGCCCACGGTAAAGTTGCACTGAATTAATAAAAAGGTTCACTGCCACCAGCCATTAAAGGTAAGTTTGTCCTTGTAACATTTATTTTACATTTAAAATGAGAAAGGGGTTACTTGGTATCTCCCAGCACTCCACAAAGGGTGGGGGTGCTGGTCTCACCTAAAAAAAATGTAAAAGGGATCCAAAGATCCTTTCTACCCTTGGGAACTGTAGTTCTTACAAGGTTAGCCAGAAAAAGTTTGAAAGGGGGGCCCATAGGGAAACCCAGCAAGAATAGGCACTTAAGGACAAAATGTTGTCAAAGAGGATAACTTTTAAAATACACTATGTAGCTGCTTAAAAATGAAACCCATAAAAAGAGTAAAAGATTCTGTGAGTGTGGAAAAAGGTTCCCACACAGAGGAATAAGGAAAAACAATACACCATTAAAAGCAAAAAGTTCTGGAGTTGACACATGTCAGGAAGATTTATTATTGCTATGAAAATCTTACCCAACATGCAGCCAATGCCATTTGTCATGTCATAGGTCTATCTTGGAATTAGACTGATATGCAGGGATATTTTTCCTCTGTGAAAGGGACAGTGAGCAAAAGACTTGGTTGACACTCTCCCATGGGCCATCCACCCAAGAACAGGTCAATGTTTGTGCTGGTAGAGAGACTGCCAGACCCCCCTTTGATTTGCATATTAAGTAACTTTGGGTCTCACCCCAAGTTACCAGGGGAATCCAGACGTGGACCCCTTGCTCACTATTCTCAGATAGGCACAGCTCCACCTCACTGATGATGCCCAACAAGGCTGAAACACATGTATGTGGTTGCTGTTGCTACTCTTGTTCAGAGAAGAATTGCCTAGCATTTCGGTGCTGGACTGCCCCTGGGCAGGACCAAGACGGACATGTGGGGATATGTTTCCTCTGTGAAACGGACAGTGAGCAAAAGACTTGGTTCGGACTCTCCCAGGGGCCATCCACCGAAGAACAGGTCAATGGGCTGTGTTCCTGCTGATAGAGAGACTCCCAGACCCCTCTTTGATTTGCTATCTTGGAATTACACTGATGAAACAGAGGATGTCCCCACTCCTTTCCATGAGGTAGCCTCTCCCCATGTCGCCAAGGGACGTCAGCTGCTACCTGATCCTGACACTCGAGGATGCTATATGAGGGAGAACCACCTCAGGGGAGGTGATCCTCTGGGGAATGACATCAATAGGGGAAATCACATGCCCTCCATTCCCTTTTGCAGATGCTCTCTCCATTCCTCATGCCTTAATGACATACTGTAACATTTTTACTCAACCCCTTGCCACACCCACTCTTAGTATTCCCCAAACTGACACAAAAGCCCATTGTATGAAAAAGGGAGCTATTATTGAAATGAGCATTGTTAAGCAAGGAACTATAGAGCAACATTGGGCCAATATTGTTTCAGGGAAAAGTAACAATGTGGAAGACCTGGCAGGAGAGTACACCAGGTGAAGAGAAGTGTTTAAAAAAAGTGATTGTCTAAAAGTCCTGTCGGGCGAAAGCACCAGGTGAAGCGAAGAGTTTTATTTAAAAGTAATTGTGTGAAAGCCCTGGCAGGAGAGTTGTCAGTACTCGCGTGCACAATGCATAGTTACAGCAAATCTGTGTGGTGAGAAGAGAATTGATGTTAAGGATGCAGCCAGCTAGCCTGCTGTGGGCCTCCTCTGAGAGGGCGACCTTTACTGTTGGGAAGAATACTCAGAAATGTGCTAATTCCCTTCTCACTTAGAGATCCCCAGCTCTTTTGCTGGATTTTAGGACTTTTAATTTCTAACCTGGAGAGAGTGAGACCTTTTTCCCACTCTCCCATCTATGTTTCTGTGATTTGTACTCTGTTTCTTTGACTTTGGGGTCTGACAAACTCCATAGGCATCATATTTGCATTGTGTCACACAGCACAGTGTAGTGACACAAAGGAAATCTTCCAGATTTCCCAAATGTTTAAATACCTTCTCTTGGTGAAACTACTGTTTCCAAGAGCAGTGAAGTGAAAATGACTTTACTTACATATTGTAACTTTCTAGACACAGCACACACTATCTTACAATGTTATGTTATGTTACTATATTTATAACGTGCCAAAGCCCATGGACATCCAGGCGCCAAGACAGAAACAGAGTGGTGGCAGCAGTGTTATTCTTGTTACATGAACAGGACAGTCTTCAGCTGCTTTCTGAAAGCCAGATGGTTGTCCATTTTACGTACGTGTTCTGGTAGGGTGTTCCAGGCCTGTGCTGCCAGCACATGAAAAGCACGGCCATATCTGCAAGCTCTCTTGATGTGATCTATAGGGTGCTGAAGGGGTTACTTAGTATTGCCTTTGCCTCGACAGTCGTTTACTTTTAACTACCGTGGTGTGCATTTACCGCGGGCTGCGTTCGCAGCTGCAGTAACGTTTGCACAAGGAGCGAGGCTCCCACTACTGAATTCCGAATCGTTTCCTCCCCAAGATAGCTGCCGCAACCCTGCTTTAATTTTGTTTAACTAGGTTGCTAAGCAACCATACCAGTGCTTGCTCATAGGCCGCACAGCCCGACCGTAAGGCGCTAGCCGTGCCCCCTTTTGACGAAGGCCCCTCTTGAAAAAGGCCTGCACCTGTTTGGACCTGTCCGGACTGAAACGGACACCAGACTCCCCACAAACATATCTCTCAACAGAGCCACTGTTCCAGTCAGTCGCCAGCTCATGGTGTTGCTAGTGAGTGCTCCATACTGCCCGACAGCCATTAATGTTGATCATGCCCTGTTACTTGGTTAGCCTACGGGACTACAATGCCTAAAAAGTTCCACCTGTCGCTGAATTATAGTCGCCATAGCGCTCTGGATAAATGCCACACCTAGCCTGGTTCTCCCAGGATCTGCTCCAAATGCGTGCAAAAAAATGAGCCGCCCTCGCAGCTTGGAAAGCCAACCCCAATCACACCACCAAACTAGCTTTCAAGACCATCTCCAAAGACTATAAACTAGGCATAGTCCATGCTAAAGCAAACTCCTTTAACACCAGGATAGCCAACGCCAAATCTGGCACCAAGGAAATTTTTGCCATTTTTAGGGAGCTGGAAACCCCTTCAACCCCGCCACCCACCCTCCTAAAGGATGAAAAATGGTGCAACGACATCCAATCTGCCATGCTTAAACTAAATACCCTACAAACAAAAATCCTAGCTCACCAAAAGGCCCTTACTCTCCAAATTGCCACTCAAAATAGTAAACCGAATAAAGAGACCAAAATCAAATCCTCTCCGGTATTCAACTTCAAGGACATGACTGAATCCGAAGTCATCTTCCCCCTAAAAACCATCAAACCATCTAACTGTAAGGGTCACGCCTGCCCTGCTCAGCTCATTAAGGACTGTGGCGCGACACTTGCCCCCTTCCTGACAGCATTCATCAATGCCTCCTTCCAGTCTGGCCATGTCCCTTCTGACCTCAAGGAGGCTTGGGTACGACCGCTCCTCAAGAAGCCTTCCCTTGACCCTGCGGCACCAGGGAACTACAGGGCCATTACCACCATCCCCTTCCTGCTTAAAATTCTGTACAAAGCAGCCTACCTGCAAATCCAGAAGTTCCTCGAGGACCACCACTTTCTGGGCCTTCGGCAGTCTGGCTTCAGGCCACGACACGGCACTGAAATGGCCCTCCTCGACTTAAAAAATCAAATGGACGACATCAGAGACGCCGGCAAACCAGCGCTCCTTCTGCTTCTTGACCTATCGGCTGCGTTTGACCTCGTGGACCACAATACTCTCTGCCATCACCTCTCCATCGCAGCCAACTTCTCCCCTAATGCATGTGTATGGATCACCTCGTTTCTACAGGAAAGGGCCATGAAAGTCTTCTCCGACTCAGCATTCTCTTCCCCTAGTCACATCAAATGTGGGGTGCCTCAGGGCTCCTGCATTGCGCCAACCCTCTACAACCTATTTAGTAGGCCCCTCTTCAACCTTCTTGACACCCTGGGCATCTCATATACCAACTACGCTGATGACACCCAGGTGCTCATCCCCCTCACAGGTGACTATGAGGCAGATAGGATCACCCTTAACTCCATCTACTGCACCATCCAAGCCTGGATGGCTGAAAATTGGCTGCGCCTAAACAGTGACGAAACCGAGCTTCTGCTCATTGGGTCACCAATCATCCTGGGCAACCTCGACAAGAACTATCGCTCCATCATCGATAATATACCCATCGCTGTGTACCATAGAGTTAAAACTCCGGGAGTCTACCTAGACTCTAATCTCACCATGAATATGCAGGTCAACGCCATTACTACCTCATCGGCATACTACTCAAAACTGCTTAACGCAGTAAGACCCTTCTTAACCACACAGAATTGCCTTACCATCGCTAGAGCCACTATCGGCTCAAGACTGAACTACTGTAATGCTCTTCTCAGAGGCACTTCCAGCAAAAACATTCCCAAACTCTAACTTGTCCAGAACAACACCCTTAGGGCTGCCACGGGATTCCCTAAAAGGACCACATATCAGACTTAAGGAGACAGGTTCACTGGCTTCCTGTTAAACAGAGAATCATCTTTAAAATCCTCTCCATCACTCATAAATGCCTCCATGATCTGGCACCCCCCCACCTGGTCCAGCGCATCGCCTTGCCCACTTCCACAAGGACATCTAGGCTAGCCTACACCAACATGATCACCAAGCCCAAAACTTGCAGAGTGCGTGCAGGGGGCTCCAGCTATCGCTGCCACCCATTGGAACACACTACCCTCACACATTAGGGTAATCGACTCCCACCTGGCGTTCCGCAAAGCCATCAAAACCAGCCTATTTGTATGAAATGTCAGTCCTTGCTATCACTTTGTACTCTCTGAAACCATCTTGTATGCCCAGCTGTACTCTGTAACCTAGCACATATGATGTAACCAAGTAACCGCATGTCCGAAATGTACTCATGCCTACGTACACTTTCATGTAAAAAGCGCCTCAATGCATTTGGGTTGTAGTGCGCTTTACAAATGTAAAAAAGAATAAATAGCCTATGGCAACGTTAGAACTTTGCTATACCCTATTGTAACTCAAGTTGCAACTAGTATTCCACAGTGCGGCATATTAAACCTCTGGCACATCTCAAACTAAACTGTGCCACTGCTGCCCACTGATACCTCATATTGCCCCTCGCTCAACCTGTACTGATGCTAGTGCTCCACAGTGTGCTGTGTGATGCCTCCCTGCCTACTAGTGCACGCCACCCTGATCACTGGGATGTCTAATTTTAAACTAACCTACCTTCATGTTTAATGGACTATTGCATTTATATTGAACAAGCCTATTCCTGTACACTGCATTCATACAGAACTAGCCTATTTTTATGAACTGCATTTATGCTAAACTAGCCTATTTCAATGATCCCTGTATGCTGGCCTTCTACACTCAGCCTAGTACCCAGGACCTCAGTAACCACCCCTGAGCACCCTGCGCACTCACTAGGACAGCCAATAATCCCTCCACCGGCATGCCCCCCAGGTACCCAGACAACCTAGTATGCTCCACCCCCCTACCCACAGTGGACAAATCACCTCCACACACACAGCAAAAATACCGCCCACTCTTTTTGCCATCCTCCTCCTGTGCACACCCCGCCCTACACAACTTCACCTCCGCCCACTCCAACATGACCACTACACCTCACAACACCCCACTAGACAACACTCACACACCAAGCACATCATCAGGCCCCGCATTCTCCCCAGGCCAACACCGCTTAGAAACCACCTCTTGAGATACCGCTCTAGTCACAGTCAGAGCCACACCAAGCCTAACTCAGCCATCCGTCCACATACCACCCTGCATACCCCTATAGCCATTCCTACCACCACTCAAGGCCTCACCAAGAAGACTGGCCCACCTAAAACCACACACACACACACACACACGGCTCAACTGCGCTATGATTAACGCTCGCTCTCTCTCTCTCCCCCAGCATACGCCGTTGAGATCCACAACCTGATCACTGACCTGGACCTAGACATCCTCACCCTCACAGAAACCTGGCTACATGCGGCCTCTGGCCCCTCCATCAGCCTTGAACTCCCTCTGGGCTACACTATGTTCCACAAGGACAGAACCTCCAACAAAGGAGGTGGTGTAGCACTCATCGCCAAAGACTATCTCCATTAGACAAATCAGCTCATCAGTGGATGATCACACGGACTCACTAGACAAACTTGCTATATCTCCCAATTACACCATCACCCTACACGTCATCTACCACCCCCTGGCTCACTATCAGACATCCAAGCCAACCTCCTACACAAGTTGGGGAGAATCTGAAAAATAACACCAGATCTATCCTCCTAGGTAATTTTAATCTAGGCCTTAAAGACCCTAAGGGTAAACAGAGCAAAGCCCATGATAAAGCACTCCTCGACATGGGTTTCATTCAAAGAGTTACAGAACCCCCCTCCCCATTTCAAAGGGCGTATACTTGACTGGATAGCTGACCACAACTGTGCCGTCGATATCAGCTCCAACACCCGCTGCCCCTGGACCGACCATCACCTCATACACTTCTACATCCCCACAGTAACCAAGCCCATACCTACTATAAACAGTCCCCCAGCAATGGCTAGATCCTCCAGGCTCCTCAGAAAGGAAAAGTTAATCCCTCTCCTTAAGGCAGTACCAGCGCTAAAACCCCCTTCTCCACATGAGTTGGCAGACCTGCACAACACTACCATAAAATCAGCCCTGGCACCATTGCAACGCTACTGTTGAAATAAGCGAAAAATAAACACTAACTCTCGGTTTATACAAGAACTACTGGACCCAAGAGCCAAGAAGCGACTGGCCATCGCTACCTGGAAATCTCAGCCATCTCCCTCCTCCCTAGAGGCGTACAAAACACTCGCCTCACAATACAAAACAATCACTGTAGCCAAATCCTCTTCATACAACTCCAGAATAGACCATGCCAAGTCAGAGTCTGAGGAACTGTTTGCCATCTATAAAGAGCTGGCCTCCCCGCCAACAAACACCCAAGAAATAGTGAAAGATTAAGCATGGAGCAACAACATTAAAAATGCTATGATAAATAAAATGAACACCATCCAAGAAAAAATAAAAGGCCACCTCAATGCCCTCCTGAAAGCCAGCACACACCCTGCATCAAACGATCAACCTGACAAAATAGATAACTAATCTCAAGTTACAGAAACTTGAGTCAGAGCACTCATGGAAGGTATCAAACCCTCTCCCGTAAAGAGGACACATGCACTGCTGCCCTGATTAAAGACTGCACAGAACCCTTAGCCCCATTTCTCACTGCATTCATCAATGCCTCGCTATCTTCAGGTGTCGTTCCCCCCCCCGTCCCCTCCCTCAAAGAATCTTGGGTTTGCCCGCTTCTGAAAAAACCATCACTTGATCCTGACCAACCCAACAACTATAGACCAATAACCACCATCCCTTTTCTGCTAAAAAAAAAAAAATACTAGAAAAGGCAGCCTACCAACAGATTAAACTATACCTGGAAAACAATATCCTTGACAAAAGGCAATCAGGTTGCCGGCCACGCCACAGGACCGAGACCGCCCTATTAGACCTAAAAATGCAGCTTCAGCAAACCCTGGACCAGGGGAAACCAGCACTGCTCCTGTTCCCAGACCTCTCGGCTGCCTTCGATCTTGTAGATCACAAGACCCTCTGCAAATATCTCAAAGATGCTGCACATTTTTCCCCAAAAAGCCACCTCATGGATCACCTCCATCCTCGAAGGAAGACTCCCAAGAGTATTCTCGGACCAGGACTGCGCGACCCCCACCTGCATACATTGTGGAGTCCCGCAGAAATCATGCACTTCACCCACCCTGTACAATATCTTCACCCTCCCTCTCCTCAACAACCTGGATGATCACGGCATAGCATACACCAACTAGGACAATCACACTCCGGTCCTTCTCCTACTCACTGGTTCCTATGAACAAGATGCAGCCACACTCAAGATCTACTCTATCATCCAGGGTTGGATAGCAGCAAATGGTCTTTGTCTCAATGGAGACAAGGCAAATACTTCTAGAATGTCCCAAACAAGTCCTCAGCAAACTGGTTAGCTAGTACGCATCCTTCAACATGGACAACTCGACCATCACCACGGCAAACGCAGCCAAAGGTCTAGGGGTATACCTAGACTCCACACTTTCCATGTCACGCCAAGTGAACACGATTGCATCCTCTGCGGCACTAACCACCAAGATCATTAATGCTGTCAAACCTTACCTCTCCCCTAAAAACTGCCTAGTCGTAGCAAGGGCCACAGTGGGAGCGAAGTTAGACTACTGCAACGTCATATTCCTAGGCACATCCTCTAAAAACCTGAATAAGGAACAAGTTACTTACCTGTAACTGTTGTTCTCCAGCATGGGTCTGGCATGGATTCACATGCTCATTAATATTCCCCCGTCGTCAGGCAGGGAATCCTCGGTAAAGAAAAAATCAGTATCAGTTTCGTTTCTGATCTGTCTTTCATAGTAGTAGCCAATCACTGATCTCTGCGTCATACTGACCACAGCCAATGACTGCCATCCCCCTAAGCCCCGCCTCTGGCAGCCATCTTCAGATTTGGCAGCACGTGAAGTGGCAGTATGACCAAGTGAAGAGCCGCAGAGGCGTAGGCGGGAGGGTTCGCATGTGAATCCATGCCAGACCCATGCTGGGGTCTGGCATGGATTTACATGCTCATGAATATAATAATACATAGCAGTACACACATGCACAACCACGGGAGGTGGCAACAGGCTCAACATTAAGCAATACAACAACTCAACATTAAGCGTCTCTTACCTCCTCACCAGGCTCACCTTAAGTGAACAGGTTGCGCAGCACTGCTTGGCCGACCCTGGACTCCTCCCTGGAATCCCGAACGACGCAGTAGAATCTCGTGAAGGTGTGTGTCGACCTCCACGTAGCAGCCCTGCAGATGTCCAGCAGGGGCACACCAGATAGGAACGCCGTAGTAGCAGCGATCGCTCTGGTCGAATGGGTTCTCGGACGGCCTGGCAGCGGTCGGTTAGCCAACCGGTGGCAGTGCATGATGCAGCCGGAGAGCCATCTGGAAATAGAAGACTTCAAGAGAGCCTTCCCTTGATTCACAGGTCCAAAGTTCACAAACAGCTGTGATGTCCTCCGAAAACTCTTTGTGGGGTCCACGTAGAACTTCAGCGCTCTAGCCACATCTAGCGAGTGCAAAGTCCTCTCGGCCGGCGACGAAGGAGACGGGAAGAAAACAGGTAACACCAGGGGCTCGTTAAGATGGAAGTCCGACGGCACCTTGGGCATAAAGGAGGGGTGCATCCTAAGCACCACCCTCGAGGCATGGAAAGTCAAGTACGGTGCTTTGCAGGATAGGGCCTGGATCTCTCCCACTCGTCGTGCGGAGGAAATGGCCACCAGGAATGCAGTCTTCCACGACACAAACTTCATCGGTGCGGAGTGCATCGGCTCGAATGGGGGCCCCATGAGCCTAGTCAGCACCACGTTAAGTTCCCACGCCGGGGCCTTCACCGGCGGGAACGACCGGAACAGTCTTCATAAACTCTTTCACCAGTCGATGGGACCACAGGTACGTCCGTCCTGTGGTTCTGGTCTATCTGGAGATCGCCGACAGATGAATCTTAATGGAGGCATGGGCTAGCCCAGCCTTTGCCAGCGAAAGCAAGTACGGCAGCACCTGAGGGGCCGTAATCCGTAGGGGGTTGATCTTCTGTGCTCGGAACCTCTTCCACTTGTGACCGTAGCATTTGAGAGTCGAGGACGCCCTGGCCTTTGCAAGAATCTCTCTGCAGTCAGCCGGTATATCGTACCCTCCAAACTCTAGCGCTGCAGTAGCCAAGCCTGCAGGTTCAGCGACGCCGGGTCGTGGTGGAAGATGGCGCCTCCTTCGCGGGAGAGAAGATCCGCGTCCGCCGACAGCTTGATGGACGGGACGTTGACAAGTCCAGAAGGTCCGGGAACCAGATCTGCCTCGGCCACGCCAGTGCGACGAGGATCATCCTGCACCGGGACCTCTTGAGCTGGTTGATGAGTCGAAGCAGCAACGGCAACGGAGGTAACGCGTACAGGTATAGGCCGTCCCAGGGGAACGAGAACGCATCGCCCATGCTTCACGGCTGGGGAAACCTGCTGGCAAACCTCTGGCATTTCGAGTTCGTCGCTGTTGCGAACAGGTCGATTTGGGGTTTGCCCCATCGTCGGAAGAGTTGATCCACCTGATCCTGGCACAGCTCCCACTTGTGACACGCGCGCTGCTCCCTGCTGAGCGAGTCGGCAATGGTGTTTCTTTCTCCTCCCAGGTGGAAGGGAACATCCCCTGGGAGACCGCCCAGTGCCACAGATCATGTGCCTCCTTGGATAGGGCTGGGGATCTGGTACCTCCCTGCTTCCGTATGTAAAACATTGTCGTGGTGTTGTCCGTGAAGATCCGCACCACCTTGCCCTTGAGCGACGGGAGGAACGATTTGAGAGCCCAGAACACGGCTCGGAGTTCCAGGATGTTTATGTGCAGGAGCTTCTCCTCCGGGAGCGAGAGGGCTCTTGCGTGGAGATCTCCGGTGTGGGCGCCCCAACCTTCCAGGGAAGCGTCCGTCGTCACCGTCTCCTGTTACGCCGGCGTCTGAAAGTCCTTGCCCGCTGTGAGGTGCGCTCGAACGCCCCACCACTGAATCGCCCGCCGGAACACCTCAATGAGGCAGACCCTGTCTTCGAAGGTGCCCGTCGCCTGCATCCAACGGGCGTCGAGAAATTCTTGAAGAGGGAGCATCCGTAGTCTGCAAAGCCGCACCAGGTAGATGCAAGAGGACATCATCCCCAGAAGGGACTTGATGGACCTCACCATGGCCACGTCCGTGGCTAGCAGGCGCTGCACTTTGCCGAGAATGGTCTTCGTCCGTTCTTCCGACGGTGCCGCCAGGCCCCTCACTGTATCGAGCTTCGCTCCCAGAAACAGGGCCACTTGCGAAGGTACCAGGTGGGACTTTGGGTAATTTATGGCGAATCCCAGGACTGTGAGTAGCTGGACGGTCCTCGCAGTGTGTTCGACGGCGAGTTCCCTCATCCTTGAGCGGATGAGCCAGTCGTCCAGGTAGGGGTAGACGTGAATCCCCTGCAGACGCAGCCGCGCCGCCACAGGTGCCAGGCACTTGGTAAAGACCCTGGGGGCCAACTTCAATCTGAACGGCAGTGCTCTGAATTGGTAGTGGCGTCCCTGGACGACGAACCTGAGGAACTTTCGGTGACTTCTGAGGATGGGAATGTGGAAGTATGCATCCTCCAGGTCCAGCGACGATAGGAAGTCGCCTTCCTCCAGCTGTCCCAGCACGTGCTGGAGGATGACCATCCTGAACTTTTGTGACCTGATGTATTTGTTCAAACGATGAAGGTCCAGGATGGGGCGCCAGCCGCCCGTCTTCTTCCTGACGAGGAAGTACCTTGAGTACACCCCGGAGCCCCGGAGCCTCTTCGGGAAGGGCTCGATGGCGCCTTTCCTGAGCATCGCCCGTACTTTCAACAGCAGTTGCGGGAAGTGATTTTCCTTCCTGGCCACAGGTGGAATGTGAGGGCACTTCTTCAGGAACTCGATAGAGTATCCTCTTGCCAGGGTATCCAGCACCCAACGATTGGTGGAGATGGACTTCCACACGCCGACGAACTTCGTCAGCCGGCCTCCCACCGGGGTGCTTCGGTGGGGGCCCGAGGCCACGGCCGGTTCAGTCCTGCTTGGAGGTGGTGGCCTTGCCGCCCTGGCCACCTTGCCGACGGCGGCGAGGCGCTCCCTGCTTGTCGCGACCCCTGTAGGCCTCCTGAGACGAAGAGCGTGCTGCCTGGGGGTAGGACGACGAGCCACCGCTAGATCACTTGGAGGCCCCCTGTCTGCCTCTGGAGCTCCGAAAGGGCTGTCGTTGCTGAAGGGCTCCTAAAGCACGGGCAGTCTCCGTGTCCGTTTTTATGGCTTAGAGGGATTCGTCCACCGCCTTCCCGAACGAGTTGCTGCCGTCGAACGGCATGTCCAACACCCTGGTCTGGACGTCCTGACGGAAGTCGGTCGCCCGGAGCCAACCCCGTCGTTGTAGGCAAACTCTGTTGCCCAGCTGGCGGAACCCGGTATCGGCAATATCGGTTGCCACCGTTATGGCGTGGTCCGACGCCACCTCGCCTTCTTGAAGTATTTCCAGGGCCTCGGACCTCTTGTCGTCCGGTAGGAAGTCCAAGATGGGGGCCAGCTTAAACCAGAGCTCCCTGTCGTAACGGGCCACGACAGTCTGGCGTTGGCTGGGACCTGAGGCACAGGGGAGCGGTCTCGGGGACCCGGTACTTCTTCTCGTACCGGTCCCGTTTGGCTGGTGCCGTGGAGGGGTTCTTGAGTACCGACAGGCCCTCCCCCCAGATGTCATCGATTAGAGGCACCGCGATGACAGTCTTCCTCTTGGCCTCCCGGCGCTGATAGAGGAAACCTTCCTTTTTCTGCTCCTCCGGGCGGAGCTGGAACAATTCGGACGCCCTGGCGATCATGGCGTGGAATGAGCCAATCTCATTGGGCGGGGATGCCTGTGCGACGGGAGACGGGAGACCCGTTCCGTCGTTGTCGCCCTCAGAACCCGTCGTCGAGCCCACCGCACCGTCATCTCCCGACTCGTGGGAGGATGAGGATGGAACTGCAGGCCTCACGGGGGCGAGCGGAGGAGAGGGTTGGGTCCTGTCGTTTGTTCTGAGGACTTCCCGACAGGCCAGGTTGCGGGTCCTCCGGCCTGGGCCGTGGTAATCTCGTCCTTATCTCAGAGCACAAGGACTGGATCGCAGACAAAATGGCCGCCGAGCTATCCTGAGGCCTAGGTTCCGACTGCGCCGGAAGGGAAGGCTGCTCTTCCTCGCCATCGTCGTATTCCTCGGTTATCTCCCGAGGATCTTCCTTGCGGGACCGAACCTTCTCGAATTGTACTTCGAGATTCCTCGTGACCTCGGTCAGTTCCTCCTCCGAGGCTGACTCCGAGCTCGAGGAGGCTACCGTGCCCCCCCACCCCTTGATCCATCATGGTGGCCATGACGATGGGCTGAAAAGAGGATTCCCTCCTTGGCGGCAGGGAAACTCTAGTCCCGAAGGCAGTCTCCGCTGGCGGGGTCTCTGCCGGCTTGGCCAGAGTCGCCGCGATCGCCTCGATAGAGGCCTTTGCCTGCTGGGTAGGGGCCTTCACCACCTTAGGTGCGTCCTGGGCCTTCTCCTTAGGGGGAGGGGCAACGCCTCGCTCCCCCTCTCCAGAGATCGGACGGGGCTTCTCCCGAAGCTTACCCGGGGTCTCAGACTTCCTCTTCCCCGAACCGGAGCGCTGGCTCGTGGTTGACTGTGCCGGGGAAGGTGCCCCCTGCCTGGCGACCGAAGAGCCCGACCTTTCGGCGCTCCCGGAGCCAGCGGACTCGCAGCGCTTGGCCTGGTGTTGGACCCCCGTCGCTGGGGCGCCCGCACAGGACTTAGATGCCCGCTCTGACCCTTTCTTCTTCTTCTCACCCATTGAGCCTTTCTCCAACCAGCTGGCGATACAAGTTCGACGGTCCCTCATGGTCCGCTCCGACAAGTTCTTGCAGAACTGGCAGTCCTTATCTACATGAGTCTTGTCCCCATGAAGACAGAGGCATCGCGAATGTTCGTCCTCCTTAAACACATTCTGCAGCCCGCATCCAGGGCAGCTGCGAAACAGCTTGGGTCCGGGTGACAAACTCGGGTCAAGGGCCATCTCGAAGTAGGCCACAAATCTTCTGCAAGAGGTTGATTCGACGAAATCTTCACCCTTGAGGGGCGTAGGAAAATCCTGCAACGGGTACCCGTTAACGGGAGTAGAAACGGTGGAGCTTGAGGCTCGAATAACCGAAAAAAATGTGAAAGTTCACCTGAAAAAGCACGAAACACGCAGTAAAAGCTCGAGAGCCAAGCACGAGGACTCCCAACACTTGAACGTGCGGTAAAAATCTGAAGATGGCTGCCAGAGGCGGGGCTTAGGGAGATGGCAGTCATTGGCTGTGGTCAGTATGACGCAGAGATCAGTGATTGGCTACTACTATGAAAGACAGATCAGAAACAAAACTGATACTGATTTTTTCTTTACCGAGGATTCCCAGCCTGACGACGGGGAATATTCATGAGCATGTGAATCCATGCCAGACCCCATGCTGGAGAAACTACAAACCACACAAAACAATGCACTAGGAGCAGCCCTCAGCATTCCTAAGAGAGCCCATCTCCCAGGCCAGATGAAACGCCCACTGGCTCCCAGTGAAAGAGCACATTCGCTTCAAAACTCTTTCCATCAGGCACACACGTCTATCCCAAACAGCCCCACCATACCTGTAAGAAGCTATCCACAGAACCACTTCGAACAGACCTAAACGGACCCAACACTGCAACCAGCAAATTGTCCCTACTTACAAAAGACTCAAAGCTGGAGGCTCCAGCTTTGCTGTCCTAGCACCCAAAAACTGGAATACGCTACCACCCGCCCTCAGGAAAGAACCCTCCATCACACTAGTCTGCAAAGCACTCAAAACAACTCTTCCACTAGCCTACCACCCCCATAGAGAGTGGACACACTTGCACCACTACTACTTTATTTAACCCCTCCTTGTAGCCTGACCTGCATTTGTTCGTTAGCCGAAATAAGTAAACAATATCTCACTATGTAAACTGTATGTATGCTCAAGTTAAGTATCCTGTAACAGAGCCACAATGTCCCTGGGCCGCTGGCGCTTTATAAATCCAAATAAATAAATGAAATAAAAGCACCCAAGGGCGCATATTTTTGGCAAAATTGTATAGATCATTTTTCGTCATTTCTTTGTGCAAAGGTCCTGCTTGAGTCTCTGCGCGCGAAACCAGGTTTGGTCCCTTTGTTCATTTTGCCTTTGGTGGGATTCACAAGTGAAGCCCGGCTCTGGCTCCAGGGTGTCTGGCAGGGGTAGGAAGTGAGGGAGGTGCCCGAAACTCCCTGTGCTTAGTCTCCTAGGAGACAGGAATGCACTCTTAGGTGATTAGCCAGCTGGCTGTCCGGCAAGGTCAGCCACCCTGCTGTGTGACTGACAGCAAGGCTGGAATGAATGGGAGAAACCTGCGTAAAAGGCAAGGCTTTTTTGCTTGGAAGGCAAAGTCGACCACTGGACGAAGGAATCCTAAGAACAACTTGAAGAGGACGTCTGCTGAAACTCCTGGGCCGTTTGTTTGCCCGATGAAGCCCTTCTGCTGTGCTGAAACTCCAAATTTATTTCGACTAGAGGAGCACTGCAAGGACGACTTCTCCCCTTGAGTTGGTGGGACCAATCAACTCCAAAGTAAGCCACCTGGACATCCTATCGGAGCTGGTTGAACTTCCAATGCAGTTGCTGCTGGAACTGAATAGCCAGGGAAAGGAACACCAGATTGAGTGTGTTGCTTTAAAGTTGGCCAAGAGCTCCAGGACTCCTAGGAAGCAGGACTGACCGAGCCTGAGCCACCTCAACAGTGCTGGACCCCAGCTGCAAGGAAAGCCCATCTCGAAAGCCAAAAGTCTGCGGTGGCGCTATTTGCTGAGACGCGAGGAGCTGAAACCGCGAAGTGCCACTGAATAGAAGTTGGTCCTTTTCTGTCGCCGACCATCCCGCTGCAGGAGTCCTCCAGACGTCCTCCCTCTTGTCCCCACGACTGAGGCCCAGGAACACGGGATCTGCAGAGCTGTACAGGAACAGAAGCCAGTCAAAGCCCTTTTCTTCTAAGCAAAGGTACTGTACAGTCTAAGAGAAATTACCTCTTTGTTGTAACTTTACTTGTTCTCGGTTGAGACCCGTCTTGGTTGCTCTTCAAACTTGCTAACAGCTTCCCAACTTCACAAGTCTTAACAGCTTGTTGTTATGTTATGTTAATTTATTTGTGAGGCGCCAAAGCCCGAGGGTCTGTGTGCCATCCCAAAAGGGTATTTACTGTTTTAGAAATATTAAGAGGTTGTATTTTGGAGTGTATTTGTGTTACTATTATATTGCCCCCTTCTGAAGAAAGCTTACTCAAACTTACTGTTAAATTAATAATTGTTTAATCAAGAAACCTTGTGAGTAAGAGTTTATTTGAATACTTGTCACTGTGATTCTCTGTGCAACCCCTATAGCGCTTATTGATCCCTCTTGAAATAAGCCTGGCTGCTCAATCATGCTACCAACCTGTGTAGCACAGATTTATACCAAAGGTTGGGTTCCTATTGCCAGGGGGTCAGGGTTGTTGTAGTGCACCCAAAGGGTACTGCATACAATCTTGCCTACCAGGAGTTGACTTCAAAGTAAAGGAAGCTACAACACTGAACGCTGATGGCAATAAAAACTCAAAGCTTGGTCAAAGATTACAGAAGGAAGGAGGTTCCAAATAGCAGGAAAAAGGGGAGAGAGACAAGGCGCAACAGGAAAGGAAATTAGTGAGGTTAGTAGGGACCGGTTTCCCGGGCGGAACGAGGATGCACTAATGGCAAACAGAGTGCACTCTAATATCACAGCATAGCGTCCAAAGTTCAGTGCCCAATGTCGAGCAGGATACTGGCAAGGTTCCACAATCCTGCGTAGCCCAGTCCAAAACAACCAAAACCTTCAAGGGAAATCCAGTAGGCAGTCCATAAAACAGAAGAGTTCCTTCAACCAAGACAGAAATAAGGTACCAAAAACATGATCCAAGGAATAGTCCAGCAATCAAAAATCAGGAGTCAGCAACGGTAGTCAAAGAACGCCAGGATTAACAGGAACGGAACACAAGGGGAACTTACTGTAATCAGAAGCACCGGCGCCATGGAGGTTTGCTCTTTATGCTTCTGTGTTTTCCATTATGTTCTGAAGTGCAGACGCGTGCCGCGTAATCGCAGTGCGCCGTGTAGTCATGACAACAGGGGTGACGCTCGGGTGTCGATGCGCGTTGCTCAACGTGAGCTCATGGCGTCAGTAGAGGCTCCATGGCAACCGCCAGGAGCGAAGGCCGCAATGTGAGGTACGGTGCTGCATGCGTGGAGAGCGGGCACTCTGCTCCGGAGCCGTGACAAGAGTATGCCAGGCAGAATCAAGTGTGTGTAAAGGCTAAAGTGTATACAGAAGGAAATCTCAAAGAAGATGCATCCCTTTGACATTGTGAAGTGCTATAAGAGTGAAGAGCCTGGCAGAAGAGTATGGGACCCACACTTCAATTGTAATACAGTGAAGAAGAGAATCCCTAGGAAGTCGCATGCACTTAGGAGTTTTACGGTAGCTGAAAGTGGGAGAGAAAGCCTGGGGAAGGGAGTCATTCCCCAGAAATGAGAAGGAGCTGGATTATTCTTCGATTGGAACTTTGGTTGTTGTGGAATCTGAGGAAGGAGCTATTCCCAGGAACTGTGAACATTTGTCCACTTTGAACTTTTTTGGTTGGATTTCATCTTTGTGTGGAATTTGAACTCTAAAAAAAATGTTTATGTTGGTTCATTACATGGTTGGTTATTGGTTTTGTATGTGCATTCACAAAAAATGTGTTATTACTTTTGTAACATACTTTAACTTTTGGATTATCCTGGGAACATAATCCGGGGGTCTGTTTTGGATGTTATGTTAATTTTGCTATCAAGACCTGCCTTGAGAAAGACCGAAGTCGGTCGAAAAACACATGTCTGCTTTAAATGGGCCTTTACTATGCATAAATAAATTGTCCTGTAATCACAAAGGGATGTGTTAAATCATATGTGAAATTTTGTACTTGAAAATAACTTGTAACCACTTGATCTAACGTCATTCAAGCTAACAGTTGAACAGCGCATATCCTGAGATTTAAATTTTGTTTGATTGTTAATTTCTAGGTCTGGGGAGACCCATTATCTCACGGTATTGCAGCAGTCCACATGCACTTTTTTGTTTCATTTTCCAAAATATTCTTCTGAGCGCTCTATTACCTGGCAACCCACTTTTTTGGTTCCAGGATCCATTAATGCTTCATGCATTTCCATTCATCCCTTTATTGAAATGAAGATGCCTGCACATTTGAGGATATAAAGCATTATTCTGGTTGCCACATACCTCACAACCCTTACTATAGATATGACTTAAGAACTTATCAGGGTGACTGAGGCTATGCCAACAGGTAAAGCTCCAGGCTCACATGGCTTAGTTACTAACTTTTAGAAAAATAATATAAAGAGCTCTTGGTTCCTCACCTACTTATGTGCTGAATCAATGGAGAGCTATTTTGCCCCCTTCCTTCAGGAGGAGCAATAACAACATTATAACCTAAACCAAATAAATCATCAGCAGAGACAGGCTTGTATAGCCCGTTATAACTGATGAAGGTGACAATAAGATCTTTGCAAAATTGTTGCCCACCAGACTGCTTCCACTCATATTGCACATGGTGCATCCGGACCAATCAGTATTCATCCCCATTCACTCAAAAGCATGGAACCCAAGTCTGCTTTTCTGTATACCGGCTCAGACAGATGCTCAGACTGAAGCCATGGCATGCACCCTCGACGCTGCGGAGGCGTTGGACTCCATCTCAATGAATTATCTATTATTGGTTGCAAATTAGTTTTGGCTTGTATTTTATTAAATGTATCCGACTGCTCTACACCTCTACTGTTAAGGTCAGAACTAAGCTCTCCTGGCACCTCCTTAGGGAGGTGTACAAGGCAGGGGTATGCCCTTTCCATTATGCTCTTTACATTGAACCTTGAGCTGAGCTTACACGTGTTGAACATGGTAAACGTGGCCTACGTATGTCAGACTCTCCTGAAATTATAGAATTATCGGCAGACAATATCCGGTTATGCATAAGGGACCCTGATGTCAATGTGCACAATACTCGGAATTCCGTGTCAACTGGACATAATCTGAACTATTCCCCTCAACCAATGCTACTAAGCCACCTGAAGAGATCACAGGCCTCAGATGGGCACCATTAAGTAGATCATAACTTGGCATCTCTGCAGCCAGAACACAAATCTATATGATGGACGTCTGGGTTCTTACCTTCCAAGAACTGTCGCTAAGCAGCAAATATGGGTTAAATGGTTTACATCTATGTATGGTCGTTTGTCTTTATTGAAAATGATTGTTCTTCCCAGCCTCTTGTATTTTTTTTTTACTAATCTTCCCTTTTGGTCAGGCAGGTGCTTCTTTTATACACCACACATCTGAATTTCTCCAGGGACTTGGCCATGCCAGATTGGGCTGGAAGCAGATCACGAATCCCCTTCATATGAGTGGACTAGCTGTGTCTAGTTTTGAACTTTACTATTTGGTGGCACAGGCCAAATTTGCCTCTTACTGGTACACTACTAATAGTATTTATCCACAAGTGGGGATTGAGAGAAGAGGTGCCATTCAATTTAAGGTACAAACCATGATTTTGAATGGCAAGTACAAGGGGCACCTGTACATTTGACCAGGTTTGTTGAATATTTAGTACCTGGGGTAGACTAATTGCCTAAACACCACTATCCCTTATAATCAACACATATCTGTGTGGAACTTTCCCTGACATACCGCCATCACTTCACAAAGATATACATACTTGATGGGACAGGAAAGACTCTTGTGTTGGGTACAGATGTTCCCAATTTGTAACCTTTAATGATTTCTCTGCCAAACTTGGGAAAGGCCGAATTTTTACTGCACAATACTACACTATGCGAGCAGCATTTAAAAAGGAAAAGGCTCACGTTTCCTTTCTAACTGCAACCTTATTCAGTTATAGATTTTATAGTACAACATACAAAATCAAAAGTTATAGTCTGGCACAGAATAATCAAGAGACTTTCACCTGTAAACATTCTTTTTTTATTTTTTTTTATTTATTGTGATATAACTACATTTGGTTTTTTTTACACATTCTTTGTTTAAAATTAAACATATTAAAATATATAAACATTGCAATTACAAAATGTAACAAATTCAAAGTGATATTTCGCTCATATACCATAAAAAAACTAATTCATTACAATCTTGCAATTTTAACAGTTTCAAATAGATATTCATTACAAATGAATATCAAAGGTAATTATAGTAAAAAGACTTTACCCATCCATTGAGATAGTGAAATTAACAGTAGTTTTGTGGTATAAAACTGGCAAATGGCAATACTCTTAAAACATTTAAAGTCAATTTGATTTCATAGCCAGCAATCATTCTTTCCCAAAAAGCGTCAGAGGGCAGCCGATCAAGTGATCCTACTAAACTACAAGTATTCCACCCTGATTTCCCAGGTACCTTTACAGAATCTTAACAAATGCTCTAAAGTTTGTTTACTTGGATCCGAGCATTCCGTACATAAACTCCGAATTCCTTCAGTAATACCCCATTTTATTAATACTGAACCTGTCTTGATCAGGTTCAGACGTACTCTCAAAGTTCTGTCTTCCTTTTGAATCTGGGAACTTTGTCAGATACCTCGGTACAAGACCCTGTTTTTTCCCATACTTAAAAAACAATTTGGGGATGGAAGATAATCTCACCATATCCCCTGTAGAAATCCAATCTCTTAGGGACAAGGCTTTCTTGACCTTCAGTGGATTTGTGATTAATGTAGATTTATCAGATTCACAATGAATCAACAGGTTTTCTGCTGCCTTTCTAAGTTCTCTCAGGGTTAGTGAGGTATCAAGATTCATGTTGTCCAAAAGATTTTCAAACAGTGTGTTAGTCATAGGCTCGATGATGGATCTATGCAAGGAGAGGAGTTTCCAGTCGACTGCAAACTTGAGGGATTTTAAACCCAACTCATATCTAAGTGTTGCCGTATGCAGTCCTTTAGGCAATCCTAATACCTGTTTCCAGATATAACTTTCTATTTTATGCCAATCTACAGACCATAACAGAGGTTTTGCCTCAATTCCGTACAGTAGTACGGGAATCACTTTCGCAACATAAAACTTTATCACTGGCAAGATGGAGAATTTACCATACAGACTAGAGATCTTCTTCATTTGAGCTATTAGTTGTGTGCCTTTGTCCAAAATTTCCCCATACTGCATCCCAACTGTGGGGGCCGCATGCAAAGTGATGCCGAGATATATTACTTCTTTTACCACAGGTATCGGATGACCGCCAATTGACCAACAGTATTTAACATCTTTAAGACCTTTTCGTTCAAAAATTACGACCCTTGATGTTTCCGGGTTTACCACCAGGTCATTTAATTTCATGTAAGAGTCGAGTGCCCTCAGTAGTCTTTGCAGACCGACAGGAGTCCTATCAAGTAGGACTATGTCGTCTGCATACATGAGCCGTTTTATAGCCAATGATCCCACCCTTGGATTTACCAATGATGAGGACTCTATGGCCTCCCCAAAATCTCCCAGATAAAACAAAAAAAGAAATGGTGCCACCATACCACCTTGTCTGACTCCCCTATTTATGCTTATGAACTCTGACAAATGTCCAGCTGTATTTAGTCTTATCCTGCTGTGTTTCCTTCATGGAGATTTACTAATATGTTGAATTGAGTTTTCAGGGATCCTTTCTGTTCCATTTTACTCCAAAGTTTATCTCGGTTTACCATGTCGAAGGCACTCGACAGATCAAGGAATGCGCCAGAGTCTTCCTACTTTTTTTTATCTTTATGATTTGTTAACGAGGCGAGTACGATACCGTTCAAAGAGATGGAATGACCTCTTCTGAACCCTGTTTGTTGTTTGGGGATTGTTATTTTTTCCCGCCCACGTTTCCAGTTCTCTAAGTATTAGACTGGTGAACAACTTACTCTCCACGTCAAGCAGCGTAATTGGTCTATAACTTGTTGGATTTTTGCGATCCCCTTTTTAAAAATCGGAATTATAATCGCAGTCTTCCAAGAGGATGGAATTATTCTATTATTAATCACTCCCTTGTACAGTGTGTACAGAATTTCTCCCCACAGTGTCCCATTTCCTTTAAGGACTTGATAAGTTAAACCATTTGGGCCCGCGGATCTTGACGCTGAAGATCTTGTGATCAAGTTCAAAATGTCCTCTTTATCAAAAGTCAATCCCCAATTTCCATTATCCCCCTTATATTTTGGGGCTCCCGCTGGTTCCTGGTATTTTTGACTAAAGTGAGTCAACCAACTCACTTCTGACACATTGTTCTGTTGAACAATGTCTTGGTGTGTTTGAAGTGCGTTAATTAGTGACCAAATATTTTTTGAGGAATTATTTTGAAATGCACACAACATTTCTTCCCCGTCCTTCTGCCACAACTCTTCTCTATGATGTTTGGTCCAACTCTTTAAATTGTTTTTAATTTTTTTTGTTTCCATCGCTAGTTCTAATGGACTTTTTGCCCATTTTTTTACAAGTCTTAACTGCCTCTGTCTCGCGTTTTTTTGCCCAAACTACGTCGTCAAAACCATGTTTGTGAATTTGTTGAAAACCCCTCTGGGTATTCGGCGGTGGATCGATTGACCATAAGAAATCATGAAACAATAACGGACTACAATTTTGATATATAATTTTGGGATCTCCCCAATTATAAAGTCCATCTAGGCCTTTATTTAGCCGTTCCCCTTCCCTCTTATATTTCACCAACCGTTTTTTCTGAACGTTGACAGCCGCTTGATGGTCCCAAATCTCTATTGTACCCCCACATCTCTATTGTACCCCCACAATGCCAATTTATTTGTGTGACTAATCGCTTATGGTCACTTGTTCCACCATCTTCCACTGAAAAATGTGTGCAATTCCCAAAGCAATTTGTTGATAGAAGCATATAATCCAATGTTGACTCTAAAGGCCCCCTCTCCCACGTTGTGGCCGGTGGTACATCACCTTCTATGGATCCGTTTAAAGGTTTTAAATCCCATTCATCAAAGAAGTTCAACCACTTTCTACCATTAGAGGTTATTTCTTTTGTTTTCCCTGTATGGCATTTAGATTTAATTTTTATACATTGCGAATTTAGATCCCCAGCAACCACTATATGGGCCCCAGGGTATATTATACTGATATCACTAAGAGCCGCTGAAATCGATTCTAAAAACTCAGACAGTTTTTCCCTGACAAGGTTCCAATACAGGTTCATAATTATTATCTCCTTGAATTGATAGTTTTCTAGGGGAGTGACTGCTCTCACCACCAGAATTCCTTCTTGTTTACAAAATAATGTTGTAACTTCTTTAAATAAGATCTTTCTACAGGTGATCAGTAAACCTCCCATCGGCCTACCCTTGGCTTTACAATGTGCAGATTGTGTTATCAATTCAAAGCCTTCGAGTTCCGGGGTATTTACTAACCAAGTTTCTTGTAGTAAGATCAAGTCACTCTCGCCAAATACCAGCGCTCTCATTTTATTATTTTTAAATGAGCTGGACCCTCGTGAATTCCAACTGGTAATCCTTAAAATTTTTACTACTAAAGAGACACTTCCGTTACACCCAGCTTCTGACAAACTTGCATAATTATTTCTGGTAACATTGGCCAGGATAAAGATTTTGACCCTTCCTTAGTGTTATCTTCTTTTTTTTTTTGCTGGTTATCATACATTAAAGAGCCGTTCCCCAGACTTAGTTCATGTTCCTCAGCTTCAACCACTTCTACGGCATAAGATGGCAATTTCTCATGCACTTCCAGACCTAAACCGCGCAATTTTTGCTGGTTAAAAAAGCCTTTAGCCCCAATTTAGAAACAAATCCGACTTCAACTGAACTTGTACAGTCCAGTTTAGGAAAACTAACATATTCAATATCTTTTGTTGAGAATAAGTACAGTTCAGGAAGTTTAACTAATAACAAGATTGAACCCCTGTTCAGTGGCATACCGGACTGTCGATTTTCCTCGTTAGTGAACCAAAGTCTGGTAATTGCTTACCGGTTTGGATCTTCTTGAGGAGTTGTTGATCTCTCAGTTATAGGTTCAGAGAATAGAATTCCCGCCGGAACAATCACAGTCTCTTCTCTTCCAACCTCTACCAGTTTGTCTTGGTTATTAATTTCTAATTTAGATATTCGGTCATGGTTTTTGCCCTCTAAGTGACCAATCACAGGATTCGCTGATTCAACTGGACCTCCAGCGTTAGCTCTTGTCGGATTAAATATTGGGGCAATTCTTAAACCCATCTGAGTCTGCTTTGGTATTATAGGGACATTTTGCTGCTTGGGCAAAAATATAGGTGCTTTTTTTAGCAACTTTCCTGTGACCTTTGATCTTACCGAGTCATGATGCTGTTGATTTTTGTCCAAGTCTGATGTTTTTTCTTCTGTCCGAGTACTCAGATTTTTTTCCCGTTTGTGCATCTTCCATTACTCCTGGGATTCGATCGATTTCAGATTTTTTCCTTTGTTGTTTTTTGGACTTAGTTACTCTTGAGGTTCTCTGCTCTTCTTGCTGTAAGGAATCGTTTTCCAAACTCCTACCATCTTTATCTGGTGCATTTTGATTCTCAAGGATTTTCTCTGAATCGGAAATCCCCTTTACAAAACTGTTTACATTTGATTTTTTTGTTCTGGGGTTTTTCATATTTTTTTTTTTCTCGTCTTCCCCGAGATTTGGAAGACGTATGGTTTGGCTTTTGATTTTTCCGCCTTTCTCTTCTCCATCTCTTGTAAGTTTGTTGCGTACTCTTCTTCCATGTATTTATATTTTCTGACACTTCTGCGGAAATCTCAATGATTTCGTCTTGAGTTTTGGTTGGCTGTTCCAATATTAAATCAGCCACCTGTGCCAATCGGCAAATTTCTTCCATTACAGACTCGGATAGATGAGTGTCATCAACAGACACTTGATTCAGGCAGTAAGTCATCTGATTTAGTTACTAATTCTTGATTTCATAAAGGATTTGTTATATTTCTTGTATTGATTTTTGATAACTCCTTGATCTCCCCGTTGTCCGTCAGCAGAGAAGTCAATTGCTGCTTGATTTCAATTAGATCTTCACTTTGCTTTGTGAATCCATCTTCCATTTTTACTAACGTGGGCAATGCTGAGCAATTTGTTACGTTGTTTTGTCCTACCACTGAGAATTCAAGTTGCTCAATATCCTTGGTCATTTCCATTAAAATCCCTGTGTGCGTCTGCACATCTCTTTTCAGGAGATCAAAAACTTTCACCAAAGAATTTAGAACAAAATTCAAAGCTGATAGAGATGAGTCCGCTTCTTTGGGGTCCTGACTCTTGCTTCCGTGAGTCACGCTTGGCATTTGAACTGGATAATCTGTTGAAAATCCCTCAGACACAGCTGAGTCCCCTCTCGGTGCCACTGTTGAGTTCAATCTCTTCTCATGAGATAATAAGTTCTGAGCTGAGTTTGACAGATGATTAGGGGTCCTTGAGAGATCCATAACTGAGATGGGTAATTCCAACTGACCATTCTCTCTCTGTAAATTGGCATTTTGATTTAAAGATCTTGAGGAGTTTAAGGTGGGACCACCTGAGCTATTTTGTCCGGATTTCTGAAAATGGTAATCGATAGTCCCTTTTATATTTGTTGATGTCAAGGTGAAGTCTTTCGATTGTATGGATGGAGTATTTCTTACTATGTCTCTTAGAATTTCTCCCACTCTTGTCTTATCGACTTGCAGTTCTTGGTGCACCTGTACCTCAACTAAGTTGTTATCCCTTGTTGAGGCAATGGGAATTTGTGAACCTGAGGTATTTACCTCCACATGCAGGGACTTTTCAATACAAGAGCCGTCCCATTCAGGAGCTCTTAAGTCGTCAACATGTTGTCCACTCAAATTATAGCGAGACATTTTTCACAGTTTTATGGCTGTATAGGGAAGGCAAAAAAAAGTAAAGGGATCAAAGGAGTAAGATCTCCAACAGTCTTCCCACTTTTTACTTTTTTTTTTTTTTTGCCCGAGCTTGGAGTAATTGAACAATTTAAAAATTGCAATTATCAGAGACTGAATCTAAACAATCTCTCTACTACTGGCACTGACACACCAACCACTTTGCTATACAACTCCAAGCGAACCAAGCTGCAAGCTTCAAGCCCCTTCAAGTTTAATCGCGTTTAGTCGAGTTAGAGATCTCTGCTTCAGTTCAATTTTAAGGGGCTTACCATACGCAGTTACTACGTAGTTAATACAAACTGCAGTTACCGCATGAAGCTTGCGGCGTGCAGCGTGGAGAATAAGAGGAGGATGGAGGGAGGGTTGTCTCGGTTGTCCTGAGCCACTATAAGTAACTCCGGTCACTCCAATCACCAACCTGCAGCCTGCCCAATATCACAATCTCCTCCCCCCCCTGTACCCTTCTGTACCCTTCAGTCCGATGCCGTATTGACACCAACAGATCAGGCAAATCGGGCGGTGCAGTCGTGGTACAATGGCGAGGCAACCATAACTCGAGACCTACCGATGACAGGCCTTCCGACACTTTTCCGCTTCGCCTCACAGTCTCGAAGCTGTGTCCGTTTGAGCCGCGGTTTAATGCCGCGGCTCCGTCTCTGGCTCCAGCTGCTTCAGTTGATTCGGCTGCGGTGTATCATTCCGGTGTCAACTTCTCGGCTTCTCGACTTCCGAGTACACCGAAACTTCCTGTTAGAGGAAAGGACCTGTACACTAACTCCTGCACGTCACTGTCAAGCCGCACTGAAGGATCTGCGTATAATCGTGTGAGCACCGAGCACAGAGAATCAGCCGCTTCCGACAGACGCCAACCTGTAAACATTCTCAATGGGAAATATATGTGGGCATACGTTATCTGATTAAAGCTGGAGAAACTGTTGCACGTCAACTAAGGAAGTCGCACTGAATACTAAATTCCCTTTAAGCATTTGTTAGGCGACCTATACAAGACAAGTGGGGAGGGAGAAAGGGGAGAATAACAGTGTCAAAACAGTAAATATACTATAGTGGTCCTACTAGGCCTTGTGACATTCGGACATGCAAGTGAAGTGTAGAGAAGTGCAGGAGATGGGGGAAGGGATGGGGCAAGGTCCATTGCGCTCGTACACAAGTGTTTCAGAGCGCGACAAGGCAAGGGGGGGGGGACAGGGGAGAACAAAACAGCGTTCTTACTAGGCCTGGTGACATTGAGAACGCGCAAGTGCATGGGAGAGGGGGGAGGGGAAAAGTGTATGGAAGGGGGAGAGGTGGAAAGTGCAAAGCAGAGGAGAGACAGATCAATAACAAATTAATAAAGGCAACAAACAGTGGTAATGCAGCCAGCAATTTGCAAGTGCTAGGTTTAAGGCAGCAGACAGGGTAGGTCCGATAAGTGCAGGAAGAAAAAGGGGGGGGCTGTATGGGTACAGATACAGACCCCAGTGCAAGGGGTGGCCCAGAGGCAGTGCGGGAGGGTGACAGGATGAGCAGGTACCTGGGCCCAAAAGACAGAAGGTGGCCAGGTGCACGGTGCCAAGAGAACAGATCAGAAGGGGAGAGGCGGAGCGAAGGCAGAAGAAAAGAGGAAGGTCTTGAGGTGCTTCCGGAACCGGAGATGGTTCTCCTCAAGTTTTAGAGTGGCAGGGAGGCTGTTCCAGAGGGAGGCCCCAGCCAAAGACAGATCTACCCCCAGCTCGTTTCTTAGAAAAACGACCGACCCTGAGTGAGTTGGAGGTAGAGGAGCGAAGAGCTCGAGAGGGGAGTTATTTGCGGAAGGATAGCTGAAGGCATTTTGGACCCAGGCCCCAGAAAGCCTTGTGTACAATGCAGAGGGTTTTGAATTTAATCCTTGCATCCACTGGGAGCCAGTGAAGAGATTTCAGAGCTGGAGAGATACGATCCCAGGGCTTGAGGCCAAGGAGAAGTCTCGAAGTCCTGTTCTGGATTAGTTGCAGAGGGCGGAGAGTAGAGGCAGGTAGATTTAAAAAGAGGCTGTTACAATAGTCCAAGCTAGAGAGAACCAGAGCTCGAGATACCATGGGCTTCTGGGGGAAGGAGAGGAAAGGCAGAGTACCTCTGAGGAGGGGCAGTCGGAAATTTGACTTTTTAGAGACCTCAGAGATGTGGGCGGAGAAGGAAAGGGTGGAGTCAAAGATGACCCCGAGGTTCTTAGCCTCGCAGGTGGGGGTAGGAGGAGGGCCAAGGGAGGCCGGCCAGAGAGTGAGTGGAAAGGATGGTGAAGGTGTGCCGATGAGGAGGATCTCCGTCTTGCAGGCATTCAGACAAAGATCATTGGCGGCACACCAATCTTGAAGGGCAGTTAGGCAATCAGAGATGAGAGAGGGAGAGGAGGTGGCAGAGGGCAGCCTGAAAATGAGTTGAGTGTCAGCGTAGCACTGGAAATTTGAGCAGAAAATGGCAATGCAGTGGGCAAGAGTTGCCAGGTATTGGTTGAAAAGCCAGGGCGAGAGGTTAGACCCCTGGGGAACACCACAGGTAGAGAGGGAGATGGATGAAAGGAAGGACCCAAGTTGGACCTGGGAGGTTCGATCTGAGAGGAAAGAGGTCAGCCAGGCCAGAGCCTGATCAGTGATAACCAGGTTTTCACGGAGACAGTTGAGCAGGATGGTTCACCATGTCGAAGGCAGAAGAGAGATTGAGGAGAATGAGGACAGAGGGAATGTTAGAGTCAAGGTTGGTGAGCAGATCTTCATGGATGTTTAGGAGAGCAGTTTCCGTGCTTCTGGCAGCTCTGAAGCCAGACTGGTGGTCATGGAGATAGCCAACAGAATTGGAATGAAGGTTAAGCTGAGAGATGGCCAACTTTTCCAGGAGTTTGCCAAGAAAAGGAGTAATGGAAATTGGGCGATAGTTAGCTGGACAAGAAGATTCAGCTGTGGGCTTCTTGAGAAGAGGATGCACAAAGGAGTGCTTCGGAGGGGAAGGATCCAGAGGCAAAGGAGTGGTTGCAAAAATCAGCAAGGGCCGGAGCAAGGGTGTCAATGTGGTCCTTGATGGTTTTAGAGGAACAGGGATGAACCTGTTTTGAAGAGGCTTTCATAGATCGGACTTGTCTAGCAAAATCGTCAGGGGTGAAAAGAGGAAAGGACGAGAAGGATGGTGGTAGGGTAGCTAAAGGAGGGTCAGCAAGCACAGATGGAGAGGGAAGATGAGGAGTGTGGGTGGAGAGGGTGGACAGGATGTCCTGGGTTTTTTAAATAAAGTGAGAGGCAAGGGCATTGCAAAGAGCCTGGGAGGCAACAGGAGGGGTAGAGACTGCAGCAGGGTTGGTCAGCTCCTTGCAGATTTTAAAGAGATCGGCCGAGTTGTTAGATGCCGCAGAGACACGAGCTTGAATGTGGAGCCAAGGTGCTTCGTCCCATACTCAGAAATACCTAAGAAGGCAACCACACGTTTCTTAGAAAAATGTATAAACATGAATGGAATTTAAATTTAGAAAAAAACAAGCACATCAATAAATGTAGTTTACTTTCTTCATCAAAAAGGTCCGTTTACGGTTTACATTACTTTCCACTTTTCTCCCAAATTTCTTTTTTTCTTCTTTTACTGACCAAACTACATTTTCTAAATGTCTTTTGATGCTGTCGGACGGTGGATACAAAATGCTTTTCTTTCCTGCACACTCCCTCATACCCCTTCTTTGCCCCCACCCACCCCTCAATTTCCCTTTTTCTTCCTTTGTCCCCGAAACTTTGTGTTCTCGATCCTGTTCTGGGTTTCACATCTTTCTGCTCGTCAGCACATGTATTCAATTCTGCATCAGTAAAATGTGCAGGTTTCTAACCTTCCAGGCCATGAAGACCTATCCTTCCACCCCCCATGCCCCCACCCCCCTGATTCTTTCCCACCTTGCTCCTCTTTTTCTTGCTCTCTATAACTATGCCCATTCCACTCCATTTTCAATTTGGCTACTCACCTTTACTTCCAACTTCCCTGCACACCCTCCCAAATGTCTCCTGGTTTTACAGCTCTACACTAGTTCCCTTTCTCAGCATTTTGCAATTTCACCATCTGTGCATCGCCATCAAATGTATATGTCTCTGTTCTCCTCTTCATCCCCCCCTTTCTGAACCTGCATACTCCTTCCGACTCCCCTCAGTCTTAGGTCTCAACTTTTAACTTCTTTTCCTCCTACCCCCTGTGCTCAATCTTTTTTTTATTACTCTTCTCCCCGTCCTACAAAACTCTGGAAATTCCTTTCCCCTCCCAGTTTGTTCCGCTTCTAAGCTTGATACTTTTTATCATCTAATTAAAATATTCTTACTTTAGGTTTACCATAATAAAATCTTGCTTCACCTTAGGTAATGCTTGCTTCCTCATCTCTCTATAACTTGTCATTCCATCTCTTATGCACGGCCTTTAATTATGTACAAAACTATTGCAAAAAGTCTCGAAAAATTCTAAGAAATATAAACAATTAAACATAATATATCACAGCTAGAAAATTACCTTGAGATGATATGGAATTGCCATAGCTCAGAGAACTTACCATCACGAGCTTCACCATTAGCTAGGAATATGTAATATGGACTGTTGAGATCAAATCTGTTTTTATTCAGTGGAAGACGTATGTCTCTCCGGAAAGTGCACTGAATAACACCATCAGCCAGACTCCATGCCATATCTCGAAGGACGGCCTGGGAAAGACAAAAATCTATTAATATATCCAACTGCCAGTCATCATTCC
Organism: Ambystoma mexicanum; assembly: GCF_040938575.1. Lineage (NCBI taxonomy): Eukaryota > Metazoa > Chordata > Amphibia > Caudata > Ambystomatidae > Ambystoma > Ambystoma mexicanum. Next base: position 905,885,428 of record NC_090922.1, read on the forward strand.
ATCCATTAATTTTTTTAATGTTATAGCTGCGTTCAAGTTTACAATTAAATGCTGAAACAGAACTCTTTACAATGCTTGATTTAAGTATTAAGGAGGAATATGTGTAGTATCCTGTGTCTTCCCTGTCTGAACCTTGGGTGCCTGCCTGCCTGCCTATTCTGTGGCCTATTGGAACGTTGCCCAAGTGTTCAGTCTTGAGATTCCACGTTTGCTATTTGGTGAGTGTGAGCAGTCTTTACCTACAGGTTCGATGCCCGGCTTCTCTGTCCCAATCTTACCCATCTGTACTGGCCATCTGAAGATGCTGGTCATACCAATAAAGGACACTTCTCTTCCACTACTGTCTCCTGGCCATCCTTGGCACGCAGTACATTAAAATATAACAGCATCATTGCATGGCCCTTGACAAAGCTATCAGAAGTGTCATCACTAAGGTAAAACAAAACCTCCAATACAAGAGAGATACTAAGGCAGACAAGGGTTACCTTAATCAGCAATATATTCAATAGGATGCAGTCTTGAGATTCAATGGGTGAGGATATGGTGTGCCCAGGGGATATCCAGTACAAAAGGCAAAGTGTGCAGCTTTCATGCAAGTACAATTTCCGATGGCCAACAGCCATCAATGGATGCCAGTTATAGACATGTCAGGTTTTCTCATCACATGCTTAATGCATTCTCATATGCCCGGGAGCGGCCAAACTAAGCAGCCCTCGATGGTCATGTTCAGCATGAAATGCTATGTACAGTCATATAACACAAAGTACCGACAGCTTCTTTAAAGGTACATTCTCACACGACAGGTACATCTATCATATGATGTAGGCAGCCTTAAGTACCCATGAATTGCCAGTGTATGCAAAGTGCCCCCTCATATGTCCATGTTGTGGCAAGCTATATGCAACCTCATATGGCCAGGTACTCCCCCGCCCCCTTTTTATTCCAGGTATAGTCTAATTTTGAGGAGAAACTGCTCAGAAGTACAACAATATCGACACCATGCCCAACAATTGGAGTCTAGGATACGAGCACGCGGCTACCCGAAAAAGCTGCTGAAGAACACCTGAAGAGAGCATTGTGCACCCCGTGAAACACTATTACAACCAAGGACCAGAGACTCTGGGCAGGACATTATTACATGTGTTCTCACGTTCAGCCCTGACACCAGCAGAATCAAGGGTATAATTAAACAATTCTGGCCGTTGGTACAACAGAGTTTACCTGATGATCCCACTCCAAGAATGGCACTCAAACGCTCGAAAAACTTCAGCAAATGCTTGACGCACGCCAGACTGCCAAAGACGACCTCAAGATCTGGGTTACAGAACCTCAGGGATCTGTCAGGCCACCACCCGTGTGGCACCTGTTCAGTTTGCATTTTCACGTGTAAAGTGAAAGCAGGCAAAAAAAGGACCATCCGCCACTTTTCAAACTGCAAGACCCCCAATGCGAGTTATGACATTGCACACCCCTGTGGGCTAGGATGTGTGGGCCAAACCAAGAAACCAGTGAACAAACGCATTGGACAACATCGCTCCAGAATCCGCTGTAGGACTCTCACGGCCCCATTGGTGCCCCATTTTAGTGAACACCAACATAACCAGGATGAATTAAAATGGTGGGTTCTAGACAAAGTACAGGGCAACACCAATACCAGTAATGCACGGAACTACAAGGAAGCTTGGTGGATGTTCAAGCTCCAATCCATCAGGATGGGACTGAACAAAGCTAAACCAATTGGCCCATATGGCTGAGCACCTGCGTCATCATGCGCCCCCCTTTCCTTGCCCTCTCTACTCAAAACGGGTAGCGAGTAACCTTGACCGCACCTTGTAACACCCTGCTTATCTATATTCTCTTGTCTTCATACTATCAGGCATCTGCAAACGAGTTAGTACCCACCGAAAGGGCTAGCCGCCCCCCAGGCTATAGTACTCTGCAGTTATTGCGTCCACTCCAAAATCATCGCCTAAGAATCATTACTTCAGTTTTGTCGTTTGGTAGGTAGGGGCCCCTTGGGCCCTTCCCTGTTAATTACAGCATTGAATGCTTCGATTCTCACTTTTGTAATTACCCTGCACAGTCCACATCTTTTAGAGAACACCGTACCAGGCCTGCCCCATCATGATGTATGGCTTCTGGTGCAATTCAATCACTCATTCGCTTCAGAGAAATGTATTCTCGTGCAGATGCAGTTTAGTGACACAAGTATTCACCTTACTGGGTTGTAGGTACCAAGCCCTTACTGGGTTGTAGGTACCAAGCTTTTTTCAAACTAGCCTGTAATCGCTGAGAGGGACTGCCCCTAGGCCAGAGCCTTTGTCCATAGAGCACCCCCTCATTTTAAGTTGTCCACCAGGCCTAGATACATGGTTGCAAGCAACATTATTTCACCAATCAGGCTCTGCCAAGACCCATCGTTCTCGTGAGGTTATATGCAGTATAGCGACACAGGTTTCTAAAACCACGGCCGCTTTGTACAACATCAAGCCTTCAATTCAACACATCTAGTATGTTCCTCGGCATGATTCAGCTAATCTGCAAACACATCCCGCACTGTGCTTACAACTTTCAGGCCACTCAAACTAATTACTGTGATGACGTAGACTCTGCTACCATAGCAACGCACAAACAAATTTCCCTTTTTTTTTTCCGCGCATGTGCACCAGCCATGCATTTCGTTCACTTACTTGCTGCACATGTGCTACCGGACTCTAGTGAGCAGCTCCTCTGCCCGAGAGCAGCATTTGTACTGCCAACGCCCAGAGCACAGCTTGCTACGCCCCAGGTAAGCGTGCTTACAGCCTTCTACACCACAAGCAGTTAAAACAACAGATCCAATTCTGTTTCGACTTTTACACTTACTAATTCTAGCCCCCGCATTTTCCCCTTTCTTCTGCAGTGTCGCGATTCATATTTATGGCAACAGCACACAGGGCCTAAGATGTGTTACTAACATTTCTTTGGAACTGCCCAGTACATGCCGTGATACATATTCCTGGCAGAAGCACATAAGGTTATGATGTGCGTCTGACCGTTATGTGAAACATCACGCACCCAGCCATACCCAGCCTGAGGTAAGCGCGAGATTACCAATGCAGGTCACTCTTCCCCTACTGTCTAGTCCCCTTCCCCACTCCTCCCTATGAGCTCCCTATGACCAGGCTTACTTAATCCTTGCGTTCCCTGCCCAAAGATTGTTTCTGGCAACTTGCTCCACCCTGCGTGCCCTGTCCAGCCTGACTGACCCCGGCTTGAAGACCATCACCTGACGCATTTGTCATTTTCTTACCTTTCTGCACTAACGGACGCCCCTACACAAGGTTTGTGCTGCTAGTTTAGGATGCTTAGTCTTCCCTTTCCATTGTTGTTCCTACCTATACATGTAGTACCCTTTGAGGTTTTTTAATCTTCTTAATAGTTCTTTCAATGTGTGCTCTTACCTACAGGGAGACTCAATCGACAGCCCGGAAGAAGGCGCCAAAATTGGAGCCGAAACGTCCAAGGACTTTGCCCACTTCCAGCTAGTCCACACTACACCTAGGGAACTTCTGTTAGTATTATTACTACTAAGTAGATTCTGTTTGAAATTATGATAATTTATGCTTTGTACTTTTCTCCATTTAAACAAGTATTTAACTGTTGAGTTGCGTTTTTTTGTTTGCCTAAATGTTGTCTACTGAACTCAGAATAACTCCCGTTTTGATAAGAAATATTGGTTTGTACTACCTTAATGTCTTCTAAACCTTTACTGAAAAACTAGAAATAAAGCCAATGGCATAGCCAATTTAATAAGGCAGTCTACTTCATTTTTCATCTGTAACTCTGTTTTGTCATATCTCAGACTACAGGATGGGTTTGCATGGCGATTTTCCTACGCCAACACACCTCTTTAAAAATGTAAAATCATACAAAACTAGGAGTATGATCAACTGAATGCTGGAGGTATCCCCCTTTTTTGTTACACTCTAATTTTATGTACAGCCTTCATATGTGAGACAGACTTGCATACATATGTACTGCAATCATACACAAAGTGCAATCTCAAATACACATGCACCCTCGTGGTAAGCTATATATAGCCGCACACAGCCAGCTACTACCCCTTATGCCAGGTAGAGCATCAAAAGGGGCTTTGAAGGCTGATCGGTCAGGGACTGTAATAGACAAGGGGCACGCAATGATCAGCATGCACACCAATGGTCGGTCTGTACTGACTGCGCCGGAACCGCTGTGGCCCCCTTTTTTCCCCAGCTAGCGTGTCCTGTCACTGCATACATATGAACTTTCTAACAGGGTGTCCTTTGTCACGTCACCACATCCCTAGCAAACTTTAATAGAATGAACAATAACAAAATCACTCTACACATTCCTAGTCTGAGATAGTCACATAACTTGCCAGACTCCTTTCGTCCATTACGCCGGGGGGTATCAGTACTTGTGGTGTGGGTTCAGTTTCTCTCATTGATTGGGATGCTTCCCTTGTGTCTGTCTGTCTTTAATTCCCCGAGTGTCTGTGTTACCCTGCATCAGGTCAGGGTAATGGCTCTCCATGCACTGGGGGACAGTGTGGGGATTAGGGGGGCTTTGCCCTGCTGTCTTCCTAGTCTACTCAGTTGGCGCCTGGGGCTTCATCTAAACGCACATTTTCTGTGCTCCAAAGCTTATGGAACCAGCCTCAGCTACAGGGTATTTCAGAGTGACACTGTCCTTCAGGCCATTACGTATGGTTTCATATGCGAGAGATCTCTTGCGCTTAGGGTGTCTAGTGCAAACCAACACCTTACTACCCCACAACAATGGCAGTTTTGCAGAGTGCTCTTCTTTCACTCTCCTTCAGGCTGATGCACATTTGAGATCGATTGGATTGGAGTGAACGTGCACCATCAAAAGTTTGCTATGGTTCATTCAATTCCTCCAATGTAGATGTAATTCGAAAGAGGGGTGCAAACCCGCTGGAGAGGTGTCTCTGTGAAATGGCACACAATGGAAGACAGTGGTGAGGAGCAAGGCCATTAAGCCAGCGGTGCGGGCTGCACTCCCAAGACACCACTACGTGGTGTGGATATTCAATGTTGCTTAGTCCAAAATAATAAATCTTCAAATGCAAGGTTTACACTTTGTGCGAAGTTTTGAAGTTTTTATTTATGCTGTTAAAGCTTGGCAGCTGTCTTGTTTGTCAAAGCAGATGCAAAAAGAGCTCATTAAGGCCTATGCATTTCGGAGTTAAAGTCCTTCGTCAGGGCCAGCTCTTTGGTATATTCTTAAGGTCCGAACAACTAGACTGTCCGGATCTGTAACCCACAATTCAACATATATACGTTATGTATTAACCTTAGCAGTAGTGTATAAACATGGTACCATGTAAGCATATCCCGTAAACAAAAATGAATATTCTCAAAGGAATTGTTCAACATTCAAATAAAGTCAAACATTAACAAATTAGAGGAGGAGTTACATTCAGATATGCAGGGTAAGCATAATCATGATTAATGAGTATACCGCATTACAGCACAGCCCCAGAACGATGGTAAATTGCGTGCCAATTAATACCAGTCACATTTCGTAAATAAAATCAAAGAGTGAGTCCAAGCATGTGCAAAAATGTACAGTAAATACATACGTGTCGAACCATGTGCAGAAGGTTGAATGTATCCATTACGGATAAAACCAAAAATGAAGAGAAAAAATAACAAACAAAAGGGACCAGATTAGCTGAGTATAATGGTTACGTTATGTGTAATTGTTCATAAATATTACAATAATGCACTAACCTGAAAATGCGATCGGTGCTGCATCGTTAAGGATGCCATTAAGCCGCCGAAAATGTGGAACTGTGGAAGTTACTAGCCGTATGTAAGTGCTATAAGAGATATATGCATACAGATTACTGTGGTGTCACAAATGAGTATACGAGTCCTAAATGTAGCGGATATATTCGATGAAACTGGTAGAGAATCTTACCTAGCAACCGCTTGTGATGAGACCTCGAAGGACGCCGCAAGGGCGCGCACTTCGAGTGATTCGTCATAAAGGTTGTTGTTGTTAATGTCAGGTGTCTTGACCCACGTTTGAATTATTAGGCTACAACATTTGGTGCTGTGGGCTTAGAAAATCCAAGATGGCTGAAAAGCCCACATTTGCGCCAGAATCCAGGAAAATCACGCAGTTTTGCGCACACCAAAATGGTCACCTGACCTGCCACCCACCAGTGCGAGCGTGATGGGCCAGAAGCGCCATGAGTGAAACGTGGTGCCAAAGGAAAAACCTTTGTTTCTCTGAATGCAAGCTCAAAATGCCTATTTTAAACATTGCAAGATATTCAAAAATCTCACTGAAGACCAGCAGACATTTGGCAGAATGCAGTCTTGTGTGCATACAAAATCTGGAAAGATGAAGAGCCTAAAACAATGTTTATAACAAAACTGGCTGGGCTGTGGATGTCAGCAGCTTAAGTGAAATGGGATTTAAAGCCACTAAAATCTAAATGTTTAAAATAAATGAGTGACCTACTTTTGAGTGTCACATAGGTTTCAACTGTTTAAATGTCATAGTTTTGAACTTAGAATCAGCGTTCTAGCTGCATGTGTAAAAATTGTAAGTTTGATTTGAATGAAGAAAACTGGAACAAAAGTGACATTTAGCTGAAGCCTGGCTTAAGGAGATTGAATTCTGCCTGGCAACTAGCCCCGACAGGAGTTGAAACTTGCTCAGCAACTGCATTCACAGGCCTGGCTGCCTTCTGCTGTTCCCACCAAAAGGAGATCACACCTCTCTGATTGAATAAGAGGAGGGGCACCTGGGACTGCAAAGGAAACAGAACAATGAACCTTCCTTGGCTCAGGCAAATGTTAAATTAGGGGGGGGGGGTCGTAAATGGCTTCCTCTTGGAAGAAACTGGGAGGAGCAGTGCTTCTGGGAGCCACCTGAGCTAGAGGCGGGGAAAGACAGAAATCCCCCCCATGTGCTTTGGAACCTAAACCACACCCATCTGGGCCAGAGCATAATTTTAAAAAGATGGTTAATTCATAGTACGAAAGTGTCAAACTTATATCAATAATATAATGATTCCTGTGATTTTTCTGTGCACATTTCAAGAGGTGTTAGGACTCCGTACGATGTTCTGAGGCCAAACCCCGCTATTTATTAATATTGCAGACACTGTGCTTACACTAGAGAATTGAAAACTTATTGTAATGTGCTCAGCGAGGGGGTGTACCTCTGTGTACATTTTGAGGAAAAACCAATGTTGCAAAAGCTACTAAAAAGCGCAAAATGTTGTCATTTCTGAACCCAAGCTCGCAGGAACATGGGGCTTGATCAGAGACCTGTCTTAATTCATCTGTGATGTGTATATGTAATTTCAACAACTTGTGCATCTGGGAAGCATGTGCGGTTATGAAAAATCGTTTTTCTAATTAAATGCAAAGTGGAGGGACTTCAGCCAGCCATAAAAATAGTATCACTCTGACTCATCCTGACTCACTACTCCGTTCTCCAGTCATAGGACAGAAAAGTCTATAGCCTATCAAATCATGAGAGGGTTGGGCATAGAAAATCAGCCAACCCACCTACTTTTAAAACCCATAAAAAGAGACTGCTTTGGACAGGCAGGACATTCACTTTCCACTTCAAATTGATTTCTTGCGAAGCATTTTGCCGGACCAGACAATATCCAGAAGACTCCAGAAACAGAACTTAGAATCCAGACTTCAGAACTTAAAGCAGAGAGGCCTAGTCCAAAAGCGGAATCCTTCTCAGCAGGCCTCAGAATCCAGCCACCTAACCAAACTATTCAACAGCCGGGCGAGCGGTTTGATTCTGGCTAGAACCCTGTGCCAGAACCCAGAAAGCAGTGCTGTATCCAGAGAGACCCAGACCAGAACGCTGTGCGGTGCCAAGAACTTTTGCCAGAACCAGAGATCCAGACCAGCAGAGCAGAGAGAACCGCAGCTAAACGTGTTGACCAGATCTGTGACGAGGCCCATTCCTTCCAAAATTAGGAGTGAGTATCCTGAGAACTGTGCATAGTTATCTATTAGTTTATAATAAGCTTATCCCATCCAATTCAACCTGCCTAGAACTGCATTAGAAATCGTGTGTTCATTCTGTGACTTTAAACCTGTGAAAGTGTCATTTGCCATTCTGAATCATTACTTTATTTCTGAAAATCTACCTCCACAAAATTGTCTGCATCTTTGGAACCGCATGTGCTAGGAACAAGATTTAAGTTTCATTTTAAAGCTAAGATCCTGAGCTTTCCAACAAATCCAGACTTCCTATTCCTTATAGTTTTCCCGTAATCGCGCTCAACGCATCGGAAAAAGTGCCACGAATTGCAACTAGCTCATTTCACCACTTGTAAAAAAAATCGCTGTCTTTTGCTTCCATTGCTGAAATCCGTTTTCAACCTGATAATCCCTCATGAATCACTGATGGGGTTGACCTGAACCAATCTTAAGTAGCTATCACCTACCCTGAATCTCCTATAGGGAATTAAAATCATTTTTAGCATATTTTCACTTCAGTACAAATCACATTCAAAATATTTCTGCATGTTTTAAAAGCGTACCGGTTGCTCCAAGATTACTAGAATTTGAACTGAATCTGTATTGCATGTTGATTGTATTCCTGAAAACTGTGTGCTCTCCTTCCATCTCTTTACATTACATGCAGGGGAGGGGGGGGGGGGAGTGAATTGCCACAAGGGGAAAAGTGATTATATTATCTCTTGTTGAAACCATATCAGTTCATGCCTGTGCTGCATTCTTTTCCATCATTGCATTCCCTTGCAACCATAAAGCATTCTCAGCTACCTTATCCCTTCAATACTGACTCCTAAGTAATTAAGTGTGCTAGTGTAATATTATTCATCGTTGATCACTGTCATATTCATAAGTGTGCTATCAAATATTAATTTATTTATAAAACTGATATATATCTTGTTTAATTTTTCAATAAATCCTTTAATTTTAATTTGCAAAATAAACCTACTTCTTGGCTCAGTGAGGTCAGGGGGATTCAAAGAGAGGGGCGTTATACAAGGGTTTATCATCCAGATTTATGAACTAGTCATAAAAATATATAAATAAGGGCTTCCCTTGGGCATCCCAGACCAGGCACTGACTTAGTTGGAGTGCTGAATTGAAGTCGGTTAACATTACGTTGCTATATAGACAACTCCCGCTTTATGAGAAGGAGGCGACCATGTTGTAGTATCTAATAAGGTCCGTTAATGCATTTGCGCCCATGGCGGTGCATAGTTATCTGGCTCATATCTAAAGTACACACTGGAGTAAAAGGATCTATATGAACCCAAATAGTATAGTAAATATATTCACAGGTATTTGTTGAAAAAATGTAAAATAAAATACTCGTAATGTCCTCCTTACATTGCTAATAGTGTTAAGGTTTAATTGTGTAAATTCTATCGTTCAAATCTGGATACTCTAGCTCGAGATTAAAACGAGTGAAATAGCTAGTTCTGTGGGCTCTGAATCAGAGGCGCCGGATTATAGTGGAATAGTACATGCAATAATCTCCAAAACGGAGCAAATATTACTTGTAAACTAAAAATATGTCCCAAAGTGCCCGTTACTGAAAATTTAGCGAAAAAAGGAAAGGAAATCCTGACAGTAATTAGTTGGTAGAAATTGTGAGTCCAAAGAAACTTTAACTGTGAGGCAACACACAGGTAGTACGCCTGTTGTAAATGGCTAAGGATAACCTTGACCATCCTAAGTGCTAAAAAAAGGAATAACTGAGAAAGAAATGGAAAAAATAGTCATAGCACTCACCCTAAAAAAAAATTCAGTTAATCATCAAATAGTTAGCTTGTGTTCGCGTGACTGTGCTGGTAATCGCAATCGATAGCGACATGGTTCTAGGCGATTACTTGATCAGTAATAATATGTATTCCCTGCAATATAGTGTCAATTATTTACATAGCTCTCTCACATCTGAAAGAGCATAATCATTAGAATATGACTTCTGTATCTGTTCATGGATATATGCTGCTGTTGTAGTTAAAGGAAACAACTGAGGTCAAGTTCTTTGTTCATCCCATTCGGTGACAATGAATCGAGTCTGTCAATCCAGAATGCTTCTTTCTGTGTTCGCCATTTCTTAATGTCTCGTGTGTAACCTTTCTGAGGTAACACTTCTAGTACAAGAAATCTTAATTGGCTTATTGTGTGTCCATTATTGAAATGTCTTGCAACAGCTGACGTTCTGTTTTTATTCCTGATGTTTGATTTATGTTCATTAATCCTAATACGGATCTTGCGAGATGTTTCTCCTATGTAGTATTTCCCACAGGGACATCTAATTGCGTAAATAACTTTCTCTGATAGACAGGTGGCGTGTTTTAATGCAATTGTTCGTGCCTATGCGTGGGTGGGTGCGTAACTGCATCGCCTTTGATGATATTATTGCAGTTACCACAACTCATGCATGGGTGGGTTCCAGGAAACTTGTCAGGTCTAGTCGGTGGTGTTCGGTCCTTCGTGTTCACCAACATGTTCTGTAGATTACTGCTTTTCTGGTGCGCAAATACCGGCGGGGTAGGGAACAATCTTGCGGTTCTTTCCTCACTGGTGAGCACATTCCATCTATTGTGTATAATGGTTTTAATTTGCTTGATTTGGATTGAATGTTTAGTTATAAACACGAGTTCAGGACTATTCTGTTCAGGCTTCTTGACAAGCAGTTGTTCGCGTTCAAGTGCGTCAGTTTTGTTGCGGGCAGTTAAGTCTACTTCAGGATAGCCTCTTATTTGTAATTTTTCTTGTAGTTTCTGCAACTGTGCCTGACATTCCTCTGGGTCACTGACGATCCTTTTGATAGGCAACATTTGTCCGTATGGTAAATTCTGTAGAGTTTTAGGAGGGTGAAAGCTCATACGGTGCAATAGGTTGTTACGATCTGTAGGTTTGGTATAAAGAGTGGTGGCTATTTTGTTATCTTCGATGACTGTTTGAACGTCCAGATAATGGATATTGGGATTGCCTATTTCAAGAGTAAATTGGATACGTTGGTCGATTCCATTAATGTAGACCCAAAATTCCTGTAGGTCATTCTTGCTGCCAGTCCATACACCAAAGATATCGTCTATGTATCGAACCCATGTTTTGAGATGCTGTTTCCATCTCAGGTTATTCAGTATATGTGTGGTTTCAAACTGATACATAAAACAATTGGCGTATTGTGGTGCCATTGTGGCACCCATCGCCGTACCTGATATTTGAGAATAGTATTTGCCATCGTATTTAAAGCATGAGTTCTTTGAGATAAAATCAAGAAGAATGATGATGAATGCTTTATAAGCTCCAATTTCTGTAGTTTGTAATAGTAGAGCTTCCACTGCTTGGTGTCCAAGGTCATGTGGGATACTAGTATATAGACTAACCACATCGATAGTGTATAGGAGATCTTCTGTGGTGAGAGAGATAGTATCCAATATTTGGAGAAAGTGGGTAGTGTCTTTGACGTACGTACTTGTTGCTTGGATGATGGGTTAAAGAAAAAAGTCTATATAAATCCCAAGTGGTTGTAAAAGTCTTTTGGTTGCTGCCACTATCAGTCTCCCAGGTGGGTGTCATGATCTCTGCTTCCAAAAGGTCAGGGTTTTCCCAACTCCCTTGGAAGCAGATCCATAACCCAGGTTCCGAGTGCCAACCAGTCCCAATTGGGACCTTTTGGACCCAGTCCTGGCGCCAGTGGCACCAGGCTCATAAATATGCCCAGTCCCAGCGCTGGAAGCGCCGGGCTCATAATGCTTGGGTGGATTTACCTTCAGCAGACCATGCTGCTTACTTGCCTGCCAGTTGAGCCTCTGATCCTCTTCTGTTTGGAACTACTTTTCCTGTTGGGTGGGGCTGGAGCCACTCCCTAGATTCAGAACACTGGAACTCTTCTGGAAGGCAGGAACTCTTTTCTTACCAGGAACTCTTTTCTTACTTAGGCGTGGCTGTGGAAGGAGACACCTAAGCACTACAGGAGGCTATTTAAACCACACCCGGTGGATGAATCTTGCTTTGCGTTATTCTGCAACCTCTGCAGCAGAACGCTCATCGTGTCTTCTGCATCTGGTCCTGGGCCTAAGGAAAAAGGCTTACCATCCTGAATCCAGTCTTCAGCAACACCTATAAAGACAAGAAAGAACAGGTTAGCATTCCGGCATCTGAAAGGCAAAGGCTTACCATCCTGAATCCAGTCTTCAGCAACACCTATAAAGACAAGAAAGAACAGGTTAGCATTCCGGCATCTGAAAGGCAAGTTTACCAACTCTTCGCACGCTCCGGAGGCCTTCGGCGCTGCATCCCGCATCTGAAAGACAAAACAAGGTGCGTTTAAAGACATTGGGGAACTTTAATACTCACGTGCCATTACTCCTTTCCACATCTAATCCAGTGGGTATTCCGGCACCCTGCAGCCGCTCCGAACTCGTACCTGCAAAATAAAAAGACAGTTAGAGCGCATAGTGAAGCAGGCAACAAGCGCTTACTTACGTGCTTCCAGGCGCTTCTATTCATCACACGGGCTCCATCTTCAACTCACTTCAGCCCGTCATCCGCCATCGCCGGAACCCTGCAAAACAAGAGACATCATTACTAAAGACTTTAAAGACATTTGAATGACTCGAAACTTACCGTTCGTGCAGTAAACGACGGACAGCAGTCCTCTGAAGTCAAGAGGCCTGCGCTACCTATCCAGTGAAGAAACTGGTTACAGCACCCTGCCCCGAGGCAGATGGAGAGCTCAGCATTCACTTACCTAAGGTGAGAGCGTTAACCTTTGGGGGTCTACAGGAGAGGAGAAGAGGAAAGAGATAGGGACACCCCAATAACCCCAGTTCATTAACCCCATATTTTCTATCTGCAGACATCTTACTCTACACGTCAGGCATACAGTGCACAGAGGTCCAGCCCAAAGAGCCAACCGGGTGCTACACATCACCTTTGAAGATACGGTAGTCGCCCAGTCAAGACCGGCGCCTCTGCGAGAATCAGGTGAGCGTTACAGTGGGTTAATCAGACATTTATGTATTTTTGGCAAAGTGTATAGATGTGGCATCGTTGGATGTGTTGTAAATAGATATGCTTTCGTTTTGGTAATGATCCATTCGTCCTCAACAGCCCTGTCCAGAATTTCTTCTAGCTTTCTTTTGATATTTGCTGTTGGGTCCTGTGTTAACAGCTTGTATATATTGCTGTCTGATAGTTGTCGTAAGCACTCTTGATGGTACTGGGTAGTATCCTAGATTACAATTGCCCCAACCTTGTCGGCAGGTCGAATGGTGATGGAGTCATCCGCAAACAGATTACGAATCTGTGATAATTCACCTCTGCTTAGGTTAGACCATCTTCTTCAGATCACCGAGTACCATTTTCTGGAAAATATCTATCGCAGGTAGGTAGGTGAATAGGTGGACAAAAGGTACTATTTGGTTTGAATTCAATGTATTCCGAGGCCGTTGAGGATGCCGTAGTGGATGGTGAGGTCTCCGCAAAAAATGTGTTCAATTTAAGTTTACATACAAGTTTGTATAATTCAATTTCAGTTTGAGATCGCCAATTTCTATCAGCTTCAACAACGAGCGATGGTCAGGACCCATGTTCAGGAATAAAGCGCACCTTGGGGTTGAAGAAAGCCTTTTAGGGACAACTCCTGTGGACATAAGGGACTCATCCGGTACACCATCAAGAACATTGTTAATGAAACTTTGCTATGTGCTATTCTGAATGCCTTCCTTAAAGTATGCACACTCGTTTGTGAAACACTCCACATCCTTGCTGGGGCTCAGCCAGCAGGGGATGACGCACTGGTGCTTTATCCCATAGATGTGGGTAAGCGCCTCAAACTCCAGGCCCTGAAAGGGCAGCCCATTGTCCGATCATATGAAGTCAGCTATGCCATGGGCTGCAAACAGTTCAAGAAAAAGGATCACTACACCCACAGCAGTGCATGTCACCAATCAAACTCGCGGGTACCGTGAGAATTCATGTACCATCACACCAACAAAAAAGTGACCGATGTGCTTTATTGTACCAAAATCATTAGTCGACACTTGCCATGTGTTAAGAAAGATGTCCCTTAGGAGCAATAATTATCCCTCTATTTATGGACTCCCCAACGTTTTGCTTTTGTTTGCCTGCACTCTTTTTTTGGGCACCAGAACATCATTGGGTCGGCTGGCGCACGTGCAATTGCTTTGTTTGTTTGTTCCAACTTTTAATTTACTTTCCATCATTAATCATTCTGAGTCTGTTGCTCTGCTTGCAGGGCCTGGCTGGGCCTGGGAGTACACAGCACAACAACCAACAGCCAATGAAAACCAACATTCTGTTAATATGCAGTATTTGATACATTCTGTATAGTAACACAGAATGTACAGTTTTCATTGGCTGTTCTCATGAGCTAGTGCAATTACATATTGACCGGGGGTCACGTGGATCTGTTGCAGAGGCAGCGGCGCCACCTTCATTTCTGTATACTTGTTAAGGCGTGGCAGTCTACTCGTGAGAGCCTGCCCTGCACGTGTAGTTCTGTGTTCGCTGTGCGGCCTAATTCAACTAGTTGCTTAAGTTCCTCAGGGACAGTCCCTGCTTCCTCAGTGCGGCACCCGAAGTAACAACAACGCGGTAAGTAAGTCACTCAGTGTAACTTTGTCTGGTCGGACCGCGTTCTGATGTGATTCAGGTCAGCTTACATTATTATTGCGGCAGCCGCTGCCGTGGATATGCGAGTTGTGACATCCACGGCAGTGGCATTGTAATAATAATGTAAAGTATGCCATCCATTTCCATGTCTTTTCAATGTAAGAGGGCACCCCGCCCACCCTACCACCCCCCCCAGACTTTGGGAAAGACAGGATGTGGCCCGAGCTGGCAGGCCGCGAGGCAATGTGAGCGTCACACGCACACACTCACTCACATCATGATCCTTGCCGCCCGCAGCCTAAGGCTAAGTTGCACAAAACTATGTTACTATTAGCTAGTATCATGCGCCCTTATGTAGGAGAAAAAGAAAGACAATCACTGCCTTATTATTCTCCAAGTTGTAAGCTTTGAGCTTTTAATTGTGCATTCATTCGAAAGGTTGCCCTTTAAGATTACATGTGTTTCGTTGTCTGCATCTTTTTCAAATCAGGGCTAATTGAATTCCATTAACAAAAATATCATATTCATTACAGATGTAAAAAGAAAAAGGAATAAACATTGTATACATGTTTTAAATCAAACACAGTTTTCTTGCACATGTATTAAAAGATGGCCATTGCGGGAGGGGTTAGGGTGAGATTGTTAAGGGTGGTTGACAAAAGAAAGAATACATCTAGTAATAAAAACTAAACGGAAAAAGGGAAAGGCATACATGAAAAATGTAGTTAGTTGACGATATCTTATTCCACTTTGCAAAACATTTATAATATAAATTTGTATTTGAAACCAGAAAAATTGGGGTTTCTATTTCTTCTTACCTAGTCAGTTCGGTTTGCAATTCATAAGTTTAATACTTAGATTGGATAGTCATGGGTTAAATCCCTAGAACAAAAACAACATGTGTCCCATTAGTAAGCTTACCCGCTTACAGTTAATAAAATACCTTTGGTCAATGGGGCTATACGTTGTTTAAAAGTGCACATGAATTCGTAGGCGATTTTAAGTTTGCCGTAGTGAGTTGTCCCAAATGGCTAATCCGTTAATGGTTGAAGCTGAATAGAAAGGCTTTGTTTAAACTCCGAAGTGAGCGGGTGTATTGATTTTCGTAATGTTAACAATCGTGTTTCACGGTCTAAAGTTTGACAGTAGCGATCGTGTCACCACGTGTATTCCACGTGTCATTCCCTTGTGTGAGTGACTGTTAGGGAGAATTCTCTCTTTAGGCTGAATTTCCTAACCTAGTGAGTCCCCCAGCAGCTTTGCTGGATTTCTGGAGTTTGTTTTTTTTTCCTCCTGCCAAGAGTGAGACTCTTTTCCTCCCACTCTTGTACATGATTAATGGTATTCCTTTGACTGTTAATGTGTTTTATGGGCTATGGGTCCTTTACACCATAGGGTCTCATGTGTTTTTTCCTATGTGCGTTACACAGCACCCTCCGTGCAGTAACACAGGGGTGTCATAGTGACACCCCACCATAGACTCCATACCCTGGGACTGACTACTGTCTCCCAGGGCATGTAAAGTCACCATTGGCTTTACTAGTCCCAAATTATTAACAGAAACCAGTACAAACCATCATATTTTGGACGTACCGGTCGGGGAAATTCGATTGCCCCGGGATCTGTTAGTCGAGGGGGCACGTCTCCGTCCCCCCTGATTGAGTTTTGGCTGGTGACAGTGGAAACTACTTTTTATATTCGACCGCGAATATTTTCCTATGGGATTTTCCCATTGTTCGAGGCTACCAACTTTAATTATTTAATTCTCATAGCCTCGAACATACCGCCGGTTTATTTAATTAATATTAATTCTCCGGTTGGTATTTTTTGCCAAGACTCGATTCTAAAATGGCGTTTGTGTTCTCTTCTGTGACTCCAACCCAAGTCGAGCCCTTTGTTCCACTTTTTGGCGGGCTTCTCCACAGAAGCCTCCAAAAGTGGTGCCACTCTGTCTGGGTACCACAGGGGGTGTGGGAGGGAGTTTAGGCACCCTGGACCGAGTTACCTTGGTAACTCAGGTCGCACTCTTGTGTGATTGGCCCAAGTGGTGAGCCGGCCGGCTCACCACTTAGCATGTTTGATTGACAGCTAGGCTGAGTGAATGGGGGTTTTCTGCATAAAAGCAGGGCTTTGGGGACTGGAACTTCAGAAGTCGCCACAGGACCTGAGAATCCGACGAGGGAGAAGCTGAGCCGACCGACCACAACGACGCCACCGGTGGAGCCCTGCAGAACCGACTCACCACTTCCCGACGATAGAGAAGATCTCCTGGCTGGAGAGGCTTCTTCCCCTGACTGGCGGGCACAACCAGTTTTCCTTTCTTTCTTCGCACCCCAGCCCGGTTTGTGGTCGAACTGCCCGTGCCAAGCACCCCGGCAGCCGGATAGCCACTCACCACTGAACCGCGAATCACCGGACCGCTCCTTGTACCTGAGAAACTCTGCGGCTGGTTTCTTCCCTGGCAGTGCAACGGACTCCTGTCTTCCTCCACGACGAGATCCTCTCTTCCCCCGGACGAAGCACCGACTTGCACCCGCTGCCAGGAACAACTGCCCCCGCTGGAGCGTTGTCACCACCTTAAGGTACCGTGTCCGCCAGGCCTCCCTTTCTAAAGATTGCTACAAGGTAATAACTCCTTAACCTTCTGGACTGGGCTGGCCGCCTTGACCCTCTAACTGGTCCCTTTCTGTGGTCCAACTCCTTTTTGAACCTTTACAAGACTTTTGTGCACTGCAACCATGTGACCTTGGACACATTTCGTTTGGATCCTCTGAGAGTGGATCCGGCCTCTTGAACTCTAACTTCACGGTTTTACCTTGCCTTCTTCTCTTGTTGTGTTCTTGAAAAAGTGTTGGGATCTGTTTCAATTTGTTCTCTGCTTTTCTCTCCCTTTTTAAAATGAACTATTAGAGTGCCATCTACGTTAGGCGTTCACCGCTGTCTGAAAATAAGTGGGGCTTTACTGAAGACTTGTCTAATATTCTTTTAAGGGAGTGTATATCTTTTAGTGACCATGTTTTTGAATTGCTTACTATTAGTGCCTGTGTGTTTTTCTAGATGTGGTTTTAAATAAATAATGATATCTCTTTTACACCAAGCCCTGGTCAGTGTTTACTTGTTCTATTGTGTGCTCTTGACCTATTGTGAATACTCTGTATACTGCCTAACTCTTCTTGAGGGAAGTCTGACTGCTCAGCCACAGCTACCAAGTGAATCTGTGTGGTACAGACTGCTACCAAGTGGGTTTACTGCCAAACACCTGTAGTCCTAAATCTTTTGCAGTGGTCCCAGAGGGAACTGCACAGGTTTCTGCCCAACAGTGAGCCCCCCCTGCGAAAGACCCTTCAGCACGCTTATCTGTTTTTCAGCGTGTGCCGTTTCAAAGCGTCCCCGTTTGTTCTGAAGGCGGGTTGCTATTGATATTGTAACCATAGTGACTAGACGGCTTAGTCCTACTACTGTTTTTACCAGATTCGTCCAATTCCTTTTTCTAATTTGAAGCGAATTTCAGATATTGGGGCATTCCGAATGTAATTAAAGACTTGCTCGCGTATTAGATGTATTTTAGGTGTTGAATTCCCAAATATGATGAGTTTTTTAAACGAGTCTCAATTTGCTGGCGTATTGCAGGTAAATACCATTACCATCTGCTACATTGTCATAATGCAAATGTATAATTCGTGTTGTTTGTAAATACAAATTTAGTAAGAAGTATGAGAAAATACAAAATTTGAAAACGGATGCCTCAGCATCTCTAGTGGCCCTTTGTTAGTTTCTGATATCGTGGCCATATTTTGGGAGAACAATGGTTATTTAGTGTGAGAATCACGCTCTCTTAATGCATAGCGGCATAGTGCCGATTTGAGAAACGTTACAATGAGCATAGGTTTGAGGGGTTTTTGCAGGGCGGGTTTCATTACTGACCTTTATATAAATTAGAACGAGGTCTCAAAAATTCATTATGAGAACTTTTTTACATGTTACCCATGTGTTTATAAAAGGTTTTAAGCGAATTGCACCATTGACCAGTGTTTAATATTGAACTGGTTCACAAAACCTTTATGTTAAAGGTATTGACCTAGTGTGTGTTATCAAGCGAGTTGCAAAGTCATAAAACATGCATGACCTATGGATGTCAATGTTAAGGTTCAAGACCTGGTATATGAAACATACTTATGCAGTTTAAACCCTGTTTTAGGAGAACATTATTAGAAATTGCCAATGGTGAATACAAGAATTGTTAACCATTTAGTGCTCATATGATTAAAGACAATTGAAAGCACAATCTTTATAAAGAAATGAGGCCATCTCATGATCTGAGATCAAGCCTCTTTCCACTGCACGGAATTTACAAATTAATTTCGCTTCTTCTTGCCGCACTTTAGCTTCAAGGTATCCTCCTCTTGGTCCCAGGGTCACTTTTTTAAGTCCAATAAATTTCACTTCCTTTTTGTCAACTAATTGGCGTTTGCGTTGCCAATGTTGGGCAAGAGGTAAGTTGATATCTTGACTTCCGATGTTTGATATGTGTTCCCTTATTCTTGTCATGAGTTCCCGAATGGTACTACCTATGTAAATTTCTTCACAATGGCAGATAATTGCATAAACCACAAACTTGCTTCTACAGTTGATTTGATCCACTGTCTTATGGGATATGTCATGTTTGTCTTTGAAGGTCACTGTGTTATTAAGAGCATGTTTGCACATTGTGCATGTTCCACATTTACGAAACCCTATTGGTGGTGGCGGGGGCCATGTAACTGGAACTTCTTTTTTCTCTTCTGGAAGAAGTGAAGGGCTTAAAATATTTTTGATAGTTTTAGCTCAGCTGTAAGTAAATGTAGGGTTTTCTCCTATGTACTTTCTCACATTTTCATCAAGTTGTAACAAATGCCAATTTTTCCTTAATATCTTTCTCAATACTTTATTGTCTGCACAGTAACTAGTAATGAAACTGATTTCTTGTCTTTCATCGTGTTTGGATCTTGTTGGCTTTAGGGTGCTCTCCCTGTCAACTTGGGAAGCCTCATCTCTGGCTTGTGCTATTGTTTTGTTCCCATAGCCTCTTGTTTTAAATCTGCTTGTTAATAGTTTGCATTCCTCTTCAAAACTTCTTTGTTCAGAGCAGTTCCTCCGGGTTCTGATGAATTCTCCTTTTGGTATGTTCTTAATCAGGGAATTAACATGGCAGCTTGTGGAGAATAAGGTGGAATTTGCCTCAGTGCTTTTTCTGAAGGTTTTAGTTTTGAGGTGGTTGTCTTCTACATAGATGTTCAGATCTAAAAAGTTTGTTTCTTTAGTGCTGGCAGTTCCTGTGAATTCTATCCCCATCGTGTTCTTATTCGCTCTATTTCTGAAGTCTTCCAGGTGTCCCTCCTCCCCTTTCCAAATGATAAGTACATCATCTATGTACCGTGTCCATAGTATTACATTTGCGTCATAATCTTTATCTGTATAAATGTATCTATCTTCGAACATTGCCATTGTCAAATTGGCAAGGGCTGGGGCATACTTAATCCCCATTGGCACTCCTTGTGTCTGCTTGTAAAATTGACCATTGAAGCTGAATACATTGTTTTGTAATGTCAATAAGAGCATTTCTTTCAACATGCTTACAGATTGATAATTGGATGCCGTTTCCTTTGAAAAAATGTAGTCCATAGTTTCTATGGCGATATCATGTTTGATTGATGTGTATAGGGAACGTACGTCCCAGGTAGCCAAACGATAGCCTTGCAGCCATTCTATCGTTGCTAATTTGTTGATTGTCTCAGTTGTATCCCTCAAATAGGATTTAGTTTTGGTCGCCAGGGGTCTTAAGAGGTTATCAATATACTGTGCCAGGTTCATGGTTGCCCAACCTATTCCACTTAGAATGGGTCTTCCTTCTGGAATCTTTGTGTACTCTGTGTATTTTGGGTAAAAAAATATACTGTTGGTAATATAGGTTGTTTTATTTCCAAAAATGTTTTCTCATCATCAGTGATTAATCCTTGTCTGTGCCACAATGATATCGCTTCTTTCAGTTCTGTTAGTATCGCCATTTTGGGATTCTTTTTGAGTTTGACATAGCAATTAGGTGTATTCAAATGAGTCATTGCCATCGCTGCATAATCCACTCTGTCCATTACTACTATTTTTCCTCCTTTGTCAGCTCCTTTAATCACCAGATGGTGGTCTTTTTTTAGTTGAAAAAGTGCTTTTCTTTCCATCCTTTTAAGTTGTCATATTGGTATTTCAATTTGAATCTGTTTGCCGTTTTAGCGTCATTGTAGTCATTTAAATCCTTTGTAACGGTTTTGTAAAAGGTATCAACTAAATTGTCTGGCATAAGCTGTGGCGTAAACTTGGATTTGGGTTTAAAGTCCTTGCCGGAAAGGCTGTTTTGTTGTATTTGAAGTTCATATAATGTCTCATGAATTGGTCTTTCTTCTGTTTCTTGTAAAGATCTAAGTGCATTTATGTTGGGCAAATCTTCAATGGTTATCTCACTTTCCTGTATCGGTGGTTCTTTGGTATGGTGTACCTTGATTTGGGTATCAAAATACTTCAATTTCAGCTTTCTCACAAATTTAAATAAATCTATGTGTACTTCTGTATTATTGAAGTTTGTGGTTGGTGCAAAGGTAAATCCTTTGTTTAATAGTGATATTTCCTCCGGTTTGAGTTGGTGATTGGATATGTTCAGAACCAGGTCTTTCACTTGTTCTTTTTCACTGCTTCTCTGGCTCTTGCTCTTGTTAGTCTCCTGGAGTCTAACGCCTCTTGATTTCCTGTGTCTACTATTGCCACGTTTCCCCCTCCTTCTGTTGGCGGTTATATATGTTTTGCAAAGTTGAATAAGATATCGTCAACTAACTACATTTTTCATGTATGCTTTTTTCCCTTTTTCCGTTTCGTTTTTATTACTTGATGTATTCTTTCTTTTGTCAACCACCCTTAACAATCCCACCCTACCCCCTCCCGCAATGGCCATCTTTTAACTCATGTGCAAAAAAACTGTTTGTTTCTGATTTAAAACATGTATACAATGTTTATTCCTTTTTCTTTTTACATCTGTAATGAATATGATATTTTTGTTAATGGAATTCAATCAGCCCTGATTTGAAAAAGACGAAGACGTCAAAACATGTGTAATCTTAAAGGGCAACCTTTCGAATTAATGCACAATTAAAAGCTTAAAGCTTACAACTTGGAGAATAATAAGGCAGTGGTTGTCTTTCTTTTTCTCCTACATAAGGGCGCATGATACTAGCTAATAGTAACAGTTTTTTGCATCTTGATTTCGAACGGAGTAAGGGAGCCAGCAATCTCCGTTGTTACTCAGTCACGCGACCGTGACTTTTAAGTCAACAATCATTAAGGAGGGCGCTGAGGTCCACTGGGGTAGTGACCCAACAAAACAGGCTCCTGTATTACAAGATAAGGCTAAGTTGCCTTACATTATTATTGCGTCGCCCATACCCCCCGACTTTGACCGCGGTCATCGTCACTATCGTGTGGCCGCAGCAGGCCAGGATGTGGCCCGAGCTGTCAGGCCATGAGGCAATGAGAGCGCCATCACTCACATCAGTCATAAATTCATAAATCTCCTTTTTTTTTACTGCGAATATGGCAGATAATTTCCAAAGTGTTTTCTTTTAAAATGTTGGACTTCATAATTCCACAACAGCACCCAATGTCTCAGGAGGCAGAGCGCTCCTACACGCATCTGTGTTTGTTTCCCTGCCCTCCTCCTATGAGCCTGATGGCGACTGACAGCAGTGTTTTAATAAAAGCATAATTACGCTCTTTAGGGCTACGGGTTTGACGTGGCTGCCGTATCTTTTGGCAGGCCCATCAAAGTGGCTACCACATGCTCTGTTTATTTCACTTGTCACAGTGGGATATTTTTCCGTAGACGACTCCTGCCACGGGAGTGGAACATGGCAAAGCTGATCAGAGCAGAGAACATACCCTGGGTTGCAGCGGCTTAAGGCTTGAGCAAGTTGCTGAGCAACATGCGTGACGTGTTTATGGCCAGACGCTGCTGGCACACTCAGGGCATGGGGGATTCATATGGCATCCAAATTGGTAAGGACAAATGGTTGGCAGACTTGCAGATCTGTGAAAAAACTTTGCACGTGGGCTGAAAAGGGGAAAAAAAGTATTTACCCCTGCATGCATGGGTGTGGCCTATTACTCTGTTCAGAAATATTTACATTTAAGCTAGGCTCTTGATCGTGCAGTGACAACCACCTCCTTATGGAAGCAGAATGCCACCATTTCATAGAGTGATGCATTCCAGGCTCTCTCCCACCAGGTTTGCGAGTAGTTCGGGTGCGTTGGCCTGGCTCTTTGCCTTATTTCCATGTCTTTCTAGGATGATGTGTATGTGTTCAAGACATGCATTGATCGCTTTGCTCATCTTAATCTCAGATTTACGGCAACAAGAAACGCATTCTCGACTTAAGTATTGATGCCAGAAGCCAGGGGCAGTGCCAGCTACTAGGTGTCCAGATGCCTGACTTCATGGGTCGTTAATGAGGGCTCAGGGCACCCAATTGTCGCCATTATCC
The DNA here is from genome assembly GCF_040938575.1 of Ambystoma mexicanum. NCBI lineage: Eukaryota > Metazoa > Chordata > Amphibia > Caudata > Ambystomatidae > Ambystoma > Ambystoma mexicanum. The sequence goes on from NC_090922.1 coordinate 905,908,646, forward strand.
CTGGCCGAGAGTGTTAACACTTTACTGTGGTGGTGGGACATGATGTACGGAACAAGAAAGTTCTGGAAAAAAAATGGGCAAACCCTGTGCCCAGCCGCGTGGAAAAAAGTGTCATGGTAGAACGTAATGGGGGAACACAGAACTCTGGTCCAGTCCGCCAAAGGGCTTGGGGTGACTGGCACAACAGAAGTGCAGTAAGTCCAAACTGAGGTGAGGGACCACAGGCGCATGTGCTTCAGCATAGGACACAGGACGGGGGAAAACCCTGTGCATGGACTGCCACCTGGCCCCACCCTACCTTGCTCAATGCATTAATTTGTACCAACACTTTCGTCCACTCCGATCCTCAAATGCCTATTAACTCACGGACCCCATAGGTCGCTAAGGCAGCGGCAGGTGGTTTTCTGTGCTCGGTCCTAACATTTGGAACCACCTCCCTCTTTCACTCTGCCCATTGGATACTCTAGCTTCCTTTCAAGGAAAAACACCTAAACACCTTCCTTTTCTCTTAACCTATTCTCCTAGCAGGATTATCAGCATAGGACTCAGCACCTCGATGAGAACCTTCTAGCAATTCTGTCTGCGCCCAGATGCAGGTATAAATCCTTGTTATGTGTGCAATACAAATAAACTAAAAAAACTACAAGACTAGTGGGCTCTAGCACTGAACTGGCCCTGGCCGCGATGGCCTGCCCTGGGGCCGGCATTATGGGGCTAAGATGTTTTGGGCCCTGGCACTTTTTACAAATTAAGCACTTCTGTCAGACACCTAATTTTGCATTGATCACAGAAGGCCTGCAAGGGCGCTTCAAGCCTGTGGATTAGTGGGAACAACTACACTCTGCATCTCCAGATTACCCTCTAAAAGAGCCTCATCAGAAGTGTTCCTGGGCCATTCAGTCAACTGACCAGCTCGCACCCGGGGTATCGCATAGGAGTGCCGCCGTCCCGAGATGACACTCGAGACTTGGGGAATCACTAGCTTGTGGTCCTGGGCCTTCTCCAGCCAACGTTTTTTGATACTACTAGAGCCTAATGGGTAGCGATTTAGGAGAGTCAGCCGCGCTACGAGCATTTGTGGTCCCTGTGTCGCCCTGCTGTGGTGACGGACGTTGTAGGAGCCTTGCCTGCTAGCCCCCCTGTTCCCCGAGATGTGCTGCACTGGAACTGTCCTCTTTTCTTCATGCTGAGCTGGGAAAAGGCTTCTGCCCCGCCACAGACAATCGTCCTACAGCTGCTGAGAGCCAGAGCAACGTGCAAATGCAGGGGGTTAAACCTAGAAGCGACCTGGATTAGACTGGTAAAGTTTGGCCCAGACTGTGTCGAGGGCCGGTGAGGGCTTGCATCTCTTACCGGTGGCCCCCTAGCACAGCCATTGCAAGGGTAGACCCTCCATGAACAGTGAGACAGTTCTTCTTCACCTCAATCCTCTTCCTGAACTGCTACAGCTCCCTAAAGAGCCGCTTTCGCTCTTCACACACATGCACTTTTAATGCACTGCTGTACTTTTGAGCACAAGGCTCCCCACTTCGTAGGGCTGGACTGCTCAAGTTAGGTGTCGATTCTGAAAAACTGCCCATTCTATATGTGTGTTAACCTACCCTTCTGTTTCAGGTTGTGGCTGTGTTTTCACCCTTTACCGCATTAGGCGACACATATATGTTAAATAGTGAAAGTCATGTGTGGTAACCGTTTTATATTACTGTGGTTTACTCGTGTTTAATTATAAGGCCTATAATAAGTGTATATGTATTTTTGATATACACTTGTCTAAGAGTATTCTGTGAAGTTTTACTGTGTGTGCTCATTGTACGCTTCCAATCACTCTCACCCCTCCTGAGATTTAGTCTTGCCTGCCTGCCAAGCAACTGCAGATTGGTCTGGCTTGTCCAGGAGGCTCCCCTGTTCCACAAACTAGGGTAGCCTCCTAAACTTCTGCCCACCAGGTCAGAGGTTAGAAATCCATCTTAACACCATGGTGCACAAGCTCTCAGTGGCGACTCAATCGGGGGTGGCAGGTAATCGCTGCTACTGCTTGACACCATTAGCAGCTTTTCAGAATCAAGTCCACCTTTGCCTCCAGGTATGGAAACCCGACTCTATCCTTGAACCTGGCCTTGGTTATGCTGGTTTCCCGGATATCCTACATGGGGCAGGTAGGTGGAGGACTCAATCAGGTAAAATGGGATGACATGCCTGGTGCCTCACAGCAGGACTCTCTCAGGACCAACTCAAAGCTCAATTCAGACTCTCCAAAGGCCCTGTAGGAACACTTGTGCTTCCACTATTCTGTGATTATGTGCCGGGAATTTGCACTGTGAGGGAGATGTATCATTGTTATGCTTCATCCCCTCTCCTAGTGAGACCCCTAGCACTTTTTGCTGGATTATGGACCTTTTTCTTAAATCCTGAATGAGTGGAGCCTTTTCCCACTCATTCATTCTTATGGGCTCTGTCTTTTGGAACTCTGTTCTCTGCCCTGTGGTGCCTATTTTTCTCCATACCTCTTTAAGGCATCTGTATTTTTTACGATTGCACCACGCAACTCCTTATGGGCAGTGTTGCTGGGGACCCTTTGGGGCCTCCTTAGAGACTTTTCTTTATCCTAGAGTAACTACTGTTCTTAAGGACAAAATTAGTATCTCTCCTAAGACTTTATATTCTGACAGATTGGCACACACCACCTTAAGTGGAGTGCCAAGGGGATACGTTGTATCCCCCTGGTCCCTCCTCTTGTGACTTTTTAGTCACATAGACAACCTTATAGTTATGGCTGGTGGCACTGGACGTGTTCTACCAACTACTGTGTGATGTCCATAGCCCTGGTAGTGCACAATAGGTGCTTCCTTCTTATTTCACCATTTCACCATTTCTAGCATGGTTGTTCTTGGTTAGCCCTTCTACCATTCTGGGAGCCGGAGGTCTGTGTGTGCGTTTGCCTTTGGCGAGAACTCTTAGGTGTCCCCGCCTAGGCTTCAGTGTGGCTGGGCAGGCGGGGAGTGGGGGGAGGAGTTTCCCACCCCCCTGTCCTTTGTCAGAATGCCTGAATAGAAGCAGCTCCCACCGGGGGTCTGCCTGAATTGATTGGACAGCCATACAGCCCTTTCTGTAAATTGCTGAGCGAGATTGCCAAGGAGCGAGAGCTGGAACTGTATAAAAGGTGAGGCTCCTGGAGTGAAAAGGCCGCTGGAAACTGAAGTAACCAAAGAAGAAGACAACCAGAGACGCCTGCAGACTCTTTTCAACGCCGTGACGAGACGACTGCTGTCCTGACCCCGTTTTCTATGCGACAGAGGAATTCCAAAGAGGACGACGCCTTCCCTTGGACTGGTGGGAACATCCAGTCCAAATACTAGCTTTAATTTGCCCCATCTCCCTAGGTCCTGTGACTTCTCAGAGCTGCGGATCCCAATACCAGGAGACCAGCGACCCATTTGAAGTGCAATATCGTGAAAAGGCCAAATTTTGCTGAGTCCTCAAGGACACTCCAGAGACACAATCCAACTTGCCCAAGTCCCCTCAGCAGAGTGCAGTACTGAAGGAACCGAAGAAGATTGACCAGGCAAATCGCATCCTTTGCTGGTGCTGCATAAAAGGCACCTAAACAACAGATAAGTTGATGAAAGCCATGCCAGAGGTCCTCCCTCGAGACTGCTGCTGAGATCCCGTCTGTTGTCCTGCCTTTCATTATCAGACCAAGGAGTCCAGAGGTCGGGTCCAGAGCTGCAACATCAAGGAGCATCCAGCCACAAATATTTTCTTCTAACCAAAGTTACTGTGGGGGAAAAGGTATTGCTTACCTTATTCCAGAAAGTCGCCCCAGAGCATTGAAGTGCATGTAGAGGTGTCCAGGGAAACCCCCTCCAACCTCTGACCCAAGCTGGCCTTTTGAAAGTACCTAAAAATATACCTGGGCGAGTTCTTTTTTGTGCCAAGTATTTAACAGCGACTCTTGGGTAAATATTATAAATCTTTATTTTAATATAAAACTATGTTTAAGTTTCTTTTATGTGCATTACTAGCTAGTTCAGTGGACTTACCTACAGCTCACATCTTCATTTTATAAGCCCAACTGTGCTGCCACTTTACCAAGGTTCCTGAGTAGTACAGACTGATACTAAGAGTTGGGCGGGGGGTCTACAAAACACTGGGCTAGCTTACTAAAGTCTTACCTCCAAGTGGGACTTTAAGACAACTCTCCTAACATGCACCATTGGTCTGTGCACAGTTCTAGGATTCTTTGCATTTCCTCATGCTTTAAGGTTGCTGCCACTCCGTCCTGAAGGGACAGACTTGGTCACTGCAGCCGACAAGAGCATGTTGACAAATTCCTCAGTGGCATCGTCGAAATCCTTACTTTTGTGGGTGTGTTCGGGGATTGGGGGGCTGCAACAGGTAATCAGCAGGGTTATCCACCCTACCCGAATTGCAGTGTAGCTCTGTAGTCCTTCAAACAGCTACCGCTCTGGACATAATGGCATTTTCGGAAGGGATACCAGCATTATGGGAATGAGTGGCTTGTTGTCAGTGAGGACAGTGGTGTGGTGTCTGAAAATGTGGCAACAGCCCCACAGGGCGCGAAGCACCTCACGCTCACTTTGTAAGTAGCGCCATCCGGTGGCCTTCAATGTTCTGCCCGTGTACGTGACAGGCCATCTCGGGCCAAGCTTGTCCATTTTAACCAGGACAGCCCTAAGGCCAACTTAAAATATATTCTCCCCCTCCCAAAGCATATTCCAAATATAAACACTCTGGAGTAGAATAATAACCCCAAAGTTTCAGTTTGTTTCATATTCAGAAAATGGAGGATACTGGTCAGATTCTAGAAACGTCACAAATAATACAACTGAAAGCAGCCCTGGGGAGGAGAGTTGCCCCTCTGAGAAAACAGGTTTTTCAAAACCGCCTGGCCAAATGCTGCATCAAATCTGGTGCTGGCATCCAAGCAGTAGTGTTTGCAAAAGGCTGATGGGGAAGCCCAAGTAGCCGCCTTCCTAATCGTCTGCCACGGAACCTGTCTTTGGAAGGCCACAGCCGTGGCCTTGCTCTGATGGCGTGGGCATGCATGTTTGCTGGCAAACACATGTGCTGCATCTCATACGCGTCCTTGATGGTCATACCCATCCACCTAGCTATTGAAGCCTTGGATGCTTGACAGCATGGTCTTGACCCGACAAATGTGATTAACAAGGCATCCAATTTTCGGAAGCTCTTCATCCTGTCTAAGTAAAATCTTCGAGCATGTCTGACATCCAGACAGTGCAACACCTTCTGTACCTCGTCCTTTGGATCTGCAAAGAATGTCGGAAGTACCATCTCCTCATTGAGTTGAAAAGATGACATGTCCTTTGGGAGAAATGAAGGGTGTGTCCTTAGCACCACCTTGTCCCGATGAAATTTGGAATACCGCTCTGAAGCCACTAGCGCCTGAATCTCACTGATCCTGCGCGCTTAAGTAACGCCAATCAATTGAGCAGTCTTCATAGTAACCCAGCCTGATATCCGCTGACGCCATGGGCCCGAAAGGCTTGTGGGCCAGTGCGCCCAGCACCACGTTAAGGTCCCAGATCAGATGTGGACTGGGGGGATACAATCTGCTCAGGCCCGTCAAGTGCTTCTTGACCACTGGTTTGGAGGAGGAGAAGATGTTCTCTGGATTTTTTGTAAGCCCCTACAGCCGCCATGATAAGTAAGACCGGTGTCTACCTGAACACCGGAATGAGCCAGATGCGCAGAGAAAGTCAACACGTCATCTAGTGTGCAGGCCAGAGGATCTATCTTGTTTGCCTTGGTCCAGTGACCGAACCTGGTCCATTTGCTTCTGTAGTGACTCCTTGTGTAGTTGCTTCTTTCCCTCTGAATGATATCCTGTGACAAGTGCAGATGTTTCAGGGTGGCCTGTTTATGGACCAGGCTGCTAGGGCCAACATCTGTGTAGCGGGGAGAACCAATGTACCTCCCTGCTGGGATAGTAGGGGGGATAGTCCAAATGGAAGGGGGACCGGAGGCTGATCCGAAAGTCGGAGGAGTTCTGAGAACCAATGTCTGGGTGACCACCACAGCGCTATCAAGATGAGCCGAAGCCACTGACACATTGACCTTGCAGAAGACTCTCTGAATCAAGAGAGTGGAGAGAAAAGTGTATGCCCACATGTCGTTCCACTGAATCTGCAGCGCATCCCTTAGGGATACTCAGCCTTTTCCCATCCAGGACACAAACTGGTGGCATCTCCTATTACTCGGGTGGCAAATAGGTCTACCTGAGGGTGGCCCCACCTAATGAAGATCTCCCTCAGGACACCCTCGTTCAACTGCCACTTGTAATTGTCGACCACCAGTCTACTGAGTCTGTCCACCTCCAAGTTGGATTCCCCCGGGAGGTGGACTGCTTATAAGTAGATGTTCGACAGTGCCAACTCCCATATGTCAATGACAGCCTGCAGAGCGGAGGAGACCTGGTACCTCCCTGCCCGTTGATGTAATACATCCATGTGGAGCTGTGTCTGAATGCAAACCGACTTGTTGCTGACAATGGGGAGGAAGGCTTTCAGAGCAAGCCAGATGGCCATCATCTCGATCCAGTTGATGTGTTCCAGTTGTTCCTGCCTTGAACAGCATTCGTGGACACTGGTTTTCCACAGTCGCACCCCATCCCTCTAGGGATGAGTTTGTGGTAATGGGGATCTCCGGTAGTGGCTGCCTGAATGGTCTGACCAATAACAGGTTGGCCTCTGCCCCTCACCACAAAAGGTCCTGGTGAAGGTTCTGTTGCATGCTGACTAGAGCCGTTTGGTAACCAGTTTCCGGATTCCAAGAGGCTGAGAAATGTAGCTGCAGCCTCCTCATTTTGAGTCATGTGTGGCACAGCCAAGAGACAAGCCGCCATTATTCTGAGCAGGTGCTGGTACCACCATGCCAAGGTTACTGGTCTGCTGAGAAAATGCCCCGTGGCCTTCTTGATTGCCATGGTCTTGTCCTCCGAGGGTGAAGAGCTCCTCCACCCTTGTAACCCAAATTAGCCCCAGGAATGTCAAGGACTGCGTGGGAAGCAACTGCGACTTCTTAAAGTTGATTGAGAATCTCAAAATCATATAGCATGTGCATAAGTGTGGCAGCTTTGCGCTGGACTCCCTCTGGCGACTATTCGTACGAGCCAGTCGTTAAGGTATGGATAAAGGTGGTGGCCCTCCGCCCTGAGCAGGGCTGCTACAGCATTCATTAACCTTTTAAAGGCCCTCAGGGCCGAATTGAGGCCAAATGGTACGACCTTGTAGTGGAAATGAAAGCCCATGATCCTGAACCGGAAGAAGAAATGATTGGGAGCCCAAATCGGGATGCGCAGGTAAACATCTTTCAGATTCAGGGAGCACATCCAGTCTCTCCCACACAATGTCGCCGCAATGAGTGCTGGCGTAACCATCTTGAACTTTTGAAGGGGTAGGGAAAAGTTCAAGGGTGAAAGGTCTAGTACAACTCTCAGGCCAGCCTGGTTCTTTTTCTGTATGGCAAAGATACAAAAATTTAAGTCCATGCCTCGCTGTGAGGCTGGAACCTCCTCCAACACCTGTCTCCCCATGAGCAAGCAGATCTCTGCCAGAAGAGTCGCCGTCCTAATCTGTTGGAGTGGGAGGTAGGAAAGAGGAAATGGAGGTATCGGCAGGTGGAAGCCCGAGGAAACCAATGAGAGAATCCATGGGTCCACGAACATTGCCCACCAGGAATGAATGTGAACGGTAAGCCTGCCCCCCACCGTAGAAATGTGGATCTGGATGGCACTATCACTGCTTCTTTTCGTTCTGAGGCTGGTGCCTGAGAGAGGGACTGAAGAACCCATTGTGCAACGATTTGGACTGCTTGTGTCAGTGCTGGCTGGGCGACCTGTCCGTCTGCCTAGAATGGCACTCCTGAAAGCCACTGAAGGTACGAGCTCTGTCAGAGCGTGGGTGACTGGCTATAGGTCTTGGGCGCATAGTTAAGATTGACAGGGACTTACCTGTTTGGGAGCCGTTTCTCTTTTTACCAAGCTCCTCGTCCATAGTTGGATGAAACAAGTCCCCCTTCCAGATGGCAGGTCGAGAATGTGTTCCTGAACGTCAGGGTTAAACTTCGTTGCCTTAAGCCAAGCTGTCCGCCTCATGTCGGTGGCAATGCAAATAGCCCTGTCTGCAGTGTCTATATGTGCCACTGTCGACCCCAGGATATTCTGGGCCACTATCTTTGCCTCTGCCAGACCAGCCTTGAATCTTGCCTGACTGTGTATCGGAAGTTCAGGAAGGAAGTCTGCTATCTCCTGCCAAAGTTTTTGGTTCACTGCAGCAAGCATGGCGTCAGCATAGGCCGGTCGCAGGTGGAGTGCCAGGGAGAATTCTCAGAAATGTGCTAATTTCTCTCTACCTTAGAGACCCCCAGCAACTTTGCTGGATTTTAGGACTTTTAATTTTTAACCTGGAGAGAGTGTAAGTAATTTCAATCCGGCACACACCCACGTCAACGCCTAGCATGTAGTGCATAACTGAAATCCTAATTTATTTTTGTCTAAAAGTTCTATATTCTGAACGATATACCACTCATATCACGCCCTTCTCCCGGAACCCCCCGGTCACACTGAACCAGGAATCAGGGAGGTTTGCAAAAGTAAATATTTATTTATGTATTTAAAATGTTATCACAACATGTTTTAATAGGTACACAACAATCACCAATGGGGTGATGTAACACTGAATAATCTCTTTAATACACAAGCAGTAAGTATTGAGCAAAACAATTCAGCACAGAAGTAATACTGTTGTGTTAGTTCAGATCAAATAGCACTGTGTTTAGATTCCCCCTGCACACCCCTCAACCCCCAATAGGTAATGTAAAGAGATAGGAGGAGAGAGCAGGTATTCAGGAATGGCAATATTCAAACAAAATCTCAATCCCAGTTTCCCCCAGCAAACAAGAGAAAAACGGAATTGACTGTCAAGCTGTCAGAATGGCTTTTACAGTTACCTTGAGAATGGACTGGGCAAAAACACCAAATCTGGTCAAAATCACTGAAATGATTATAAATTCTTATGGGAGCCGCTTTGGATAGTTGCACACAAGCAATGATTTAATCCAAAGAAAACATTTGAAAGCTAAAATTCAAGTCGGAAGCAATTAACAGCTGTTTTACACGTGGAAAAGTTTCCCAAAATGAAATTTTGCTGCAAACTTTTCACTGTGCGATAATCGCGATAATGGGAGAATCGCATGGATTTGGAGTGCGGTTTTAGGTGCGATGGAAAGCTGTGGATGTTAGCTACAAGCAGGAACTGAGTGAGTTATAGACGTTTTAGTAGAGGTAGTTTTTCGAGATAGGCGCGAGAATGGAAAACAGGAATGAGCTTTTAAAATGACAGATAGGTTGCTTACACTAAAGGAGGACTATGAACAAAATGAATACCCCAAAGAAACACACAGTCACTTGATAAGGGTGCCTGCCTGCTAAGGAACTCTCCCTCTTCAGATGAGAAAAAGATCGCAAAGATAGTTTCAACAATACTGGTTATGGAGAAAAGAATGATTTGGAGAGAGGTTCAGACGATGCAAAGATACTCCTACAATAACGTTTCTGAATACAAGATAGGATGGGTTTAAAATAGGGCTAAGACTATGCAAAGTACATATGCTAGTGAGACAATTCTTCCTATTTATACTCACTGGATAAGTTCTTTTAAATGGGACCGTCAGTTCTGGTCAAGTGATGGGATCTGGCTTAGGAAAGACGGCTGGGCACATCGGATGGGCCATGTCAGCAAGGCACTCTGGTCACAGCACGGCACAGGACTGGATCGGATCTGCCCTTCTTGGTTCCGATGAGGTTTATTTTCAGCCGGCAGGCAATACAACACAGAGCGGCTGTATTATGTTGCTTCCCCCTAGGCTTGTGGGGTTCTGTTCTGGAATTTGAGGCCTAGCTGAGAATGGTTCAGCTATGCAGTGGGCCACTTGCTTTGCCAAGTTTCTGGAGTCTGGAAGATGTAGAGTTCTGCAGCAGGGTGCTCCGCCAGCATCAGGATAGTGAGTGAATCTGTCTGTATGTGTGGTGAGCTGTCTCCATTTATGCTATGATAAAGTGGGAGTGTTGGCCGGTTTAGCCTAAGCTTGCCCCTTTGAAAGGTGATTGGGTCAGAGTCTACTCTCTGCCTTGATAGGAGGAGAGAAAGAGTCATCTTTATGGTGTGATTTTATGAGGCCGAGAATCCACCCCTAGCCCCTGGAACACAAAATCTACTTTTGGCACAATACATATTTCCGCATGTGCAAGCTTTGTAAAAATCACATATACAGATAACATATTTTACCTAGCAGCTACTCCTCAAAACCCCGTAGCTGTGGGATCTTGTCTCCGCTTTTCACAGAATTTTGCCCTTTTCACTCGGAACACAATGTCCAATTTTTAAGCGAATTTCTGCAAGTGTGCATGTTTAACATGGGCATAAGTGTATAAAGTTTCACACTTCTAGCGGAAATACATTTTGCGTAAAATCCTATTTCTTGCCCTTTCTGTCCAGAACATGTCAGAGTTCTGGCGCCTCTTCACCCGTGCATCCAGAATTTACATTAACAATGCTGTTATTTTTATATTTTTCACAATTTTACATAGTAAGTTATCAGTCTTTTTAAAATGTGTCTTGTCCTCCTTAAGCAACAAATGGTTGTTTAGCTCCACCCCTTTGGTCTCTCCCTGGGAGCACAGGAGCCATCCCCCCGGTTTCCTCCTTGCAGAGACCATTTACAACTGTCATCGCACCTTGCATTTCCTGAGCTGGAGCTTGCCAATATTCCCTTTTGCCTCTGTAGACCAGGTTCTTTCCTGCCCTGTAATTCAAACATTTGGGCGATTTCCTGCTGGGGGGAAAGACCTTCCTTCTGTGAGAAAACTGCTATTCCAGTTTGGCAGCTTCAGCCAAGTTTACTTTAATTGTTAAATTCTGTTGAATTTTCCTTAGCATAAAACAACTGGTTGTATCAAATCACAGCTAGAATTCTCATTCAAGATTGTAAACCATGGGATCAAAACAATTACAATATGGGTTACTATCAGTAACAGGCCGCTTAGATTGCAAACATTTGATTTCAGTTTATACAGGTTAAAGTTTAATCAGGCAGGCCACTGACAACTGTCATCCCAGCAGCCCTCTGCTGCAGAGATTTTTGACAGATACACAGGCAGGCCGCTTTTTGCTGTGGAAATCTCTTTATGCTTTCAGCCTTTCAGGGCCTTGTACGTTCAAGATGATTTCTTAAACTAAGTGAATTGTAGCACCCAGCGAGAAATTTTGTGTATTTGAAAGGTGTTCTGTGCCGGCATTCTGAAGTTTCAGCACAAAGAAAAGCTGATTTAAAGCAAGGTTTGGGGTTTCATTTAGCAAAGCACTGCTTTTTCCTTCTGCACTCCACTTTCAATTGTTTTGGGGCCCAGTGACACATTTCAGGAGTGAGAGCTCTGTTCCACCACTGACAATATGCGTGGCAGATTGGGCAGCCATCTTTTGTGCGTTGATAAGTGCAATTTTCAGGGATGTTGGCGCGCACAAGCGTTTCGCTGCCATTTTGCTATTTCTGGCACCATCATAGCAGAGTGATGTGGCATAGCAGAGCAAAAGTGGGTCAAAACATCCCACAAGAGTGAGACCCTTTTTCCCACTCATGTATTTTTATGTGATTTCAACTCTGTCCTTCAGTGCACAGGCACAGGGAAGTCTTTCTGATTTCCCAAATATTTAAATACCTTCTCTCTGATAAACTGTTTCCAAGGGCAGTGAAGTGAAATTGACTTCACTTACATTTTGTAACTTTCTAGACCAAGCACACATTTTACAATAGGGTGCTGGAGGGGTTACTTAGTATCCCCTTTGTCTAGTTTCTCATGTAACATTTTTATGTTACCCTTTCCTCAATGAATGGCTGGTGGCAGTGGTTTACTTTTAACTACTGTGGTGTGCTTTTACCACAGGCTGCGTTCGCAGCTGCAGTAGAGCACCCAAGGGTGCCATTTTTGTCAAAATGGCCCTGGTCATCTTATTTCACCATTTCTTAGTAAATTTACCCTGTGTGCCAAACCAGGTTTGGTCCCTTTGTTCGTCTGGTCTTTGCGGGATTCACGAGTGAAGCCCGCCTCTGGCTCAAGTGTGTCTGGCAGGGGCAGGAAGTGAGGGAGGTGCCCGCAACTCCCTGTGCTTAGTCTCCTAGGAGACAGGAATGCACTTTTAGGTGATTGGCTGGCTGGCTGTCCGGCAAGAACAGCCACCCTGCTGGGTGACTGACAGCTAGACTTGAATGAATGGGAGAAACCTGCACGAAAGGCGAGGCTTTTTGGCTTGGATGGCAGAGTCGACCACTGGACGAAGGAATCCAAAGAAGAACTTGGAAGAGACGCCTGCTACAACTCCTTGACTGGTGGTTTGCTCAGTGAAGCCCTACTGCTGTGCTGAAGCTCCGAATTCCCCTCGACCAGAGAAGCCCTGCACGGACGACTTCTCCTCCTGAGTTGGTGGGATCAATCAACTCCAAGGTAAGCCCGTCTGGACATCCTCTCTAAGCTGGTTGTATTTCCGCTGCTGCTGGAACCGAAGACCCTGGAAGAGGAACACCAGATTGTGTGCGTTGCTTTTAAGTTGTCCAAGAGCTCGAGAAAGATCCTCCGGACTCCCAGGAAGCAGGACTGACCGAGCCTGAGCCACCTCAACAGAGTGCTGGACCCCAGATGCAAGGAAAGCCCATCTCGACAGCCAAGAACCACGGTTGTGCTATTTGCTGAAGCGCGAGGAGCTGAAACCGCAAAGTGTCGCTAAATAGAAGTTGGTCTTTTTCTGTCGCTGAGCGTCCCATTGCAGTGCAGGAGTCCTCCAGAGGTCCTCCCTCTTGTCCCCATGACTGAGGCCCAGGAACACGGGATCTGCAGAGCTGCACAGGCACAGAAGCCAGCTGGAACCATTTTCTTCAAACCAAAGGTACTGTACAGTCTAAGAACTAACTCTTGTGTAGCCTCACTTGTTCTCAGTTGAGACTGGTCTTGGTTGCTTCTGTGAAGTTGCTAACAGCTTCTTTATCTCACAAGCCTAAACAGCTTGTGGCCCAACTTTGATTTCTTCTTTTCTACAAAGACTTCTAAAAATTGTGCAAGACTTTTACCTACCTCTAAGAAGTGCTTCAGCTCAGCTAGACTTTTGTCCAATTGACTTTAGCCTGACCAGGCTCCCTGAATGATTCTTCTTCCCTCTGACTTTGTGGTTGGTCTTCCATGCAGGAAGGGGTTAACTTACTTTGCACTGGGGGTTTCAAAAGTACTTACCTGCTTCAAAATATTTGTGAGATCTCTTGCTTTGTAATAACCCTTTGCTTCGACATGCTCTGAAGTCTGGTTCTAGATGCAACAGTGATATATTAATTCCCACAGTGCCCTAGCTATTCAAGTCCCCTAAGGGTGTAGAAAGTGTGTGTGCCATGCCAAAAGGGTACTTACTGATTTAAAAACATCATGAGTTTGGAGTGTATTTGTGGGTTACTATTATATTGCCCCTTCTGAAGAAGGCTTAATTAAACTGACTGTTAAATAAATTAATAATGGTTTAATCAAGAAACCTTGTGTGTAAGAGTTTATTTGAATACTTGTCACTGTGAATCTCTGTGCAACTCCCCTACAGCTCACATTGGCCCCTCTTGAGATAAGCCTGGCTGCTCAATCACGCTACCAACCTGTGTAGTACAGACTTATACCAAAGGTTGGGTTCCTATTGCCAGTAGGTCAAGGTTGTTGTAGTGCATCCAAAGGGTACTGCTCCAAATCTTGCCTAAAATGGAGCGTAGCATTGGAACAGATCTTCTTCCCATAGGCCTCCAGGAGCTTTTCTTCCTTTTCTAGGAGGGCTGATGGAGGGGCAGATGTGCAGGCTTGTGGCTTAGAATAAATAGAAGCTGCCGCTATAACTGAGGAATGAGGCGGAGGGTGCACAGACAGCACAAGGGCATCCCCCTGCTCCTGCCTATATTTGGCGTATAGGCGATTATTCATAAGTTGTGTGGAAGGCGGCTTTACCCAGCCTTTCTTGGCCAAGGCTTCAACATCGTTCTGCAAAAGGGTGCCGGTTTTTGTAGTTGAGGGCATGGTCAGCACCTCCGCCAATTCCCACGCCTCCAGTTGTTCAACCTGCGGCTGCAGGATACCCAGATACTCAGCAATACCCGCCAGCCTCTCGTGGAAGGCCCTAGCGGGGGGGGGTGGGGGGGGAAGTGTCCTGGTCCTCATCATCGTCCGTGTCCCCCGCTGTGTCCTGCAGGGGAGGTGCTGCTGGTGGAATGCTGGATGGTGCTGCGGGCAGCTCTCGCGCACAAGGGCTGTGCAGAGGGCGGATCCGCTGTGCAGTTATGCACCTGGGGGATGGGGGGGGGTGCAGGAACCTAGGCCTGTACGGGTACCTGGGTCTGGACCAAGAAAGGAGGTTGAAACGGTACAGGAGGAAGCATGCCTTGGATGACCCCCTGAGTATGGTGCCCATCTGAGGCACCCTCATGTGGGTGAGGAACTTCTCGAACATGTCCTGGTGAGGAGATTACTTGCATGGGAGCGGTTCCTTGGACCTGTACCTGTGCTCTCGCCACCCCTTGCCTCATTTATCTAGGGGCTGTGTATCACCCCTGCGCGGATGCAGTTGGGTATGAGGTGGATCAGGTAATTGGTGTTGACCAATCCCACCTTGACTTGTGTTCCGATGCCTGCGCGCTGGAATGGGAAGGCCCTGGAAGCACTGCCATTTTGTCTGGCCAGGCAGCCATTTTATCCTATACTGCGCCACGTGCCTGCTGCTTGACGACTGTTGTACTGGGACCAGTCTCCACCTGCACGCTTGATTGCAAAGGCTCGGACCTTCCCTGTACCTTAGGTAGGGACCTGGGAGGCAGAGTGCCATCAGCCATGATACCGATAGTGCTGGTACTGCGTTTAGGCGCCCCCTCAGGATCGAGCCCGGTATCAGAGCAGAGCCCCTCAAGGAGACCTCCGGAACTAGAGCCTCGCGGCCTCTCAGGAGTGGGACCGGGCGGGTCCCTGGACCCCTCGGCCGTTTGGCCGGTAGCTCCTGGAGCCTTGGCCCCTTGCTGGAAGGCCCCTCCCGCTTGGATGCTTCCCAGGGAAGGAGTCGCCCTTGCAGGGTGAAGAGGAGAACAGTGCACCTACCTTTGGCCTGTTCTTCCTCTTGAGGTACTCCTTGAGGTTCTCCGGTGGTGATCTTGCGAACAGCTCACACCCCCTGGCCAATCAGTTCAGAAAACAAACGCGGGGTGAGCATGTTGAATGCAGAGCAGCCGTCCCAGCCGTGGTCTGGGCCAAGGCACCGTTAGGGTTGTTGCCTGAAGGAAGGAAGGTGTTAGGGTTGTGATCTCCTTACATGTTAGGCTGTTTAGTAACCTCTTGGTATGTATGCTGGGTGATTGATGTATGAGGTAATTGTTTGGAAATGACCAAGTGGAATACTGTGTGTGGAGGTTCCACCCAGCACATTAGACAAAGATGTAGCCTGGGTGGTGGGAGCCAGTGGGCGCCCTTTTATCCCGTAACTATCTTAAGTAATCTACTGTTATCTTATTAAATGGACTTGAAGATCTCATGGCATCAAGTGTTTCCTTTTCAAGAAGTTGACCCACTTAAGGTCACAACAGGCACCTGAAGCAGAGCGTGTGTGGATCCGACGTGGGGAAGGAACACTCGCAGGCCGTACACCTGCTTAATTCTGCTGCCGTCGACATGCGCCGGTGAGGAGCATGGCACCAGAGGACAGAGTACTTTCAACTCTGAAGAATGGACTATGGGGGAAAAAAGGGAAAAATATCCTGGGGAAGTGCGCATGGAATTACGAGGCCTGAGGCCTCACCCAGGAGCGCTGGTGGAATCGGTCCGCTCCCATCGACGTGGAAAAGAGGACTTGCACCGGTGGGGAGCGCATGATCCCAGGGCCGCGCCCCAGTGCACATCTACATTAAAAGGGGAAGACAATTTGTCTGGTGAAAAGGTTTCCGTTTCCCGTCCCTAGCAAGGGGCGCCCATACAGTATGGAGGAAAGGGGACAGGACATAGGAGTATGGGTAGCAGTGAATGATAAACTGAATAAGATCCCGGGGTGTCCCAGAGGCCGTAGCCTGCGTCTAGGCCATTTAGGTTAGATGTAGAAGACTGGCATTATGATGCCAATGTGATTAGTTGCTACATATTCTATTATTTGCGGCTTGTAAAGCCATCCTTTTTTAAATGGAAGGCTTCTGAATGACTTTCTGAATGACCAAATATGAATGTTTGGGAGGGATTAGTTGCCAGACTATGTGGGCATGAGAGTCAGGCTTATGTGAACCGCTGTGGATCCGTTAAGGCAGCACAACTTTGAGAGGTGTTTGAACAATTAATTTAACCACCACAAAGATGTGGGGGGTGGAGGGGAGCCATTTGTAAAGGAATCCCCAGTGGTCTGTGCTACCTACAAAGAACCTCTTTGCAGCCAACATGTACAGAGGACGGAAAGTAAAAATGGTGACTGATTATTGGAAACCTATACGACTGACTCATATGGAGCTCTGGTTGCATTTTTTCTAATCCCCAATGTGCAACACGGTTTCGGTTTTTGATTTTAATTCATAGTAGAGAATGGGGGAGGGGGGGTTCGTTTGGGGATCCTTAGTAGGATGGGGTGGGGTGGGTAGTTGGGAGGTCTTGGCAGGTATATAAGGGAGATGGTTCCCTTTCACGTTTATGTTCCCAGCAATTTTCTGTTAGTAGAATGGGCCCATCCGACTTTTGTATGGAGGGTGTTTTGTTTCAATTCGTTTTACTTGGTGTATGGTTTTGTTTTCTCTTTTTGCATTGGTTGCTTCTTATGAATAAAAAGGTTGTAACTACAACAAACGGAAACGCCTCATGTACAAGGCAACCGCTGCCGGTACGCCAGGCTGCCTGACGGCCAAACTGAAGATCTGGTGCAACACAGCCATCTCACAGTAAGACAATTTCCAGGCTGGAAACTAGACTTCCTCAAGGAGAAATCTAGGAAACCATCTCTCGCATGCTATGCTCAAGTCCTACGGAACTCCATCCCGGTGGCAATCCGTACTGCTCCAAGCCTCCTTTATTTTAGGAGAAAACTGAACACACGAACTGTTACCAATATTTACTTGCTCAACGCTTTGCTCTATGACCTGTACAATTACTCTACTGCCTCAAAGTCAGGTTAGTACTGTAAACATATATAAAATGGCATTTCTATCCCTGCATGGGGTAGTGAAATGCAAGTAGGGTAGTGTCATGATCTCTGCTTCCAAAAGGTCAGGGTTTTCCCAACTCCCTTGGAAGCAGATCCATAACCCAGGTTCCGAGTGCCAACCAGTCCCAATTGGGACCTTTTGGACCCAGTCCTGGCGCCAGTGGCACCAGGCTCATAAATATGCCCAGTCCCAGCGCTGGAAGCGCCGGGCTCATAATGCTTGGGTGGACTTACCTGCAGCAGACCATGCTGCTTACTTGCCTGCCAGTTGAGCCTCTAATCCTCTTCTGTTTGGAACTACTTTTCCTGTTGGGTGGGGCTGGAGCCACTCCCTAGATTTAGAACACTGGAACTCTTCTGGAAGGCAGGAACTCTTTTCTTACCAGGAACTCTTTTCTTACTTAGGCGTGGCTGTGGAAGGAGACACCTAAGCACTACAGGAGGCTATTTAAACCACACCCGGTGGATGAATCTTGCTTTGCGTTATTCTGCACCCTCTGCAGCAGGACGCTCATCGTGTCTTCTGCATCCAGTCCTGGGCCTAAGGAAAAAGGCTTACCATCCTGAATCCAGTCTTCAGCAATACCTATAAAGACAAGAAAGAACAGGTTAGCATTCCGGCATCTGAAAGGCAAAGGCTTACCTACTCTTCGTGCGCTCCGGAGGTCTTCACACTGCATTCCGGCATCTGAAAGGCAAAGGCTTACCTACTCTTCGTGCGCTCCGGAGGTCTTCACACTGCATTCCGGCATCTGAAAGGCAAAGGCTTACCTACTCTTCGTGCGCTCCGGAGGTCTTCATACTGCATTCCGGCATCTGAAAGACAAAAGCTTACCAACTCTTCGCACGCTCCGGAGGCCTTCGGCGCTGCATCCGCATCTGAAAGACAAAACAAGGTGCGTTTAAAGGCATTGGGGAACTTTAATACTCACGTGCCATTACTCCTTTCCGCATCTAATCCAGTGGGTATTCCGGCACCCTGCAGCCGCTCCGAACTCGTACCTGCAAAATAAAAAGACAGTTAGAGCGCATCGTGAAGCAGGCAACAAGCACTTACTCACGTGCTTCCAGGCGCTTCTACTCATCACACGGGCTCCATCTTCAACTCACTTCAGCCCGTCATCCGCCATCGCCGGAACCCTGCAAAACAAAAGACATCATTACTAAAGACTTTAAAAAGACATTTGAATGACTCGAAACTTACCGTTCGTGCAGTAAACGACGGACAGCAGTCCTCTGAAGTCAAGAGGCCTGCGCTACCTATCCAGTGAAGAAACTGGCTACAGCACCCTGCCCCGAGGCAGATGGAGAGCTCGGCATTCACTTACCTAAGGTGAGAGCGTTAACCTTTGGGGGTCTACAGGAGAGGAGAAGAGGAAAGAGATAGGGACACCCCAATAACCCCAGTTCATTAACCCCATATTTTCTATCTGCAGACATCTTACTCTACACGTCAGGCATACAGTGCACAGAGGTCCAGCCCAAAGAGCCAACCGGGTGCTACACATCACCTTTGAAGATACGGTAGTCGCCCAGTCAAGACCGGCGCCTCTGCGAGAATCAGGTGAGCGTTACAGGTAGTTGCTGTCACCACTTAAAACAAGCATTGTTAAAGGCAACAGCGTTGGCTCTTGTGCGGGCATAGGATAAGCATTTTCCAGTGACTGATATTATAGTACCACTTTGCCATACAGTGGAAGGAGACACAAAATGGTGCGAGTGCCTGGGCATCGGAGATCAGTGCCTGCATTATGGCTAACAGCTAGACCAAGCCAAAATTGTTGGCTTTTCCAATGCGTGTTTTAACAAGTCTTCAGTGCGAGCATTATAAGTGAGGAGACTCATATTGCTTATGAATGAAGTCTCTCAAGGCAAATTTGGTTAAGACACTTGTTACAACGGGACATTGTTTAAAGCTTCTATTAACTCTCTGAAGCATTGCTAAAAATGAACACTGGTACACCCTATAGAGCACAAAGTGTGAGGTCACTTATGTTTTTGGCATTTGTATAGCACTTGCCATTGGTATGGTCTCAAAGCTCTATGGGGATGAATGCCCTTTGGAAGACCGCAGTCTGATGTGAAGTAGTACGAGGAGAGGTAAAATGCGTGTGTGCATTTATAGCCAGATCAAAGCTAGGTAGGGAATGGCTAAGTCCCTAACAGCAGCTCACATTATAAGGTCTGGGGCGGGTGTTGTGTCAGTTGTCAGAGGAGTCGAGCTATGTAAACAACTGGACCGAATTTTTTCGTGGGACTCGGCTGTATTGTGTGTGTGGTGGCCTTCAGGCTCAGGGTGAGGTATGTTTAGTGTAGAGCGACATAAGATAGTGTGCATGTCAGATGTGTGAGGTTGTGTGTAATGCAATCCAAGTTAGGATCCCTAGTGACACACGATATGATGTGGCATGTATAATGCGCCTGTACGCAAGTGTTTCTAGGCACCACAAGACAAGGAAGGGGAAGAAAGGGAGGAAAAAATAACTATCTTACTAGGCCTTGTGTCATTCAGATCGCGCAAGTGCAGGAAAGCGGGAAGGGGCGAAGTGCCAGGGGAAGGGGGAAAAGGGGGTGGCGGGAGTGCAGTTAACTCAAGTTCAGCTAGTAGGTGTCTCATAAGTGCAAGTAGGGTTGCCGATACAGACCCTTAAGTGCTGCGGAGCACGGAGGCAGCAAGAGGGCAACTGGACTTGCAGGAGCCTGGGCCCCAGTTCAGAGGGTGGCCAGGTGACCAGTGCGCAGAGCAGTCGGGTGCATCAGCAGGGGAGAGGAAGAGAGAAAGCAGAAGCAAAAAGGAAGGTCTTGAGTTGCTTCCGGAACCAGAGGTGGATCGGCTCAAGTTTGAGAGAGACAGGGAGGCTGTTCCAGAGGGAGGCCCAGCCATAGATAGAGATCTGCCCCCAACTCTCTGCTTGGAGCAGCATCTGACCCTAAGAGAGTTGACAGTGGATGAGCGGAGAGCTAGAGAAAAGAGATGCTTTGGATGAGAAGGTGGGAGGTAGAGTGGTCCCAGGCCCTAGAAAACCTTGTGGACAATGCAGAGGGTCTTGAAGTTGATCCTTACAGCCACGGGGAGCCAGTGAAAAGATTTCAGAGCTGGAGAGATACAATCCCTGGGCTTGAGGCCAAGGACAAGTCTCGCAGTCCTGTTCTGGATAAGTAGTAAAGGTCGGCAAAACACAGAAAATGGCAAGTCTGAAACAGTCATTTAACAGGCAAACACAGGCCCGCAAAATTCAAGTGCAGTAAAATGCGAACATTGGCAAGGATGAAATCGCAAAATAAAGGGAGATCCAGGTCCACAAAACACAAGTTGAGCACAAAGCAAACATTAGCAGGAGTGAGGCAGCAATCTAACACGGGAAATGAAGTATCTTGGTATCTGGATTACTCCAAAGATTACAATTTGTAAGGATTTTCAAAACTATCTGGAACGTTGGAGTTTATTAAGTCTCTCACTATGGGGGAAGGTTAATCCTTTAAAGATTGTATCGACCCCCAGGATCAACTATATCTTGAGTATGATCCCACTGAATATAGGTACTCGGTACTGGAAGGAATTGGACAGTAATATTCAAGGTTTTCTGTGGGACAAGAAACCACCTAGATTGAGCTTATGGAAACTACAATTATCAGTGGAGAAAGGTGGACTAGGAGTGTCGTATTTTAGAGCCTATCACCTTGCCTTTATTTGTGACTTCATAATTGATTTCTTGGCACTGATACCTGATGAATGGGCTGTGGCGGAAGCAAGTTGTAATGGTCCTCTGTCACCCAGAGCCTTACTGACCACAGAACCAAGAGTGAAGAGTGTGAAGAGCCCATTGATTGTCTGTCTGAGATACTCCTGGAAGAAATTCAATTGTTTGCTGGGTGTGGATGCATGTAGAGATCCTGGTGCGTCATTGTGGTTGAATCCCTCTATTAGATTGGAAAATAAGACACTATTCTGGGCAGACTGTTTTTTGGTTGGTGTGAGTTGGATTGATGATTTATTTAAGGAGGGGAAATGGATGAGTGCTAGAGAGTTGCAACAACAATTTCATATTGAAAATTTCAGGTTTTCGGATTACAGGAAATTGAAGATTGCAGTTGGTGAGATTGATTTCCAGGCGAGTTTGAATTTGGATTTTCTTACAAGAAAGTCGTTGGTAGGTGAAGGTGGCTTAGCTAGCCGGGTGTACAAACAAATAGGGAGTAAATATAAAGAATGTTCAGCTCAGACGAGTGGAGTCGAAGAATTGGCTCTGAAATTAGAGTGGAGACATGGACAAGGAGGTGTGCAAATGTCAAATTTTGTTCCCTGGGTTTGACTGAGAGAACGAGACAAATAAAGATATTAAACAGGGTTTATTGGACACCTGAAAGATTATGGAAGTGAGGTTTGAAAGATGACTGAGTGTTGGGCTTGTATTTGTGAAACTAGTACACTGGAACATATGATGTGGGATCGTAGGAAGGTGCGTGAATTTTGGAATGAGATTGGTGTGGTGATGGAAAAGGTCTTGGATGAACCGATAGGTCTTGATTTTGAGACATTAATACTGGGAAATGATGCTACCTTAGATATACTCACTCAAAGCCAAAAGAAGTGGTTATTTAGGGGAGCCATGATGGGGAAAAAAATAATCCTTAGGAATTGGAAATCCGACATTTCTTTAAAAAAAGAGGACTGGTTGAAAGACATGCTTGATCTGGCAGATGTGGAAAAATGCATATATAGGAAACAAGGCAAGAATGGTTTGTTTAGAAAAATGTGGGGCAAATTTCTGACATTGTATTGATTCTGACAATTTCATATTATATAATGTGTACCTGGCATCTGTAAGGGGGGGAGGGGTATTTATGTGTTTGTAATTATGTATATAGTTTTTGCTACGAATTTCTTTGTTATTTCAGGTTTTGTTGTTATAAGCAAAATGAAAATAAAACATGAAAAAAAAATAATAAGGGAAATCCAGGCCGGAAGAATGCAGCAAACATTGGCAAACACTGCACGATACAGAGGGCTCAGAAAGATCACAGGAGGAGGAGGAGGAGGAGGAGGAGGAGGGGTGGTGGTGGTGGTGTTCCGATCTGGCTCCGCGCAGAGGCAGAACGTTGAGGGCCTCTGAAGTAGGCCGCAGTGGTGCAGCTCTGGCAGGAGCGAAATCAAACACGCCACACGTTGTTAGAGTCTTGGCCCGGAATTGCCTCCCTTGCGCAGGGGCGGGGCTTTTATTGAGACGCCCTGCGTCACCGCGTTGCGGGGCGCAGCTGGGCGGATGTAACAGGCAGGGAAGGCAGATAGTGGGTGGGATTGGAAATAGGGATTTGCAAGGCCACGGGAGGTCAGTGGGCGGGTAATAGACAGAGCCACTTCCCTAGTGTATAGCTCTGGCTCTTCGATAATAAAACCAACAAGAAATCTACTGAACGCTAACGAGCAGGTTTACCAGAAAACGCTCGGTAATAGTAAAGAAAGCTAAATAGTGTGTACACCATATTCTGCTGCAACATGAAAGTGCGGGATCACAAGGAATACGCCGCTTTCTATTTGCCTTCATGTCTGCGTTTTACGGCCCGACAACCTGAACCGACTCTGATACCACAGAAAGTGCAGAGTAGCCAGTGCACGCACATTCTGCTCGCCCAGTCTCACTTTTGCTCTCTTCCTTGAGAGAAGAGGCGGCATTCCTTGCAAAGTCTTGGGTTTTGCTAATTAAAAAAAAAAAAGGAAAAAAGGGAAAGGGAAAAAGTGTTTATTGCTCAGGCCCTTTAAATGCAAATACAAAATTATACCAGAAGATGGCGCAAGATTGCACCATGAAAGAGCGTCTAGGCTAGTGTTAATACACCTTCTTTGCAGGCGGCTGTGTTACACATTCTACTGTAGGCTTGGATACATTTCTAGTTTACAGACAGTACTGTCGAGCATTTGCGGGCTCGACAACACCATGTACTGTACAAATCTGCCTTTGATGTTTGCATTGAAGCTAGGTGTGCTCTACGCACGACGCAGTAGTACTTCCTCTGCCCACATTTGTTTTGCCTACTAACACGACATCTATCCTCCCCACGCCCTCAGAGTCTCGGGGCCCGACTCTGAAGTCGTGCTAAATGCCACGTAGAAGCACGACATTACCCACTGCAAATCCTCCCACCTTCGTTCTGACGGTGATGGGAGGAGAGATATCTTGCAGCAGGCAAGAAAGAAAATGTAGAATGTGAGTAGAAGAGGCGCTGCAGCGTGACCGTGCGCAGAGCACCTCTAGCCCAAATGCAGACTCCGAAGGCACCTTTGCACATTACCAAAAGTGTCGCCCGCTGCAACGCTTTCGATAAAGTATTAATGTGGCACACACATCAAAAAGGACACATGCGGCTTCTTAGGACAGGGTGCTAACATTGAACTTTGTTACAATAACATTCATTGCATGACTCACTGGGCATTCCCCTATATTCAACGGTGCCTCGTAGCAGGCTAGGCTAATTTATCGTATGTGATTGTATTAGCATGCCTATGAAGCTTGACATAGCATCTGTTTCAGAGCGGCTCGTGTTGCCATCTAGTGGGCAATTTCTGAAAAGATTTTCAAGCCATCCAAACAGTAAAGTTCTATTTTTTAACAAATAATGTACGATTTGGGATGAAAGCCGGTTGTTTTTTTCCACTAGCTATACGTCCCACGTGCTGGTCTTCAGCACCTTTGTATAGCAGCGCTAAAAGGAAGTGCATGAAGGAGAATAGCCTCGCGCTCGCAGCCACTGCAATGCATTCATGACGGTTGTCAAGGGAGTTGCCAAGCACTAAAGCACGGCACTCACATGTCGGCTGAAAGTGGTTGATTAAAGAATGGGTTGCAATTTAGAAGAAAAAAAAGCGACATTCCTCAAGGGTACGACACTTTTCTAAATTGCACGCAGCTCAGAATCTGGCCTTGATTGGGAGGATTTGGAGGGGGGAAATGTATTTCAACGTCACATTTACCATGTAATCAGAATCAGGCCCTACGTGTGCAGGGACTACGCCAAACACTAATGATATTCAGCTAGTTTTTCAACCAGCTTGCGCATCACCTCTCCAATATATACCTCAGAGCGACACCCGGGCAGAGGTCGTCGCCAAAACATTTAACTCGCACAAACATTTGCATAAAAGCCACGCAGCATTTATATGCCACCGCCATGATGTCATCCTGTCAAGGGTCAGAAGAATTTTATTTGACATTTGTATGGCGCCTATACACAGGTGTTACAAGGCGCCATAAAAACAAGAGGGGGGGCGGCAACATGGGAAGTCATAAGAATACAACAACAAAGAAACGGTTATATTGGCCTTGTGACAAACCAGCAGTGCAAGTGCATGACAAGGTGATACGTGCAAGGGGGAGTGGGGTAGAGGGAGAAGTGCAGAAGTGGGCTCAGGCAAGTGCTGGTCAGGCCAAGGTACAAGTGCCAGGGGGAGGGGGGGTGAGGAGAGGGGAGGAGTGCAAGTTGGGATAGTCCGGGAAAGGGAGCCTGAGGGCAAGTGCTGGTGACAGGATGCTGGTGGTCTGGCCCTTGTACAACTCTGAAGGGAACAGGCCTCAGTCGCAGCAGCAAATGAGTTTAGCACAGGAGGGGGAGCGGGAAAGAAGAGGAGAAAACGAAGGTCTTGAGAAGTTTCCAGAACTTGAGATGATCCAGTTCAAGTCTGGGGGGGAGGGGGGAAATGGGAAGGTTGATGAAGAAGCTATTGCAGTAGTCAAGCCTAGAGAAAACCGGATTTGGGTTGTTTGACCAAAGTGTAAACATTGGCGGTGGAATGGACCGTAGCCAATTTTGCTGCAAATCTGTTTTCACTTTGGCAAAACAATCCAAATCATGCCATGCTCCCTACCCCTCACCTCCTTCCCCTACTTAGCTTTTTTCTCCCCGTCACCTCCACCGCTCCTGCTGCACCCCTGCGGTGTCGGATCCGTCCCTCTAACGTGGGTCGGATCCGACGCTGCAGGGACCCTTTTTCTTAAAAAAATTATTTTAAGCGGTTGGGTGCGGGGGACACTCCCACAGCCCCCTCTCACCTAGTTCACTATAATGCTGTTCTGGCCAGAGCAATATTTTTAGGTCAACTTTGCGAATAACCAGGACTCTGGAGACATTGAGCTTGTGGGGGAAGGTGAGGAAAGGTAGAATTCCCCTGAGGAGATGAAGCTGAAAATTGGACCCCTTGGCAAGGTCTGTGATGTGTGGCGAAAAAGCAAGAGAGGAGTCAAAGGTTTTTTGCCTCACAAAAGGGTGGTGGGAGGGGAACTAAGGAGTCTGGCCAGAGAGTGAAAAACAAGGAGCAGGCCTCCCAACGAGAAGGATCTCTGTCTTGCTAGCATTCAGGCAGAGATCGTTGGCAGAACACCATGCCTGAATAGCAGGCAGGCAGTCCGGTAGGAAGAAGAGGTGGTGGAGGTAGGGGGAGGCAGCCGGAAAGAGCTGTGTGTCATCTGCTTAACACTGGACATGAGGAGAGCAGGTGGAGATCAGGTGGGCCAGGTATATGATGAAAAGCCATGGCGATAGGATAGAGCCCTGAGGGCCAAGGATGAGGACTGTGTCAAAAGAAGTAGAAAGAGGATGCTCAGAACAGAGGGAGTGTTAGAGTCCAGGTCCGAGAGTAGGTCTTCCCAGGTGTTAAGGAGACCAGTTTCTGTGCTTCATTTCAGTGGAGGGTCAGATGGGGACCATCATCTTCTCCATGAGTTTGCCCAAGAAAGGGGTGATAGAGATAGGGCGTAAGTTAGTCGGGCAAGAGTGGTCAGCAGTGGCCTTATTTATGAGTGGGTATACAAGACAGTGCTTTAGGGAAATAGCCTGTGGCAAAAGAGTGGTGGCAGAGGTCAGCCAAGGCAGTGGCAAGTGTGTCGATATGGTCCTTGATGGTTCTGGAGGAGCTGGGTAGCATCTGTTTAGAGGAGACATTCATAGAGTGGACAACTCTAGAGAGCTCACCTGGAGCAATGGGAAAGAGGGAGGATTTTATGGGGGCAGGGTGGCGCCAAAAGAAGTAAAAGAAGGTTGGGGGAGCAGATGAGAGGACAGGATGTCAAGGGTTTTGGGGGAAAAGTGGGAGGCCAGTGCAGAGCATAAGGCCTGGGAGGGAGGAGATGATACTGCGGTAGGATTGGCAAGCTCCATGCAGATTTGTAAGAGTTCATTTGTGTTATTGGTGGCTCCAGGGATGCAGGATTGGATATGAGCTCTCAGAGCAGATGGAGGGACTGTATTGCCTTTGAAGTAGACGGCGGGCCAGTTTATCAGGGGATGAGCTAGATGCCTGCCACTTCCGCTCTGCATCTTTGCACTTTAGTTTCAAAGCGGCAAAGTAAGAGTCATACCAAGAGTTTGGAGGCAGGCTTCATGCGGATCCTCATGACAGGGCAAGGATGTGCAGGGTGTTGGTAATAGAGAGATGTAGGTTAGTTAGGACCGAGTCAGAAGGAGAGTCCAATGAAGGGGCGCGAGAAGGAGGAAGCGAAAGCAGCGACAGACACGCTTCTTCGGTAGAATGACAGAAGGCGAATGGCAGTGCTGGGGGAGGAGTCTGGGGATCAAGGAAGGAAGAGAGGAGACAGTGGTCAGACCAAGAGAGGGGTAGTGAGAGGGTTGGAAAGAGGGATGTCTGTTGAGATGAGCACATCCAAGGTGTGCCCTGCAGAGTGGATTCGAGATGTATGTTGAAGTCCCCAAGGAACGAAAGTTTGGGGGAGGAGGCAAGAAGAGAAGAGAGGTTGGCTCATTCAGCGAGGAAGAGGGAGGTAGGTCTTGGGAGTCTGTAGACGGTAGCTAGAGTAACAGAACAAAGCAGAGAGACAGCCTGCAGACTAGGCTTTCAAAGGACGAGTAGGATTGAGTGGGGATGATGGAGACAGGAACCCACTCAAGGAAGATCAGAGCCACTCCACCACAAATCTGGGAGGGTCTGCGGTTAGACACAATACTGTAACCCTAAGGAAGAAGAGTGTCAAAAGCAGTGACAGAGCTGGACTAGAACCATGTCTCAGTGAGGGCAAGGACGTCAAGGACAAGGTCTTCAAGGAGGTGATGGATGTCAAGAGTGTTTGATAGAGCAAAAATTTGCGAGGGGTGGTACAGGGGTGCAGTGCCACCAGTGTGAGCAAAGGGGATAGAGGGGAGGAGGGGTGGAAGGAGAGGGTGGGAAGCTGGAGAGAAATAAGACACCTGTCAAGAAGGAGAAGGTTGGGCTGAGAGCTCTGGGCCATGATAGTGCATTTGGAAGATGCAAAGTGAGCCAATAGCACTTCACACCTAGTGCCACCAGTAATGGGTGAGTGGGAGAAAAGGAAGAGGTCAGAGACCATATAGGGGGTCCATAGGTTAGTTGAAGGAACAGCAAAAAGGATGTCCGTGATCGTCTGTCTGGGAGAAGCATTGATGTAGGTGTCTGACCAGGGTTGGATCTTCGGAGTGCCTTTTTTAGTTTCTTCCTTCCAGGTCTTGTGAGAGAGGGATGATAGGAGATGGAGAAGCAATTAGAAAAGATATGGGAGATGGAGAGCACCATTGGGGCAGGTCCGGGATAGGAAGGGAGAGGGTCAGAGGCACTATGCAAT
The DNA here is from genome assembly GCF_040938575.1 of Ambystoma mexicanum. NCBI lineage: Eukaryota > Metazoa > Chordata > Amphibia > Caudata > Ambystomatidae > Ambystoma > Ambystoma mexicanum. The sequence continues at coordinate 905,936,505 of NC_090922.1, forward strand.
CATACCAGACGGCCACTCTGACAGAAATCAATGGGTACGCTGGGCGTGCCCGGATTTACAGATTGACAAGTTTGTACATTTTCTTAAGTTCAAATTTTGCAGAAAGTGCTCAAAAACAATACAAAACGAAAAGGCTGCACAGCTGGAAGCAGAGAGGATAGAAAAGGTAAGGTATTAATTTTCTTTTATAGCAGGGAGTTTGGAAAGCAGGAAAGGATGAATCTTTACGGGGCATATCCAAGATAAATACTGTTGGTGCTAAAATTAGAAGTTACAGATAGGAAGTTGGGAAAGGAGAAGGCAGCAGTTTGAACATCTATAGGATCAAGGAAGGTGGCAGGAGCATTGTGTTCTATAGTTGCTTACCAGAGCAAGTGGAAGTCATTAGGAATATTTTAGGGGTAATGCCCAAAAAGTAGTTACAGGGAGAGGTGATTCATCCAGCTTCAGACAGGCTCAGACAGGGGCGTTTGTCGGGGGCCGGCTTAGCCTGCCGGCTCCCTGATTGGCCTTAATGCACACCAGCAGGCCAATCGGTGGCTATGAAAGGAGGGCTGGTGTAATAGGGAAACAAAGAGGCTGCCGTCAGCCATACTGCAGCAATTTTGGCCCGCACGGTGTGCAGTAGCAGCCCGGGGCTACTGAGGGGAAGAAATACAGAGAAAATATAATTATTGCATGGACAGCCAGCGAGCCCCAGGGGTTAATTTGCTATCATTTTTTTTTAAAGAGTCATTCGAGCATATGATGTGGGAATGTGGTAGTTTAAGGGATTTCTGGAAAGAAGTCACAAAGACGAACAAGTACTCATGCTTGATGTGGATTTTTACTTTGCTAGACTTCTGTTGGGGAGGAGGATTTGATAAGTGAGCAGGTGCCATCTGCCTCTATTTGGATGAAAGATTTACTGCAGGCATTGGAGAGGGTGATCTTGTTTAAGAATATGAAATTCAACCTGTATGAACAAATCTGGGAAAGATTCCTGGAGCTGTAATCTGTGTTTCTGCAGCACAATTTCATTCAAGAGTCAAAATATGTTGAAATGGGTAAAGTGATGTTGCTATTGTTTGTTCATTTACTGTGAGGGAGGGTCAGGAGAAGGGTCTGCATTTTGTGTTTTGAAAAAGTGTTGAAGTTTTGATTGTAATATTAAAAATATGCTTAATAAATATGTGAATACAAAAAAAAGGTCTGCATACATGTGGAGCGCAAAACGATGGGCCCAAGTGTGCTTACCTGAAAATGCGGCGATGAATCTGGTGGTAGTGCCTCGATGTCTGGAGGGTGGTGGCAGTTGCAGGCTCGACTATCCCATGAGGCCCCGCCTCCAACACAGGACCTTTTTCTATTTCTTATTTTCTGTAAAACTCCTCTCCTTTACCCACAACCCTCAGTTGAAGGGGATTCGATTCTGGTGTGGGGCACTGGGGAGCACCGTTTGCTGGTCCCCGACAGGCGGGGCATCTGCTTTCCTAAAGGTTAGGCGTGCTTGGAGCCTCTCCCGGGTCATATGCAGGACATGGAGAGCCCGGCAAAGGAGGCATCACTGCCCCCAGTCGATCGGACCAGAGGCATGAAGGTAAGGTGCTGCACCCTTTGTGATGCGTGTGACAGTGTCCTGTACTGACCTGGCTCGATGATGAGTTAGCTTTATGGTTGGGCACCTGGGAGAGAGGGCGCTAGAGAGCCATCCAAGATGGCCGCCTCCTAGAGAGCTCCGTGTGGCTCTCCATTAATCCTGCGACATCCTCACCTCTGCGGCATCCGATTCACCCAAATTTGCCACCGGGTGCGCTCGGGAGGCGCCACTGTTCACCCCGAGCCCATTATCCTCTCCAACGGCGGAGTGCCGGCCGAGATCCGGCCCGGGCGCCAAGGCCCGCGGACCACGCCAGCAGCGGGCCGAGAGGGGAGGAGCGGTCCGGGCACGAAACACAGAAGAAGCGGCGTGCCACCCGGCGCCCAGAGTTAGCAGCGACCCGCTGGGTCAGAGAACGAGGCCACACCAAGAAACGGGCTGACGTGCGCACGACAGCGCCAAGAGACACACGGTCTCCGTCCCCGCAGCGGCCTGGCAGAAAATCCAGCAGGGAGCGCGAAGGACTACGCTACCCTCGCCAGACACGCAGGTAGGATCCCCATTCGGCGCGCAAGGTCGGCCTTCCCGACCCACCAGGCTGCATAAACCCCGGCGCTTTCACCAGACACCGAGAAAAGCTCAGGAGGCGTAACGACGAACCCCTCACAGACTGCCTGCCTTGGCGCCCACCTGAGTAACGGCCACGCTCAGCCTAACCGGCACAACACAAAATAAAAGGGAGTCCCCCACCCCAAGACGGCAGACAACATCTGAAGAATATTCCTGCTGCCCCTTCATCCCGACACCGCACAAGCCCCATCACCTGGCGACGACTCCCCACTCCAAGGCCTGACCAAGTTCCAACAGGCAGTAGCAGGAGCGCCCGCCTAAAGCGATGGAGGTCACCCCCGCCACCAGACGCCACGAGTCCCCCTCCAAAATCGGGTACTCCAAACCAACACCAGCCATATAACCCATGAGAACCTGGCCCCACACTCGGCTGCTTCCAGTTTGACAAAGGTGGACATCGTAGGCCAATCTCACAAAACAGCGTAATACCCGCCAAAACCACGACGAAAGCATCGGACTCGTCACAAACGCCAGTGGAGGGTCGCCAGCTCCGCAACCGCCACACTCTCAAGCACTCAACGCAGAAACAAGAGCGTAATGGGGAAAACAGATAAAACCCAAAAGAAACTGAACTTCGAAGCAAGCCATACCAATAAACCTCCCAACGACGGGAGCAGAGCAGCGTCCCCAACGCCCGCTACTTCCAGGTCGGACGAGCATATACCAAGCTTTGACATTAGGGAAATCCTGATGGACCTCAAGGCGGGAATTGGCGACCTAGGCAGCAAACTCGACAATCTCTCGTCTAAAGTGGACCAACTCCAACACAGACTCGACAAGCACGCCGACAGGCTAGATACCGTGGAACAACGGGTCTCCGACCTAGACGACGGCACGTCGGCCCTGACCACGCGAATCTCCACCATGGAAACCCAAATGAAGGCAGTCTGCGCCAAAAATGAAGACTTAGAAGGGCGCTCAAGAAGAAACATCAGAATTATAGGAGTTAGGGAAAAACAACTTCAAGGGAAAATGGAGGACCATGTTGAACTGATCTGCACGACGCTCTTCGGGAAAGAACTCCTCTCCCAGCTGTTTGTAGTCGAACGTGCCCACAGAATCCCAAATTCAAGACCAGTCCCAGGCGCAAACCCACGGCCAATTATTGCAAAACTGTTATACTACAAAGATCGCGATGCGATACTCAAAGCAGCCAGGGAAAAAGGGAACCTCCAGTACGACGGAGATCCAATTCAGTTCTTCCCAGACTTCTCTCCCAGCGTACAGACACAGAGACGCCCCTTCACCACCGTAAAGAGGAGACTGCAAGATAACCAAATACTTTACTCAATGCTATACCCGGCAAAGCTTTGCATTCAACATGATGGGAAAGCACTTTTCTTCCACACACCTGATGATGCCGACGACTACCTGGACCGTGCTGGCTGCAGACCTGCCCCAAACAACCCCAGGCCGCAGCGCGAAAACCAAAGGCGCAGAGAACCACCATAACTAATCGTCCCGAGCAGCTAAGAGTGGTGAACTCGCACCTCCAGCGCATCCACGCAAGCCTTTACCGCAGAGAGACACTCCTAGTTTGTAGGAGAGCCACCCTTACCTCTCGGGAGGCACCTAGTGCCCCAAGCACAGCAACCCTCACTGTTTGTTGATGAAAGGGGAACATCGCGGGTCTGTTGGGGGTTGCCCGCGCGAGGGAGGGAAGTTACGTACACCACACCACCTCCAGTTGAGGTGTGCATTCTCACAATGGTTCAACAGTGAGGAGCGTCCAGGTTCCGTGCCATCTCCCCCACACCCCCCAGCTTCACCAACGCCAGCACAGCGCCCAGCCTCCGAACCCCCCGACTCCATCCAATCCGCCAGATCATCCCTAGCTGCAATACCAGCAACCTTGAGACATAAACGACGAATCAACATAGACCCTAATCTATTCCATTCAATGTCATAACCTGGAACATAAGAGGAGGCAATGTCCCATCGAAAATCAGGAAAATCCTCCAATACCTCAGAAGACACGAAGTGGACATAGCCATGATTCAAGAAACACACCTGCTCCCAGGGAAGGACCGCCAGTGGGCCAAGAGTTGGGGATGCCACAGGTACTTCTCTTACTCGTCGTATTCCAGAGGGGTCACGATCCTTATACACAAGAGGATCGGCTTCCGCCTTATCCACACATCCAAAGACTCCGAAGGGAGGGCAGTCCTCGTAAGTGGCATCATAGAAGGCCAGAAAATCACCCTCGTCAACTCCTACGCACCAAACGTAGACGGCCCCGACAACTTCAGCTGGGTGCTATCCCATCTCTCGTCTCGAGACCCCGCAACCATAATCTGGGGTGGGGACATGAACACAGTACTGGACCCGGTGAAGGACAGATCCCACGCTACCCCACATCCTCCGTCCAGAGCCTGCCTCCAAATAAAAGAAATATGCAAAGCATTCGACCTGAAAGATTCCTGAAGAGCATCTAATGGAGAGCTGCGAGATTATACATTCCACTCCGCGCCGCACAACTCGAGCTCCAGAATCGATTACCTTTTCACTTCAAAGAACGGCCCATGGACCAGCGGCTCATGCGATATCCTACCAAGAACTCTTTCGGACCACTCCCCGGTAACTCTCGTCCTCAACCCAGCTAATCCCAAACCTCCCCTACTGAGGTGGCGCTTCAAAACAGGCTCCATGCGGGACGAGGTCTTCGCCTCGGAACTGAAAGAGGAGATCTCAATGTTTCTAGAAGCCAACACAGGGTCAGTTTCCTCAGCCAGCACGCTCTGGGAAACTCTAAAGTGCTACATCAGAGGGGTCTGCCATGCCAAAGAAAATGGCATCCTAAAGCTCATACGGCGGGAGCTGGCAACCAGCGAGGAGAAGCTAAAGCAGCTAGAACTTCAAGGCACCAACACAAACAACCCAACAAGTTCAGTCGCCCTGAGAGAAGAGCTCCAAAAATTCAGGAACGCTGCCGATCGCGAAGTGAAATTCCTAAACCGCGACAGATTGGTCAGGCAATACGGCGAAGGGCAAAAACCGGGCGCTCTTCTGGCAAACCTGGTCAGAGCCGACAACAAACTGCCCCCGATAGAAGGGATCAGGACCAAACAGGGACAAATAGCCCACACCGACGAAGACATGGCAGAAGAATTCAGGCTTTTTTATCAAGAACTCTACAGCACTAGACACAACGGAGACCCGACCGCCGCAAGGGAGTACCTAGAGGACACTGAACTATACTGGGTTGAACAGCCCCTACGGGAACCACTAAACGAGCTAATCACACAAGAGGAGATTACTGCTGCCATAAAATCCCTCCCGAACTCTAAAGCTCCCGGCCCAGACGGCTTAACCGGGGAATTCTACAAAGCCTTTGCACCCACCATCGCTCCCCTTCTGGCGGCAGTGTACGAAGAGTCGTTGGATAGGGGATCCCTCCCCCACTCTACCCGCGAAGCCAACATCATCCTCCTGCACAAACCAGGCAAACCATCGGAGGACTGTGCATCATACAGACCCATCTCCCTCCTCAACCTTGACAACAAGATACTCGCGAAGGTGCTTACCAACAGGCTTCTACCACTGATGCCCACCCTGGTACTGGCAGACCAGGCGGGTTTCATACCGGGCCGTAATACAACCTTTGGCATCAGGAGGCTGTTCAGCGTCATCGAAGCACTCGATCCTTCAAGTCAAGCAATCGCAGTCCTCCGACGCCGAGAAGGCATTCGATTCAGTGGAATGGCCGTTCATGTTCACTGTACTCACCAGAATGGGGCTGGGCGCTCGCTTCATCAAACTTGTCTCTTTATTGTACAACAAACCACGCTCCAACATCGTAGGCACGGCAAAATCTGCTCCCATAGAGCTCCAACGGGGTACCAGACAGGGCTGCCCGCTCTCGGCACTCATCTTCGCTCTGGTAATGGAACCGTTGGCCTCCAACCTAAGAGAGCATAGACAACGAAGAGGGCTCGTAATTGGACCACACAAGCTCATTACATCCCTCTACGCAGACGACGTGGCACTGTTTATCCGAGATCCCGAAGAAAATCTAAACCCGGTCATGAGGGAAGTAGTCAAGTTTGGAACAGCCTCCGGCCTGAAAGTCAATCCAGCAAAGTCCATTATATTCCCGTTGACCCCCTGCAACCAAACCATTCATTGATGACTTTCAGCTCACATGGAAAACGTCCAAAGTCCGATACCTGGGGGTCCAAATGTCCCTGAATTACCACAAGGTGTTCCGCGACAACTACGAAGAGGTAGTTCAGTCCCTCCAGGATAAAGTGACGCGGTGGAAGTCCTTACCACTAACGCTCTGGGGGAGAGCTTCCCTAGTTAAGATGGTGATTCTGCCAAAACTGCTGTACCTATTCACCAACATCCCTATACTGCTACCCCAAACCTTCCTGAAAAAACTGAAGAGTATGGTCCTTGAGCTGCTCTGGGAAGGCAAACCAGCCAGAGTGGCACACGCAACACTGACACTCCCAGTGACGAGCGGTGGTCTCGCCCTCACAGACCTGGAGAAGTACTTCTGGGCAGCACAGGCACAATTCCTCAGCCATTGGTACACCACCCATACAATCAGGCCTCACGTGCAAGTGGAGCGAGCCCTGGCTACACCAAACTTGCTAACAGCAGTCGTCTTCAGCCAAATTCCCGTTCCCAACCACACCATGAATGCAATGCTTTTAACGTACAAAGTCTGGAAGAGACTAGCTCAAATATACGGGGTACAATCACGATACTCTCCACTAATTCCCGTAAAGTTTATCCCAGGGGTTCCACTGACATCTGAGAAAGTATTTCACCAGTGGGTTGACAAACTACAAATAAAGACCCTGGGAGACCTCTTCACGGAGGACGGCTTTATAACACCACAACAAGCAAAATTGAAAGCGGCAACACCGCACTTGACGTATTTCTATACTTCAGGACCAGGTACACTTTACAAGCTCTCTTGCCAGACTTCCCCCAGCAACCTCCAACCTGGCAACTACTACACAATGCCATACAGGCGCAAGGCGAGGGCAGGCTGGTGTCGCAAATCTACAAATCCATCATCAAGGATACGACACCTAACCTTACTCAGGCAAAGACCAGATGGGAGAGGTCCCTGCACAAAACTATTCCAGACGAAGACTGGACCTACATCCTGAAACAAACACAGAAAATAGCTCTCAACTCTCGCCTCAAGATAATTCATTTCAACTTCCTCCACCAGACCTATCACACACCAGCAAAAGCTAACAGACACCACCCTGAGGCGGCTGCGAACTGCGAGAGATGTGGGACGCAACCAGCAGACTTCGTCCACCTCGCATGGGATTGCCCCGAAATAAGACCTTTCTGGACCCGAGTCTTAGAGACGACAGCAGCAATAGTGGGAGAGGAGATACAACCGAGCCAAACTGCAGCCTTACTCGGCTTGACAAATTCACTTTCCGCCCCGTCAAGGAAATTGGCAGGACTCCTGCTGACACTGGCCCGCAGGAGAGTGGCCATGGCCTGGGGTCGAGGCCCACCTCCAACAATCCCCGCCTGGCGCAGAGACATTCTTTACTGCCAGGATGTGGAAACGGACTTTATTAAATCACTACCCTTACATGCCCGCCCACCTGACATCTGGGGACCGCTAGTACAATTCCTGCTAAATGAAGCTGAGGAGACACCTGACATTCGCGCAGGCACCTCTGGCACAAGAACAAGCCAGCTGTGAAGACACAGAGCTAGCAGCACCGTCCGCATGTCTCAAGTAACCAGAACAAGGCAGCACATCCATAGGAGTCACAAGACTGAGCGGGAGAGCAGGGAGTGAGGAGAGGGAGGGAGGAAGCGGGACATGGCGCAGAGTTAAAACCACCCTAATGTGGGTGTGTAGTTGTTTTGTTTTTCAAAAAACCAAAAATAAAGGTTTTTAAAAAAAATGGTTGGGCACCTGGGCCGTCGTTGACGGATAGATGAGGCTTCCGAGGCGGGTCAGAACCGCCTCTAAGGGCATCAGGTGCTTGGTGCAGGCACAGCTGTGGCTGCCAGTTAGCAAGGAGAAAAAGTGGCCTTGTGCCCCTATTGATGGTAGTTTCTCCTGGGCCAGGTATAATAGGTGACTGGCTGATGGTGTGTTTCTGGTCTCATGTCTGGTGCAGAGGTTTGGTTCCTGACTGTACTATGAGGAAACGCACCAGAAAGCTCAAGCACCTTCAGCTGTCCTCTTCCTCATCTTTCATTTCCTCTGAGCCTTGTCATTCTAGGCATCAGAAGAAGTCGAGATGTTTTTCGTTGACCAGGAAAGACATTAAAATTTTACTCCTTCAAGCTGGTCATGGGCACACACATGAGCACAATTGCTGGTGTTTATCGTCTTCATCATCTACTCCTTGAAAGCTCTGGGTGCTCAGATCGGTTCATGGGGGGAGAAACACCCAATATCATTGTCCGGCACTCACATCAGGGGAGTGTACAATATTCAAGCAGATAGGCTCAGCCGCCAATTTGCCACCTCCTTGGAACTAGTTTTGTCAGACAGGGTGTTTGCAGAGATGTGCATCAGGATCTGGCACCGGTTCTGGGTTTGCTTCTCAAGCTTCTGCGAAGGTTCCCCTCTTCTGCTCCCGGTTTCCGACCACAGGGATTTGGGGGGTGGATGCCCTGAATATAGCGTGGCCTCTGGGTCCCCTTTATGAGTTCCCTCCTCTCCCCCTTCTTCCCCAGGTGGTTCAGCGCATCCGGGAAAGCTAGGCAACAGTACTGTTGGTAGCTCTTTTTTGGCCTTGGTGGAACTGGTTTCCCTTCCTGCTAGAACTTCAGTCCCAGGAGCCTTGGTTGATTCAGAGGTGGCCTTGTCCCCTGCAAGAAGGGCTGGGGTTGAAGGTCAGGCAGATCGATGGGCAGTTTGGCTCTTGCATGGGTTTTCGGGTCCTGTGGTCGAGTCTATCCTTAAGGTTCAAAGGCCTTCTAATCTGAAGGCCTACGACAGACACTGGGGTCACTTTTGGGCTTGGTGTGGCCAGTCTGGGACCTGCTCCCCTCCAATGTGGTCTGCCGGGTGTTCTCTAGTTTCTCCAGGAGGGTTATGACAAAGGCCTGGCAGGCTCCACTCTTCGCTCCCAATGGTCCTCCATTAAAATCCTCTTGGGGGACTCGGATGGCCATCTGGAAGGGGGGCTCTTGGTGGGGAAGTTTCTTCGGTGTTTCTTGGTTTCCCATCTGCGTGCCCCCTTTTGAGCCCTTGTCAGAAATTGATATCAAGCACCTCACTCTGAAAACTGCTTTCCTATTTGCTATCACATCGACCCATAGGTTGGGGGAGGTCGGGGCTCTGTTGTGTCGACACCCCCTTTTTGAGGGTTCTACCAGACTCTGATTTTGCAATGATCCGTAGATGCCAGACGAGGAGGAAAGGAAGCGCAATCCGTAGGACGGAGATGCGACTGGCATTTGGTTTGGCGGGTGGGGGTTTGAGGGCTCGAGTAGGTACCAATAAGAATAAATGACCAAAAGCAACAAAAAAAAACACAATGCATGGGGTGTTGTGAACGCCATGATGAGGAAGGCGGCACAATATAGGGTCAAAGCTTAACCGCAAAGTAAGAATCACTACATATTTTGGGACAGGATAAAAGCATTGGGGCGCCCGATTGGCCAGCTCAATGTAGTTGGATTTCAAATTCCCATAAACCCCTGATGCTCAACACCACTTATGCATTTAATACCCCCTCAATTACAAATGGGCAAAGGAAGTGAAACTCAAATAAATGCCTTTTTTGTACTCTGTAAAGGTTTTGGCGCAGGTGAAGGAGATGCCCAAGTGCACCTCATCACTTGCATGCAATAAAAAGTTTTGATAACCGGACCCTATATGCCAATTAAAAAAAAAAAACACAAAAAAAAATCAATTCATTAAAAGCTGTAGGTTTCCTGTTTCATATTTTATCTGTTCATACAATGCATCACCATTCATTTTTAGTAGAAGATTCATAGTACATCCCATTTTGGCGCGTGCCGATTTGGTGCGGCCAGTCCGGTGCACGGATGTTTTAGAGCCAGCTTGTTTCGGCGCGGCAGTACATTCCTGTCCTTGGGCACACGTGATAAAGGATTCAACTGCTCAGTGGGCAGTTGGGAATTGACCATTTTTATTTTTTTTAACAGTCATGGCTTATGGATAGTGGCAATGCTCTGTGGCCACACATTCTCCTTGCAAAGAAACATAGGTTTGCTGGCAAATGATGATCTTTGTTACAGTTCATGTTGCTAAGTTAAAAAGTATCTGTACCTTGCAGTCACCACCGAAGTGGTCCCCAGGCTCTCTGGCGGATTTGAAAAGGAGGGTGTGAAAAAAGGGGAGACTGGGGGGGGTTTAGTAGGGTGTTGTGGGAATAGGAAAGTGAGAGTTGTGATGTCCTGTTGGCAGCTTCAGTTCGGTTTGCACCGTTTGCTGAGGTTAAGTGAGATTTTAGGGTCGGTGTGAATTCCCATGTGCTGTTGTGCCGGATTATGTGTTGTTAATCTGTTGTTGGAATGTGGTGAAGTGCAGATTGTTTTGCAGAGAGCGGTTGTGTGAGTTTCTGTATGAGAAATGTTGAGGTTTCGGAGTTGGGTTAGCAGGTTTTCCTTACCTCTGTCTTTGATAGTGGAAGAAAAGGCCCAGATTTCACAAAATGATAGACAATGAGAAAATACACCTATAATTGAGATTGTCATTTGTTAATGTTTAAGGATATTTATATCATGCACTATCACCACCGGAGTGGTCACCTGGCGGATCAGAAAGGGAAAGAGGGCGGGGCAGGTCAGCAGGACCAAGCGGGAGAAGAGCAAGAGAGCCGTGATACGACACTGGCAGCATCAGCTTGGTCAACACTGTTCACCGAGCTCAAGTATCCCTTTCAGTCGGTTGCCGTCATGAGCCGCTGTGCAAGACCATGTGTGGTTTGTTATGTTGTTGCGATATAGTGAAGTGTGTGTGGTTAGTTGTGCTTTTAGGAATGGTTGTGTTTGGTTTGAGTGGCGAGGTCTATATGCAAAGGATTGAGCTTTTTAGTATGGTTGGTTAATGGCATCACTATCCAGATGTGGCGCTTGTTAAACTTCCCAATTTTATCTAGATGCGACACATGCTAATCTCCAAAATTCTATCAAGATGCGAAGTATGCAAATCTTCACAATTCCATCTAAATATGACGCAAGGTTATCTTAACAGTTCTATCTAGATGAGAGATTATCTTTGCAATTCTGTGTGGATGTGGTGCATGTTAGTCAATTCACAATACTATCCCATCCCTACATGCTCCAATGCAAACTGTGGGTGGCCAACATCATTGACAATGCACAGTGTGGTTAACGTACACAATGAGGATGGTTGCGGGATGGCTACCATGTACAAGTGTGGTAAATGCGGGGTATGGCTGATAGACATAGGGATACAGAGTGCATGGGGGCGGGGGGTAGGATAATTGGTGATGCTGCAGGTGGGTAGTCAGAGGGTTATCCAGAATGGCTAGCTAACATAATGGCTTTAGTGCAGGATATGATCAACCACTGCAGGCCCTGTTCATCACAGTAAAGCCACTAGGCACCAAGAGCGGCGTGGCAGCCCAAAGGGGAGCAGTAATGGTTGTTCCCTCTGCCTGGACAGTGTGAGAGGAGTAAATGAAAACTGCTTAAACATATTTGCTGTCTTTAATGGCTGAGGAGAGGCTGTTGGCTCTGATCAAAAATAGGTTGCACAGCAGCAATAAATGCTTTTCTGCAGCAAAGCATAAGCGTGCACTTTATTTAGACAACGAACAGATATGAGATGATGAAATTAGATTACTTTTTTTGCAATATTGTTGCGTACTTTGCTGTGTCTTCTTTTAAGTACTTTAATTACCAGTTCCTGAACCCCTGCTTTATTTATATTGCAATGATTTTATAATGTTCGGGTGAAATCACAGTGCAGGCTTTGTTTGTATTATAGTTATAGGGCCTCATTACGAGTATGGAGGCAGCCATGCCCTTGGCCTCCATACCGGGTTCCAGTACTGAGTTCTGTGAATGGGGAATTACCGGGTCATTCCAACCTTGGAGGATCCGGTATTTCCTCATTCACAAAACCAATCCCCATTTGAGCCTACATAGGGCCCGTTATTAGCTCCATGGTCCCCTCACGTTTTACCAGACGTCCTTTCCGGGTCCCACTAGGGGACCTCGTAATCAGGCATCCCGTAATGAAGGGTGCCGGTTCTGTACCGGCACCCTTCATTACGGGAGCGCAAGCCTCGTAATGAAGCCCATAGTCTTTCGCCCCTTAATCTGGAAACTGGTTTGCCGCCTCACAATTGGGAGTCTAGGGGTGCCGTGGGAGACAAAACTGGGGCAGGCTGTGAGGGAGATTGACAATGCCACTGCTGCCTACAGCTGCGTGTGTTACACTACGGATTTCAGACATGATGAACCATTCAAAGGCTTATGTCAGTAGTACAGTTACTGCTATCCCTTTGGATTAAGATGACACACAGACAGAACCAATCATGGGGTTAACCAGTCTGTGGTTCGTTCATTTTCAATCCACCAAGCTGATTGGTCAAAAAGGACTTCCTTGCACTCTTTTTTCCTGCATATCACCTGCCTGCCATGCTCCACGACTAATCTTGCCCATCAGCCCTCCCCATCAGTCAGGCCCTAACCCACCCCCACAAGAGCTGGAAATCACAGACTGAGCATTTACAATCAGGATGACCCTGTGCGCTTGTCTCAAGAGCTGGGTGTTCAGTCGCTTGCAGAACATTTTGACGTCCTCTTCAAGGCAACGTGTTGGAGGAGGTGATTTTCTTAGGTATGACACAGCAAGGGTATCGTGAGATTTTCATCCAAAACAAAAGGAAGGGCTAGCTTACACGTTGGGACACAGAGGATGCCAGACATGGGTAGTGGCCGGTTACATTTCAGCTTAGACTGACCCGCTGCATACTCCCAAGAGCCATAAGAATAACTGCCCCAATGGTCAGGGAAGTTTCCTTGCCATTTGTCAAAGGTCTGTTTATTGTGCTGGACAGGAGTTTCAACCCCCTGATGTTTGCCGGATTCCCATTCGCTATGTCTTCTGCAGGGCTGCCTAGGCCTTCGAAAGATATCCCGTCCGTGGAAAGGCCACCTTCTAGGCCTCCATGACTCAGTGTCCTGCACCGTTGTGCGAGGACCAGCCCTCTTTTGAAACTTCCCAGCAGTCCTGTTCCTCTGACTGGCTGTTCTCTGGACTGTTGCTCTAGGTCAGGCTCTGCCAGTTTTACCTCATATAATGTCCATAGGCGGCCAGTTCTTTGAATATCTATCCATGTGTCTGGGGACAGACTTGGCGTAGCAGGACTTGGAAGCAACTCGCCAGAGTGGCTTTTGTACTGGTAGTACTTTGTCCCCCAGAGTAACATGCCTGTGTGTAGTGCCTATATGTAGGGCGTCCAGTGGGTGCACGTGTGTTCTCAACGAGTGTACCCCCCTTCAGAGGAACTGCAATAGGACTCGATATTGTTCCTCTAATGCCTTTGCTGACGCTGTCTGCCTGCGTCTCCTTTCCCATTTCGTACTTCAGATTACTATATAGCGCCTTTGCACCTAGCCTGAGGAGTATGATGAATAGGAGTGCTCCTGGTGTGTGTGTGACACACTGCCAGATTGTGTGTCACAGAGCTTGTTTTGGTGGTTGTGATATACAGTCAGCTTTACCAAGGTATATGGGCACTGAATTGGGGTATGTTGGCACACACGTAGTGCAATGGTATTCAGACATTTTCAGACCAAGCCCCCTTGAGTAAAAATATTGTTTCTGGCCCCCGCCAGGGGTTGGCCCTCATAGCGGCGCCAAACGATTTCCATGGGGGTGCCAGGCTCTTTATAATATAAAAACAGTGTCTACTGCTTATATTTTCTTTTAAAAGCAGTCACCTTAAACCTAAAGTCCAGCCCTCCAGTTGGAAGACCACTGGCCTAGTGAAACTATCAGCATCACTGGTGGTGCGTGATCAGGAGCGCCTCCTTGTGGCATCAATCTTAGTGTATTCACAGAATAGTGTGGGCGAGAGTGAGGGAACACGTGTGTCTTAATTGCCAATTGCTTTTGTTGGTAGTTGAGGCCTGGTTTTAGGGAGCTTAACTATAAAGGTAGTTCTTTTAATCAGGAGCCCCTCACAGAGCGATCAAGGAAATCTAGACCCTGCAATGGTTCCTAATTTTGAGGGTCCCTTGCCTCGCCGGTTGGCTTCAATTCTACTTGTTTTGTTCACGTTATCAGAGCATCCTTTGCCATGCTTTGCTCATGGTGCCTGCATCCAGTAGGTTTGGTATTGAAATGCTGCCTCATTCCAGTGTTAATTGGCCTGTGTCGTCTTCGTGGTCGAGCCCTACCACTTGTCTGAAAACATCTAATTGTACCGTGTGTTTGTTAATCCAAAGCTGCTCTGGTGAGGTAGTCACCACCTCCCCCACACCCCCTCCTGTTTGTGTTTTTTTGTGTGTAGAACTACTTTTATATGGACCAGTCTGGTAACGACTTCTGGTTGTGTTCAGATTTTTTACATGTCTCCTGTCAGAACCAGCAATTGTATCCAGTCGTCCTGTTTCCATCCTACCTGGACTCACGTTTCCCCCATCTCATTTCAGCACGGGCCGATTACACCAACACTGTTTCAGTGAGAAATTGTGCCGAACTGGCAGTGCCAAACCGGCTCCTGCAGCGAAATTGCTGCGCCAAATCGGCCTGAGCCAAACTGGCCACGCCGAAATGTCCTGCTCCGAAGATTCAAACCTGTAAAAAGGCAAATATTGCTAGAAACAAAAAGGTGGGTCGAGTTAAAGGGGGTGAAGGAATCAGGCGAGTGTGGCGGGCGTGGGTGGTCCTTTTGTGTTGTTGGCCGTCCAGGTTATTTGTCTTGAAAATATGGTCACCCTAGATAAGGTGAAGACCTGGCCATTATTAAGAGGAAGTGTTGGTGGAACAAACTGTGTGCAGAAGTGTTATAGCTGCTGTGAAAGCTCGGCCTAGGGACTGTCTCCTTACACAACCTCATGTTTTGAGCAGTGCTTTAAATGGGCCGGCCGACCCGGCCCTCAGTACCTACAATTCTTATTTTTGAGCGTTTGAGTACCTGCACTTCGGAACGCCTGAAAGAGTACTAGTACTTAACTATCTTGTGAAGTGAAAATGAAAGCTTTTCATTTCACTTTATCACAATTTAAAGGATTAGGCTTCTGCAGCCTTTGCTGCCCTCCTCTTACATACATACAATACAGCTCCCCATGACAGAGCTCAGCACAAAAGGGGTACTTATCTCCGAGAAGCAGCAAAGAAAGAGGAAGATATTGTTTCAGGATGTGATGCAAGGACTGTTGCTGGGACTGGATTGGTTACGTGATTAAGGTCAAACTACAGGATCCTGGGGCCTTCTGGGGAGTTGTAGTTCAGGATGTCTGTAGTTTGGTGGACTTTTTTAGTTCTGTTTTTAGTTTGTATTTTTCTGAGAGTTGGAAATTGGAAAAGTAAAGTTTTGAATTTTTCTTTAATTGAGCTGCTGAGAAGTGGCATTAAAGAGTTTTAAGCATAATGCTCGCCTCCGAGTCTTTAATAGAATCAAGACTACCAGCACCATCAGCCTGGGTAATCTTCATTGTTACTGCTTTGTAGATGATACATGCAGTCTTGAACAGTATCCTGGCTTGGATTGGAAGCCAATGTATTTCATGTAGGATGGGGGAACCAATCTCTTCCTCTTTTTTTAGTTCTGATTTTAGTTTGTATTTTTCCGAGAGTTGGAAATTGGAAAAGTAAAGTTTTGAATGTTTTTGAATTGAGCTGCTGACAAGTGGCATTAAAGAGTTTCAAGCATAATGATCGCCTCCGGTCTCGACATAGAATTAGCATACAAGCGTATCTGGTGGCTAATCTCCATATATCTGGTGGAACATGCTCCTCGTGCAACAAATCGACCAACCAGTTTGAATCACATTTCGTCTGCAGAGAGAGGACCCGCAAACAATCCTTTTCTTGTCATGGATCCAACCTCTGGAACGCCAACCCGGTGTTGGCTCGGAATACCCCCCAATTCTCCAATTTCGCAAATCTCTCAAAACATGCCTCTTTGAACAACACTTAACCCAGGACTAATTCTAATGGATGCACATACCGAGCACAGATCTCGCAGTACTGCACTACTGTTTGCTAGCCCAAATGCTGGCTACCGACACTGTACAGTGCTCTGCTGTTCAACTAGGTCCGTGCTTTAAACCATAAAATTGTTTGCAGAGACCATGTTAACCTGAGCAGGGACAATGGTGGCATTCTCTCAACTGAAGATAAAATATGGCCAACTGGACAGCAAAGTTTTGAATTAATGAAGGATATACATTTGCCGATCCAAATTCACGCACTGGAGATTTCTGGGACTCCACTTGCAACACCTATAAGCCAAAACTATTGCATTAAAGTACAGATAGGGGGAGATGGCAGATGAGGAGGGACACACAGCCTGCCGGTGTTTGGTTATTTGCCCACCCATTTACTGCCCATGCTAATCCCTATGTGCCTTCCCATCCGGTTCTGGCCCCCCCCGTCCAAAACACTGCCTCATGGCAACTCGTTGTGCTTGCTGTAAGCCAGCCCTACCATCAAACTTTGCACTCAAAGAGCATGCCAGTGTTTTTTCAAAGCAGTCTTCTGAGAGTTTACAACTTAATTGGAGTTGTGAACCTGCTACTGATGTAATATAAATGTCTTTTTGGATCTGCCTTCAGCCACTCTATTTATAAGCACTCTGCGTGTCCTTCACTGAAGTCCTTTTAAGGATATACATTGGTGAAGCCAACAGTTTTGGCTTGTGTATAAGTATTAAGCATTTGCCAGGCACTGCCATTAGATACACAGGTACTCGCACCATTTTAAACATGCTTCCATTAATGGCCAGCTAACAACATCAAGGCTTTGCCTGGCAAAGGCATTTCTCCTGCCTACACACAAGTCCAAACTGTTGGCATTGCCAATGCTTGTCTCAATTTTGAATGATCTCTGAATTGAATTTGTAGATTAAGTCTACTTTGGGCCAAACCTGATGTGAAGAGTGTTGAGGACAGTCTGGTTAGCTTGGGGGAGTTTAGGAAGTGTTTTGTTTTCATCTCGGGATAGTCTTAAAATAAAGCAGCCAACAAATTCCTGGAAACTACTACAACACATTTATGCATTGTTTTCAATACGTTATTTCTTTTACCAAAATTGGCCTTTAGCTCCAATATCTTCTAGACTCTGTGAACTGGTTTGTCTTAAGTGCCTTAATGTGTGCTTGCCCAGTGCCACATTGTATAAACCAGTTGTGATCACTTTAGGAGAATGTGAAATCGGATCTAGAAATCTGATCAGCAGCTATAGGTGTGCTCCTCACAGTAGCTCGTGAGTTCACTGCTGGGGTTTAAGTGCGGATCCCACCCATTAACAGCAAGTACTCCAAAGACATTGTATTGCAAGCCTTGGGATTTAGGATGGGCTCTGACTGGTAACACGTGAGATTTTACAATATGTTACAGGCAAGGTTTGCCGTGACACACCCGGCAATAAGTGCCCGAGATGAAAAACACTGTATGCTTAGCATACCACTATATGCATCACACTACAGAGGCAGTGGCCGGTGCAGTACTCCAGCAGAAACTATGCCACTAGATGGAGAATGGCCTAGAAAATGGTTAGTCCACTCTTGAGTATTTTACTAGTTGATGTGATGCACGTAGTTTCTTTCCCAATTAATAAAAGTTAATTTAGAACACCCGTCACATAAAATACTCTGAAAGCATGCTATCCTCTTACATGCACGTGTACAATGTTAAAAGGTAATTTGCAGAGGATAGTAGATTGTGATTGTTTATGCAATAATGCAGGCGGGGAGGTATCTACATTTTTTAAGGGTACCACAGATATCATGCTCTTTGTATTTGCCTGCTTTGTGAGCTGCTCAAATGTCCGCTTGATCTCAAATTTGTTTGACTTCAGCTCAATGTGTCTCAATTTCCGCATTGCTATGCCAGTTTAACATTTGCCCATGTAAGCACATAGTCTTGCAAAATGTGCTATCCCAGTTTCATCCTGGGTAGGAAATGGCCTATTGCCAGTTAGGTATTTACTGTGGCAATAAGCCCAGAGACAGCCGGCCAATACCCCCCCAGGTAATGCCCCGGGGGCCTGTTACACGCCTGAGCGCAGCAAGGGCCTTAACAAGGCCCTGGGGGCATTACCATGGGTGGCATTGGCCCGCTGTCGATGGGTTTATAGATATTAGTACCCCGGCCCATTAGACAGTGGCAGATCTAAGGCAAAGGGGCCCCATGGGCAAAAATGAAAAAGGGCCCAGGGCGGGTGGGGCATGGAGGCGGAGCCTAGTGTGGGTGGAGTTTAACAATGATGATTTTTAAGGAAAAAAGCTTCATTTCTTTAAGTAGTTTTTTTTGTTTTCAGCTTTCAGTGTTTAGGGGTCTGACTCTAGCTGGAGGCAGCTGGTCCTCCTCGCCAGGTTTTGCTGTCTATGGTGGTAATATTGAATGATTAAGACACATCAGTGCCTTGTGTGCCTAACAGTCCCACAGCGTTGTGGTTTTATTCTGTGTTGTGTGTTCAAGACCCTAAGGCAGGGGAAGTAGGAGGGGGCAATCAGCTGCCCCTATTTTGGCTACTACACAGCAACATATATCTTACTTTCATGGCATTGAATTTGCACTTTGCCTTGTCTGCATGTTACAGGCTGCCCTTTGCTTGCTCTCAGCATAACTGAAGACTTTAAATGTGTGCTTTGCAGCAGGTTACAGACTGCCTTTGATAGCACCTAGCATCCAGCATTGTTCTCTTTTGCTCAAGTTTCATCTGCGTTAGCACCTTGCTGACAGAGCAATTACAAACTTTTTTAGTGTCAGTTTGGTGTTTCAGTTATACTCTGGCTGCCTGCCCTTGAGACCAAAGAACATTCTTATTTAAGGAATGCAAGGGTGCTACAGTGTCCAACCCCTCCCCACACCTGTAAGTAAGTGAGGGCCCATTCATATTGAAATGGGCCCCCACAAGCTCTAACAAATGTTTAGCCAGGCCCTGTGAGCGAGCACTCAAGCTGCTCTTTGTTTTTCCAATGTGCCTGATTGCCACCAAGCAGGGATGAGGGCGTGTCTGCTGTGGCTGGTGTGAAGTGATTTATACAAGGACATGGCAGGGCCCGCCCACTCTTTGTCCGTCATATAAGTGCTAAATCCGCCTCTGCCATTAGACTAGGGTACTAATAGAATTTTTTTATATTGAGCCAATCACCTTTCAGTGAAATCCCGTGGAACGCAGTGCCGGGTACTAATGCATTAAATGGACACCTGCTCATTTGACAGTGTCCCTTTAAATTATAACCCAGTCTGTCCAGTCTTGGGGATGCTGCTGTTTCTGCAGATGGAGCTGGGCAGGGTTCTCTGCTCTCGCTCCTTCACAGTGAGGGTGTGTGGCACCACCTCACTGCCTGTTATGGAGGAGCCACTTTGATCCTCCGGTTAGTCATGTGATACTGAAGAATGCCTTTTCACAGTGAGGAGGAGTTTGCTTACATTCTGCAGCATGCTGTTGAGTGTGTGTACGTGGCCCATGGAAAATATGTGCATCCTAGGCGAAATGAATGCTACCGATGAATGATGTATTATCCTTGCACCCCGTAGATCGACACGACCCTTCCACGGATCAGCATGATCCATCCACGTTCCCCTTGGGACAATGACTCCATAAACTGAACCGTGGTAGTCTTGCTCATTATGATTTTGGGTGATGTGGACATGTGTGACAAAGCTGTAGGTGTTTTTCTTATATTTTTATCTTTGTAAATCTGGTTAATGGCCTGTCACTGTAGATTGAAGAGCGGATATGTCCAGAATAATTCTTGGCAGAGCGATCCTTAATGGACAGGAAAATAATGTATCTTTTAACAAGCTATATATTTGTAAAAACAGATCCATGTTACTACGCCGGCCAAAATGCACCCCCAAACACCATCCTAGAAAGTGAATGGAAGGAGTGCAATGTAGCTGCCGTTTGTCTTGAATTGTTCATGCTGTTGCTGTTAGGGAATTGTATAGATCTATATGGTGAAGGAATTTTAAATATATAGAACTATTATGGCTTGAAAAAGCATCCCAAATGTATTCGGCACCATAGAAAAGAAACTGGACATTGTATTCAGCGCAAAAGTTTGATTAGTGGCATATATTGGCGCTATAAAAGTAAAAAAAAGAAATCTCATGAATCGGATTTTGAAGAATAAACGTTTCAAGCTTTTTCTAAAACGTATAAGGTCCCCATCAACGAGAAAGGTAACAAATTTAACATCTTGGTGGCAAGAAATGTAAAGCAATGGGCGTCAAGCTTTTCGTTTTTCTTTTTTTACCCGGTACCAGAAATCAGTAATGTATGCAAGTCACTGTATTCTACTTGGCACCAACGAAGTCATTTGGGGGTCACCAGCAGGGGCGGATTTAGCGGTCGCAAGGCATACAAACGGCGAGCGGGCCCCCCAACCCCCTTCCCTTCCTTCCCACTGAGCAATGCATCCATTAAGGTGGAGGGGCTGCCACGTTTACTATGTATAGAGGTTCCTTAGGTGTTGAGCACGGTCTTGAGTGATGCCTATGAAATGCATAATTAACGGGTTTGTGATTAGCCCTCTAGTGAATAGGCAGATTGTGGTCTCCTACCATTTACAAGGGCCCATTATCTACAAATGAGCGGCAGTTGGCGCCGCATAGCCAGGCCTTTCCCCCTGGTGCGAATGTCCACTCTGGGTGTCAATGGGTGGCGGGGCAAGTACACAACCTTTCGCGCCCACAAGGAACTTTAAGCAAAAGGCATCACCTAAAATGACGGCCATTTGCTGTTTTTCCATTTCACCTCCCAGTTTATTCCAAGAAGACCAAACGCATAATGGGCTAGAGTGAATAAATTAACACATTCCCGCAATAAAGCCCACATTATAAAAAATAGCATGTGTCCCTAAAGTTTGCCATTGTGCACTCGTGATCATGATTAACTTCGCCCACCCTAAGCTCCACCTCTTTGGCCCACACATCTTGGGCCCTTTGTCACTTGATGCCCATGGGGCCCTTTGCCTTAAATCTGCCACTGGTCACCAGAGGTGGTCGCTGCTAACGCTGCCTTCCTTTTGCTACTCATGGCACTGTCCTTGCGACTCCCTGGTTTGGCAGTCACAGGGGCAATACAAAGCAACTATCCTCAAAAGCAGTGCTTTATAGGAAAAAAAAGTGCAGGTACTCAAAACCACACTTTCGGCTCTGGTCGTTTTGGCGTGGCACCAGGTCCCTTTAGGCACCCCCTGTTTGCAAGCAATACTCAGTGAGATTACATTCTGTTCCAAGGATCAGACACTTTAGTAAAGCAGTGTATCTGAGATCTTTCACACAAACTTCCAGTTTGTTATTTATTGTGTTAAGAATGTTTGAATATCTGTATTAAATGGGACTTTCTTTTTTGAAAATCAAACTAGCAGGTCTGATGGCTGTAAACTAAGCTTTAGAATGAGTTTTATTATTGTTAGTGGTCGTTGCCTAATAAGAAATTTGGTAGGTAACACAAGCTCTGTGCGAGTTTTCTGGTGAAAATGTTCCATCACAACTCCATTTACTTTAATATTTACTTCTAAGAATAGGGACTGCTAATAACCAACATCTTTACAAAGTAATTTCCCGGGCTTTCCAAAATCAATCCCTGCTCGATCAAGATACACCAATGGTAACGGGTGAAGCCCACTTAGTGAAACAGTGTTCTGTGTCTAGTGTGCTGCGAGCACAGTAGATGCGTGTGTGCTGCGAGCACAGTAGACGCATGTTCGTTTCTCCTTTTGTTCTGCAGGCTGGGTCCCGATGGACATTATGGGCACTGCGGGTGGTGGAGAAAGGAGAAGGGAGAAGGGAGAGGGCTCTGCTTTCCCCAGCAGAGGCTGCAGGAGCCTAATCCTTTAAATTGCGATAAAGTAAAATGAAAAGCAAGCAAGTTGGCAGTAGCAGTTTTATTGATTGCTGTTACCAGTCAAGTGTTGCGCTACAAATGCGATTATTTACGCGTGGTTCTGAGGTGTTAGCGCGCGCAGCGGAGTGTTGAGCAGCGAAGTTTAGGGAGCGCAGAGAGTTGGGCAGGAGAGCACTGGGGCAGCGTGTCATCTTGCTCGCGCTCAGGTGACCCGTGCTCTCCCCGTCAGGTAAGACATCTATCCTAGAAGTGGGGCTTTTCGTGACCGCGTATGCGGTTTAGAGTAAGGGACCCACAAGTACTCCCGATCACGTGACGGGAACTTGTCCCGCACATGCGTGATCGGGAATTTCGTCATTTATACGAGTGCGGACTGCAGCAATGTCTCTAGCCCACACGGCCTCCTATTTCATTGGGATTTAGCGCAGAGCCGCTTTCTTCTGGCTCCCTGAGGCACACCATATTAATACAGAAAAAAAACAAGAAAAAAGTGAGATCTTTGCATTATAAAAGAGACTGACTGGGGACATTCTCCATTCATGGCTGGGATGGAGGAGAGCACCACTCCTGAATTCAGTGAGGAGGAGTGGGAGGGCGATAAGGATCTCTCCCTCAGCTTTAAGAGGGTCCTAGGTGACTCTATGGCGGTAGCTGTGTCTCAGGGTGTTAAACCCATTCAAGAGCGCTTGGCGGCGCTAGAGTCCCTTATATCAACTAAAGTCTCTGAAAGAAGGAAAAAGGATCTCCGTCCTGGTGAGGGAACCTCGCAGGGACCAAAGAAGAAAAAATTGAAAGCGCTAAAGGGGGTGGATAAGACCCGGAAGAGCCCCCACTCTTCTACCCCCAGGGTCAGATGTCAGGGAATCAGATCAAGCCCAGAGAGGTAGCCAGACCCTTTGATAAGTTGAAGGAAGCTTTTCTAAGGGAGAAGGCTGTGCCGAGCCTCATACCCCCGCCCCAGGGGTGTTAAATATAGGGGACGCCGAGGAAGGCGACAGCTCCTCGAATGCAGAGGAGGAGGAGGTCGAGGAAGAAGAGATTATGGAAGAGGATGGAGTGGGCAGACAACACAAGAGACCCAAGAGTCCGCACGAGGATGATATGGAGGATGTGTTTGATCCGGACAGTATCAGACACCCTAAATCCACAGAGTGGAACCCCCTCCCCAAGAGTGGCCCGTTATATGGCGCAACGGATTCGAAAGCCCTTAGAAAGGGAAGTGCGCTTCAGAATGAGGGCAGAGTGTCCCAGAGCTTCCTGGCAAAGTTATGGAAACACCAGAATTGGACGCCAAGATGGTCACCTTCATTACTAAGGCGAAGGATGTCAGGAAGGGAGTTGACCAAGCCTGGAGGTCCTGCCAGGACAAGCTGTTAGACGTGGCTGGTCCTCTAGCTAAGATTATGGACCTGGTGGAGAGGTCCAGGGATACCGGAGAGCCGGTAGAACCGCAGACTTTGGCTAATTGTGTGCAGAGGGCCGTCTGTTTTTAGGTAACGCCAGCTGTGCGATTTCAGCTGAAAGGCGCCGCAGCCTCTTGCTAAAGATTGACAGCAAGTTAGGGGACCTTGCTAGTTACGAGGTTGGCGGAGCGGCTAAAGGTATGCCTTTTGGTGAAGCTTTCGCTAAGGAGATGTCCCGATTCGTCGGGACCTAGACAGCACTCGAAAAAGCCCAGTCAAGCATCTGTAAAATATTTCCCAGGTGCTTTTTTGCCGGGACCGGTCGCCTCAGAGGCCGAGCGGCCGGTCGTGCTTTCACAAGACGGCCTCAGGGATCCAGGACCCAGTATTGGGAGAACCGGCCACAAGATGTCTTTTTTTCCCACAAGAGGCAGAGGTTTCCGGGGAAGGAGAGGCCGGGGAAATTTCCGGCAGCAGAGTTCAGCCGGCGGTAAATGCACAGAGCGAGGAATACCCCAGGGTGGGGGGGGGGGTGTACGGCTTTGCATGTAAACAAGTGGCGCGAATTATCAAAAGATGTTTGGGTATTACACGCAGTAGTAGGTCTGAGCCTAGAGTTTGTAAATTCTCCCCAGCAGGCCCGTATGCCAGCGAGCATACACATGTCAAAGGACAAGGAGTTGCTTCTGCAGAAGGAGTTGCTAGCTCTAGTGCGCAAAGGAGCAATAGAAAAGTGTTCCGACGGAAGTCAGGGTTTTTACAGCAATATGTTTCTGGTCCACAGGAAAGGGAAGTTGAGACCAGTGATAAATCTGAAGGAGTTGAATGGATGGCTAGTTTACAGACATTTCAAGATGGAGGGTATCCACCTCCTCAGAGACATGTTGCACAAGGGAGATTGGGTAGCGAGATTGGATCGGAAGGATGCATATCTGACCATTCCGGTGGCTCAGGAATTCAGGGACTATCTCGGGTTCAGATGGAAGGGTCAGAGTTGGCATTTCACGTGTCTGCCGTTCGGCCTAGCCTCGGCCCCATGGGCCTTTACGAAAATCATGAGGCCTGTGGCGGAGGAGATCAGGAACTGGGGTATCAGAATAATAATATACTTGGACAATATCTTAGTGTTCGGTCAGAGCAAGGCGGCATTGGAAGCACAGGTCCAATGGGTATCCAAGCTCCCTCGGATTTCTGATAAACCGAGAGAAATCGGAACCCAGTTCGAAGCAATGTATGGAATTCCTGGGATTTATGATAGATACTAGAAAAGCCACGTTGGAACTGCTGCAACACAAATTGAAAGGTATAAAGAAAGAATGGAGGACCGTTTTGGAGAGATGACATATTTCGCTTCGGAGTCTAGCTCGGATAGTGGGACTCTTGGCAGCATCCATTCAGGCTATTTTTCCGGGCCCTTCATTACAGGGCGCTCCAGAGACTGAAGATCAGGCATTTACAGGGGGGAGTGAAGTATCACCAGTTAGTGCCATTAGACAACGAAGGAAGAGCCGAGCTGCAGTGGTGGCTAGGGAACATGGAGGCATGGAACAGCAGAGCATTTTCGGGTACGTGCCGGAGATAAATATAGAGTCAGATGCAAGCAGGTTAGGCTGGGGCGCCAGGTGCGGACAGTTGCAGACGGGAGGGAGGTGGTCAGAGGAAGAGCTGAAACTTCATATAAATTGCTTAGAGCAGTTAGCCGGGTCATTTGCGGTAAACACTCTCGCCAAGGACAAAGTGAATTGTTGCATACTGCTGAGAATGGACAATATCTCAGCAGTGAAGTATATAAACAAGTTAGGAGGAACAAGATCAAAATTGCTAGCAGAACTGGCAAAGGATTTCTGGCATTATTGGCTTCAGAGGAAAACAGATCAGTATCTTCTGGGAAAGCAGAACGTGATTGCAGACTGGAACTCCAGGTCTCTGGTAGATTCCAGCAATTGGATGTTGAGCAGGCACATTTTTGATCGGCTGCAGGAGATCTGGGGCCGGGTGGAAATAGATCTCTTTGCCTCCAGGTTGAACAATCAAGTTCGCACGTTTTACA
Source organism: Ambystoma mexicanum (assembly GCF_040938575.1). Lineage (NCBI taxonomy): Eukaryota > Metazoa > Chordata > Amphibia > Caudata > Ambystomatidae > Ambystoma > Ambystoma mexicanum. Next base: position 905,962,145 of record NC_090922.1, read on the forward strand.
GCTGGAGGCTGGATCCCGAAGTGGTAGAGACAGATGCATTTCTACACAGTTGGGCAGGAACCCTTTGTTATGCCTTTCCCCCGTTCATAACTTTGATGAGAGTGTTGGCGAAGGTCTGTCGGGAATGGGCAGAAATGGTTCTAGTGGTGCCGTTCTGGAAATCGCAAGTGTGGTTTCCGGTTCTGATGGAACTTTTCTCGTATTTTCCGAGGCCGATTCCGGAGGAAGCGGATCTTCTATGCAGCGCAGGAGGTCAAGTACATCCCTTAGTCCAGACAGGGGCCCTGCAGTTGTTGGCTTGCAGAATTTCAGGAGACGATGGGAGTTGCCGGGTCTTTCGAAAGAAGCTGCAGAACGTATCAATGAATCATGGGCCCGAAAGAAGCTGCAGAACGTATCAATGAATCATGGGCCCCTTTCACGTTCATGAGCTATGATACAGCTTGGGCAAAGTGGGAGCAATGGTGTGAACAGCAATGTGTTCATCCCGTTTCGGCTCCTGTAGTGCATGTGTGACATTTTTTGGCGGAAGCGTCTCGCAGAGAACAAGCCTTTCGTACGCTGGGAGTATATAGGTCGGCAATTTCAGCAGGACATGAGAATTATGAAGGTCGTCCGATCGGGGAGCATCCAGCGGTTGTTAGGTTATTGAAGGGGGATCAAGGTGTGCAAGCCTCCAGTTCCCAGATATTCTGTTTTGTGGGATGCGGAGGTAAATTTTCGACTTTTTTTTTTAGCAGTGGCCAGATAACAAGTTTTTGTCAATTCAGCGGCTGTCTGGCAAGCTTGCTATGCTTTTGTGTTTGGTATCATGCAGGAGAGTGTCTGATGTGAAAGCCTTAGGAGGTTGATGGGAAGATTTTCTATCCAGACGGAATAGCATTTCAGATTGTACAGAGAACTAAAAGTGCATCTTCAGTGATTTCATACCCCTATTTTCCAGATGAACCTAAATTGTGTTTAGCACGTTGTATCAAGGAGTATGAGAGAGTGACTGCGAGTTTTAGGCCTCCAGGAGTGCAACAACTATTGATAGCGCGTAGGAAGCCATTTCATGCGATAGCGACAGCCACCATTGGTAGATGGGTGAGAGAAGTCACGCGCTGCGCTGGTAGAGTTCTGAGTTGTTTTGGGGCTCCCTCAGTCAGGGGAGCTATGGCTTCTAGAGCTTTTACTGCAGGGGTGTCATTGCATGATATTTTGAAGGCAGCTGACTGGTCTTCGGAATCTACTTTTAAGACCTTTTACTTTAAACCAGTCTCTAATGTGGCCAACCTAGTGTTGGGGAGCTTTGAACGAGCATAATGATCCCCTTCGGTCTTGACATAGAATGAAGATTACCAGGCTGATAGCGCTGGTAGTCTTGATTATATTAAACACTCGGAGGCAAGCATTATCCCTCCCACATACGCAGAGCAATGGAAGAAATGTGATTAGTTCTTGTAATACGTTTGTTTCTGGAAGTGTATTATTCTCTTTGATGTATTCAATGAAGTATCTGAGTCTGCGTATTACCTCCCTAATGATGTGTTTTTGATTTAATTCTAGGAGAAGTCCAGACTACCTGAGGGAGTTAGATGTCTTGACTAGGAAGCCGGAGCAAGGAAGCGAGCAGAGGTTGATGACTTTCAGAGGAGTTACTGTTCCACATTGGAAAGTTCAGGAATTTCGGTTGCTTTTTATACCACATCAACGAAAGAGGAATAGATTGGTTCAGGATGTGATGCAAGGGCTGTTGCTGGGACTGGATTGGTTACGTGATTCAAGTCAAACTACAGGATCCTGGAGACTTCTGGGGAGTTGTAGTTCAGGATGTCTGTAGTTTGGTGGACTTTTTTAGTTCTGTTTTTAGTTTGTATTTTTCTGAGAGTTGGAAATTGGAAAAGTAAAGTTTTGATTTTTTTTTTAATTGAGCTGCTGAGAAGTGGCATTAAAGAGTTTTAAGCATAATGCTCGCCTCCGAGTCTTTAATAGAATCAAGACTACCAGCGCCATCAACCTGGGTAATCTTCATTGTTATTGCTTTGTAGACGATACATGCAGTCTTGAACAGTATCCTGGCTTGGATTGGAAGCCAATGTATTTCATGTAGGATGGGGGAAATTCGGCCAAATTTCCGTGCTCCCGTAATAAGACATGCTGCAGCATGGTGGGCTGCTTTTAGGGAAGTCAAGCTAGCAGCTGGGAGCCCTGTCGGGAGAGCATTTCCCCCATCGATGTGCAAGACCATAAGGGCCTGCACTACGGTCCGGCAGTCCTGCGGCGGGATGAAGAGTTTGATATTTCAAAGGGTAGAGATTCCGAGCCAGGCTATTTAGGCGTTATTGGCTTTGTGTTTCTGGAAGGACAGATTGCAGTCAATGGTGAAGCATAAGGATTTTGCGAGTCAGAGTTGTGTATGAAATGCTTTCAGGCACAGATCATTGAGCCATTGTTGGACAAGTTGTTTTTTAGCAGGGGGGACCGAAGAGGACAAATTCATTATTGCATGCGGTAGGCAGTCGACATCCAGGACTGATGATGCCTGGGTAATCGCAGGGATGAATGGTGTCCTGTGTGCTATTTACTCTCATGTACAACTGAGTATTGTTGGGTGTCCTGACCCACGTTTGGACTATTATGCTGCAACATTTGGTGCTGTGGGCTTAGAAAATACAAGATGGCCGAAAAAGCCCACATTGCGCCAGAATCCAGGAAAATCGCACAGTTTTGGCGCACACCAAGATGTTCCCCTGACCTGCCACCCACCAGTGCGAGCGTAAGGGGCCAGGAGTGCCATGAGTGAAATGTGTGCCAAAGGAAAAACAGCAGTGCCGGTGGCTCAAAAAGCGCTTTGAAATCACCTTTGTTTCTCTGAAATGCAAGCTAAAAATGCCTATTTTAAACATTGCAAGATATTCAAAAATCTCAATGAACACCAGCAGACATTTGGCAGAAGGTAGGCTTGTGTGCATACAAAATCTGGAAAGAGCCCAAAATAATGTTCATAATGAAACTGGCTGAGCTGTGGATGTCAGCAGCTGAAGTGAAATTGGACTTAAAGTCACTAAAATCGAAATGTTTAAAATAAACGAGTGACCTACTGTTGAGTGTCATAGTTTGCAACTGTTAAATGTCATAGTTTTGAACTTAGAATCAGTGTTCTAGCTGCATGTGTAAAAATTGTAAGTTTGTTTTGAATGAAGAAAAACTGGGAACAAAAGTGACATTTGGCTGAAGCCTGGCTTGAAGAGATTGAATTCTGCCTGGCAACTACCCCCGACAGGAGTTGAAACTTGCTCAGCCACTCTTCCCAGGCCTGGCCTGCATTCTCCTGCCCTCGCCAAAGGGAGATGACACCTCTCTGATTGGATTAGAGGAGGAGCACCTGGGGATAACGGGAAACTGAACAAAGCACTGTCTTGGGCTCGGGCAAATGTTATATTGGGGGAGGTCGTAAAATAGCTTCCTCTTGGGAGAAGTGGGAGGAGAAGTGCCTCTGTGAGCAAGCTGAACTTGGGGAAAGTGGATAAACCAGAAATTCCACCATGTGCTTTGGAAAACCACACCCCTTTGGGGCCAGAGCATAATTTTAAAAAGATGGATAATTCATAGTGCGGACTTGTAAAAATTATATAAATAATATCATGCGTGTGATTTTTCTGTGCACATTTTAAGAGGTGTTAGAACTCTGTACCATGTTCTGAGGCAAAACCCCATGAATTATGGAGATTGCAGACACGGGGTTCACGCTAGAAAAATGAAAATTTACTGGAATATGTGTAGAAAGGCGGTGTACATTTGTGCCATTTTTGGTAAACGTCCGATATTGGTAAACCAACTAAAAACAAAAATAAGTTGTCATTTTTTAATGCAAGCTCTTAGGAAGATCAGAGTTGAACAAGAATGTACCTTAAGTCATCAGCAATCTGTACATGTAACCACAAGGGGAGTGTTCTTTCTGTATGCCATAAAGATGACTCACTCTGACTCACTGCCCCCTTCTCAAATCAGGTCAAAGAGAAATCCTTGACCTATCAAATCGTGAGTGGGTTGGGCAAAGAAAGTTAGCATCCACACCCATTTTCAAAAGACATAAAAAGCCACTGGAACCCAGGCAGGAATATTCACTTTCCACTTTCTTGCGGGATGCTTTGCCGGGAGACTCCAGACTTCAAATCCGTCAATCTCCAGAGACCAGAACTTTGAATCCAGACTCCAGAACTTGTAGCAGAGAGGCCTGAATCCACAAGCTGAATTCTTTTTCAGCAGGCCTCCAAATCATTTGCAAACTATTCAACAGCCAGGCGAGCTGTTTGAATTCTTTGCCAAGAACTTTTGCCAGAACCGATAGCAGAAACACCCAGAAAGCAGGGCTGTATCCAGAACCGCAGACCGGACCCAGACCAGATCGCTGTGAGCAGAACCAAAGATATGGAACCAGAGAACCAGTACCAGAAACCGCCCAGAAGTCCAGTCCAACCTGACCAGATCCGTTACGAAGTCGCATTCCTGTCCAAAATATAGTGTGATTACTCAGCCAGAACTATGCAAAACCAATCTCTTAGTTTAAAATAATCTAATTGAAACTATTTTCACCTATTGAGAACTGCATCATAGAAATCGTGTCCCTCCTGTTGATTCAAAGCTGCAAAATAGTCATCTGTCATTCTGAGCTTTACTTTTATTTTGAGAATCTACCTTCACAAAATTGTCTGTAGCTCTTGAACCGTTTGTGATAGAAGCGTGACTTATTTTAAAGCTGAGATTCTAAGCTTTCCAACAAGCTCTGAACCGACTTGCTACTCCTTATGCTTCCTCCGTAATTGCGCTCGACGCACGCGACTAAATTGCCGCAATTTGACATTTTGCTTCATTCCAGCCACGTGTAAAAACATTTGTCTTTTGCTTCCATTACGCAATTCCGTTTTCAACCTGGTAACCATCCCTGAATCATTGATAGGGCTGGCCTGAACTGATTTAAAGTATCCCTCACTCACCCTGAACCTCTAGAGGGAATTAAAGTAATTTTTAGCATATTTTTCCCTTCTTTGCATACCACCTTTAAACTACTTTGCCTGTGTTTAAAATCATCCCTGTTGCTCTCAGCTTGCTAGGGGGGAACTGAATTCGTATTGTACTGTGATTGTATTCCTGAAGACTGTGCGTGTTACTTTCACCTCCTTACATTGCATAGAGGGGGGGTGAATTGCCAAAAGGGGAAAGTGATTATATTATGTTTTGCTGAAATCATATCAAGTTTATTCCTGTGTTGCTTCTTTTCCACCTTGCATTTCCTTGTACCATATAAAGCACTCAGCTACCTTATCCTCTATACTACTCCTAAGTAATTAAACCAGTGTGCTAGCATATCATCATCCATTGTTGATCACTCACTGTCATATGTCTAAGTATGATATCAAATATTAATTTATTATACACGTGTGATATCTATCTATTCTTTAATTTTTCAAATAAACCTTTTTAATTTGCAAAACAAACCTACTTCTTGGCTCAGTGGGATTCTAAGAGAGGGGCGTTATATAAGGGTTTATCATCCAGAGTATAACTTGTCATAAAAACATATAAATAAGGGCTTTCCTTGGGCGTCCCAGACGAGGCACTGACTTAGTGGGATTGCTGAATTGAAGTCACTTAACAGTATCGTCTGCTTATTGTTGGATGGCTATATTGGTATCTTTGAGGAGAGTGACCAGAGGCTCCATGTAAAGGTTAAAAAGGACAGGTGAGAGGACAGAGTCTTGGGCGACTCCACAGGAGACCTGCAGTCGGTTAAATCGCAACAAGTTCATCTGGACAGCCTGGTGTCTGCCTGAGAGGTAGGAGGTAAAGCAATTCAGGGCAGTGCCAGAGAATACCATCCTGTCAGCAAGGAGGGAGAGAAGGATGCAGTGGTTGATGGTGTCGAATGCAGCCCAGAGGTCAGGGAGAATGAGGAGGCATAAGTCTCCCTTATCCATGATCCCTTTTTCTGGCCATTCAATTTACTGGAACTTACTGTGAGGGGCATCTCCAGGTTGATGGGTCTACTTTGCCATGGCCTTCCATGCAAGACCTTCATTTATCTGTACACCCTTCTGCTACCCTGCCTTGTCCCTAGGCATATGACAGCACTACATGGGGCACTGTATAATTGAACATCTGGCACGTTCTGAAGAGTCCCTTATGTGCAACACTATCTGCGCCTATGGTGATAGTACAGGACCATATATTGACTCAGCCAGGCCTTTGATGAACATAGCTAGGACTTAGGTCTTACCTGGGTATCTGATGGCAGTAAATGGCCATGAGAAGCAGCTCCTGACCCTAGATGTCTACCATTCCACACTGTTCTCCTGTGAGACTTCCCCATCTGCCTAACCACTATAGTCTTTCTAATTCTCCTTCCCTCATGTTTGCAATCACATCCCATCCCTCTTTGGAGGGTTGCTCCCTATGCGCCTTTCTTAGTACCCGTGGACATAACTACACTTCTTTGCACACTGGGGGAGTAAAGGGGCATATCATGGCCTGGTCTATGTGGATAGCAATAACTGCACATTATGGCAATACCTGGCCTAGAATGGGAGCACACAAGTAAATGATGGCACTACCTTCCACACAGCAAAACTCCCTGTTAATACCTAGCATCTGTATTACCTCACTATTTAATGGCATTATCTGGCCATTTGTTGCAAGTTCCTGGCTCAATGATGGTAGCGCGCAGACATAAAAGAAGGCACCTATTCATATGATGGGCAACACCGGGATTGAAACCAGATTTAGGATGGGACCATATATGGTCATAATGCTGACCTTTGCCATAAGGATAAATACTCCCTGAACTCGCAAATGGGGTCCCCAATATGCTCCGAAGTGCTCTTTACCGTATGCACCTTCCCTACGTTCCTTCCAAAGTTCTCTGCAGGATGGTTTAGTCTGCACCGCTTATCCCTGGGCCTCAAACAGAGAAAATGGCACATGTGGCAATGGATAGAACAAAAGCTGGCTGGACTATTAGGGTTGGGTTCAAGGGTGAGATAGTGGTAAGAATATGGGTCAGAAAAGAAGGATGTTCACAACGGGAGGGTTCTCATCCTCTATTGACAAGGGAAGAGAGTAGTCTAAGGAGGAGTAAAAGTAACAGTGAATGTATGGTGAAGTGAATGCAGAACAAGTGTAGACATACATTCCACTATACAAGGTTAGAGCCATTTGTTTTATGAGAGCTTCGACTTTTTCAAGAAATTATTCACGGTGTAGGATGCCTGGTTTATAACAAAAAAAAAAAAGATCAAAAAGGTAATGTACTTTATATTTACATTGCTGAAAATTCCTTGCTAGCTTGGGGAATTATTTTTTTTAAAAAACATACCTCATCATCAAAGGCTGGATTGGTCCGGCCAGACAGGACAGCAGGATTTATTTGAACCTGCTGATCTTCAATTACACACAAATAGGCATCATCTTCACCCTGGAAAAACAATATACTGTAAAAGGACCTAGAAAATAGTTTAACAAACATTTCTAAAAAATACATTTTTGTACTTCTCCACTCGAGTTTTACACCAGAACTCGTATCAAAAGCTACTAGTGCTTTCACATTCACCCATTAAGGACAATGTGTAAACAAATATGTTTTTGTTTTTAGTCTTGCAATAGTGGAAGAGGACTATGTGAATGGTTTATTTGCACCCGCTAGGTGATGTAACCTGGCATCAAGGTCAATCAGTGAGCTTAGAATGCTTTTTACATCCTGCTAGATTACAGGCTGCACTCAGAGCCCCATGAAGTGATGAAGGCTGCCAACTTCCCTCCCAGGATCTGGCCCTGGTTATTCCATCTGCCCTGCAACACTTACACCCCACCCACCTCCAACGACCCATTTTTCCATCCACTTCCCCAGTTTCCCGTACCTCTGTGTTCCTTCCTTCTGCACTCATTGGCTATCCTCTCCACTCCTGGCCCACCTCATGCTGGTACCAACGGCCAACATGGAACTAGAGAAGAAACTTCCTTCTTCCGTTTTGCATGGGAGTCATTTTGTTCTATAATTTTCTTTACAAATGGGAGAAACCACTGTGCCATTTGACAACTTAAAAAATGTTAGTGGCACCCTGGAAAGCATGCCTGGGTGCAAGTAGCTAGAACTCCCTCAGTGGGGGACATTTCCGCAAGGTAATGGCACTGTGGCCCAAAGTAAGGCCTTTGTTTTGCTCAGGCTGGTTATTTAGGACCCATGATACTACGAGGCGGTAAAGACCACACCTCTATCCCCAAACCTCAGGGGTTTTGGCTCAATATAAACAAAGAAAACACAAGAGAAACTTCTGTACTCATCTGTTGCGCACACTAACGTACCAACCCTTGCAAACTCCCACTTTAGGTCAGCCTTTTAAACTGTACCATACAGTACCATTTAATACCATACGTGCTAGGGAGAAGAAATCTGGAAGGATAGGATTCAACTTAACAAGGTGAGCATAAGCAAGAAGTCACCCTGTTACTTGCCAAGTCAGCACAGAATCCGTAGTCGCCAGGCAGTGCCCAGATTGGCTCGCAGGTACTCATTTGGTGCAGACTCCCCAAGTAGTATCATCACAGGAGGACATTGCGCCTTTGCATCAGTCTGTCCTCTTCTCTGAGAGTCCTTGTGAAGGGCATGCAGTAAAGGGACAATTACTGTTTGCAGCAGGTACCCCCAGGCCAGCCATTCTGCCCCATTTGTAGTTTGTTATTACACCTTCTCAGCTTGACATTATGTACTAGATGTCAAACTCACTTGTTAACTGGTATTGATATTTCAATCTCAGAGCATATCTGCCCTAATGTACCCTTCCTCGTATTGCAGAGGAAAAGCTTGACACATATGCCTATTATCGCCTGCAGGGTTCTTAATTTACCAGCTGTCAACTTTGGTGTATGGAATGTCACATCAGTTGTGAACAAAACGGACCTTTATATAGCTCTAGATCCATCTGAAGTTTCATGTTCTTAGCATCAAAGGCACCTGGATAATATAGTTTGATTCTCGTTGAATTACTGCTTTTATACTCAAAGCTCATTTGAGGTCATAACCTTACCCAAAAACCAAACAAATTAAATACACTTTTGTTATAATCCGCCACCTGGTTAACTCCTGTACGAAAGCGGCTACACTTTGTACATGTAGAAGACATCCAACATCGCCTCGAATGCTAAGTCGCTTGGCTCCAAACTGCACTCTACACTAGACCTTTATCAACACATTAAAAACATTGTAAGATGTTCACCGTCGGTGACGGCGGCTGCAAAAGAAAACACTACAATTCCGAGAATGATTGCACAACATTGTCCTAACAAAATGCAGACGTGCACCACTCGTCGTAAAGATCAAAGCCGAACTAATCGCCTTGCTGCGGTTTGTTTTCCTAGTGTCTTCTTTTTTTAAATTGTAGCGGATAACATGGGTCTATTTCTAAAACTAAACTTACTCGACTTAATCAGAACAGGCAAGAAATACATCAAAGAAATCATTGAATGTAAAAGGGCACAGTGAGTTTGCCGGCAATTATACGAATACAATACGAACCATCCATTGGTCGTGTGACAACGCGAAAGAGATGTAGCCCTCCCCCGGGCCACTCATTTCAATCAGCGCGGAATCCTCTTCTGCTTTAAAGGAGAGGAAGAAACACTTCGGGTCCGTCTGCGGGTCACAGGCTGAAGGGTTAGTTACACAGAATTTAGAAACGCCACATCCTGTAGAATTAAACTAGAGGAAAAAAAGGCAGACAATTAGAGAGGTGGAACAGACCAACTATTGTTTTAAAGGGAACGAGACGCATGCATTTCACGAAACCAATGGGTAGCAGAACAAAAGGTCATTACAAGAAACCGAATGGAAATCAGTCTAAAAAATGCTGTAATTAACATTCAAATTCCAATATAAAAGAATAAGAACCTTTCTTCTCCAGTTGGGACAGATAGTATTTTCAAACATGAAAACCCTCACATCTCCCTTTACAGGTGGCTGGATTTTAATAATACTAATGTCAAGTCGGCGCTCCACTGATGCATTCAAAATATAGGTCTGTGAAGGCCAACTACTTGCAAATTGTAAGGCAACGCAAATGTCTATCATTAGATGAGGCTGTGAAGCGATGCGGGCGCGCAAGCTGCGGCAGAGAGGTACCCCAAGTTCTCTCTAGTAGGGCTGGGGACGGATAACGCTTTCCCAGAGGAATAGCAACTCCCAGGAACGGACACTTCTGTGCAGCATACCAAGATTTTACATTGCGTATTTTTTCTTTACTAGCCTGATCGCTGTGGAAAACATCCTAACATTAAGGTGGGAACAAAAGCTCTCTACAAACACGTTTTAGCCGCTGTTCCGACACACGCCTCCATTCACATACAGCAGCATCACACTCACTCCGCCCATGGGGGCTGGATGGTAGCATCAGTGGCCCACAGCACTCTCATCCTAAGCAACATACGTGCCTGCAACGGAGTAGCTGAAGCAAGGACGCAGTACCCTCCAGCCCAGCTTCATGTCAGTCCCCAACTATGTTCAGCCATCTGCAAACACTTCACAGGAAGGGCACTATTGTCATCTGAAGGCAAGAATATAGCCGTGACATCCACGTCTGCCTGTGCTCTGTGGTCTACATTTCCATCTTCACTACAGATACTGGACCAGTTAGTGTTGTTTAGGATTGGGAGCATCAGCAGACTATCCAGGAAAAACACTGGCAGCCTAGCCTACCTTCTGCCCACGGCATGGGTGCACGGTGGCCGAAAAGTGGCCCTGTAAATGTTTGTCAAAGCGCCCCACATTACACTGGGCATGCAAGCCCAAACCATCGAAATAGGGCTTAGGGGTTTCCCCACAAAGTTATGTGGAAGAAAGGAGTTCAAATACTGAATTTTAAAGCACACTTGCCTCTCTCTATATGCAAAAATGACATAGCAGGGAAAACATACTGGACATATAATAACACATTGTTTATTTCGAAGGGACATGAGGAGAGATGAAAGGAAGTGGCCGGTGTGAAGGCCTGAGAAGAGAAAAATAAAACAGCAGAGGCTCAATGGCAAAAACGCCAGTTCCCTACAGGCCAGTGCACCGCTGGGCCAAGGGTAGGATTGGCCCATAAATTGGGTTCTGTGCGATCATTTCGGGATGAAACGCATGTAAATAGAGTAGGGCTATCAAATCCTGGAGTTGAAGCACTATAGCAGTGCAATGGTCGAGTTGCCACTTTGAACACAGTGAATGGCCAAAGATATTTAGTGTAATTGAACATAAAGGGAGCTGAAAGCACAAATAACGATGCTTTCCAGGCAAAATAATGTTGGCGCTATAACGTTACGGGTGGGAGGTCCTTGCTGCGTGAAGTGTGCAATCAGTATTTTTAAACTTTAGATTTTATCTAAAAGCCATATTATGAATCCTGCTGATTTCAAAATCAATTGCGTTGCACCCACCGAACCCACATAAAATGTACAGCAACACTAAACGACGCTGCCAACAAACAGAGCCCTCGTTCGGGTCAATGTCACAATCCATGGACACATCCAAAGTCACAAACTGCTTAGCTATTAATACAATCTCCAAAATGAGGACGCTGGCGGCACCACCCTGAACCTAGCCTGCCTGCAGATCACGTCAAGGGCAGTATACAAATGTCAATGGCATAAAAGGAGGTTTCACTACAAGGACTGGCATTCACACCGATGGTGGTCTGCCTGGTCTTGCTTCCCAGACAGACACTGCCACCCGAGCTATCCTCCCAGCCCATCATACAGTAAAATGGTAGTATGGTCAATGGGGGGAAAAAATATCGCGCAGGAAGGCAGAACATGAACACAAACACAAAAAAAAGATGGAACTGGGTGTTGTTGGATGGCTTAATGGAAATGTCAAGGCTAAACTCATCAATTTTATATAGAAAGAAATTATTTGAAGAACAGACTAATTCAGTAGAGTGGAGTTGAAAGGTGGGAACTGGTAAAGGGGTACAACAATGCCTTAAGTCAGCTAGCGGCAGATCCACCTGGAGTTGAAAAATGTTTTTTTTAACCCGGAGCCCAAGAATGAGCAAAATGATTAGCATGGGTGCAGGACTTGTGCAAAGCATGCATCATTTACCAAATGAAACAGCACTCCACTCAGAGGGCCTCACAGTGCACCAGGCAGTAGATGGGCTGGTATGACCAACAGAGGCACAACATGGGAGCAAGATCTTAAGTAACAGGCTACATATAGAAGGTGGTTTTGGAGGCAACTGTGAGCTGGTGTCAAAGGGAAGAGCAGGAAATCGCAAAAGCTGATTTTATCCGACAAAAGCCAGTACTACTCAGCATTTGCTATTTTGTTAGCTGCAGATTGCGTGGACCTATGTGTATGGTTCCATCCCTTTTGTCATTTGTTTTACCGAGTTGTATGTACATTTTCCTGACGCTTATGGTGGAATGCTCTCCATACACCACTAGACATTTATACTTTTTCTTCCTTTTATTAATCTGCTAAAAAAAAATGCCATTTCTCATTTCAGGGAATTTTATCAAACTGTATACCTCCATTTGTCCCAAAAAAAACATTACGTGTACTTTAAGTTTGTCATTTTATGACGTGGAGCTAAGGGAGGATGGGAGCTGCTATATCAAGGTCCGGTTTCCACATAAACCATCACACCGACGAAGGCTGATGGGCCTACCTTTTGCAATGGCACTGCAAACTGAAAAACGACGGCCTGGAGGGTTGCCATAAGCAAGGAAAGTGGTTAGGCTGAATTCAAAACCTCCTAGCAATTAACGTATAGTTTTGCTACAGTTTTAACTTGCCCAACCTTAACTAAGGCGCCAAGGAATCACAAAGTTAGGAGCCGGGAGTTCAAAACGGTCTGCAAATTTCACACAGCAGCAACCTCTTTGGTGCAAGCACTATGCCACAGTACTAAGGGAAAAACGGCTTACATCGAGAACCCACCCCCCCCCCCCCCCCAAAAAAACAGGCATGTTGAATTTGTGTGGCGCTTTGACTGCAGATCAGCACATTAGAAGAACGTCAGGCGGTTAACCTGCATGACGCCAGGACCAACTTGGATACAAGCTTAGCCCAGTAATGTTCGTTCCTCAGACCCAGAGAAAGCATGCTGCGATGACGGAGTAGATTAAGATGGCCTTGAAAAAAAAGCCCTGGAATACGCACCGTCAATGGAAAACAACTTGTATGCGAAGAAAATCCACTATACGATGTCAGAGAAACAAATCTCCCGTGTTGGGTAGTGTAGAAAAAGACGAAGCGCTTCATGGTCTTGCAATACAATGTACAGAGATATAGGTTTACTTAACCAGACAAATCTCGCAACAACCCGACCCACCCAATCTCCAACTTTATAAATTATGACCCAGTGACCGAAGCAAAACTCAAAGACACGCTAACAATAGGCCAATGCCCAGTGCCTGAGAGGTGGTCTGCCTCCGTGGTCCCGCCTCCGCCAGACTAACCATCATTCATCGATGCTGAGGTCTCCCGCTCAAATGACAATCAAAACCACCAGTCTCCATATTCCCCATGCCAGTACTTTTTCACCCAAGTAAACCTTCAGTTCATATGTCCATAGCATGTGACACCTCTGGTGCCTTGTACAGAAATGCTGCATCATCAGCTTCTGTATTTCATTCACATCGAAGCACTAGCTTTCCAAAAGGGTTTAACGAAAAGGAAACCAGATGACACCAATGATAACATCAACAATATATTCCATTCTGCGAAAATAGCTGAAACGCAATGAAAATGAAGATGAAGTGATCGCAACAAACAAAAAGCATCTACAAGGAGAGCACATTTCTTACCTGTTGTACCGTTCGGAATGCTTCGTCCTTCCACAATATCACACAAAAGACATATTGAATTGGAAAATAAAACAAATCCAAGATTTCTAATATACCATCACCTCCTAGAGCGAGCTGCAAAGGCATAGTAAAGCTATTCCAAAATGCTGCCTATATGTCCCATCTTCGATTGCTTTTAAAACGGTATTAATGTGTCGAATATATCTGCTGTGGCACTGCTCTACGCAAGTCTAATTATTTTCTTCACCACATTGGTTTATCAGAAGTAATTTGGACAACGGTCGCTAGGTGGTTGGATGGTATGCAATTTTGTTGGGACAAACTGGAGATGATCCATCCCCCATTGATACACCTCGCAGGTTTTGACTGGGGTTGATACAATGGGAATGTGTTGGCAGAAGACGGTCTTCCTGTATAATTGCTGTATATTCAATAAGTATTTCCTTCCTCTTTATCATAAAGGGGTCACACCTGGTTCCATAATCCTGGGAGCAGGCAAATGTTTATTTTAATAAAATGGTAAAGCAAATATTTGAAACTGGTAACCTCATACTGCTCATTTTAATAACAATAAAAAGTTTATTTATGAAAGTCCTTTCAAACATAATAGCTCGGAAAAAGTACAGGTTGAGAGTTAACAGCATGGTCTTGCTGGCGCGTTCTACGCTGGACTATAATAATCTGGCACCTTCTGTGATTGGCACTGCAGACCAGACTAACTCCCCTGTAGGATGTGTATTGACGGATGCGATAACAGCTTTCAAAGCTTTCAAAGAGGGGTAGTTTCTCTCATTGGTGGAAGGTGGGTGAATTTCCTTAAGAAAGGGATTCTCAATCATCCAGGAGATTACAGGACGAGATGGACAGTGCAGTTTGGAACAGACAAACATTGAATTTGGTGGTGACTGGTGGTACAAGCTAGGGGTACCCTCAGTCCCTGCTTCCTTTTTCCTTATGTAAGTGACTCCAATCAAGCAATCGCACTAAGTCAGTGCCTTGTCTGGGATGCCCAAGGGAAGCCCTTATTTATATATTTTTATGGCAAGTTATAATCTGGATGATGAACCCTTGTATAACACCCCTCTCTTGGAATCCCCCTGACCCCACTGAGCCAAAAAGTAGATTTGTTTTGCAAATTTAAAAGGTTTATTTGGACAATTTAACAATATATATCTATCACTTTATAAATAAATTGATAATTGATATCACACTTCAGAATATAATGTTGATCAACAATGGGTAATCTGACACTAGCACACCTCTTTACAATCAATGAGGAGTTGGTATAGGATGGATAAGGCAGCAAAAATACTTTGATGGTTTCAAGGGAAAAGCAATGAGGAATGAAATAAAGTACAGAAATAACTTGATATGATTTTAGAAAAAGATAATATAATCACTTTTTCTCTGGCAATTCACCTCCCCCTTATGCAATGTAAGAAATGGAAGGAGGAGCACACAGTTCTCAGGAATGCAATCAAATACAATACGAAATTCAGTTCCCCACCAGCAAGCTTAGAGGAAAACAGGTAGAAGTTTGAAACACAGGCAAATTACTTTAATGTGGTTTGCAAGGAAGTGAAAAGGTGCTAAAATTGCTTTTAATTCCCTCTAGAGGTTCAGGGTAGGTGATGGCTACTTTATATTAGTTCAGGCTCACTTTAGCAATGCTCTATGAGTAACTAGCAGGTTAAACGAATTTTAGCAAAGGAAAGCAAGGAGCTGCTGACTTTTTTACTGGAGAAGAAATCAGGCCAAATAGCAAATCCGGTAAACTTCGCCAGTGCGTGAATCGTGATTACGGCAAAAGTATAAGGAGTAGCAAGTCGGTTTTAGGTTCGTTGGAAAGCCTAGAATCTTAGCTTTTAAATGAAAGTTCCTAGGACAAACGGTTCCAGAGATACGGACGATTTAGTAAAGGTTGTTTTTTCGGATTTAAAGCAAAACTCAAAATGACAGGTGACAGCTTGCAGCTTTAGAATGACAGATGGCAGGATTTCTAGGAGGCAGTTCTACTTAGATTAAAATAGTTTGCATTAGATTATTTTAACTAAGGGATTGGGTTTTGCACAGTTATGGCAGGTACTCACAATATATTTTGGACAGGACTGCGGCTTCGTCACGGATCGGTTCAACAGGTCTGGACTTCGGGCGGTTCTGCTCACAGCGTCTGGGTCGGGTCTGCTCTGCTGTCCTGGGTCTGATAGGCACTGGTTCTCTGGATCGGGTTCTGCCTTCTCTGGACACAGCACGGCTCCTGGTTCTGGATGTTTCTGTCACAGGGTTCTAGGCCAGAATCAAACAGCTCAGCCCCGCTATTTGAAGAGTTCAGTAGCAAAAGATTTTGAGGCCTGCTGACAAATACTTTTGCTTGCAGTGGGCCTTCTTGGTTCAAAGTTCTGTAGTCTCGGTTTAGCTTGGAAGTCTAAGTGTTGGGTCTCTGGATGTGAAGTCGTCGGTCAGCACGCTCAGCAGCAAATTGAATTGAATCCCCATCTGTCCTGCACGGTCTGCTTTTATGTGTTTAGAAAGTGGGTGGAGAGGCTAGCTTCACTAAGCCTGCCCCTCTCTTAATTTGATAGGTCAATAGATTCTTTGGTCCCTGATTTGGGAAGGGATAGTGTGTCAGAGTGATGTCATTTTTATGACCTGCAGAAATGACACTCCCCTGGTCAATGTGCACACAAATCTATTTCTGATCCAAATGCATATTTCCCAGGTACACAAGTGGTTGACATTACATGTACATATTACACATTGCTTAAGGTAGTCTCTGTTCCGACTCTGGCGTTTCTAGGAGCTTGCGTTCAAAAATGGCAGCTTATTTTCGATTTTAGTGGGTTTTGCAACATTGGTTTTTCATCAAAAATTATACAAATGTACACCCCCCTTCTACACATATCCCAGTAAATTTCCAGGTCGCTAGCTTAAATACTGTGTCTGCAATATTCATAATTAGCGGGGTTTTGCACCAGAACATCACACAAATTGGAGTTTGGTCTTGAATTGTGGGCACAGTTTTCATTTTAAGGATCCCCAAATTGCACATTTCGGTCATCTGGTTACAAAAAGTTATCAGTATTTTTATGAAACATATATTTGCCTTCAATTCAACTCCCCAAAGTGTTTGGGTCCGCCTCCAGAAACTTGGGTGGGTCAGGACACACATGTCTCTCCTTGCTGGCAGAGGGCTGTTGACAGGAAACACTCAAAATTAACATACCCATTCAAGGGGAAAGAGTCTTTTGTGTGGGCTCCAGCAAGCTGAAGGAAAACCCCTCCTTCTCACTCAGAAGGGCCATGTGATATCCTGCCTCCTGGTGTGGGTATCTGAGGTGTTAAGGTTTCCCAGCCTCTTGGCCTCTGGGAACAGCAGGTGGCTAAGATTTTTAATTAACCAACAGGCTTCAGTTCTCCTGTCAGAGTTTAGACCGCTAGCGCCGCCTTGTGGAATTTATCGGTACTGCATCCATTTAGGAGTGGTCTTGAATTTGACAGGAGATTTTTGTTATTGTTTTGATAGGCATCCTTACATTAGAGTGGTTATGTGGAACCCCCCAACAAGAAGGTTGAATCTTTAGAGTGGTCTTGTGCCCATGATTTCAGCAACTTTTTGACATCAGTAAAACGGATTTTTGAACAAAGGTCTCCGGTATTAGCTATCTTGCAATGTTTGAACTTGACATTTGGAGCTTGCCCTCAAAGAAACAGAGGTGATTTAAAAGCGCTTTTGCTCCGACAGGTGCTGCTATTTTTCCTTTGGCACCACCTTTCACCCCTGGCACTTTTGGTATGTGCACAACTGCGCGGTTCGCCTGGACTCTGGGATGGAATGATGGGCGGCGGCAGCTCATCCCACATCTACCCAGTCTATTGATTCAGCACTGCGCGGTTCTCCTGGACTCTGGGATGGAATGATGAGCGGCGACAGCTCATCCCCACATCTACCCAGTCTATTGATTCAGCATGGGTCAAAACCCTTCACACTTATAAGTAGAACCACTAGAGCAGTGTATAACGCAGGATTTCTTTTGAGTTGTTTTTTTTGTTAGACTTTTTTTATTAGAACAAAGGCAGATACAAGGCATAACATGCTTAATAACATTCGTACAATCTAAAAGCTATAATTCAATTTCATTTGGGCCTTGTATAATAGTGGAATTGATCTAGTAAACAAACACACAATTTTAAGGATAAGTAATAGACGGACGATGACAGACATACAAGGAGGGATAAAACGAACACCCACAGAAGGTGGGGGAGGGATGGGGATGGGAAATGAGCAGGAGAAAAATAGATGCAACTTATACATAACTGTTAGAGATTACATTAGATGAAAACGTCATAAACAGTTGCCATTTCAATTCATGTTTAGCAACATATAAGGAGAGGAGGCATTGCATCTTTCCAGCCTGTGAATATTACATATGGAGTTCCACCATTATTTGTAGTGGATACAATTAAGATTTTTCCGATTGGATGTTATGGTTTGAATGGCTACTAGGATAAGACGATCAAATAAATAGAAGGCATTCTTTTCCAATACACTGTGCAGCATTGTACTGCCTAATGCATTTTTTAAAACCAAAGTCTTGTTGTATAATAAAAATTGACTGGATAGTATTCCACACACTCTGCCAATACGGTTCAACGTGTTCAGTCTATAAACATATGCTTGAATGACCCTTGAGCATGTAGACCACTCCAGAGTCTGTAATTTTGTGAAACATTATATTTAAAATGTTTTATGGGAGTAATAAAAAATCTATGATGGAAAAAATATAAGGTTTGAAGAAGGCTTGCAGACGTGGTAACTTTGGAGATACTGTTCCAAACTGGAAACCAATGTAGCAGAGAGTATATTTGCTGCCATTCAATCTGCGACTTCCACATGGATTCCGAAGAGGATACATCCGAAAGGGCTTTGTAAAACATGGTGGCACTGAACTTTAAATTATGCATACGTTGCAGTCTCTTCATATTAGGAGAATTAGACATGTGGATTAATGAATCATAGTTTTACATTACCGCGTTAACAATAGTGAAATATAGGTGCATAAAGGAATTCAGGATATTAAATTGGCTAGCAAATTGATTAAAGGTCACTGGAACCCTCTGTAAAAAACTGGTTAACAAATGTAATGCCCTTAGAAAGCCATGGTTTCCAGAAAATCGACCTATTCACTCGTACTGGTGTATTGAACCAAAGATATTGTGAAATTAATTGAGATGGGTTTGCAATGGAAGGGAATAAATATGTTCTAAGATACCGGGCAGACAAGGTAATACTTGTGTTTTTGATAAAACTATTTCCCCCCTTGATGATATATCAATCAGCAAGAGTTATAGGGGAAACCATAGCTTTCTAAATGAGCAACCACTTAGTTATACAATTCTAATCCTCTGGGGCAAACCATATCTGCACCTGTCTCAATACAAAGGCGAAGTGGTATTTTTTAAAAATCTGGGACCCCTTAACACCACAAGCACGGTGCTTTTTAAGTTTGCATAGAGATATCCCATGCTGTCTTTTCCCCCATAGGAATCTGGCCAAACATGAGTCTATGGCTTTAATAAAAGAAGAAGGTAGGGGAATTGGTAACATGTAGAGAAGGAACAAGTTACTTACCTGTAACTGTTGTTCTCCAGCATGGGTCTGGCATGGATTCACATGCTCATGAATATTCCCCGTCGTCAGGCCGGGAATCCTCGGTATAGAAAAAAATCAGTATCAGTTTCGTTTCTGATCAGTCTTTCTTAGTAGTAACCAATCACTGGTCTCTGGGTCATACTGCCCCCAGCCAATGACTGCCCCCTCCCTAAACCCCGCCATTGGCAGCCATCATCAGATTTGGTAGCACGTAAAGTGGCAGTATGACCAAGTGAAGAGCCGCAGAGGGGTAGGCGGGAGGGTTCGCATATGAATCCATGCCAGACCCATGCTGGAGAACAACAGTTATAGGTAAGTAACTTGTTCCTTCTCCAGCATGGGGTCTGGCATGGATTCACATGCTCATGAATAAGAGAATACATAGCAGTACAAACATGCACAACCACGGGAGGTGGCAACAGGCTCAACATTAAGCAATACAACAACTCAACATTAAGCATCTCTTACCTCCTCACCAGGCTCACCTTAAGCGAACAGGTTGCGCAGCACTGCTTGGACGACCCTGGACTCCTCCCTGGAGTCCCGATCGACACAGTAGAATCTTGTGAAGGTGTGCGTCAACATCCACGTCGCAGCGCTGCAGATGTCTAGCAGGGGCACACCAGACAGGAACGCCGTGGTAGCAGCGATCACTCTGGTCGAATGGGCTCTCGGACGGCCGAGCAGCTGTCGGTTTGCCAACCGGTGACAGTGCATGATGCAGCCGGAGAGCCATCTTGAAATTGAAGTCTTTGAGAGCGCCTTCCCTTGATTCACAGTCCCATAGTTCACAAACAGCTGTGACGTCTTCCGAAAACTCTTCGTGCGGTCCACGTAGAACTTCAGCGCTCTGGCTACATCCAGCGAGTGCAAAGTCCTCTCGGCCGGCGACGGGAAGAAAACTGGCAACACCAAGGGCTCGTTGAGGTGGAAGTCGGACGGCACCTTGGGCATAAAGGAGGGCTGCGTCCTCAGCACCACCCTCGTGTCATGAAAAGGCAAGTATGGAGGCTTGCAAGATAGGGCCTGGATCTCTCCCACTCGTCGTGAGGAGGTGATGGCCACGAGGAAAGCGGTCTTCCATGACAAACTTCAGAGGCGCCGAATGCATGGGCTCGAATGGGGCCCCCATGAGCCTGGTCAGCACCACATTAAGCTCCCACGCCGGGGCAGGAGCCTTCACCGGCGGGAATGATCGGAATAGTCCCTTCATGAATTCTTTCACCAGGCGATGAGACCACAAGGACGCCCGTCCCGCAGTCCTGGTATATCGGGAGATTGCAGCCAGATGTATTTTGATGGAGGCGTGAGCCAGTCCAGCTTTGGCCAGCGACAGTAGGTACGGCAGTACTTGAGGGGCCGTAATCCGCAGAGGGTTAATCTTCTGTGCATGGCACCAGAAGGAGAACCTCTTGCATTTATGTCCGTAGCACTTGAGAGTTGAGGACGCCCTGGCCTTTGCAAGAACCTCTCTGCAGTCGGCCGGGATGTCATACACTCCAAACTCTAGTGCTGCAGGAGCCAGGCCTGCAAGTTCAGCGACTCCGGGTTGTGGTGAAGAATGGCACCTCCTTCTCTGGAGAGAAGGTCTGCATCCGTCGGCAGCTTGACTGGTGTGGACATTGACAAGTCCAGAAGGTCCGGGAACCAGATCTGTCTCGGCCACGCCGGTGCGACAAGGATCATCCTGCACCGGGACCTTTTGAGCTGGTTGATGAGCCGGAGCAGCAACGGCAGCGGAGGGAATGCTTAAAGAAATAGGCCGTCCCAGGGGAACGAGAAAGCCTCGCACATGCTCCTCGGCTGGTGGAACCTGCTTGCGAACCTCCGGCACTTGGAATTCATCGCTGTCGCAAAGAGATCGATTTGGGGTTCGCCCCATCGTCGGAAGAGTCAATCCACTTGATCCTGGCATAGTTCCCACTCGTGGCACGAGCGCAGCTCCCTGCTGAGTGAGTCGGCGTTCGTGTTTTTTATTCCTGCCAGATGAAGAGGCACCAGAAACATCCGTTGGGCGACGGCCCAATGCCACAGATCCTGGACTTCCTTTGATAGGGCCGGGGACCTGGTTCCGCCCTGCTTCCGGATGTAGAACATTGTGGTGGTGTTGTCGGTGAAGATCCTCACCACCTTGCCCTTGAGGGACGGAAGAAAGGACCTGAGGGCCCAGAACACTGCGCGGAGCTCCAAAATGTTGATGTGGAGTGACTTCTCCTCCGGGAGCCAAAGGCCTCTCGCGTGAAGATCTCCGGAGTGCGCTCCCCAACCTTCCAGTGAGGTGTCCGTCGTCACCGTCACCTGGTGAGCTGGGATCTGAAAGCCCGTGCCCGCCGAGAGATGGGAGCGGGTACCCCACCACCGGATTGCCTGACGGAACGTCTCGTTGAGGGATCCTGTCCTCGAAGCTGCCGGTCGACTGGACCCAGCGGGCGTCGAGGAACTCTTGTAAGGGGCGCATCCGAAGCCTGCAAAGGCGCACCAGATAAATGCAGGAGGACATCATCCCGAGGAGGGACTTGATAGATCTTACCCTGGCAATGTCTGTGGCCAGCAGACGCTGCACCTTGCCCAGAATGGTCCTGGTCCTTTCCTCCGACGGCGAGGCCAGCCGCGCCACTGTGTCGAGCTTGGCTCCCAGAAATAGGGCGACTTGCGACGGAACCAGGTGGGATTTTGGAAAGTTGATGGAGAATCCCAGGTCCGTGAGCAGCTGGACGGTCTTCGCAGTGTGCTCCACGGCGAGCTCTCTCGTCCTTGCCCGGATGAGCCAGTCGTCTAGGTAGGGGTAGACGTGGATCCCCTGTAGGTGCAGCCGCGCCGCCACCGGTGCGAGGCACTTGGTGAACACCCTGGGTGCCGACTTCAATCCGAGCGGGAGGGCCTTGAACTGGTAGTGCCGCCCTTGGACCACGAACCTGAAGAACTTTCGGTGTCTTTTTAGAATGGGGATGTGGAAGTACGCATCCTCCAAGTCCAACGACGACAGAAAATCGCCCTCCTCCAGCTGTCCCCAGCACGTGCTGGAGGGTGACCATACGGAACTTCTGCGCCTTGATGTACTTGTTCAGTCGTGGTAGGTCCAGGATGGGGCGCCATCCTCCTGTCTTCTTTTTTACGAGGAAGTACCTTGAGTAAACTCCGGAGCCCCGAAGCCTCCTTGGGACCAGCTCGATGGCACCCTTCTTGAGCATCGCCCTTACTTCCAACAGAAGTTGAGGGACGTGATTTTCCTTCCTGGCCACGGGTGGAACGCGAGGGCACTTCTTCTGAAACTCGAGGGCGTGCCCTTGGGCCAGGGCGTCCAGCACCCAACGGTCGGTGGAGATGGACTCCCACACGCTGACGAACCTCGCGAGCCGGCCTCCCACCGGGGTGCTTCGGCGGGGGCCCGACCCCACGGTCGGTTCAATCTTGTTTGGAGGCCGCAATGCCTCCTTGACCTCCCTGCCGACGACGACGGGCACCACCCGACTTGCCACGTCCCCTGTGGGCTTCCTGGGACAAAGATCTTGCCGCTTGGCGGTACGTGGAGGAGCCACTGCCGGATCCCTTGAAGGCACCTTGTCTGCCTCCGGAGCTCCGAAAGGACGGCCGTCGTTGTTGGAGCACTCCCAGTGCCCGGGCAGTCTCTGTGTCTGTCTTGATGGCCTGAAGGGACTCATCAACCGCCTTCCCAAACAGGTTGTTCCCGTCGAAGGGCATGTCCAAAACCTTGGTTTGTACGTCCTGGCGGAAATCCGTGGCCTTCAGCCATCCTCGTCGTCTCAAGCAAACGCCGTTGCCCAACTGACATAAACCGGTGTCAGTGATGTCCGTTGCCACCGTGATGGCGTGGTCCGAAGCAATCTCACCCTCCTGTAGGATTTCAAGGGCCTCAGCCCTTTTGGCGTCCAGAAGGAAGTCTAACAGGGGCTATTTTGAACCACAACTCCCTGTCGTAGCGGGCTACGATAGCCAGGGCATTGACCACCTTAATAGACGTCGCTGCGGATGAGATGATCCGTCGTCCCATCGTGTCCAACTTCCTGCCCTCGCCGTCCGGCGGGGAAGTTGATGTCGAGGCCGATGCCCCCCCAGCTTTCTTCTTTGCCGCCGCCGAGACGACTGAATCCGGGGTAGGTTGTGCCCGAAGGCACAAGGGGGCAGCGTCGGGGACCCGGTACTTTTTCTCGTACCGGTCCCTCTTTGCCGGCGCCGTGGCAGGGTTCTTGAGGAGGGCGAGCCCCTCATCCCAGATATCAACAAGAAGCGGTACGGCGAGGACCGTCTTCCTTTTATCCTCCCGCCGTTGGTAAAGGAACCCTTCTTTCTTCTTCTCTTCTGGGCAGTGCTGGAAAAGCTCGGATGCCCTGGAAATCATGGCATGAAAGGATCCAATCTGGTCGGGCAGGGACACCCGAGCAGGGGGCGACGGGGGACACGTCCCGTCGTCGCCTCCATCGCCACCTGTACCTGTCGTAGCCGTGTCCGTGCCTGTATCATCCCCGTGGGTAGTAGACCGGGGGGAAGGCAGAGCAGGCCGCAGAGGTGGCGTAGGATGCGTCGTCCTCCTCTTATGCGGTGGGCTTTCCGAAGGTCCTGTCTCCGGTTCCGCCGTCGGATCTGGCTCAGGTACCTCCGTCAGGGGAAGGGGCAACCTTGTCCACATCTCCGAGCATAAGGACTGAATCGCTGACAAAATGGCCGCCGAAGTGTCCTGCGGCACCGGAAACGACGGGCGCGAGGGCTCTTGAGGAGCCTTGTCGGCGATACCGTCGCTCTCGTCGGCGCCCTCATCGGGATCCCTCCCGATGGGCTGGGCCTCTTCCACGACTTCGATGAGCTCTTCTTCAGAGGTCGTGTCCGTATCCACGATGGCCACCAGCACCTCCCCCACCTTTTCCAACGAGGACTTCGTGGGGGTCTTCTCAATGGGCCTGAAAGACTACTCCCTCCGCGGTGGCAGGGAGACTCTGGGTCCTGAGGGCACCTCCACTGGTGTAGCCTCCACAGGCTGAGCCAGAGCCGCGGCGACATCCTCAATTGAGGTCTTAGCAGGGTGAATTAAGGCCATCGTCACCTTCTGGACGCCTGGGGCCTTCACCTTGGGGGGTGGGGGTGAGGGTCCAATCCTCGCTCCCCCTCTGCCGGAATCTTCAAGATCGACCGGGGCCTCTCCAGAAGCTTCGCCGGGTTCTCGGACTTCCTCTTACCCGAGCCAGAGCGTTGGGTCGTGGTTGATGGCGCCGTGGAGGATGCACCCTGCCTGGCAGCCAAGGAGCTCGACCGTTCGGCGCTCTCGGTGCCGCGGACTTGCGGTGCTTAGCCTTTTGTTAGGGCCCCCGTCGCCGGGGCGCCCTCACAGGACTTAGAAGACCGCTCGGACTTCTTTTTCTTCTTCTCGCCTGGCAGGCTCTTCCCTTCCAGCCAGTTGGCGAGACGGAGGTGGCGATCCTTCATGGTCCGCTTCCGACATGTTCCCACAAAACGCACAGTCCTTCTCCGTGTGCGTCTTGTCCTCATGGAGACAGAGGCATAACAAATGCTCGTCCTCCTTGAAAACATTCTGAAGCTGGCATCCAGGGCAGGTTCTGAACAGCTTCCCGGGCGTCAAGCTTCCTTTCTCCTGGGCCATGTCCGGGGTAGGCATCGGAACTTCTGGAATCCTCCAAAAGCGTAACTCAATGAAAACTTCACCCTTGAGGGGCGTAGAAAACTCCAAAAAGGATCCCCGTTGATCGGATGTAGAAACGGTGGAGCTTGAGGTTCCATTTTACCGAAAAATGAGAAAAATCTCCTGAAAAAGCGCGAAAACGCAGCAAAAGCTCGAGAGCTACAGCACGAGAACTCCCAACACTTGAACGTGCGGTAAAAATCTGAGGATGGCTGCCAGGGGAGGGGCTTAGGGAGATATTTATCCGGCAACCACAGGCCTCTGGCATGCAGAGATCTGGTGGGGGCTCCCCAGCCCTCAAGGGAAGCGTCCATGGTGACGGTCTCCTGTGCCCCGGGTGATGTTGGTGTACATTGTCAAGAGGGGCCTTGTCTGCGAAGCTTCCCGACACTTGTATCCAGCGGACATCCAGGAACCCCTGAAGAGGATGCATCCTCAATCTGCAGAGTCAGATCAGGTAGATGCAAGACAACATTCATGCCGAGCAGCGACTTGATGGTCCACACCATGGCGATCTTCAGTGACAACAGCCGTTGCACCTTCCCCAGCATAGCGGCTACCCTCTCCTCCGAGAGGCACTCTGATGAGACTGGCTCCCAAGAACAGAGTTCTGTGATGGTGTCAAGCAGGACTTTGGATAATTGATGGAGGAATGGAGAACCCCAGCTCCGTCAGCAGTTGGACAGTCCTCTCCGTGTTTTCTCTTGACGTGGCCCAGATAAGCCAATTGTTGAAGTACGGGTAAACCCTGGGTGCGGACTGTAGGCCGTAAGGGAGGGCCTTGATTTGGTACTGTCTTCCCTGCACTACGATGCATAGAAACGAGGTTTCCTGTGAATGGGGAAGTGGAAGTAGGCATGATACAGAGAGGACAAGATGTCTCCTTCCTCCAGTTGGCCGGGCATGTGCAGCAACGTGACCATCACGATTTTCTGGGACTTGAGAAACTTATTGAGACGTCTAAGATGGGCCTTCAGCCCCCAGTCTTCTTTCTAACTAAGTAGTACCTGGAGGAGACTCTGGAGCCCCGGCGACATCTTGGAACTAGCTTTAGCGCCCCTTTCTTTAGCATGGCCTGTACCTTTTGCAGAAGCTAAGGAATGTGCTGCTCCTGCCGGGTCACTGGCGGTATCTGTAGACAATTCTGCTGAAACTCCAGGTTTTTTTCCGTGGGCAAGAGTGTCCAGCACCAATTTGTCCGTGGAGATCTTTTCCCACTCGCTGACAAATTCCGTCAGCCAGCCTCCCACCAGGGTGCATGGGTGGGGGCCCAACGCCCTGGATGGTTCGGTCCTGCTTCGGCACCTGCCTTCCGCCTTGGGGACGACGAAGGCAAAGGCCACCTCCACCGAAAGCCTTGGAACAGCCTCTGTAGGCCGCCTGGGTCGTGGACTGGGAGGATTGACGGTACGACGAGGAGCTTCCACCAAAACCTTTCATCGATCTGTCCAACTTCCCTTCATAGGCGCGAAAGGAAGAGCGGTGCTGTTGGAGAGTGCCCAGGGCACAGGCCATCTCTGTGTCCGTCTTGATGGCCTGCAAGGATTCATAGACGGCCTTCCCGAAGAGGTTATCCCCCTCGAAGGGCATGTCCAGTACCCTCGCCTGGACCTCCTGGCGGAAATTTGTGGCCTTCAGCCAGCCTCGACGACAAAGACAGACACCGTTCCCCATCTGTCGGAAACCGGTGTCAGTATTGTCCAGGGCCACCATGATGGCATGTTCCGAAGCCTCTTCCCCTGTCTGGAGGAGTGTGACCGCCTCCACCCAGTGGTCATTGGGCAGGAACTCCAGAATTGGGGCCAGCTTGTACCACAGTTCCCTGTCGTACCTGGCCCTGATTGTCAGTGTGTTTGCCGCCTTGACGGTCGATGCCACAGTGTAGATGACCTTTTCCATGGCGTCCAACGTCTTCCCCTTGCTGTCTGGAGGGACTGAGGATGATGACGAGGGGTTAGACCTCTTCCTCACAGCCGCCGACAGCACAGAGTCCGGCAACGGTTACAGCCGTAGGCACCTGGGTGCGGACTCCAGCACCCAGTACTTTTTTCTCCAGCCTATCCCGCTTGGCCGGGGCTGTGGCTGGATTCTTCAACAAGGCCAGGCTATCCTCCAGAACATCGTCCAGGAGGGGCACCACCAGAATGGTCTTCCTTTTGGGCTTGCGCCTTTGGTAGAGGAAGCCTGCCTTCTTGGTCTTCATGGGTGTCACCTGAAGAGCTCAGACGCTCTGGCGACCATGGCATGAAATGACCCCATCTCATCCGGTGGGGATGACTTGGCGATCCGCCCAGAGTAACGATGTTATCACTATATCGGATATAGCCCTGAGGGGCTGGGGGGCATGTGGCGTGGGCGTGGAGGCTGATGCAGAGGCGTTCAATGGAGTTTACTCTTTTTCGCCGGAGACTGATCCGGGGCCACCGGGATTCTTTCCTGGATTTCCGACACCAACGTGTGCAGGGTCGAAAGGATGTCCAACGATACATCGCTTGGAGGAGTTGGAGAGGGCCCTGCGCCATCGTCGCCACTGGCATTTCTGCCATTGTCGTCCCCCACGTCCTACTGGATCGTGTGCATGGACGACGAAGAAACATCCATCTCCTTTGTTACGGCCTGCTGACATGAGGCCTCCTCAGGCTCCCTTTTTTTGCATCCTGAGGAGTAGGAACCAGGCTCAGCAACGGCCTCCTCTTTTCCGATGTCTTTTCCACCACCCCGTCCGAGCCTCCTGCCTCGGGGGGTACGGACACCTGGGCCGTCGGGGGGACCTTCACGGGTTAGCCCCTTTAGCCTTCGTGAGACCGGCTGCCACCATCTCGGCGATTTTTCTTGTGCAGCCTGGGCCTTCTGGGCAGGCCGGCCGCCTTTTCTTCCACCCTAGGCTTCTCGGGCCTCTCCCGCAGCTTAGCCGGGTTGGGAGACTAACTCTTGGAGAAGGAGCTGGAACAATGCAGGCAGATGGTGAGGTTGATTGCGCCCTGCCCATCACAAGACCCACTAGCACGGCGACCCTGACTGAAACAGACTCGCAGTGCTTGGCCTTGTCTTGCGGCCCCCACGGATGGAGCGCCCTCAAAGGATTTAGAAGCCAGCTCCTCGGACTGGGACTTCCTGGTTGGGGCAGAGGCCTTGGCGCTTCGCCACACCACCAGTCTACTGTGACGATCTTTCATCGTTCCCTTAGAGAACCCGAGAGATTTCACAATCTCCTTTGTTGTCCGGGTGAAGAGAGAGGCACTGAAGGTGTTTGTCCTCCAAAAACATGTTCCACATTCCGCATCAGGTGCAGAGCTTGAAAAGGGAGCTTCCCTCTTTCTTCTCTTCTGACATGGTCGGGCGTGAGGAGTAGGCCCGATGGCCTTCTGGAACCTTAGACGATCCTTGCCCTTGAGGGGTGCTGAAAATCAATGTCAAACGGATATTCGCTTGTCAGCCGATGGATAGGAAGAGCACACTGGCTCAGCTTGACAAAAATAGGACTTTCTCTCGAAAAAGCGCAAACAAAATGTACAATAGCTCACAGATCAAAACCCGAAGGCTCCCAACACTTGAACGTGTGGTAAAAAATCTATGGATGGCTGCCAGAGGAGGGGTTTAGGGAAAGGGTAGTCATTGGCTGGGGGCAATATGACCCAGAGTGCAGTGACTGGAGTAGAGGAGAAATACAGTGTGTAAGTGAAAGTGAAACTTTTTTCTTTTAGCGAGAATTCCCGGCCTGACGACGGGGAATATTAATGAGCATGTGAATCCATGCCAGACCCCATTCTGGAGAAAAACCCTATATTAGACGAGGAAAGTCTGCCTTTAACATATGCTACCTGATCATTTTAAAGTAAATTGGGTAAAAAAGGAAGGAGTCTTGCCAAGATCTTGGCAAAGATCTTGCGATCAGTGTTTATAAGAGACACTGGTGTGTAGTTTTGAGGAAGTTTAGAATCTTTATCAGGCTTGGGAAAAACAATTAACTTAGCTTGCAAGAAGGTTCCCTGTGCTCCATCAGCCCTAATAAAATGAGAGAAGAGCTTGTTATGTTTAGGAACTAGTAAGTTATTAAAGTGAGTATAGAAAGCAGTGGGGGAACCCATTAGGGCTAGGGGCCTTACCTTTTTTGAGGTCTTTTATAGCTTTATTAATTTCACTGGAAGTGAAGAGGATAGTCATTGAATCAAGATTTACTTGAGTATGCAGAATGAGGGACTTCCTGAAGAAAATCATGACCGTAAGGACAATGGAGTTGCGATTCCAAAGAATATAGTTTTTGATAAAATGTAGAGAAAACTAAGGATTTCTTTATCAGAGAATGTCCTATTCCTGATCCGATCTTTAATAACAGCGACCCTAGCTGTTCCCTTTTTAAATTTAAGATACGATTCCAGTCAAGTTATTTATTTGGGAATTGATATATTTTAGCCTTATATTTTAAAATACGAGTGTAAGAGTATTGAGGCAATTTATTATATTGAAATCGTTGTTTAATAATATCATTGAGGGTACAAGGAGCATTGGTGCCTACATATTGGGATTCAAGGGATTTTAATAGTTTGAGAATATTCTCAGATTCTATTTTTATTTTATTATTGGCCCTCTAAGTACTGCCTTGTAGCAGGCCCAATTGTTAATAGATATATCTTGAGCTTCATTTTCAGAGAAAAAATTACTGTTCTGTTTAGTAATAAACGGCAGGAAGGATTCGTCTTTTAAGGGCTTTATTAAATCGCCACCTATTTGACCTTTGCTTATTTTCTATAGTTGCGAGTTGTACATGGACAGGAGCGTGATCTGACAATGCTATACACTTAATTTGTGAATTAAGGTATACATTACAAATGTATTTAGATAGGAATATATAGTCTATTCTAGAAAAGGAGTTGAGGATTAGAATGAAAGGTGAATCGGAGGAGTGGGTGATACGCCATTGGTCGATGGATGCCTAGTTCCAATGTGAAGTTTAGAAATGGTTTATGGGATCTTGTGCTTTTAAACCGAACACTAGATTTCCTATCAAGGAAGGGCTCTATAGTCTGGTTGCAGTCTCCACATACAATTACATTCTGTGGATTGGAATGAATAATATAGTTTCTTAATTGTAGCCAAAATGAACGATCAGGAGAGTTCGGGCAATAAACATTGAAAATAGAATATTCAGTGGATACAATCAAAATCTTAACCAGGACCCACCTTCTCATATTATCTGAATCAGTGTGGAGAGCCTTACACTTAAGAGCTTTATTAATAAGCGTAATTACCCCATTTGTATGGCCATATGACGCACTAAAGAAGACTTGGCCTACCCAAAGACGCTCAAGTTTGGCAACTTCAGCTTGTGACAAGTGTTATTTCTTGAATACATGCGATTGAAGGTTTAATATTATTAAGGTGGGATAACACTTGTCTTTTGATAGGGTTATGTAACCCTTTAACATTCCAAGATGTTAAGTTAATTGGCATGCTGCAAACTGAGAAAGGCATAAAAAGACAGATCATGCAACCTTCAAAAATATGTATTCTATTCGGGAAATTATTAAAGATTCTCTAACCATAGAGATATGGATATTCCTGTACATTAATGACATAGAAGGAAAGACACACAAGGAAGAGGGGAAGACAGAGAAAGTCAACATGAGTGGCTAACAGGAAACAGCCACTCCAATACATGATGTCTGTATTTAATCAGCGGTGGAGAGCCGATTAAAGGAAGGCGTATACCACACCCCACTGTGGTCACAAGTCCCAGTAATGTAAGAGCATTTCATTCAAAAAGACTTATTCAAGTATTTGGTCTTGATGTGTCCATATCCTCCATTTTATGGATTTGAATGAAGCGTCTTAATTCCACTGGATTATCAAAGGTGGCAGTATGACCCTTCAATGTGACCTTGAGGGTAGCAGGATGTATAATGCCATTTCTTGCATTTAATTGCCTCAAAGCAGGTCTGAACAAGAGAAGTTATTTTCGCCTTGTAGCAGTTGCGATACATCAAGATGCAAATTCTCCTGTCTACCCAAACAAGTTGTTTAATTTGTTTTACCCTCTTCATTATAAGCAGGACATGCATGTAGTATAGCAGAGCAAAGATAAAGGTTCTGGAAGAAACAGATTTACATCTTGTATCAATTGGGCTGATCCGATGGGCCCCCTGGATGTTAATTGTAAGGACGCTGGAAGATCCAGGAGCTTGGGGAGCAAGATATTGACGAATAGGATCGGATTTTCTTTTTCAATGCCTTCCGGATGACCGACAATATGTAGATTGTTCCTTCTGTTTTTGAAGTTCTCCGACTGTTTTTGTAGGTTTGACTGTGGTCTCCAATGTTCCCACTCTGCTGGTAACATCCTCAGCATCACCAACTGGTCTCTCTACTTCCATCATCCTTGACTCAAAGGAAGACCATTTGTCATCTAGCTGTTGTAGTTTGTCTTTAGTTGCCTCCATAAAGGGCTTCAGGGCCCAGATTTCTGCAAGAATAGTCTGAACAGCTGGATCCAAAGTGTCGTCTTTTGGTGCTGGCGAGTCACTCTTGTATTTTAAGAGTATTAGAAGATGGGGGTGGTACTTCTTTAGATTGACCTTTTTTGCCGCCAGAATTACTCACTGACGTGTTATCCAAGGCTTCTGCACCGAATATTGTAAAGACCAGACAATATAACTTCGTATCTTTTCACAGCATTCAAGACAACATCATGTGGTAGTCCATATTTATAAACTCATTCTTTATGATGATTGTGTTAGTAGATATCCTATGTTAAGGCGCAAATAATGTCAAGTATTACCATACGAGTCAAGGTGTACCTCAGACACTAGTACAAATACAAAAGACACCAGCAATTGTGTTTGGTGCAATACTATTAGGCAAATCTTTGACTGAAAAACGAGCTTAAGTTATTGCTAATTATATTCCTTAGTAAGAGGAAAAAGAGTTTTAGACAGAAATTATGACTTCAGAGGTGGTGAATTGTGTTTGAGAAGGATAATTCCAGCTGTATAAAAATATATCTGCTGAAAAAGATACAGTTCCTTTTAAAATAAGAGTCCAATTCTTATTTTTAAATTTGGAGCCGTGTTGTGAAGAGATGGTGCTTCCTTAGGGTGTTTTCTGTTTCTCGAATCCTCTGCAACTAAGAAAACTGTAACAAGCGCCACGATGCCTCCGGGCTGCTGCGCGCTCTACAAATTCAAATAAATATATATATTTTTAAAATAAACGCACCTCATGTCGCAGCGTATTCAAACCAGCTGACTGGAATCTCGGGTTCTCACCTCACAGGATTACAGCGTCTGACGCCTTTCAAGGAGCGCCACAGGAAGAATGCAGAAGTGACTGAAAGTCCCCTATAGTGTCACCACGGACCACCAGGGATACAGTAAGGAGGCTTTAATGTATTATTTTTGTACATGAAACAAAAGCGTATGATATATGCCGGATCGGGAGCGATTATGGGGCCATTCCTCGTGGAGCTTAGCCAAGGTCCCCCGACCCCCAATTTTGTTTTTAATATCCCGGGCGGGGGTTGGGGGACAGAGGTCCCCATTGCATTATATGCAGACAATGTGGTGTTATGTATTGCAGATGCGCTGAACTCAGTTTCCAGCCTATACCCATTTGGAAAAATAATATACGTGGTCGCAGAATACACACTTCCTATTGAGACAATGCTAAGCTATGCCAAAAATGCATCAGAAACCGTGGAACACGCGTTATCCCAATAACCTATTTAGAAATAGAATGGAGTACAAAAATCTCCAGAATTGGAGAAAGGAATTTTTAAAGCATATTTATTAAGGGCTTTATCTGGCCACCCGATAGTTCACTCTTCCTCTAATAATTTACTTAGTCAAAACGACTGTTGTGTCTCGAATTGTGTAAGTTTTCAGTTCACTCACATTAGCCATTAACCTCTTTAGGGCCAAAGACTAGCTATATCGTCCTTGAGACTACCTCTGTGTTGCCAAGGACGAAATAGCTTGCCTTTTTAGGCACTCTGTTTTGTGCGATCACTGTAAGGCATGGATCACACAACAGTAACCCAACCCCTGGGCTATGTGAGGGGGAGGACCATCCTCACGGCCCGGGGGTTGCATTACCTTCAGTTTCATGTCGTCATGCGTAATGCACACCGACATGAAACCAAAACTAAATTCACTGTGGCAGCCATTTTCGGCTGCCGCGGTTTAGAGAGAAGGTAAGATCCCTTCTCCCTCGATCTCTGGCTTTATTGAAAGCCAGAGATCAAGGGAGGGGTCGTCGGAGATGCTCCCCTTTCCGACGACACCTTTTGTGAAAGCATTGCACTGCATTGCAGAGCGCTCGATCCGCGGCCAGCAATGCCACTAGACCACCAGGATCTGATTGTGATGTGGGGGGGAGGGGGGTTGCCTACTAGGTAAGCGTGGCCCTGCACCCCCAAAGCATGGGGCTGTAGGTTTGGGCCCCCCTGGGGGCAGATGGGTTCCCATTTGCCCCTTAGGGAAGTGCCCAAACCCCCATAAAGAAACACAAAAGTATAATACATTTGGGTTGGGGTGGGCCACCAGGCACCTTTGGTAAAAGAAAGGGGGGGGATGACCCTCTCCCCCACCCTAGGTGGATGGGGGGCACATAATGTAGCCCTCCCTGGGGACAGATTTCTGCCACCAGGGAGTACTAAATGACATCCCCCCTATCCATTTGGGGTGGGAGGGGGGCACCAGGCATGTGTGGAGAGGGCCCCCAAGGATGGGGCTGTAGGTTTGGTGTAGCCATCTACCCTAGGGGAAGGGCCCAAACCCTAAAATAAAAATAAGATGAAATGTGGGGGGGGGGGGTCCACTGGACCACCAGGTAATTCTGGGAAAACAAAAAGGGGGTGGCCCTCTTCAACCCCCCCCCCACCCAGAATGGAGTGGGGGCTATCTCATGCAGCCCTTCCTGGGAGCAGATATCTGCTCCTAGGAAGGGGCATCTGACTTCAGGGAGGGCTGCATGAGATGCCCCCCTTCATTTGGGGTGGGTGGGGAGGGCCGCCCCCCTTTACATTACATAATTCCCTGGTGGTTTAGGGAGCCCCTCAGCACCCCTTAAAATGCATCCTACCACTTTTGTTTACCCAACTTCCCTTGGCGCAGATGGGCACATTAGTTTGCCAATCTTCCCCCAGGGTACCAAAAACCTAATGCCCCAATCATTGGGGGGCCTGTCCCACATTTTGTTGTGCCCCTCTCCCTCCCACCCCAAATAGAGGGGAGGGCACCTCATGCAGCCCTTCCTAGGAGCCCCAGAGAGGGCTGCATGAGATGCCACCCTCCTTATCCGAGATGCCCCCTCCTTATCCCACAGGGGTCTTCTTTTCGGAAATGCATGGGGTTCCCGTTTTCCTTGGTGGCTTCAACACCCTCGGCCCAAATTTGTTTGTTGCCCACATGAACAAAATCTGCTCTGCTGAAAGTCTTGGAGTTACCAGAGGTTTAGCCTTTTGCCTTTGAACCAAGGTAGGTGCACCCACACGTGAGGTACCGTTTCCGTCGGGACACCAGTGGGTACGTGGGAAGGTAGGCCATGTGGTGTTGGCAGTGTGTTTCTGTGGGTGAGCAGAGTGCAATGTGCAAGTTTTTTTTCACATTTTGGATTTGGCCAGGGGTTCTGGGTAATACATTCAAGGCTGATTTGCGCAAGTCAGACCTCTGTGGATTCCCACGGGTGTCCACTTTTCGGAAAAGCAAGGGGTTCCCCGTTTTCCTTGGTGGCTTCAACACCCTATGCCCAAATCTGTAGGTTGTCCGCATGAGCAAAATTCCTGAAAATCATCTGTGCCGAAAGGCTTGGGGTTACCCGTGTTTTAGGATTTTCCCTTTGCGCCCAGGTAGGTGCACCACGCATGTGAGGAACCGTTTTCGTTGGGACACCAGTGAGAATGCGGGATGGTATGACATTTGTGTGTGTGTGCGTGGTTTTCATAACGTTTCGACCCATTTGCTTTGCTGCTGCCCTTTGTCACACAACCCTTTGATTTCCGAAATGTGACCTACATTTAGTCACTGCTTATGGCACTACATTTAGTCACTGCTTAAGGCACTATACACTTTTGTAACCTGCACATGTCACCTACCCATCAAAAGGTCTGCCTGTGCTCTTTCAGAAAATGTATGCTTGCCCTTCCTCGCCACATTCGTTTTCCTTATTTACACATGCTAAGTACGTTCTTTTAGGCCGTAAGCATAACACTCTTGTGTACCATGGCTCCGTGTTTGGCATGTGGTATTGCTAGTTTTGTGAAACATTACAAAAAATGTGTGATTTCCTAAAACTGGAAGAATCGGGGAAATGTAGCGGAGCATTGTTTTTCTCAAAATTCACAGAAGCCATTGCCGCACCGGGCCAACCATGTTCCCTAGATAGTTGTTGCCTGACCTGCGCAAATCACCCCTTCCTAACCTTCGAATTCTGTCTACTTTTCAGAAATGTACGCCTTTCTGTCCTCCCAATCAGCTTTCCTACCCTTTCCTTCCATTCCGTCCAACGCATGTCCTATTGGGAAAAAAAGGCCAAAAAATCGCCTACCTCTCACAAAACGGTTGATAACCATGTCAAAATCAGTTTTTTTCGTTTTCACTCAACCTGTTCTTGAAAGCCAGGAAAATGGGGAATTCAGCAATGTAAGGGAGAATTCTCATGAATGCGCTAATTCCCTTCACCTTAGAGACCCCCAGTAAAGTTGCTGGATTTTGAGGACTTGATTTTTACCTGGAATGAGTGCGAGCCTTTTTTTCCCCACTCTCATGTATTTTGATGTGTGTTTTACTCTTGTGTGTTTTGATTATGGAGTTTTAATATAACTTGATAGGCATCTTTTCATGTGTGTTACACAGCACTCAGTACAGTAACACAGGGATGTCTTTAGACTTTCACAAGGTTTAAATACCTTGTATGGGATAAACTACTGTTTCCCAGAGAATGTAAAGTGAAACTGACTTTACTAGTCTTTTCAAATTCCTAGACCCAGCACACACTATCTTACAATAGAGTGCTGGAGGGGTTACATAGTATCCCGTGTCTAAATACTCATGTAGCAGTCAAATGCTACCCTTTCCGATCAAAATGGCTGGTGGCAGTGGTTTTACAACGAACTACCATGATTTTTCCCGACCGCGAACACTGGTAGCTACAAATCGCAAGAGCCATGTTTTTCAAGTTGGTGCCTTAAGCACCTTTGTTTAAACGGGTCCCGGTCTTCCTTTTTCGCTGTTTCTTTTTGGAAAGGTCCTTCTAGAGTTTGTCTCTGTGCGCCAAACCAGATTTGGTCCCTTTGTTTGTATGCCTTTGGCGGGCTTCAGGACTGAAGACCAACTCTGGCGTCCGAGTGTCTGGGGTGGGCAGGAAGTGAGGGAGGTGCACGAAACTCCCTTTGCTTAGTCTCCTAGGAGACCCAAATGCACTCTGGGGCGATTGGCTGGCTGACTGTCCGGTAAGGACAGCCACCCTGCTGGGTGAGTGACAGCTAGGCTGGAATGAAAGGGAGAAAACTGTTTAAAAGGCAAGTCTCTTGGACTGGAAAGCAGAGCCGACCACTGGAATGAAAGAAACAAAGACAAGCTGGAAGAGGACGGCTGCTGCAACTCCTGGTTTGCCTGGTGAAGCCCTGCTGCAGGTCCGTATTGCCAAGTTCATCTCGACAGAGAAGCCCCTTCAAGGATGACTTCCTCCTTTGAGTTGGTGGGACCAATCAACTCGTAAGCCACCTGGATACCATTCTCTGAGCTGGTTAGGTTTAACCAGGGAGAGGGACACCAGCTTGTGTGCTTTTACTACAGCTACTGAAACTGAAGTGACTATTTTGTCTGCATTTTCCGACGATCCCCTGCAGAGCAGGAGTTACCCCCCCACCCAACGTCCTCCCTCTTGTCCCCACGACTGAGACTCAGGAACAGTGAGATCTGCAGGAACTGCCAGGAATCAACGTCTTCAGCTGCATAGCTTGCTTCATATTAAGGTCCTGTGCCAACCCGATTGAGATAACGCATCTCTCGCGGTGAAAGTTCATGGAACTTTCCCAACTTGCAGGCCTAATCAGCTTGTGACCCAGCATATGATTCTTTTTCATACAAACTACTTCTGAAAACTTTTGCAAAGACTTTACTGTTTACTACAAGAACTGCTCTTTCCTATCCAAGACACTAGTCCATTGATTTTGACCTAGGCCTATTGAACTGAATCGAGTCCTCTAGTGAACTGAAACTATTTGCACTGCCTAAGAAAGTATTTGTGATCTATTTCTATTAACGTGTGCCTTTTACTCCCCTTGAAAGTAACTGAAATGCCATTTTGCTCCTATTTCTGGGGAGCCTAATTTACTCAGAAACTTATTGGTTCATTACTGAAGTGTGTGTGTGTGTGTATAATATTAAGTTGCCTCCTTCTAGTGAATGTTTTCTAAATGATTGTGTAATAAATTAATAAGTGTTTTACCAAGAAACCTTGAGTGTAAGTGTCTACTTGAACCACTGTGATTGTAAGACATCTGTGTAACATCCTTCTACTGCTCACATTCCCTCTTGAAATAAGCCTTCCTGCTCAGGTCGCTATCAACAAAACTGTAGTACAGACTTATACCAAAGGTTGGTTTTTGCTTACACCTGTAGTCCTAATTGTATGTGGTGGTCCCAGAAGGTAACGCATGCAATTCTGCCTAATAAGCACAGCAAACCATTTGTTCATAGCTCTTACAAGGAAAAAGCCACAGGCTTCTTTGTACATCATTTTATTGGCATTTTTTGGAAAGAAAACCAAAATGTTCTCCCCTTTTGGTTATTTCCTCTCACCCCCTTACAGCAAACTAAGATTCCTGGGTGGTGTTACGACCGCCTACATGGGGGAGGAAATGGGGCCAAATTTGGCCGAGATATCTCGGGTAACAAAAAAGTTACAAGGCATTGAATGGCGACATACCGAATCAACAAAAAAGGCCTTGGCACTGGGGGGTGGGGGGGAATGCCCATGGGAGTTCAGGAGTCAAAAAGACTACAACAAAAGATGCTGAACGATTCTTGTTACAAATTAACAACTCCATGAAGGAACCTCAAGAAGCTAAATACAGTGTGGAATCAGAGGTGTCAGAGGCGTGGAGGGGGGTTCTGTACCAAAACTAATTTTGCAACTGGGCTTCCAAGATAAACCTACTGAAAGGCTCAATTCTTCAGCAAACTTGAAGCCCAAATGGCAGTTTTGCTTTTATGCCCATGCAATTGGGGATATAAATCGTGGTGTTCATAATAAACAGGTGCAGTGAATAGCTTACAACTATATGGTCAGATTCCTCGGTTATACATGCGTACCCAGTTGTGGTTCAATAAGGTTGCCAGGAATGGTCTGAAAGCAGCTGTGAATTGGGCTGCAAACCAAATAAAATGTTGGGCATGTATATGGAAGTTATGGGGGTCTCTACTACTTTGAACAAGCGTAAAAGCAAGTCAACAATTCAGAATGTGTTATTCAGATATCTCCAGATAAGACATTTGGGCAAGAGGGCGACTGGTGGTGCTGGGGAGTCTGTTTTCAGTACGCTAGATTTTTGTCCCAATTCCCTTCAACCTTAGAGACCACAAGCTCTTTTGCTGGACTCTGGGTTTTTAACTCCTCAGTAAGTGGGACATTCTCACTCTCTAATGTGTTTTTTCTGACTAT
The DNA here is from genome assembly GCF_040938575.1 of Ambystoma mexicanum. NCBI lineage: Eukaryota > Metazoa > Chordata > Amphibia > Caudata > Ambystomatidae > Ambystoma > Ambystoma mexicanum. Next base: position 906,000,928 of record NC_090922.1, read on the forward strand.
GATTTTTTGTGTTTCTCATCGTTTAATGGAGGCTGGTAAACGCCATAGACATCTGCTTTTTGCATTGTGACACACAGCACCTTTTGAGCAGTGCAGAGCAGTGCAACTGAGAAGTCCCTTGGACTTCTCTTAATGTTGAACTACATTTTCCTGGGTGAACTACTGTTCCCAAGAATAGTAAGATGACCCCGATACCCTCGGGTCTGGCGCGCATAACAAATAAATAAAACTCCTGTCTTACTTACCTTTTCTTTTGTGGGTCCAGCATACACCACCCTATGTGGAGTAACTCCTTTATCCCACTTCTCATGTAACATTCTGTTACACTAACTAACTTGAATGGCTGGTGGCAGTGGTTTCTTTTTTACTACCTGTGTGCCATGCATCTGTAGGCCGATTCCTCAGCCCCAGCACAGCACCCAAGGGTGATCATTTTCTCAAAATGGCCCGATTTTTTTGCCATTTCTTGTCAGTTAGTACCTTCTGGGCTTTTACTCTGTTTGAATCGGGTTTGAGTCCTTTGTGCATTTTGCCTTTGGCGGGCTTCCGCCCTGAAGCCCGCCCAGGCTCCAGTGTGTCTGGAAAGGTCCAGAAACTTCCCTGTCCTTTGTCTCTAGGTGTGCCTGGGTGAAACCAGTTCGGATTGGCTGGCTGTCCGCAAGGACAGCCATCCTGCTGGGTGATTGACAGCCTAGGGCTGTGAATGAATGGGAACTTGCTTAAAAAGCTGGGTTTTAGGCAATAGAGGCAGAGTCGACCACTGGAGGACAACATCAGACAAAGAAGCCATTAAGAGACGCCAGCAGCACCCACCTGGACCGCAAAGTGCCCGGTCATGCCACGCAGCTGTGCTAACTCAGTTTTCGTTTCGAATGGGAAGACCTGTATGGGACGACTTCCTCCCTTCGGCTGGTGGTACCACCTAGCCTTCAGACCAGCCTAATTTTGCCATACCTCCCGACTTGCTCAGACTTTCCAAAGGTGTAGAATCCCAATGCCAGGGGACTCGTGACCATCATTGAGTGAATTGTCTTCTGAAGTGCGAATCCGGTCAAAACATTGTGGGCATCTAGAGGACCCTAGAGAAATAGGAAATCTTCATATAGAGTTCCCTGTCCGTAGTCCAGGACCGAGGGATCAAGTAACTTCTAACCAGAGTTGCTCGTTCTTCTTTGGTGCTGAGAAAAAGGTGCCAAAAACCACAAAAGGCAGCTGAATCAAGGAGAATCCATTACTGTAGAGCCCCTCTCTCTCGAGTGCTGCAGCAGAAGCCCACTAGACGTCCTCCCTTTCATCACCACAACCAAGGACCAGGAACAAGGGTCTGCTAGCTTCACTGCAATAGGAATTCATCCAGCTGGAACAAATTCTACAGTTCACAGGTACCGTGTGGCTTGGGGTAAATCTACCTTTTTGCACTTGTGGCGCTTCCTAGCTTGAGAAGTACTATTTTACACTCTTTCGAGTTGACCTAAACACAATTGCACTGGCCTTCCAGCTTGTGCTTCTTCAAGGTGGCTCCTCTTGAGCTTCTGTGATTTTGACTATTTACAAACATGTTCTAAGAAGAGAGCATCAGAACTTTGAACTGGCCCATTGACCTTGGCTCTCCTGGCACCCTAAAGGCCCCCTTCTGAACCTATTGGCTTTGGCAGTGCTTGTTCCCTTACAGGTTTTAATTGTTGAACACTATTATTGCTGGGATAAAAGACTGCCTACATCCCTCCGGCAGAATCTGTTTTTCTAAGTAGAAAGTATGTTCTGATCTAACTATAACTTTTCCCTCCTTATAACTCAATATTGAAATGGTGATCACGAATAAGTGTTATTACTGACCTCAAATGACGTCACTCAATGTGCTGGAATATGTATAACATATGAAAAGCTTACTCATCTGCTTTATTGCTCTTGTTGAATTGAATCCTAACTTTGGGATTAATGTTATTCTTATTTGCTGCTTTTTAAAGATGGTCTAATTATCATTGTGTGTATATATAAATAAATATGTATACTATAACCTTAAGTGTGTAAGTGTTTACTTGGATACCTGTATTTACTGATTTCATTGTACAGCTCTACAGCCCACATTACCCTTCTTAAGATAAGCCTGGCCGCTCAGCCACACTACCAATTTGTGTAGCACAGGCCTATATTAAAAGGTGGGTTACCTAATACAAAGAGATACATCTTGTAAAGTCCCACACCAGTTGGACTCTGCAAATTCTTACCTAACACTTATCAAATAAACCGGCACCCCTCATTCAGAGAATTGAAAACTTCCATAACTCCTGAGGGGCCATTCAGGTTTCACAGAAAGCCTTCCCCCCCTGGTCTCTGCTGCAATGTTCTTTCAGTGGAAGATGTGTGCCCTTTTTAAGGAACAGGCAGATGTGTTTTGCTTCCAAGATGATATTCTGATGAAGGGTGCTACAGAGGAGGAGCAGGACGTGAGACCAGGGAGAGTGCTAGCGTTCTCCCTTCCACTGTGCCTTGATGGCTACACTATGTCCTCTCTTCTTTCACACTCTTAGCCTCGAAGCTCTTTCACACACTTCATCACATGTTTGACTGTCTTCGCAATGTCCAGACTCGGATCACCCTTACTCCTTATTTCCTCCCTTATCTTATGCTCTCTCACACGGAACATGAACTGGCCCCGGATGGGTTTGTTGTAGAAGTCATCGAAGTTGCAATGAGTTGGCCAATTCTATCAGCCCCATCACAGCATTCTCCACAGATTCCCTCTCGGCCTGTTCACAAATGCTGAAGTAATCTCTCCAATATAGGGCTGGTTTTCTTCTCGTAGTGTCAATCCAGCTTACTGAGTATGGTTTCAGAAGGGTTCAATGATTCACCAGCAGCAGCTCAACTCTTGTGCCACTCGACCGCTTCCAGCCAGCTCAGGCCTATTTTTGAGAACTCTGTCTCGAAGCCCGGACTGTGCATGAGAAGAACAAGTTACTTTCTTACCTGGTAACGTTCTTTCGATGGGATGGTCCGACGACGTATTCCATATCTATGACATGTAATCACCACAGCTGTGCTGCTTCGGAAACTTTTTTCAGCGTCTGCGTCCTGCTTCGATGACGTCGATGCGCCGTCGTCGAGGGCCTCCTCCGACGTCCGACGTCATCCGATGTGATAAGTAGGACGCACGACGCCCGTAGCCTCAGTTGTAGTTTTTTCCCCCAGAACGTGCGACACTAGTCAACTGCCAGTCAGACACAAAGCCTTGCGGAACGTAAGCTGCAATCGCAAAAGAAATTCTGCAGCGGGGAAGGCAGGGCGGGAGCGATATGGAATACGTCGTCGGACCATCCCATCGAAAGAACGTTACCAGGCAAGAAAGTAACTTGTTCTTCGAGGGGATTGGGTCCGTATCCATATCTATGACAGACTCCCAAAGCAGTACCAGAGCAAGGAGGAGGGAAAGAATTTAGAATCAAAATTTAGAATAGCCAATCAAATAGCAGAGCAAAGGACCGCCTTGCCAAAGGCCAGATCCTGTGCTCGGATGGAATCGAGGGAATAGTGACGTACAAATGTATGTACTGAAGCCCAGGTGGCTGCATCACAGATGTTGCGAATAGGAACACCCCTCTGCAGGGCAGTAGACGCAGCCATACCCATGGTAGAATGGGCCCGCAAGCCAGCCGGTGGGGCCTTACCCGCCAAGCGGTAGCACTCCGAGATGGCCAAAATAATCCAGCGAGACAAAGTCTGTTTCGTCACAGCTTGCCCCAAACGCTTAACAGCGTAACCAATAAAGAGTTGATCGTCCACTCTGACCCGGGACATGCGTGAAACATAAAAGCTTAAAGCTCTCCTAGGATCAAGCCTATGGAGCCTCTCCTCTTCCTTACCAGGATGCGGAGGAGGATAGAATGCCGGAAAAACAACCTTCTGGCCCAAATGAAATTCCGTCACTACCTTCGGAAGAAAAGAAGGACGAACTCCAAGGACAACCCTGTCCGTGTGAAATACAGTGAAGGGTGGCTTAACTGAAAGTGCCTGTAACTCACTCACTCTGCGAGCGGAAGTAACCGCAACTAAAAACACAGTTTTCAGAGTTAACAGCCTCAAAGGGCAAGAATGTAAAGGCTCAAACGGAGCACCCATAAGAAACTTAAGAACAAGTTTTAAATCCCAACCGGGCACCAGGAAAGGTGACGGAGGGAACAAATTAGTGAGCCCTTTCAGAAACTGTGAAATCAAAGGGATTTTAAAGTAAGAACACTCTTCAGACGAGCGCTTAAAGATGGACAGCGCCGCCAGGTAACCTTTAACGGTACCCACTTGCAAGCCCCTGTGGGCCAAAGAAAGTAAAAAGGACAGAACCATGGGGATGTCACATGCAAAAGGATCCACATTCTGAACTCTGCACCAGTCGCAGAACTTACGCCAACGGCAACGGTACAGAGACTTTGTTTCTGGCCTTCGGGCCAAAAGCAACACCTCCATCACGTCCTCAGGGAGGTCCCAATCCTTATACCTCAACCTTTCAGAAGCCAAGCGTGAAGGTTGAGGGATCTGACCTCTGGATGGAGAACCTGACCCCCCTCCTGTGAGAGCAGATCGTCTCGGTAGGGAAGACGACGCGGAGGGCAGATGGATAAGTCGAGAAGGTCCGGGTACCACGTCCTCCGAGCCCACGCCGGGGCAATGAGGATCATCCGGGAACCAAACTTCCGTAACCTCCGCAGCACTTGCGGGATGACGGGGACTGGAGGAAACGCGTACAGCAGCGGGAATGACCACTCCACCACGAACGCGTCTCCCAAGGCTCCCTTTGGAGGAAATTCCCGCGAGCAAAACCTTTTGCACTTCCGGTTGACACTGGAGGCGAAGAGATCCACTTGAGGGGTCCCCCAAAGGGCGAAGATCTCCAGGAGAATCTCCTGAGCCAACTCCCACTCGTGAGAGATCGCGCTCTGCCTGCTCAGAGCGTCCGCCGTCACGTTTTCGACTCCGGCCAGATGAACTGCCGAGATCGAAACTTCCTGCTGGATGGCCCAGAACTCGAGCTGCATCGCCTCCCTGCACAGAGGAAGTGACCCTGCCCCCCCCCCTTTTTGTTGAGGTAGTGCATGGCCACTGTATTGTCCGTCAGGATCAGGACACTCTTTCCTCGCACAGTCGGCAGAAAAGCCTTCAGGGCTAGCCTGATGGCCCTCAGCTCCAAAAGATTGATATGGAGTCTGGACTCCGACGGAGACCAACGACCGCTGACTGTCAGCCCGTTGGCATGAGCTCCCCATCCCGTGAGGGATGCATCCGTCACGATCGTCACCTCCGGCCAGGGAAGCCAAAATGGAGCCCCCTTCATCAAGTTGCCTTCGACGGCCCACCACAGAAGATCCCGGGCGACCGAGGGCGACACCTGAACCGGGTCCGACATCCTGCCGGAGGACTGCGACCATTGCGTCTTGAGTGCCCACTGCAAAGATCTCATCCGCAGGCGAGCCTCTGGCACCAGAAGAACGCAGGATGCCATGAGGCCGAGCAACCTCAAGAACTCGAACGCTGGGAGCGTCTGGGCATGCTGAAACTTGTGCACCATCTGCTGAATGTGAAGAGCCCTCACCTGGGGAGGAAAACACTGCCCCAGGGAAGTGTCGAGCACTGCTCCGATGTACTGGAGCCGCTGTGTTGGCGTCAAATGGGACTTCTTTAAATTGAGGGAGAAGCCCAGCCTGTGAAGGGAGCGGCAGGTGACGGACAGATGATCCAGGACTTGCTAGGGAGAGCTCCCCCTGATCAACCAATCGTCCAGGTAGGGGTAGATGTGAATCCCCCCTTGCCTGAGATGCGCTGCCACCACCACCATGAGCTTGGTGAAAACCCTCGGGGCGGAGGTCAATCCGAACGGCAGGACCCGAAACTGAAAGTGCGAGTCGCCAACCGCGAACCTCAGGTACTTCTTGTGCTTGGGATGGATCGGCACATGGAAGTAAGCATCCCTGAGGTCGAGTGACACCAACCAGTCCTGAAGCTGAAGGGCCTGGAGGACTTAAGAGAGATTAACCATCTTGAACTTGTCCTTCCTGAGGAGTTTGTTCAAACCGCGCAAGTCCATGATGGGTCTCAATCCCCCGTCTTTCATCGAAATCAAAAAATAAGGGTTATACCATCCCTTGTTCCTCTCCGCTACAGGCACCAGTTCTATGGCGCCTTTCTCCAGCAGGGCTTGAATTTCCTGCGCAAGGAGCGGATCCGGACTCTGCAAAGAGAGGTTCCCCGGTGGATTGTCGCGAGGCCTGTGCCGAAAGGGAAGACAGTAGCCGTGGGTTATGATCTCCAGAACCCACACATCTGAAGTAAGGGATTGCCACTCTACAAGATGCTGCGCCAGCCTTCCCCCAACCGGCGAACCATGGGACATGGCCTCATGACTGAGTGGGAGCGGCTGCGGCGTTACCTGAGGGCAAAGAGGCAACTGCCCGAGCGGCCTTGGCACCAAGGGCACCCTGTCGTCCACCTCTGGTACCCCTGCGTTGGCCTCTTTGACTGCCAGCTCCTCTCGCTTTACTGAAGGATGAGAAATAGCGAAAGGAACCACCCCTCCACTGCTGTCCCCTAGGACGAAAAGGCGGAGGTTGGCGAACTGCAGCGCCCAACGACTTTGCTGCAGCTTTTGAGGTCTGCAACCTCTCAAGGCTCTCGTCAGCCTTGCTGCCAAAAAGGTGTTCACCGTCAAAGGGCATGTTGAGGAGCCGGGACTGCACATCAGGAGCAAACCCCGACTTCCGCAACCACGCAAACCTGCGTATCACGGTGCTCGCCGCCATGGACCTACTGACGCATTCAGCTAAATCCAAACCTGACTGAACGGACTCACACATGGCATCCTTACCATCCTGGACCATAGCAAGGAAACCATCCCGTTCGTCCCCTTCGGGAATATGTTCAGCCGCCAACGCAACACAGCTCCACAGAGTGTGTGTGAAACGAGACAAGGCACAAATGGAGTTGGCCGCCTGAAGCGCCATACCACCAGAAGAAAACACTTTCTTCGCCCAGCCATCAAAAAGTTTGTCGTCCCTATCAGGAGGGATGGTAGGGTACGACGCCTGCTTTGCCGGGGCCGTGGCCGCCTGCACCACCAAACTCTCCGGAGTGGGGTGCCTGGTCAAGTAGCAGGGGTCGCTACTGGCTGGACGGTATTTTCGCGACAAGGATCTGCCCACCGCCGGGAGACTCTCCAGAGCAGTCCAAGCCGCCGCCACCCTTCTCTGTAAAGCCATATGGAACGGCAGTACCAAGTCAGTTGGGGGACCAACATCAAGGATGTCCGTCAGATCATCCTGCACAAACTCCCCTGGGGGAGCAGACCATCCCAAGTACTCAGAAACCCTAGCCATAAGGCGCCGGTACGAGGAATCGGCATGAGAGCCAGGCTCAGGCCTACAAAACTCCACCTCCGGAGAGGTGTCCAGGCCACTGGCATCATGCAGTGACTGTCTCAAATCGTCAAACTGACTATGGCCCGAGACAATTTCATCTGGAACCTGACTAGGAACCAGGCCATCAGAATCCTCATCCGCCTCTGAAATATAGTCCAGGTGGCGGAAAGAAGGCACCCGAGAGTGCTTGCTCTTAACCAGAGCCTTCCTAGGGGGTTCTCCCGTGCCACGGGGTACCTCCGACAAGAAAGGCGTCGAGCGAATCGGCGCCGGCGTCGAGAGAACCGGCATCGGGGAAATCGGGGTCGACGTCAGACGCAGCGCCTCCAGCATCGGCGGCGTCGACACAGCCCTCGAGGCCGGAGCCCCGAGCGTGTCCCTCGACGACCCGAGCGTCGACGGCTTCGACGACTTCCTCGGAGCCGGAGCCTCGAGAAAGCCTGTCGACGCCCTCGACGCCTCAGACGTCGATGTCTTCCTCGAAGACCTCACAGGTGCACACGGTCTCGAACGCGTCGAGGACCGGGACCTGGAACGGGTACGGCGAGAACGAGTCTCCTTGTCAGAACGGGACCTCTCCTGTGACTCGTGCCGACCACTCTTGCGAGCGGTGTCTCTCGACCTCTCACGACCGACCGACCCCACTCGGGGGCGCGGACGGCTTAGTACCCTGCGACTCAAGAATCGCCAGCATTTTCTTCCCGAAGGAAGCCCATTCCTCCGGCGTCGCACGGCTGGTGGGGTAAGCGACGTGCCGGGCAGAGTCCTCCGAAGAGGACCTGGAAGACGACCAGTGTCGGCGCTTCCGAGAACGCCTCGAAGAGGCTGAGGAGTGGCGAGACCGACTCCTAGAAGGAGACCCACGAGACTTCCGACGATGACGCGGAGAGTCACCCCTCGAATCATCTGTCGAAAGCCCCGCAGACTTCGACTTCCTGGGCTTGGACACCCGACCTACCGACAACTTCTTCTTACGTTCACGTAAGGCTTTGGACGTGAGCGACTGGCAGTCGATAGTCATCCGTGTCGTGGGCCTCCCCGAGGCACCAGAGGCAGGCGTCGTGCGAGTCCGTCACCGACATCTTGGACCCACACTCCCCGCACTTCTTGAAACCCGGACGCGGGGTCGAAGACGAAGTAGAAGACATCTTCACACGAAGGATTTTCACAAAACGAACAGGTTCGAAGAACAGAACTCCAAAGAGTCGAGGCGTTAACCGAGATTCACAAAGCAACACGTTCGCCGAAAAAACAGAACTGAGGCTACGGGCGTCGTGCGTCCTACTTATCACATCGGATGACGTCGGACGTCGGAGGAGGCCCTCGACGACGGCGCATCGACGTCATCGACGCAGGACGCAGAAAAAAGTTTCTGAAGCAGCACAGTTGTGGTGATTACATGTCATAGATATGGAATACGTCGGAGGACCCAATCCCCTCGAAGAGCTCTCTTGAGATCTACACTTTAGGCATATATGTCTCATTTTATCAGGAGTTTGGGGTTTCCTCGACTGTGGAAGGAACTGTGGGGGCACTCGTGGTAAATCCTTGTAGTTATAAGTAAAGGAGGCCCTCCAACACTGCAATACATCCCACAGGATGGTCCGGCCTGGCCCCAATGTGTTCTTCAATTCCCACAATATCCAGATAAGGCAATAGCCACACACCACCAGAAAGAAAGGGAAAAGTAAAGGGCAAAGAAACTGTACATCTGCACTTGGCCTGACCTTAAGATTGCTGCCTTATCACCCAAACATATAAAAGCCCAACTTTAAAATGACCAACGCTGTCTTTGTGCTTTGTGAGACTTCACGGCCATGCCTCTGCTGAAGGGGCTTGCTTTCAGTGTGGTTGTGCAGAACAGAAAAGATGCAGCACTCCCACTCTGTACTGCTGTTCCCGCCCTCACCGCCCCAAACGGTGCCACAGGTCAGCCACTACATCCACACTCTCCTTGTGCACTGCCTCTGTGCTTCCGTGGCCCATGCAGTAACAGGCAAGGTGGAATGGGCACGGTAGCATCTGTCCACACTGGGACACTACAGTAGCACAGTCTGTAGGAGGCACAGCGGGACGGGGAGGTCTTGCCCAATGGTGGTTGCACCACAGAGTGTAGTGAGAAGTAGTGGCCAGTATGTGGAGAGCAGTTCTTGAATAAGGCCAACAGACAAGGTAGGCTCCACCATTGCAGTTTATTAAAAGTAAAAAAAACATGCATGCATTAGGTTAACAGAGGGACCCCTGAAGGCACACCCCTGAACGCTCACACCAGAGAGAACACAACCTGCTAGGAAAGAAAGGCCCAAGTCGATTTTGTAAGTATAACAAAGAACGTTCTGCCAAAAAGAGGTACACAGTGTCATAGTGACGCAACATACAATAACACCCCACGCAGCCGATTGGATGGACCCTATACAGGTGTTGCCTTTATCCATATGGGATGGCAGTTTATTGGTCCCAGCCCAGTATGTCTGTCTTCCATCATGTGGGTGCTGCAGGGATCATTCTTCTCACGTTGAAGGTGAGAAAAATAAATTATAGTCCTACTATACAGCTTATCACTCATGCTTTGCACTTGGCAGGCCTTAAAATGGACACACAGGAGGTTCCAGGAGACTAACACTCACACGCACATTTTACTCCCTCCGTCCGTGCCATCCGGCGCCAAGGTCTCTGCCCTCGTTTTGAACTATAAGTTATCCCTCCCAGCACCTCGCAATACACATCACATGATTGTTGCTTCAACAACACAACCTGTCCATCTTCTTTGAACATTTTAAGACTGGTTACTTTGGGGTTGGTGGTCAAAGGGCTCCTAGTGTCATGGAATCTTAGGGTTCAGTAAGTTATATGGGTTATAACTCGTGGTCACTCGGGAATGGGCCAGGTCATGCTTTGGCCAAATCTAGATAACACGCACACCAGGCACCGGCGTTTGATCGCAACCTTGTGGGGCACATTCCTCTTGGGTGGAAAACACATCTTTGCAACACTTTCAGGAACAACTAATAACCAGTGCGGCGTGTGAGGGTGCAAACTGTCCTCATGGGAGCTCGGGCATGACTGGAGATTTCTGTAACCTAGTGAATTTGAGCCTAGTGCACATACTGCTGCATTTACAGTGCAAGCCTTCTATACTACCTAGGATTATTAATATCTATGCAAAATAGTAATGCCACCCACACCTTGGCCACACCATATGAACACACTATGCTTGATTAGATTAGCATATGGTACTGCTGGACGGGAAAGGCGCCCCTTCACTATTCCCACTAAGCCCCTGGCTCATCACAGTGCCTCAAATGCATCTCGGCTTACTTTAGAGTGCCGGGAAAAGGGGGGGCCTGCCCCTTTCCCAACACCCCCCCCCCCATCCCTACAGAGCATCCGCCTTCCAGCATCTTTCGGTCTACTTCCAACTGCCACCAATGGAACACTCCACACTTTCCAGAACACACACTCTATAGAAGACCAACACTCTAGGGGGCCTTCATCTGTAAATATAAAGAACTGTGTAGAAACCAATTACTAAGAGGAAATGGTCAGAAGAGGCATTACATACTCATCTAATGTTTCAGCATGGACTGTGAATAAAATAGGGATGCTAACTAAATTAAGTAGCCACTCTAATTGCATTATTTCTTCTCAACCATTTATAGCTACACATTCAAAAGTGTACAGTCATGCATTCAAACATACACGCATCATCCAACTTTCAGGTCAATGATTTTGTCCATGTAACATTGTGGCCTTCTTCAGAGTGCTGCACTTTGTTACTTTGTTCAGCATAACTGCACTATCAGCTTACGATCCATGAGCGGGGCAACCACTCTGCACTTAAACCAAGGCCCTGCTGGAAAGGACTAATTTTGTTCCCCCTAACCCCTCACATTCCCCGCACCTCCATCAATACGTATGCATTACCTAAATGCACTTAGTGGTCTGTCCTGTCCCCACCGTCTCTCGACCCCCCCCCCCCCTCCCGAGCTTGGTCGCAACTTAATATTTAATGCACTTGCACTAGGAGAAATTTTGCCAGGCCTAGCATTCTAGTTTCTCTGCGTTGATCATTCAGAATCTTCAAGGCCTAAGAATGATTACTGTATTCCCTTGTTCCCTTCCCGCTTAGAAGCACTTCACCTGTGTATAAGCACTGTATAAATAAACCATAAATACGGATCCAGGACAATAAATCACCAGCTAATGTATTATTTAGTTCAGTTTCTTCAAGTAATTGAGTTGCATCCACTAGTCCATCCTCACAGATACAGCTGGATCTAAGTGACATTGGTGGAACTACCAGTCATTTATTCACTATGGGTTCAACACATCACATACATGACATTGCTCCTTCACGGTCACGCATGCCTAAAACAGAACAGCTCTGTTTATATTTTCTTGACGCATTGGTATACTCGATCTAGACACATTTACAACAAATACATTGAGGCTTTGACAATCATTTCACTCAACATTAACAGAATTAATGTTATGTTATTTTGCACTTCATGTTGTCAAAGTACTTTTGACGGTCAGAGAGGCCAAGGAACATGATAGAACAGTCAGTAGTGGTAGGAAGGAGCAAAGTCAGGTAGATAGATGGGGTGAGGGGTAGAGAAGGTGTTCAAGAAGGCATGAGAAGGAAGAGGTGAAAGCGCTATTTGTGCAATTGGACCAAATTTATCGTGGGAACTATCACATGGGGCGCACCACCGAAAGGAGACATCTGGAGAAGAGGTGTTCACTGCGCCAGAGGTATGTCTGGAATGTACTCACTGCATGGTGAGCTGTGGCATGTTGAAGCCATGCACAAGAAAAAACAGACAGCAAAGACCTTTTTCATACTTCCTTAGAGGCAGGGGTAGTAGGTCAGAAATCAGAATTTGCCAATTTTGCAGCAGCCTCCTGAAAAGCGAGCAAAACAGACTGAAATGTTTTGGTTTCCTCATTTCTGTCATGGTTACTAAAACCCTACGCTTGTGTGCAAAGTGCTTAAGAACACCAATCCTGTCTATGGCCTTCCAGAGTGTCATGGTGAGCCAAGGCATGTAGAAACCATGCCCAAGAAAACACAGCATTCAAATTCTCCCTATTCACACCCAGGAGCCCTGAGCAACCAAGAACATCGAGGTTCTATAGAAGGGGAAAAGTGGAAGGAAATATGGGCACATTTAACTGAGAGTGGGATTCCAACCATGGCTTCCTTGGTAGCAAAAACCCCAGTGTGGACTTCCTAGAGGTTCCAGAGTCCTGCTGGGGCCGTTAAGGTAATGGTTATATTGATGTGTGAGGCAGTTAGCTTCTTAGACTGGGCACTATTGTGAGTTAATGTACATAATCCTGCCTTTTAATCCTGGGCTGCAGTTTCTCCGTCCTGTTAATAGAGGGTACCATGCTAAAGTTGGGTCAAAACAGGAATGTGACAATGCATTACTTACCGTAAAAGCATTTCGGATGGTTGTATCTGCTTAGATTCACATGCTGTGCATAGGTCCGACATCCAGTGGTCACTGCGGAGTATTGCATTTTGTTTTTCGTAGTCGAAAAGGGACGTCGACAAGGCGTGTCTGAAACACTATCCCTATAGTGACGTGCGTTGTACCCACAATCCCTCACGCGTCGAGGTCCCTCTGTTTGTATTTTTCTGCCCCGAGGGAGCCTTCTAGACGTGAGTGAGTACAGAAAAGAGAGAGAGAGAGATATAAAGGAAGTCTATGTTCCTTCCATCCGAGCGGGGAGGAAGGGTGGGCGCATGTGAATCTAAGCAGATACAACCATCAGAAATGCTTTTATGGTAAGTAATGCATTGTCTTCTGATGTTTGTTAATCTGCTTAGAATCACATGCTGTGCATAGACTAGCGACCAGTACCCGGAGTTGGCGGTGGGTTATGAGAAGGAACAGTAGAGAAAAGGTGTCGTAATACTGCCTGTCCCACCTGGGAATCAGATCTAGAATGGGCATCTAGACAGTAGTGTTTTGTAAAGGTGTGCACAGAACTCCAGGTAGCCGCTTTGCAGATGGACTCAAGGCGAACATTTGCAATGAATGCTATGGATGCCCCCGTGCCTCGAGTAGAGTGTGCTCTTGGCCTAAAGGGCAGTTCTCTCTTAGCAAGAGTATAGCAGAGAGTGATGCATTGAACAATCCATCTAGAAATAGTGGACTTTGAAATCGCATCTCCTTCTCTTCCTGCTGCCACCGAGACGAAGAACTGATTAGTCTTCCTCAGTGGTCTGGTTCTTTCCATGTAGAACATGACCGCTCTGCGTACATCTAGTGTGTGCAGAGTCCTTTCTCCCAAATTGGAAGGATTTTGAAAGAACGTTGGTAGTTCTATAGATTGGTTTACGTGGAATTTAGAAATAAATTTCGGGGCAAACCTAGGGTGAGTGCGTAGAACCACCTTATCTCTGTGAACTGTAACGAAGGGGTCTAGAATAGAAAGAGCCTGAAGTTCATTTACTCTCCTGATGGAGGTGATAGCTATTAAAAAAGCAGTCTTAAGAGTGAGGTGTTTAAGAGATGCTTTGTGCATGGGTTCGAATGGAGAGCCCATGAGTCTGGTAAGTACCACATTAAGGTCCCATCCGGGAGCTGGGTCAGCTATCGGGGGGTGTATTCTCTTTACTCCCTCCATGAAGGCTTTTATAACAGGGATCCTCCACCACGACACCTTGAGTTGGGAAGGGGTGTATGCAGAAAGGGCCGCTAGGTGGACTTTAATGGAGTTAAACACTAGACCTGAATCCAAAAGGTGGGTCAGGTATAGGACAACATGTGTGGGAGAGCAGTCAATAGGGTTGATGCTTTTACTCCTGCACCAGATGACAAATCTTTTCTACTTGCTAGAATAGCAGTGGCGAGTGTTAGGTTTTCTGGCTTCCCTGAGGATGTCCATGCATTTTTGCGGGAGCTGTAGATGTCCGAACTCTATGATTTCAGGAGCCAAGCTGCTAAGTTCATGTTCTGGCGGCATGGATGCAGAGTCCTGCCCTTGTCCTGAGACAGCATGTTGTACGGGCAGGGGAGTCTCACTGGGGGAGATAGAGACATCTCCATCAAGTGAGCGAACCATGGTTGACGGGCCCACATTGGGGCCACTAGTATCATGGTTACTTGTTCCTGGTGCATCTTGTGCACCACCCTGTTGAGAAGGGGAGTCGGGGGAAAAGCGTAAACAAATTTCCCTGACCATTGCATCGACAGACCGTTCCCCTTGGATTGGTTCTGGGGGTACCTGGAGGCGTAACTTAGGCATTGTGAGTTTTCCAGGGTTGCAAACAGGTCTATTTCTGGGAATCCCCATTGTGTGAAGACGTCGAAGACGATGTCTTCGTGCAGGCGCCATTCGTACTCTTTGGGCAGGGGGAAATCTCTGCTGAGTCTGTCTGCCAGCAGAATGAGTTCCCCGGGTACATGTAGTGATAGTAGGAACATGTCCTGTTTGAGAGCCCACTTCCATATATTTTGGGCCAGCTTGGACAGGCCTGGAGAGTGGGTGCCCCCCCTGCTTGTTGATGTAGTACATGGCTGTGGTGCTGTCTGTAAGGACCATTACTGTTTTGCCTTGTAGGTGTTCCTGGAAAGCTCTTAGCGCCTTGAACACAGCTAGTAGCTCCAGTAGATTTATGTGTTTGGATGCTACGTTCGGAGTCCACACTCCGTGAGCAGTCTGATGGGATAGGTGCGCCCCCCCCATCCTGTGAGGGATGCGTCTGTGGTTAGAGTGGCTTCCGCCGCGGGTGTGGCAAAGGGTTTCCCTTTTTCCATGTTTTCCTTTGTCCACCACCGTAGCGAGAGAACCAAGGCTTGCTAGACCACCACTAGATCCTCCCATAGTCCGCTGGCCTGACACCACTGGCTGTTGAGCCACTCTTGCATTGGGCGCATGCGCAGGCGCGCGTGAGGTACCAAATAAATACACGACGCCATCATTCCTAGCAAGCGCATTGCTTTGCGTACCGTCACCTCTCGACCGGTCACATATTGAGGGATCTGAAACAGCATGTTTTGGACCCTCTCTTTGGAGGGGAAGACGAGGCCGTCCTTTGTTTGAATTAGAGCCCCTAGGAATTGCTTGATTTGACTGGGGTCTAGACTGGACTTCTTTTCGTTGATGGAGAAGCCCAACTGGAACAAAAGGTCTACCGTCTTTTGGGTATTGGAGAAACATGTTTCGTAAGAATCCCCTGTTATGAGCCAGTCGTCGAGGTAAGGGTAAACTGGGATGGACAACCTGCGCAGGTGGGCCGCTGCCACTGCCAGCACCTTCGTGAATATCCTTGGTGCTGATGCTATGCCGAAGGGTAGCACTTTGAACTGGTAGTGTTTGCCCTCTATCATGAACCTGAGGTATTTTCTGTGCGCTGGCAACATTAAAATATGAAAGTATGCATCTTTCATGTCCAATGTTGTCATGTAATCTCCCTGAGAAAGCAGTGGGATCACTTCCTGTAAGGTTACCATACGAAACTTTTGGGGTTTGATAAACTTGTTCGCTGGGCGCAGATCTAATACAGGGCGCATGGTTAGATCCTTTTTGGGTACAAGGAAGTACACTGAATAAATACCTTCCGTTACCTGAGATAGAGGCACGACCTCTATGGCTCCTTTTTCCAGCAGTTGTTGTACTTCTTGGAGAAGGATGGCAAGATGTTCCGGTGTCATGTGACGTCCCCTCGGGGGTCTGTAGGATGGGGAACTGTTGAATTCGATCCAGTATCCGTGGGCTACGGTGGAAAGTACCCATCGGTCTGACGTTATCTCCTCCCATGCAGGAAGAAAGGATGTTATCCGGCCCCCGACCGGTGTTGCATGGGAGGGGACGCGAATCTTCGCGTCACTTGGAGTTGTTGGGGGCTTGGGAGCCTCTGGGGGTGGATCCCCGACCTCTCCCTTTACCCCGGCGTTGGCCTCTTTGGCTGTACTGCCCACTATTGGTCTGGTAATTGGTGGCAGGGTATTGTTGATGCTGACTTTGTTGTTGTTGGCCACGAAAAAAGCGTTTGTTGCCATAGCCGCGTCTGGTAGTGGGCTTAGAGATTTGGTCAAGAGTCTTGATAGTATCCAACTCTTTTTTAGCCATCTCTAGAGCTTCATCCACCGCTTTCCCGAAGAGGTTAGAGTCTTCCACAGGTTTATTTATTAAAGACGCCTGTGTCTCCGGTTTAAACCCTGAGTTGCGCAGCCATACATGGCGTTTTAGGAGTATTCCCTGCACCAGGGAATGTCCCGCTGTTTCTGCCGCGTCCAGAGAGTTTTTTACAATGCTCTGGTTCACCTCGGTTCCTTAGCCAATAGTTGTAAGTAGGCGTGTACGTAAAGGCTCCGGTGCTTCCTCGGCGTCCTTGCCCAGTTTGGCCCACTGCGCGTCTGCATAGCTAGCAAGCAAAGAATTGTTGTTCGCAATTCTTGCTGAGAAGGCAGCCGAGGAAGTTACTCTTTTTGCAAGGGCATATAGCCTTTTGCCCTCCTTGTCAGGGGGTGCCTCACTGGTGGAAAGTGGTACCCCTGCCCTCTTTCTAGTATTAGATACTACTGGGGAATCCGGAATGGAATGTCCCCTAATGTAGAGCGGGTCTGAGGGAGAAGGAGTGAAAAGTTTTTCAATTCTTGGATTGACCCCTCTGATCAATGCGGGAGTGGCCAGCGAAGGGATGATTCTTCTCTTCACTGAAGCTAGGAGGGGAATGGTCTGGCTGACCGGGGGTTTCTCTTTAATTACTCTTTCCACAAAGTCTAATTCTGGAGAGAGCTCCCCAGTGTCCAGTTCGAAATGTGCTGCTGCTCTGCGCAACAGTGCATTGAAAGTGGGCTGATCGTCAATTGGAGACGTGTTCCTAACCAGTGAATTGTCAGGAGGATTTAGGTTTAGGACATCAGTGTCGGAATATACTGATGGGGATTGCCAGGGGTGCAAAGGTCCTTCTGTGTTTTCTCCGAAGCCTTCTTCTATAATGTCTGGCCTGTCTTCCAGACATTCCTCCTGGTTCTGTCCTTCATCGTCCATGAAATCATCCTCCTCCTCCAAGTATTGTTCCTCCCCAGTGAGGTCGTATACATTATGGAAGTTTGAGGCTGTGTCCCCTGGGGATCGACTAGCCTCGGATTTTTGGCCCTGGGGTCCTCCTGAGGCCCTTCTCTAGTCCTCTTGGGAGTTTGAGAGGTCTGGGTATTCATAAACCTTTCCATCCTCTCCATACAGAGGTGGAGTCTTTCCATGGTTTCATGGGGTACCCCAGAGCGGTCTGGCGGGGGAAAAATAGAGTCATCTTGTTGGAAACGGCTCGACCTCTCCCAAAGCGTCGAGGAAAGTGTCCCGTCGCCCTCCGAAAAGCCTTCAGGTGTGCTGGGTGACCCCCCGACTGAAGGGGGTAGTCCCTGCCTTCCTTCGGGCTTTTTCGGCGTGTCCTTCGACTTGTGCGTAGCGCTCGACGTGAGTTTCGGCGTACGCTTTTGGGCGTCGGCTACAGCGATCCTCGCCAAGCTCTCGGCGACTTGTTTAGCGGCGACTCGTTTGTCGGCGGAAGCTTGCGTTTTTGACGCTACGGGTGTCGATCGCTCTACGGCGGTATGCGCCTTTTGTTGATGCGCGCCAGCCGATGGTTTGGGGGCGGCGCCCTTATTTGCCGAAAGCCCAGTCGCTGGTCGCGGCTGCGGTTGCGAGAGGGGCTCGAACCTTAACGGTCCGAGGAGGCCGCCGGTGGAACCTGCGTCTCCTTGGCCGCCGAAGCTCTCTTCGTCTTAGACGAAGAAGAGGCGTGGGTTGTGTGCTTAAGTGTGTTTTTGTGTGCGTCAATGTCGCCGGGGTGTTCATCCCCATAAGCAGGGCGTGAGCCGAGCCCGTCGGGGCCGGGGACAGACGACGAAGCGCGCGAGCGCTCCTTAGAGGGGTTTTCGACTTCCGTAGCGGAGGTCGTTTTATCGCGTTCCTCGTCACTGTCGGTGGTAGCAGCGGCGGGTGAACCTTCGGCCTTCGACATCGCGTAGGCCGCCCACCTTTTAACCCTACGGTCTTTTAGAGTTTTAGGCTTAAGAAGCCGACAAGCCGCGCAACCTTCCTCCTTGTGATCGAGGGGCAAGCAGCGGTTACACCGTGAATGCTTGTCCTTCCAAGTAAATTTGCCTTTGCAAAGCGGGCAAAATCTAAAGGGTGTCCTCTCCATAGCCGAGGTAATAAATCGTGATAACCACCCCAAGGGAAAGGAAGGGGAAAGGGAAAGGCATTCTCAGAAAAAGAACCAGAGATGTCCCACGACCCCACTCTCCCTACTGTATATGGCCTGCGAGGCCAGGCCACGTGTTCGGCAACGCCGAAGGATCTCCTCCGCTCGACCCTCCGTCGAAGATCTTGCTCGGCGGAGAACAGCTTCACAACTGCGTCGAGGGAGGGAGTATGTGTTTAATATTAATGAGAAAACGACCAAAGGTCGAGGAGATGAAATTTGCAATGTCTCTCGAGGAGCTCCGCGTAAAGGCGACCAGTAGCTGGGCGGAAAAAAACAATCTGAGGGACCTCGACGCGTGAGGGATTGTGGGTACAACGCACGTCACTATAGGGATAGTGTTTCAGACACGCCTTGTCGACGTCCCTTTTCGACTACGAAAAACAAAATGCAATACTCCGCAGTGACCACTGGATATTTTTTTGTGTGTGTTTATGGGGCTGCTACCGGCTGTCTTATGGCAGCTTCAAAGGCGCATGAAAAATTGATATTTAAAGTAAAACGTTATAATGAAACCTCAACATAATAGAACATGAGCTCTCCAGCTAGCTTAAAAGAAAACCAACATCATTCCCGCCCCCCTCCCGAAAGAGTGAATCAGTACGTACAGTAGTAGTCTGGTAGATTCTAGATAACCTGCATTTTGCTTTGGGAAAGGAACACATTGATCCCAGCAGAACAAGACATGTTTCTACAGCTTAAAACAGGACATTGCATAGCCTAACATAACAGTATATAGCATGCCAAATCTGAGCGTAGCACTTCAAAACCAGACATGGCATAGGTAACATAGCTCATGTTGCAAAACATGCCATTGCTAGGCATCCCAAACAAATAGTGAAGCAACCCAGCATAAACAGCACCGCAAAGGTAGAATGTCACACACAGAAATACGCACACACTCGCGCACTCCAGACGGGCCATTTCTGGGTTTGACCTCTATTAAGACCCGTTATCTCAGTTGGCCAGAGGAGGGAACATTTAGGTCATTTTTGGTGGGAGTGATGGCTCATCTTTTCAAACAACTGGTGACTTCCAATAAATTGAGTTTCTTTAAAAATATATATATTTATTTATTTTAACTTGCCATTTTGTTTCTGTGCACTGCTTAAGGACACAAAGCATGTCTGTGGCTCTGAACTGGTCTGACCAAGGAGTCTGCCACAGTGTGATGTTGTGCCTGAGCATGTTGTAGCCCTACCAGGAAAACACAGGCAGCAAAGCCCTTGTGGTTACTTCCACTAGGGCCCCAACAACATTTGGCAGGGGTTTTATGTCAGACATGCGAATTTGCCAATTTTGCAACAGCACCCTGAAAGAATGATTGACTCAAGAGAAAGAAAATGTCAACTTAGATGTAAAATAATATACATGGTGTTGTTCCAAATAGCACAGAAACAAAAGCACAATTAGATTTGCAATGTGATTTATAGCACTACAAAAAGGTGGAGTTGCTATTGAGTTTCACAAGAACCTCTGTGCAAATATTAAAGTATGGACAGATGGGTAAATTATGCTGGTTTTAGCAAAACAACAATTTAACGTCAAGAAAATTGTAGAGGAATTTGTATATGCACCCAATGATTCCATTACGATATTTTTCTAATTTCCCAAAAGAATGCCAGTTGAAGCGGGTGAAGACACTGCAGTTCTAAGGGAAGTGCCCAATTTGATCGCTTCGAAATGATCGTATGGGACATCTGACCGCATTTGGCCAGTACCATTCGATCGATTCTAAACAATGAAATGGGATAATCAGTACCAAACATGGGAAGCAGGGGTTGCAGAGGTGTCCACCGCTCCCCATGTTTAGTAGTGATGGCCTTTGGGGGTAGCAGAGGTAGCCCCTGCTTCTGGAGGTTTGGAGACAGGGGAAAGAAAAGGAGACCCTGCAGTGCTGGATCCTACCGGCATAGGAGGGACAGAACTGACGCTGCAGGGTCAGAAGAAACAAGACGCGAAAAGATAAGTAGGGGGTGGGTGGGTTACTGTTGGGGACCATGGGGGCGGGGGGTTCAAGTTTGGCCGGGGCAAAATTGTCTTTGCGGCCGAATTGACCACGGTCAATTCGGCCGCAAAGAATTCTGCCACGGACAAATCGTATCCATCCGTTCTAAGTGTTGATTTATCAATTTCAAACTCCATTCCAATATTCCCAGAACTCCACCCCAATAGAGAAATAAAGACATGCATCCATTCAGATAATTAAAGTAGCTCTAGCAGGCTGCCGCCGGACCCGTAGTGATTTACCAGCGTCGAACTTGCCGGATTAACCGGGGCATTACAGCCCGGTGGCCGGTAAATCTGGCGCTGGCAATTCCATTCATCCCCATTCCCGTGGGACCACGGAAGCACTGCCACCGTTTGCAACGTTGCCAGTGCTTCTGTGAAACACTGCGGGCGGATGCCGTACCGCCCTCCAGGTGCGACAGCACCCGCCCGCAGAACTCAGTTTGCCAGTCCAGAAGTGCCGGTAAGCTTACCGGCACCCTTCTTTCTGCAACGGCAAACTCGCAATCAGGGCCAATGTCTTTAATTTAGATGGCTATCATAAGGAAATTAAATATGTATTCATCAAACGGAATGCCAGTTTATAAATCTGATTCAAAGTAACTGGTTTACTCTTGTAAAGTATGCTGGTTAATACAAGGGATCTTCACTAAGTGGGCACCACAGATCTAGCAGCCCCTATTATACCGTCCCATCCCACGAGTCAATGAACAGGCTGGGTTTTATGGTTAAAACTCAAACATAATAAAATACAGTCAAAGATGGTCCTTTTACTTTATGCAGGTTAGTCGCCACAAGACATCAGATATACTTTACATGGACTTGTGCCAATTTTGCTTAACAAATACACGCACTCATTCACACAACCGATCTATGAATAATATTTCTAACAATGCTAATCCTAAATATTGCCAGGTGACCTCTAAGCAGCATTTCATTCTATGTCCATAATACCACTTATCAGCTAGTACAGAATCTCTTTTCAGTTCACCTTTGCATCAAATCAGCTTCAGTCAATCAACCCAACACATTTTTATTTTCTGCAATATCAACAATAAAGTAACAATACCAGAGAAAGTTTGCATAATTTATATACATATACTATTTGTTCCCCCCTAGAGTTTTGAATTCAGGCCATTATGCATTGCATGTGAGTTTTGCAGGTTTGGGCTTGGGAAGCAATGTTATTAATTTAGAATGCATACACTGTGTTCACCCCCCCCAACCTAGGAGAATGGTTGTGTTGTTTGTTTTCTAATACAAGGATCAGTACCCACCCACTTCACTTCGCAACTGTGTCGGACTGTGCAATGTCAAGAGTGAGGAGTGGGTATGTTTATATTGGGATTATTTTCATTTGCAGGTGGCATTAGGATGGCTAACTCCCCTTCACCTACCCATTCACTTCTTAATATCTATGTCTTTCACAGATCACACACCATAAGGCATTACTCTGTCCTGTTGGCATCCGACTCGTCCCCATGCTCCCACAATTCAGAAAGAACTCAAGACCCACCTCTTCAAGGAGTCTCTCTTCCTCAACACCTAGACTATCAAGTTGCCCCTCGTGCTATCTGACCCGCTAGATGCCGCGCAACCCACCTCACCACCCGGTACAGATGTACCCCTCCATATCCTACCCCCCGCTGTATATTTGTTCTGTTACCTCTGTAAAGCGCTCCGTTATGCATCTATAATGTAGTACACCTCTGTAAAGCGATCGGTTGATTCGCAAAGCTAGGTCCACGCTCATAAATAACATAATAAGAATAATACATTGTTAGGCTATGATGCAGGCCCTCTAATCACAGCCAAATGTGGACTACATCTATAAATAAACCAGCTCAGGCTATTTCTTTTTTTAATATCACTTACACAATACTCCACTGAGAATTATTACTCTTTACATAGCGCAAAAATCACAGAGAAAGCTTTTTGCCATTTAATTACATGTAATCTCCCTCACCTTCAAGTACAATACAAACTCAGGATATACAAAAGCCTATTCCTTGCTATGAATAATAATTTGTCAACCCATGCGCTCTGTGTGCTGTGATGAACCTGATGGTGTCATCACTCCTTTCCCAGAGGTAGCCCCTCCTCCTGTGAGCAGGACCACATGGGGGAGGACCACATGGGGGGAGGAGCACATGGGGGAGGACCACATGGGGCGGGAAGGGTGAAGGGGGGTGAATCGACATCATTTGGTGAGACACTGTATCCCTCATTCCCTCTCAGGGACACCCCTTCAGCACCTCATGCCCTCAGACTCTAGTAGTGATTCGGATGACACAACTAGATGCACTCAACAACCCTTTTAAGGGAACAAACCCCCCACCTCCACCCCCTTTTTTTAGGCAGAGGGTACAGAGGAACCACCTGGGGCCCATCATGGCTTTGCCCATACACCCCAATAAGACGTCAGATGTGGGAACGGAGACACTTCAAGCGGTAGAAAGGGATTCCTCAACTATACCAATTTTCAATCTGGCCAACATAGAACTTTCCCAGACCCAGATTTCTATTCTATCCAAAGGCCTGTCACTTGTACCATCACATCAGACCGATTGGTTTACATTTCTAAATGCAGGTCCAGAGATTCCTAAGAACAGTACGACTAAAAACTTTCTTTAAAGACTCTCCGAACAGCAAAAAAGAACCAGACTCAAGCTTACATGTACCATCCAACTTTATTCCACAGGATAATCTAATCCCCCCGGGATATAATCACATTTTAGAAATGCATCTTGAAAGATTTAAATGCATTACAAGCAAAAAACATTCCTCAAATTCAATATCTCTAAAGATGAAAATGGAGCTTTAATTAGTCTATCAAAAAATCCCAACATAATTATAAAACCAGCGGGCGAAGGAATTGTCATCATGTCCACCTCCCAGAACCAACAACAAATGGTAAATACTTTTCTGCAGGACACAGACAGAAATAAAACTTTGAAGAAAGAACCCGTCACTCCGCCTGCTTGACCAAAAGTCTCAGGTTGTGGATCAATTCTCGAACTACTGTGCAAATGTGTAGACCACTTTCTCAAACCAATGTGTATGTTGACAGCAACATTTTTGAGAGACACCACCCACACCATTCAAATTTGAGCACCAAGAATTTGAGCACCAAGAATTTGACCAATCCAGACAATGGAATGTTACAATGGACATCACATCACTTTATACAAGCATACCCCAAGACTGAGTTATAACTTACAAAACCTTGTCCCCCACAACTTCATAATTGAGCTAATGACCTTGGCGCTTTCTCAAACCTACTTTGAATTCAACAAACAATTCTACTTAGAGACGAAAGGGACAACAATGGGAGCAGCATTTGCACAGAGTCTAGCCATCCTATTCATGGCAAACTTTGAATCCATTCGTATCATCTCCGCTAAGAATCCATTTCACAACCAGATCAAGTGCTCGAAGAGGTAAATTGATGACATTTTTATCTGGGACACACCTGACAGACCAATTTCCTTTCTAACATAGTTGAAAAATGTAGACATCAATATCCAATTCACCGTGGAATACAGCAACACAGAGGTCCATTTCTTAGACCTAAAAATTAAACATCAGTCAGGTAAGCTAGAATGTGGCCTATACCGCAAGCCCAGCGATAGAAATACATTATTACACTTCTCCAGCGACCACCCCCGACATCCGAGAAAGGACCTACCTTATTGCCAATATCTCTGCATTAGGAGAAATTGCACTGTATTGGATGACTTCTACAATATGCGAATGATTTGGCCTCAAGAGTGAGGCAACAGTTATCCCAAAAAGCTTTTAAAATCAATCAAAAAAACGGGCAAGGTTTTCTCATCTCAGAACAGGTTATCATGCCATGTTCTTTCTGGAGAGGAGCGCCTGCTACCGTCATATGAACATAAAATGGTCAGAGGACCCAAAGTCAGATGAAATTGATCACCAATTAGGCTACTAATAATTTAGACTGTTCATTAATTGTTGCCCACAACACCACATTTTGTACACATTCTTTTGTTCATCTATAAATATTTATATTCATACTTCAGAGAACTAATATATCTCTTTCTTCATTAGGTCTGAGTGTCCATTTTGGAGCTGCCTACGTGGATGTGCTTATCCTAACTCGGTTTGTGGACTCCAATGATGGTGATGGGGTCCAGCCTCACCTTTCAGCGCGTAACCGAACATACGCGAGCGTTGGAGACGCCAACGCTTACCAAAGCACAACCGATGCGGAGAGGGGCACACGGAGGATGCCGAAAAAAAAAAGCCTAATAATAACAGTGAGCCAGAGAAAGAAAAAAGGGGATACCAGGACGGTTTGTGGCGTGGACAGCAGAGAAACCCAGAAGGGAGGGCTCTGTTCCGAGGCAGCGCACGAGGGAGCTGGGACATTGTGATAACCACCAAGTGGATAAAAGTGAAATTGGGAAAACCAAGTGTTTTGTGGGTCTTGGACCTGCAGCCATAATCCCATATGGTGAAAAGAATTCTTAAGAAAGACTCATACCCATTTGAGAGGTTGTCCTGACAGGACAGTACACCAGGATGACAGTGAATAGTGTAATTAAGACCTGCCAGGGTAGCATGCCAGACGTCATGCGAGTCTGTGACCTGCACCCATAAGTGTAATTGTTGAAATATACTATCTCAAGGAAAAATCATATGCTTAGAGATATTGCCCTGGCATTGACATTGAAGAGCCCGACAGGAGAGTATACCAAGTGTTTTGTGAGTCGGTGAGTCCGAAGGAAGATTCATGCCCTTAGGAATTTGAACTGCATTGAATGTGGAAAAGACCTGGGGAAGGGAGTAATTTCCCCTGGAGTGAATTGCAACACAAAGAGGAGGGGGTTATCCTCTTGGGATACAAAGAACTTGGTTATTATTTTATCCTTTTCTTTTTCTGGAAAGACACCCGGAGAATTGAGTCATTCACAGGAAATGCGATTGTCCACTTGGAACCTTTACTGGATTTATACCTTTTTTTGTTTTACTTGAATATTTGACCACTTTTCAAGCCAAATGCAATACCCTTAACACCTTAGGAGTTAATCTTAGAATGAGAGGGCTAGGATAGGATTTCGGACACAGGAAATGTTTGCTTTGGACATCTTGAAACAGGACAGGCCCTTAGTTTTTTGTTGAGGTAGAGAGATTCCTCCTAGATTAGGGACAGTGCGGTGCCCCTTTATAATTAAAATAAAAGTGTATAGCTATCATCATGAGCCCTATGTGTCCGTGTCACATTCCTGGTCCCTCACAATGCTTTCTATACATTGAAATCTCACATGGCCTACATGTAGCAAAAAGCACAGTGCATGTTGCCACTATAGCGCCTTTTAGTGGAACCACCACCCCAATTACCTTGCACACTAGGGACGTGGCACAACAAGGATTCTTGTGTAATTATCCAATTGCATTTGCAAATCTTTATACTCACTTTGAATAGTTCTTTAAAGCCACAAAGCGAGAAGAGAAACTAACATTTCCACAGGAAATACCAAGTCAGCAGGTCCCTCCAGACCACTTCCTCACTTTTACAGGAAAGCAGGCCCGAGTCAGGTTAAGTTGGGCCCCAATTCCCTCTTGGATAAGGACAGATCATCTTCAGATAATATCCTTATGCAGCACTCATCTAATAGTAACAGGTAGTCTTCTTTCCTGCATCTTTTCATTCCAGAGTCTGAACTCACATCACTGTTATCTACGCTTCATAATATATCCAATATTCCCACGCTTATCACAGTTTTTCATTCTTCAAACCCTCCCATAGGATACATACCCCAGTCTACATGGAGTAGCAATGGGATTACAGAAATCTGTTTTTACTAAAGAGCAGGTTGCTACTCTATGTAGACTGGGGGAGATTCGAAAGGCTAAAAAAGCCTATTACAATAAAATTCTGCACTGTGGCAGCAACAGCAAAGAACTCCACAAGATCATCTCCGAATTCTTAAAACCTACCTGCTCCTCTGCCCAATCCACTCCCACCCAATCACTCTGTGATGCCCTCTCACTACATTTCTACAACACTGCCCTTGACAGGACGGCAACCCTTAACACAGAATTGTCCTTACTCACCCCCTACCCTAACCCGACCCCTCGTGATCCCACTCCACCAACAAACACCTTTCCGACCTCTGAGTCTGTCAAACCAATCTCCGGAGATGAGTTCCGTGACATGTCACTGAGCAGACCTTCCGGATCGCACCTAGACCCGTGCCGCCTCTCTCCACATACGCTGAACATGCAAGAACCATTCTAAATGACTCACTCACCTTTGGCATCTTCCCTGAAGCCTTTAAAATAGCGTTATGTCAAGCCACTTGTAAAAAAAGGCACCCCTTGACCCCCTTGACCCTAAGAATTACAGGCCAATCTCCAACACCAGATTTCTTGCAAAACTCATTGACCGGTCTCGATACTCCCAGCTCAACTGCTTTGCAGAATACAACAAACTCCTCGACCCCGCACAATCAGGCTTCAGACCGCAACATGGAACAGAAACCACTATGATCTCGATCTGGGATGATCTCAAGGTCACGGCAGACTGAGGGCTGCGCAGCACTGATTCTCCTTAATCTTTGACATGGTTAACCATTCAATCCTCCTTGACCGCCTCCACTCCCTGGGAATCCACAACACGGCACTCAAATGGATTGCCTCTTTCCTCAGCAACAGGAAACAAAATTGCCCTCCTCTGCCCCTTTGTCTCAACTGCTTGTCCAGTGAACACTGGAGTACCCCAAGGCACATGCCTCTCTGCTCTCCTCTTCAACCTCTATCTGACCACTCTACCAGGAATAACCCTGACAAAACTGAAATCATGGTATGCAGCAATACTTCCCTTCTCCCACATGCGCTACCATGGCCCCCCTCCCTTGGCCCACCACTCCCTCCCTCCGATATAGTCAAAATCCAAGGATGCATGATGGACTCTGGCCTAACCCTCTCCCACCAGATCAATAATGTTTCAAAATGTTGTCACTACCACCTCAGACTTCTTAGACGCACCTTTCCTTACCTCTCCTACCCCAACAGACTTGCTGCTGTTATGTCTATTATGTTGAGACTGGATTATGCTAACTCCCCTTGCCTGGGAGCCCCGGCATACCAACTCAAACTCCAAAGCACCCAAAACGCTGTTGCCAAACTCCTACTTGCCCTGGGACACAGACCACATCTCACCCGCTCTCCGAACACTGCATTGGCTCCCAGGTAGACAAAGGGCTACCTTGAAGACCCTTTGCATTACCCACCGAGCAGTGCAGAAGACTGGCCCAACGTACATGCAAGAGAAGGTAAAACCCTACCTCCGTCCTCGCACCCTAAAATCAAGCACTGCCCTCTTCCTAGTGATTCCAACTTCTAATTCTGTAATGCTCGGAGGATCCGCCTTCTCAAATTTAGCTCCAACTCTGTGGAACTCCCCCCGCCCCCTCATATTCGACACACCCAAGATAACATGACCTTCCGCAAAGCTCTTAAACCTGGCTCTTTTCATAAAACCGACCAAGACCATCTAAGGCGACTGAGGCCTACAACCCGATGACAAATGTTCAATGAGATCAGGAGCAATGACGCCACCGAAAGTGCCTTTTAAGTCACTAATAAGTTTACTCTTAACGCAGCAATCACAAACGCAAACTTGAAATCCGGAATACAGAGCTCGTTAGATCAGAACTCGACCCAGACATTTCCCCTCTCCTATCACAATGCTCACCATCTACTCTACGCTACGCCAAGACACAATTAAAGTGCAGCTACACCCCTCGATCGATTAGGCCTAGCTGCTCACACACAAACAATACTTCATGAACACCTCAACATTATAAAACGCGACTATACCAACGAAATTTGTGCCTAGCTGCAGACATAAGCGTCCTACACAGGCCTAACGCAGCTAAAACCCAGTATTGGTGAACTCAATCCAGACTGCACACCTTCAACTGATCTCAAATAGCACCACACCTAACGCTAGAATGCAGCGCCCATCAGGTACTCACATCAGTTGCGCGGTGTGCAGTCAAAATATCGAGTGAATAATGTCGAAAGTCATAATATAGAAAACAATGTCGAAAAAAAAAGTATTTTTTTATTTATTTTTTGGAGGGTGTCCGGGAATAAAAAAAAAGAAGGGTAAAACAACAAAAAAAAAAAATTTGAAAAAAAAGGGGCCGGGGGAGGGGGGACCCCCCTATTTCGAAATAAAAAACGTAATAAAAATTCGACTTTGTTTGACATTTTTTTTTCTCGAGATTATGACTTTCGACATTTTGACATTCGATTATATGACTATAAAACCAGTTGCGCACATAATTACACCCTATTCTCTTGACTGACCTGGACTGCACCCCGAGACGTGCAACCTACCAGCGCTTTGAGATCATACCAATGATGTATTGAGCGCTATATAAATTCCAAATAAAAGAACATATCATGTTACGGGTGATCTAAGTGCAAGGGAGGGTGGGGGGCAGAGGGGTATCTGAGGGGTCAGAATTGAGAGCCAGACACAAAGTTAGGGTATTCGCAAAGTCAGACATTTTATTAAACAAAAGTGGTTTGGAAAAACACCTCTGAAGCCCTATGCTAAAGAGGAATTCCGTACCTAGAAAACAAGATCCGTCGGTTCCAACTAGTCAGTAACTAGTTTATTTTTTGTATTTCAGTGCATATGGTTGTATTAAACAACCATTCACACTACTCTTTATTAAAAACATTAAAACATGTTAATATCTAAACAAATTACAAATTAAAATGACCTACATATAAAACTGCAGATATAAAACCCAATCACGTTAATACATAACTGATATAATAATATAGCAATAAAATAAAACACGCTAATAGTAATATGACATAAGATGGCCTGTGAGAATGCAGCAGCTTCAATCATAGCAAAGGCCTTCAACCAGGCATGGTGAGCAGCAGATGACAGCACGAAGGATAAATGATCATACTTTTGTTTTTATTGGATTTTATGTTTAATAAATGAAAGCAGTCAAGACGTTACTATATAGGCATAGTTTGTATTAACATTTTAATTGTGAAATGCATCAATCGCTGCCATTCAATCAGTGTACAATTATCACGGGACAAAAAACAGCAGCCACCAATATAATTGTTTTTTATTCAAAATCAACAGAGCAATAAAAGATGTCTGTTGAAATAATTTATTTCGAATTTTTGTACTATTCATTGCTATCTTCGAGTGTCATTTATTTTAAAAAAAGGTTTACTCCAAAATTGATTATTTTTTCCATTTATCTCAACTCTAAATCCAAGATCCAAATTATATTCGTAAAATAGTTGGTTTGAGATCCCAATGTTCCGTTGACTGACGGCCAAATCTGGATCTCTCAAATGTTTGTGTTCACAGTGGAGTTGAGGGGCATACCGTGTATAACACATGGCAAACGTGTCAGCTGAAAACATAGTGGGTAACAACTGATAACAAGCATGTACATTGACTGGTGTTTAATATCTTCTTAAAACATTCTTTGAATAAGCGTGGTGCTTCTGACAATTGGATGAGCACAAGGGCACACAGCCGCCTGCATGCTTGTCAAAAATAATGGTGTCAGTGACTCCATTGGATAGTGTTAAATGTACATGTTTTGTATGGAGACCATCAGGCGGAATAAAGTTTTTTTTTAAAACAATTTTTATTAATTATATTTCAAACAAACACAAACCAAACTTGCAGTGCATATAATATTTTGCATTTACATCACTCCATCCGTGTCCACTGCTTCTCCCGTTCCCTCCCCCCACATTCGAGCATATTCGCCTTCATATTTTATTTCTTCGTCTTGCAGTAGGGATTCCTCTCCAGTGGCCTCTGCTGGGTCCCGATCACCTGACCGGTCTTGCGTGGGCCCAAATAACGTGGCCATTAGATGTTTCCAGGCTATCCAGGTTTCAGCCTCCTCCTCCCCTCCAGAATTATTAGCTTCCTGCCATACTGTGGTTTCAGATTCTGCCCATTTCTGAAGGTCTTTCCACCATACTTCTATTCTTGGTCTATGGCATGACTTCCATCCCATAGCGAGCCTACGCTTTGCAAGTATGTATGCCAAGTCTTTTAGTTTACTTACATGCTTGAGTTTACGTGGTCTGGCAAACCCCCCTATCAGGCATTCACACGCTGTTTCCACCACTATCTTAATCCCTTTTTCTTCCAGCCTATGTGCTACTTCTTCCCAGAATCTCTCAATTGCTGGACATGTCCAGAACATGTGCACCATTCCGGCGTTTCCTCCGTCACATTTGGGGCATGATTGTAGTCCTGTATTTTTAAATTTGGCTATCCTCTGGAGTGTCATAAGCCCTGTGGGTTATATATAATTGTATCTGTTGTAACCTTGCATTGCTTGACACTTTCTTATGGTACCCTTGGGCTCGCTCCCACATCCCATCCCTCATTGGGGCACCCACTTTCTCCTCCCAGTCCTGTCTCAGTTGTACCACTTCCTTCCCCACTTTGGATATCAGCTCATATATCCTAGATATCTCGTGTCCTCCTTCTGCTATGTCATCTAGTGTATCTATGGTGGCGTCCGGTTGATCTTCTAGTACTACTTCGGACCATGTCTCTGATTCGCCGCACCACCCTATGGTATGCAATATATTGTCCCGTATGTAACCCCGTTTCTTCCTCCAACATCTCAAAGTCTTATCCTCCCCTCTTGCCATATGTCTCCCATTGTTGCTATCCCTACCGGTTCCCAGTGCTTCCTGATCCTCATCCATAGTGGCTTT
Organism: Ambystoma mexicanum; assembly: GCF_040938575.1. Taxonomy (NCBI): domain Eukaryota; kingdom Metazoa; phylum Chordata; class Amphibia; order Caudata; family Ambystomatidae; genus Ambystoma; species Ambystoma mexicanum. The sequence goes on from NC_090922.1 coordinate 906,032,335, forward strand.
TCTTTTCCGGACAGTGCGACTAGTGCCACTTGCGGGAACACGGGGATGGGTTCTCCTTTACCTGACAGGCCCTATGCCATATCTCCCATCCTAGTATAATCTTTGGGAGCCCTTCCATATCCGATCTGGGCAGCCACATCATTTATTTTAAGACGAATGGGGCACAGTCCAGTCGAAACAGCCTGGATTCTGAGGTTGGTTCTTCTGAGAGCCATTTTGCTACAAATTGTAGCTGGCTTGCTACATAGTAGATTTCATAGTTTGTTAGTTTTATATCCCCTCTCTCGTGTGAGTTTTGTAGCTTCCAAAGGGCAACTCTGTTCCTCGTCCCATGCCAAAGGAATTCCCTGCATATATCATGTATCTTAGCAAATAATCGCCTTGGTATCAGGTATGGGATGTTCCCAAAATAATGCAGTAGTCTTGGCAGGACCACCATTTTCAGCATTGCCCCTCGTCCCATCATCACCAAGGGGAGCTTTACCCAGAACTTCATACTATTTTCAATACTCTGGATCGCTTTCTCAGTGTTATGTTGGTGCTCTGCCTCTACCGTATGATAGATGTCTATCCCAAGATATCGAAACGTGTTGACCTCCCATGGTATCTGTAAAACAGGTAATTGTTCTAACGGGATACCTTTGTATCTGCCGTGTTGAAATATACAAGATTATTTCGGATTCACTGATACGCCAGACAGCCCTGCAAATCGCTCCATCACTTCCAGAACATATTGGAGGTTTTCTTCAGGGTAACGTAGATGCAACAGCATATCGTCTGCATACAAGGAGACTTGGTGATGCCTATTATGTCATACTGCTGCCTCAGGTATATCGCCAGGGGCTCTAGGGCTAAGAAATACAGCATAGGGGACCATGGGCATCCCCGTCTAGTACCTCTACTGAATTGCCACCTCTGATATTACTGCTCCCATTTTAACCCTGGCCAGCGGCACGCTATATAATAGTTTGACCCATTTGAGATACCCAGGTCCTATTCCATAATTGGTCAGGGCCGAAATCAGCCAGGAACATTTGACTGAGTCAAAGGCCTTTATTGCATCCAGCGATATAATTGCCATTTCGCCCGCGTCCCCATTTGCGTGTTCAATAACTCGGTGGAGTCGTCTGAGGTTGTTGGATATATTTCTATTAGGGACATAACCGGTCTGGTCAGGGTGTATTAATTTATTTATGATCCTCATTCTTTTAGCCAGGAGCGCTGTTAGCATTTTGCTATCCTGATTCAGCATTGACAGCGGTCTATGAGCTGCAAACATTGCCAGGCTTATTGGGTTTAGGGAGCAGTAGGATAATCGCCTCTTAGGGACTCTGGTAGCTTTCCCACTTCGTATGCCCTATTTAGCTTTGCTAAAAGCAGGGAGGGGGGGGGGGGAGCACCTAATTTCTATAGATTTTATACAATTTGCTAGGAAGTCCATCGGCCCCCAGAGTCTTGCTAGTGGGTAGTTGCACCACTACCTCTACTAGTTCCTCTAGAGTAATCTGCGCATCCAGCTCCTCTCGCTCCTCTGCGCTGATTTGCGGAAGCCCTATGTCTCCCAGTGTTTCTCTTATTATCCTGCAATCGCTTCCCTCTTCATCTCCGTACAGGAGTCGGTAATAGGTGTCCACTATGCACCCATCATCCTTCGTTATTGTTCCGATTGTGGGTCTAGGGGTCTCGCTTTTATATAACCGTGCCAGGGCCCTACCTGGTTTATCCCCTCCTGCATGCTGTGTCTCTATGTACTTTTTATAGTTGAGATTACCCAATCTCTCCCAACGCCCAGCACATTTCTGTTGCAGCCTGAGTTTTCATTATCTTCCTTGGTATTACCTCCCCTTCTTAACGCTGTTTCTAATTCTTTTTCTGCGTCTTGCAGTTCGGCTAATATCCCTCGGACTTCACTATGGCTATCCCCCTCACTAACACTTTAAAGGCTTCCCAGAGCATACCCGCTGTCTCAATACTGCCAGTATTGATCTCAAAATAGCTTATTTCCTCTCTCAAATCCTCCCTGAAAATTGCATCTTTCAACGCCTCTGCTCTGAGGCGCCACGTTGGTATCCTTTCTCTCGGGAGTCGGTATTGCCATACCAATGGTGAGTGGTCTGATAGGATCCTCGCTTTATATTCTGTCCGCGCTATTTCTGCCATTAGCTCCTGTGTGGCAAACCTGTAATCCAGCCTGGTGTGTACATTTTGTGGGGCCGAATTATGCAAATATTGTCTGTCCTGCAAATGGCGCACCCTCCATGCATCTTCGAACCCGAAATCCATCAATAGTGACTGCAACGCCCTGGCGGCTGGGGTAGGTCTATCTATTTTGCCATCTGATCTGTCAATTTTCAGGTTTAGTGCGCAGTTAAAGTCTCCTCCCCAAATCACCGCCCGCCCTAAGTACATGCTGAGTTTGTTGTATAGGGTCCTAAAGTATGCCGCTGTGTCCTGATTCGGGCATATGTGTTTATAATGCTTATTTCCTTGTTTTCCACCAGCCCTCTCATTATAACCATCCTCCCGTCTGCTTCAACTGTAGATTATAGTAGCTGGAATGGGACATGCGGTGCTACCCAGGTAATCACTCCTCTAGCATAGGCCGAATATGTTATGCCTACAACGGTCCCCCTCCACTTCTTTTGGATCACCTCCAACTTTTGTGTGAGGTGAGTCTCCTGTATCAGGGCTATGTCTATTTTCTGTCTATGCAGATACAGCATAACCTTATTCCTCTTTAGATAGCTATTGAGCCCTCTAACATTCCAAGTAATTATTTTAAGGTCCCTCATGATGTATTAGGATCCCACTCCTCCCTCCGCAAGTGCAGTCCATATCTACGTTTTTTCCATATTGCGTGTAGGCTCGTTCAACAAACTTCCCCCAACTATAAACACTTCAACTTCACCAACCTCCCACCCTCCCTCCTCGCATCCCAACCCCAACACACTCCCCAACTCCCAACGTTCCCTCTTCTACGCCCACCCATCTTCCCCAGCCTCCCCTCCCCCAACTTACACTTCAAACCCCTCTTATCTCTACCCCTCCCCAACTGTTGCCCAGCTCCATCCCTGGATCTCAGGCACCCCCGCATCTAGCCCTTTTCCAGCAATTGCCCGTACTCACAGCTCACCAGGGAGATATCGCCCTAGTGGCGGTCCTACTACTCTAACTCCCGGGGGTAGGCTGTCTCCATCTTGTAACTCCTATTTTGCTCATCAAGCTAAACGCGCTGAACGCTGCCCATTTTGCTTTTTAGAATTTATATTCCAGTCCAACGTGTTCAAGTGTCACATGTTACAGTTTCCAATCACTATCTTTTCTAGCCGCGCCATTGTTATCTGTTCTACAGTCTCTGCCCCTGGCCCCCCCGCCTCTTATCATGTGTGGCTTTTCAATCACTTATCGTGTTCCTCTCGGCCTTGGTCCTCATCTCGTTCCGGACAGCCATGGGCGTCCAACCATATCACCACGTCCTCCGGGGTGTCAAAAAAGTGCGCTTTGCCTTTGTGTAAAAATGTTGAGCTTTGCGGGATACAACAGCATGTATTTGAATCTGGCTGTGCGCAGTCTCCTCTTGATAGCCACATAGCTATAGTGCTCTCTGCACCAGCATTGTGTAATCAGGGTATGCAGTGATGGTTGCAGATGCCCTGGTTATCGTCCCTCCTTTCCGAAAGAATTCCAAGATCATCTCTCTGTCCCTGTAGTTCGGATCTTCGCTATAATTGCTCGAAGGAGGGCCCCGGGTTGCGGTTTCCTCATCAGGGCCCTGTGCGCGCGTTCGATTGCGAACCCTTGGGAGAGCTTGCTGCTCCCATTTCCTGTATGATCATGTTCTCCACATAGTCCGTGGGATCCTGGCCTTCCGCCCCCTCCGACAGGCCGACCACGCGTATGTTATTGCGTCTCGCTCTTCCCTCTGCCACCTCCGCTCGGTTCTCCAGGTTGGCCACCTGTTTCAGTATGTGGACTTCCTTGGCATGGTTTGTGCTGGTGCCCGTGTTAGTTTTCACCGCGCTTTCCATGCCACTCATTTCCGCAAGCACTCTCACATCCTGTCTCAGCAGATTGACCTCTATCCCAACTGCATCTATTTTGGTTTCTAGTGCGGTTCTCAGGTCTGCCATCGCTATTCCCCATAAGGTTTTCAATTCCGTGATGGCTGTTAAGATCAGGTGGTCCTCTCTCGGCAAAGCCACGTTTGCAGGTGCGGCAGCCATACCTTGTGATGGGGTGGTGGGGGGCTGCTGGGACTTAGCAAAGATGTCCATTATGTATTGCTTGCCCTTGGTTTTACCTCCCTTTGCAGACATTGTTCCACCCTGTCTTTACACCAGGATCCGTTTCACCAGTGGTGTGCGTGTCTTTTGCCCCCCCCCCCCGCAGCTTCTGCTCCGTGGCTGCAGGTCTCCTATAGTGCTGCCCGTCTTACACTTGTTTGCGTATTGTTCCAGTCCGCCGCGTGGGGGGTTTGCAGCTCTCACTTTCTGAGTGTCTTGTTTATGGGATCAGTTTGTGCTCTGGCACTGCACTTTTCCAGTGGCGCAATACTCTTCTAGCACTCACAAGGCAGTTTCCTGTGCGTGCCACGTGCACCATATGCCATCATGTATAATAGGCATTGGCCCCACTTCTGTCCCTACGCAGCCAGGCAGTGCGGCATCATGCCATTGCAATCCAATTTGGGCTGTACACCATTGGCCCACTGTAGTCTAGTATGGCCTCCAATGTCCTATTGTGGGCAATGTCAATCTTAGGCCGCCCCTGTTCGCCCTTCCCCCTGGCAGTGGGTGCTTATCTGTCTGTTCTGCGAGCTACTCTTTATGCTCCCCACTAGCCATGGGGGGGTTGGGGAGCTCCACTGCTACTGCCAGGCCCATCATGCCTTGTCTTGGAGGGGGGGGGGCTGCCTGCTCCTTCCTCAGCCTCCAAAGTTGCTTCTCCCGCCACATCGCGTGATTGGCCCCTCCTCCACTTTTCATCTGTCTGTTCGCCTCACTCTCCACCGTGGGAACGTTCACTATGGGGGGGGCACTATGGCAGCGCTGCGCCACACTTTTTTGGAGGTCACGCTGTCTCACGCTCTTAATATCCGTGGGCTTATTCATGCCCATATCATCATCACCGGTCCCCTTGTTCCGGGGCGCTGGGCCCCCGCCGCCAACAATCTCGCCACCCTGGCTCTCCTCGCAGCCGTGTGCGCCTGCACCTCTCACCAGCAGTCTGATGCTCCGCTTCCTGGGCCCCCTCCATCCCCTCTGGCTCCTTAGCTCTGCGGCGCTCCGCGCTACACAGCGGGCCGGCGGGCTTCTCTGGTCCCGGCTCCCGCACCTTGTTCGTGCCTCGGGCGCAGGAGGGATCACTTCGGTGCCTGCAGAGTTGCACAGAGACTTATCACCTCTATCTCTGGGCCCCGGGCACACCCGAGCTGCTAGTGCAAGGCAGACAAGTTCTTGGGCAGCACTTTCTGATCTGCGCCGTCCTTCCACAGCTGCAGTGCTTCACATAACGGGCACCAGTTACTCTGTCCACGCCAGCCCCTGCTCCAGCCTCGGCGAATCTGTTCTTTTATTCAGTCACTGAGCGGCCGCCATTTTGTTGCCAGCTCAGGACACTCACCGCAAGCAACAATGTTGCATAAAATCTTCAATATCATCTGGTTTTTCACATGGCCTCACGTATCAGAGGCTCCATGCATTCATGCAGCCCCGGTGTCATTTTGACGTTGGATTTGTTGCTTAAGTCGGCGCGCTTCTACGGATGAGTTTGCGGATCCACAGAGCTCTTCAAGAGAGCAGCCTAATCCATGGCTGCCAGGCCACGCCCCCATCAATTATCATACTTCAAAACGATCTAACTCAGATCTTAAATTTGAAATAACCCTTTTCATAATTCGGCCTGAGAACTGTGCATTGCACGAGTACATGGCATATTGTTTCAACCGGTACAGACGACATATCTGTTGATCCCTTGGAATACACTTTCCAGCTCCAGTATTGGCTAGTACAGAGAGAAGATTCAAACTTAAGTATTAAGTAAATCGGGGGCAGACTGAAGTACGCAGTTTAATTGGATAACTGCCCGCTTAAGCGTGCAATTTAACAGATATCCTGTAACAGATCCCCTATTGTGGACACCTCACAAGTTTCCCCATTTAGTGCGTATTCCCCTCCTGCCTTGTGTTGATGGTGCCATCACCAAAACCAGCAGGTTTTGCACCGAGAAGGGATCTGTGAGCCCCATAGCCACCAAAGCTCTGTCCCACATTTTCACTCCTAGGGCCACTAGATGTGGCCAATGGCCTCCCCAGGGTTTCCTGATCCACACCAATTCTTTCAGGTAGTGCTGTGAACCTGCGGGCTGTATCAAAGTGTCCGGGGTGGGGTCGTCTGCCAGCCAGTCCACCACAAACTGTACCGGCCCTGCCACATAATATAATTCAAACTGCGGAACCCTAATGCCACCCTCAGCATGCGGCATGTGCAATTGTTTGTTATTTATGCTTGTACCACGCCAAAGCCCGTGGGCATCCAGGCGCCGAGAGACAGGTATAGTGACCGAGCTGCTATCGAGAATACATACTAATTAAAGAGATATGTTTTCAGTTGTTTCTGGAATGCAAGGAGGTCCTGGTCTTAAGCAAGGAAGCCGGTAACGCATTCCATGTCTTCGCTCCAAGGGTTGTCTCGTCCAGCACTTCCTCTATATGGGCTCTTGGTATCTCGGAGCTCTCCTGATAAAGAATCTGATAAAATTCTAGAAACACGTCATTGACACCCTTCTGGTTATGACGCAGATCTCTTTGTTTTGTGTATATGGAGTGTATGGGCCCCTGTTTATCCTCCTTTTTATACAGCCATGCCAGCAAGCGGCCAGGTTTGTATCCCTCTATATGTTGCTTCAGTGTATCTTGCAAGACTATGTTTTCCCAATCTCTCCCAACATTGCATACATTTCTGTTTTCATTAAAAGACCCTTGCATTCTTGTCCTGCAGCTGCTCTTGCGATTGCTCCATCTCAAGCATTCCTCTGCGGAGGACAAATCCCTGCTTATGCTCGCTTGGACACCATTTAACCCCGCTATGGCTATTCATCTAACCCCTACCTTCAGCACCTCCCAAAAGGTCCATTCACTAGGACGCTTCCCTTGTTATGCCAAACAAGGGAATGATGCTGTCTTTGATGCAATCCTGGAATGGGGGGGCAGGGGTCATGCAGCAACTCACTTCTGAGCCACCAGGTAGGGATCGGGGCTCTAGGGGGCACATACTGCCACAGCAGAATAAGCGGTGCATGATCCAACAACACTCTACCTTTGTACTGTGCATTCATAATGAGGAGAGCTGATTCGCAGCCTATAAAAAAGTAATCTATTCTTGTTTGCACAGCATGTGGTGCCTGGCATCGCTATGTACATTTCTCCAGGCGTCCACCAGAGCGAAGGAGTCCAAAAGTGTCTGTAAGCGTCATGGCAGGCGGAGCCGGCCTAGTATACTTCGTGAATGATCTGTCCGGGAGAGGGTTCAGAGTACAGTTAAACTCACCCCCCCATATTATGTTACAACTCCTGTAAGGGCCCAGCCTGGCCTGGCGTTCAGGGTCTGGAAAAACCTAGCAGCCCTGTGGTTGGGGGCGTACGTATTGATCAGACATGTGTCCACTTGTTCAAGAAGACCCTGCACCACCACCATCCTTCCCTCATTATCCATTTTAACATGGGTTACCTTAAAGGGTACTGAGGGTGCAATCCATATTAGGACTCTGCATCCATATGTAGAGCCCAGGACCTGCCCCTCCACCATTTCCTTTCCAACATTGTTAGCTTCTCAGCAGTAGGATAGCAGCATGTCTATGTCCACTTTGCATCTCCTAAGGTAGGTGTAGACCCAGTTTCTTTTCACATAGGCATTCAAACCCCTTACATTCCATCTGAGGACTTGCACAGATCCAGCCATTGGCCTTTCTCTCCCGCTCCAGGGCCAAACCACCCCCATTTCTCATCCAACTCCGCTTTGCTCTTATGAGGGGTGCACACAAAGATAATACGCTATCCATCGCAATTGACATCCGTGCAAGCAACCCCTTCCCCCCCAAAAACTTCCCAACCACAACTAAATACCCAGCTACGTTACCGTTGCTCAGACATGTCCGCTCCTCGCATTTGCCCCAAGCCGTCCCGCTTGAGGATAGTGCACAGCGGATAGGCACATAAACAAGTACCCATAGGAAGAAAAAGAACTCTGGGGTGGCAACTGCAGCCACAAGTACTTCCTTCTTTAGCATGGTACACTTTGCCGAAATACCGTCATGTACCAAGAAGGGAAAGAGTTAGCAAGCGCAGAAAGTCTGTTTAAGGGAGCCTCCCGCTCCCAGCAAAAGATCTCTCGTCTCCAAGTGTCTGCTCAGCGTCCGAGTTACTCGTGCTCTGCCTCCCACTGCAATCCAGACCAGTACACTAGATGCTCGGTTGCGTAGAGCTTCCTTTACATCTTTCCTCCTCCCTCCCTTTGTCGCCAGGTCCTATCTTCTCTCTTGTCCATCCATGCCTGCACGTCTGCTGGGAGGTCAAAGTACCAGGACTTGTTTTTATGTACGATTTTGAGTCGCGCAGACTAGATCAACAAACTTCAGGCCTGCCGTTCGGAGCCTTGACTTGGCCACTGAAAATTGCACCCCGATTTTCTGTACTTGGAAAGTGTAGTCAGGGAAGACCGCCAGATCTGACGAAGCCATTCTCAATTCGCCCCCTTGCCTGTAGCATGCTAATATTTTCTCCCTGTCCTTATAGTTCAGGACCCTGGCGATGATCGGCCTCAGAAGTGCAAGTCTGGTCAGTGCTTTGTGTTCTCTCTCAATTATGAAACCTTGCGTGAGGTTTCCAGGCCCAATCTCCTGAAGTAACATGTTCTCGATATAGGCCGTAGGGTCGGTGCCCTCCTCCCCTTCAGACAAGCCTACTATACAAATGTTATTTCTCCTGGCCGGTCCTTCCGTTCTTCCACTCTATTTTCCAGGAGGCTGACCTTCTGCTGTAGTATATGAACATCAGCCTGCGTATCACCGAGCGCCCCTGGGTTCTCCCTTGTTTAGGTCTCCATAGTGACAGTACGCCCTGCTAAGTTTCACACATCTTGGCGCAACAGTCCGACGTCTACTTGTGCTGCCGCGATCTGCGTGCCCATGGAGGCTTTTAAGTCTGCAATCGCCTGCATCACTTGTTTATACATCTCAATAGGCTTGCCTTCTTTCTCCTGTGCACATTCCATCTCACCACAAGAGTCTGTTTCTTAACCTTGGCAAACCCGCCCAGTGTGGTCTGGCTTGATTTCAGTTTAGCCAATTTAGGAGGCATCGAGCCTGCTGGATACCTGTGCTCTGTCTCGTCTTCGGTCCTCCCCCAGCCCCTGCTTTGGGACCTGGGTGTAGGTGTTCGTAAAATAATTGGGGCTGAGGTCCCACCAGGGCTCTACTCGTGTATGACAGCTGCAGGGGCTTGTACACCACCACTGTCACTATTTATGTCCGCTGTGCCTTGGCCCCCCAACAGCCGTGTCCACTGCAGCTCGCCACGCAAGTGTGCACACTTGGGCTATCGTCGCGGATCTTGCTTGTCCCTGCGGCAAGTATGGCTATTGTCCTCAAATCCGCTATCGTGGTCACGAGAGCTGGCCAGGCGTTGTTGCTAGAGCTGCAATTGGCAGAGATGGAATACTGCCTATATGCAGTCCCTTGTTGTATAGGGATCTCAAAGGCAGCCTGTTGTCTTCAGCCCGGGGCTGTGCGCAATTTGTTTCTCTCTTTCGGTCTGTCTGAGGATTCCCTATGGCCAGGGGACCCCCAGGGCTGCTTTACTTGTTATTTTACACAGTACAGATCCCTTACATGCAAGGCGCACTTCCAATCTGCTGCCCGCAATGGTTTCAATGTCTGAGCAATATTGCGAGATTTCACTCCGTGGCTCGGGTCCTTATGTTCAAGACCTGTGCTCAGTCCCCTGCGCATTAGGGGCTCAAGCACATTTCAAAAATTCAATTTCACCCTGTGGCCCGGGTCCTCCTATCCCAGGTGCGCGTCCGGACCTCCGAGCATGAGGCTGCCGGAGCCCAACGAAAGGTACAACCACAGGACCCTCTCAGCAGCTGTTTAAGCCCACGGTGCTTGGTTACTTATGTGCCCGTCACCGCAGCACAGCCCGGGCTGGTTTATGTACGTCCTCGTTCTCCGGTCTCCGTTGTATAGGAATCTCAAAGGCTGCCGGTTGTCTTCAGAGCAGGCCTGTACGCAATTTGTTTATTCCACCCAGTCTGCCTGAGGATTCCCTATGGCCAGGCCAACGTCCAGAGCTGCTTTCCTTGTTATTATATGCAGCCCAGATCCTTTTCATACAAGGCGTGCTTCCAATCTGCTGCCCGCAAGGGTTCCAATGTCTGTGCTTTATTGCGAGATTTCACACTGTGGCCTAATTCTTTATGTTCAAGGCCCTCGCTCAGTCCCCTCACATTAGGTCCTCAGCGCACTTCAAAAATACAATTCCAACCTTTGGCCCAGGGTCCTCCTATCCCAGGCGCGCGTCCATCCTCTGAGCATAAGGATGTCGGAGAGCAACAAAAGTTAAGGCCTCAGAACCTCCACAGCAGCTGTTTTAGCCCCGGGGGCTTGGTTACTTACGTGCACGTCACCACAGAGTGGCCTGGGCCATCTTATGTGCGTCCTCATTCTCCGGTCTCCTCACGCCGGGGGCAGGGGCAACTGGGGACTCAGCACACCCTTGCCTGGTATGCTGCATAGGGTCTCCCACACCAGGGGGGATCCGACCGCGCTCCACGGCCTTCCTCCACTCTGATCCGGGCGTTCCCACCGTCGGATGGAGTCTTCTTTTTTACGGGTGCCACAGCCGCCCCTCCCAACAATCGCTCTTCTTCCGATCTGCTTCTGCACCTTGTATGCATCTCAGGCAACTCGCAATCCCCGGGCCATTGCTGCACGGCCGCTTTCACTCCGTCTGGCTGGCCGCCATATTGAACAAAGGCACCTTCAAGGTCCTGCACCACTGCGCCTCGCAGCCCATCTTCTGGCACAGCTCGGCTCCCCAGTGATGTCACCCCCCATGCCATCACCAACTTTCAGCGAGATTGTTGCAATATTGCTTGCTATACACAAGGATATTGTAGGAGCCGACGGGAGCGGTCTGAAATGCGACCTACTCCATTAGCTGCTAGTCACACCCCCCCACTGAAAATATACAGATATTTGTGCAGATTAGCCAAATGTGCCAGGGACAACACATGGTCATACAGTTTTAATGTCTAATTGACTTGGGGACAGAGCAACAGAGTCACGAGTACAGGTCAGGCCTGTAGCCAAACTATTAAGGCCATCCAGGGTCTCCATTTCCTGGTACCACGTGCTTCTGGAAAAACACCTTGCATGATCTATCATGCAGCTCAAAAGAGAATCGCCTACTGACCCACCAAATTTAATCTTCACCCAAAGTTTACAAACTGAGACTTTCCAAATTGAGGTTAAGGACTGTAGGCTCAGTTCAAGTCTAAACGCCTCCACTGGTACTGATCCTGGGAGGCCTAAATAGGGAGCGCATTATTTTTGCCTCCAATTTACTAAACCAGATTACCGCCTTCTCGGTAATACTTCCAAAGCATACAGGATACCAGGGATAATAGAGATCCTATAGGCCATCAACTTAGCCTCAAGAGAGCGGCCCCCACATTTATAACTATTGATTGAGAGCCACTGTGACCAGGCTTTAAGAGGGCTGGTCTCGCCGAAGTACTTAAGAGACAGGGTAGCCTGAATGTGAATGCCCAGGTACATATAGATGTTGGTTTATTCTAAGCGGACACCCCCAAGAGTGCAATAACAGGAAGGGTCGCCATAGGCCTTTCTGCATATAATCAGGATTTTTGTTCTAGCAGCATTAATGGTCAATCCATTTGTGACCGCATATAGAGAAAGTGCATTCAGGGAGTAGTGTAAGCACACAACGGTCCTGCCCAATACGACAGTATCAGTCGAGCAGATGTCTTCCCTCCCGTAATGCGGAAGGGGATTATGTGCTCGCTTCAAAGCCGAGGCAAAGTCGGTGACTTAAAACGAAAAGCAGGGGCACGAGAACCCAACCCTGCTTAAGTCTGATGTTGGTAGATAACGACTGAGAAAGTACCCCGTCCTGGGATAATCTTACCTTGACACTGGTATCATTATGTACAGGTTTTATAAAATAAAGAAGGAAATGGTCAATGCCCCAGGGTTCCAATTTCTCCCAAAGTTTGGACCTATTGACACCATTGAATGCAGCACTATAGTCCACATAGCAGAGGTATAACAAAGTGTCTGGATTATGATATGTATCTGAAATCAAAGTAAGAAGGACTCATGGGAGGTGCCAAGACCCTTCCTAAAGCCAGTCTGTTGGGTGTGTAGTAATTGGTTTGCCAAGGTCCAAGCTGTGAGCAACTCCAGTAAATGATTGGAAAATATTTAACTGTAGTCAAGCGTTGCCAGGACCCAATAACATGCAGGCTTCAGGTGTGAACCACAGTTTCAAACCGGAATCAAAATAGATTTCTGCCAAGAGCATGGAATAACACCAGTTTCAGAGATCTCCATAAATGGTTCTTTCAATTGAGCGGCCCAGAGTGGAGGATCAGTTTTGATCAAAGCATTACACAATCCATCCGGACCTGTAGCCCTAGAAGCTCTAGACTTAACCATCAAGGCCTCTATATTGGCCGCCCTGACATGGTTCCAAACCAAGGACCCAGCCAACGATTTCATAATAATCAAGGGGCTGTTTTCATCTTCATCCCAGTAAGGTACATGTATAAATGTGCGCCATGTTGCCTCCGCAATGCCACACACTTCAATAGCAGCAGAGCCCGATCTATACGTCCTCATAAAATGCCACTTTTTTTGGTGTCATGGGTCCTAATCAAGAGGTTAAACTTTGAGCTAGAGGAGGAGTCTTTAATGCGATATTCGCAAGCCAATGTCTATATTGGGCTCATACTCTACCGACCACTTTCCTTTGCTCAGCAGTCCCCAGACTACCACTTCTACCAATTCTACGGACCAGTATTTAATTCTTTTTCCTTTTTATCAATAACTAAATCATATAAAACCCCAGTATGCCTGCTGCTGACAAGGTGCCTGTGTAACAGAGGCCAGTATGTATTCATCATCAAAATCCAGTCCCAATTACTATTCCGCATCATATCACGACAGTACTTACCACCATGTGCCAAAAAATAACTCAAATTGTTAATATTTGTCGTAGACCAACTAAGGCAGTTCCTCTGAATATTTACAGTAGGATTGGAGCAGAAGATTCCCCGGGCCTTTACCCTATGGGCATTGCATGTCATACAAAGCATAGCATGATCACTCAAGTCAGCCTTTTTATGGCCAATGACTTATGCCCCCCGCCTCCTCCTCCACCAACTGGCCTCCTGTGCCTCCAATGAGCAATCAGCATTAAAGGCCACTGTAAGAATAATTCCCCCTTTTGTGCGACTGGGTGGACCATGCCCGTAGGGAATCGATCGCCACTTCCGTGAGGTCCATCAGTACCCTTAATGGTGTGTCATCAAAGGTCGCCACCATCGTACCACGAGAATCCGGAGGAAAATCTGGCAACAACGCAGAGAGAAAATTGCAATGATCTCTCAAACCCCAGAGAGTTCACTTTTAACACCAATACATAAGCCCCCTTTGGGGCGAACAGCTGTCAGATGGAAAGGAAGTTGGAAAATACGAGAATATCTGTCCATATCAAACCAAGTCTCCTGAAGAAAAAATGTGTGTGCCTGCATTATCATATCTCGCCCCCCACTTTAGTAAGAAAAGAGTGATGGCTCCGTGAATTCCAAGAAAAAAAACTGGAAATTAGCTCCCTAGTCAATGGCACAGGGTCAGCAGGACTGCTTCTGGACCATCAACTACATACGCGGCAGCCTAGACTGCACATGCATCAAACCCTTCCCATTGACTACAGAGGTGAAGTTGTTAAAAGATGGTCTAGAATAGGAGTATTCTCTCATGAGGCCTGTGGAACTAATTCTATGCAAGGCCAGTTGAAAATCAGATACCACATACCCCATCTCATCAGTCGCTTAGCATTTTTACAAATCAACTAAGCCACATAGGGAGAGACGAGAGAAACAAAGACCCATTTGGTAGTGCTAGACACCGGCAGTTTAAGGCTTTCATTGTCCAGCGATGAAATTCTGCACAAATCAGGGATATAATACAATAACTTTGGGGCATGAACTATTCAGAAAAGAGCAGGCAGATGACGGATTTGACTCCATTTTAATATATTTTGAGCTGAGCCCCCACTCCCCATGGATTCCAGGGTGGTGGGCGACTTGCTGAGTTGTAGAACCCGGCTATTACCATCGCCGACTTTCAACCCAGAATTAGATGTTAGCAGAGAGCCAGGGAGGAAGCTTGTATCCTTAGGAAGGTCAGAAATGTTGGGCAAAGTAAACTGAACTCTATCACAATTAACTTGCTCCATAGGCAGTGCCACATTGCTAATTTCACTCTGGGTAGATGTGTCCTTTTTTGCCGAAGAACTCCTCGGAGGTCGAATCCATTTATCAATTGAGCCCTGTAACAGAACCAGAGCCATCACTTAGCTCATTTGAGCAATCACTTAGTTCATTTGTAATAGTTAAGTGGCCAAAACTTGAAGGAGTTGCTTTTGAAATGGCATGTTTCTCAACCAGTTTAAGATTCGATGATTTAGACAGGTAAACTTTTTTATTTTGCAGAGTCAGGCGAGAGGAATGCTGGTGTTTTTACCACTTCTTTATAGAAGCTTTTCGAGGGCTGTTAAGAAGTGACTGTTCAATACAGAGCGCTTCTGCTGAATGCTTCTCCGATTCCGCTGTTACTATCAGTGACTCTTGGTGAGAAACCACACCTACCTTAAGTAAAGGCTGAGAGGCCTTTCTCGAAGAAACCGGAACGGTGTGGAGCAAAGTGGAAGCACTGGCTGGGAGACAGGGAGGGTAGCGTACCGGGATGTGTATTTGTGATAAAAGTGCATCCTTTATACCCTTGTCAGTACCAGACTTTAAGCAAGGAGAGGAGCTAGAGTCAATAATTCTATCCACGACAAGTGGTAATATCCGTTTTAGCTCACACTGCTCTTCAGCCAGTTTCATGCAGAGAAGAAAAATAGCATCTCATTTGGACAGAATAGTATTCAAAGAGGAAGAAGGGCAATTAATAAGACCAAGGATGAGTTACTTACAATCGTAGCTTCCTCCATTCTACCTTCTTTGCCAAATGAGTACTCCGATATAAACAAGCTTCTCCAAGTCAGGACTGGCTGAGAGATTTAAACCAATGATACTGTCATAGCTTGAACTGTTAGGGCCAAGTGAATTGCGCTGCAAAGTTAGCCACATATTTAGAAGCGATCCATTGTTATCTATCATTGGAGAACAGTCAGGAGTACTCTTGGCCAGCTTGCTAGTGTTCCTTTTACAAGGGGCGACTTCAGTTGCCAAGGACCCAGATAAATGGCCGCCATCAACCGTGCCTGCGACTTTATCCTTTAAATAATTCATGATTGCCAGTGGAGTCACGCTTTGTGCCGCTTTTAGCCTTTTTTATAGTTTGTTGTGCACTGAGTGACCGAGCGAGAAGTACCACGTGTAGGACTAGGAGCACGTTTCCCTGTGTTAGTAGTCACACTGCGTAAGCCATATCTGGGTTGCTTCGAGTTTCTAATATAGAAACAACGTAAAATGGCAGTCAGTATGTGTATAAATAAAGAAGATCCTAATCGCAGTTAGAGTGGGAAGGAGGAGGAGGGGCGGCTTCCAAATGTAAATCCAAGAGAGGAAGAAAGACAAATGCAAGCCACGGAATGCGAACTCTGCAAAGAATAAAGTCTTAATCCACCAGTATTCGGATGCCAACGCTCACCTCTCAAAACTTAATAAGTGGGTGGCCACCTCCCACTAGCCACTCGTCTGCGAGTAACGTCTCAAAGGGGGCTAATCTAAAAGAGGGGGAACCCTGCAGTCACTGTGAGCCACACCTTCTTGAATACAAGCAGCAACAAGGAAATCACAAACTTATCTCAAACGCATGAGCTCGTAGCACCACATAAAAACATTAACATGGTAAAAACTCAAGTAATGGAGTTTAGAGATGGGAATAAATGCCAGCGAAAAATGTATGGAATTTAGATAACGTAGAACTTCAAACTGTTCCAACATACATATATCTGGGGGTCAATATAAATAATCATCCTAGTGACCAGCCTTATGAGGCAAGCATGAAAGCAAAAGTAAGCACAGCATCATCCCAAGCTCGAATTATCGATAGTACGTTTTGAAAATTTACTATCGCAAAAGTACTAATATACTACAAACAGAAAACTATGCCTATTCTGACTTATGGATCAGAAACGAAAATGCCAAAATCTCATTCCGAGACAGATACTCAAGTGGGACAAGAGGTTCTAAGACATTTGTTCGCTCATGACCCTTCTCAGATCCCACCTCCTTCTACCAACACTGCTCGCTAATCTATGCACAGCCTCAGAAGGGATACATTACTCACCTTAATCATATTTCTGATGCTTGCATCTGCTTAGATTCAAATGCTCCCGCCCTTCCTCCCCTCAGAGAAGGCACATGGATGCTTGTAGTCTTATCTGCTTGGATACTCTGTACTCGCGCTGCTCCTCATGCTACCTCATGTCCGAAAAAGTACAATCTGAGGGTCCTACACGCGTGAGGGATCATGGGTACAGTGGACGTTACACTAGGGATAGTATTACTGGCACGCCCTAGTTCGACGCCCCTTTTCGAGTTTCGAAAAACAAACTAATACTCCACAGCTTCACTAGATGTCGGCCTATGCACGGAATGTAATATAAGCAGATTCCACAAGCCTCAGAAATATATATATCGCTGTTCATCTAACAATATTCCACTTTGCTTCTAAATTCATGGAGAATTCACCATTAACTTAATAAACATGGCTGCAGGTTTTAACACAACCACTTTGGGTCTCTAGACGCGGTCACGGATCCTTCATTCACATTCAGTATGGAGTCTCCGGACACTTGCACGAACGCTGGAGCGATGCCGAAAGGCTTTAATTGTGTGTACTTTTTACCAAGACATGCACTCAGTAAGATGTTTTTGTTTTCTTCCGTTAGCCCCCAAGTGCGTTCCCACGGTTACATGTACTCTTTCCTTTTTTACAGCCTTCATTTGTTAGGATACATTGGTCTGCTATTTCGCTATTACTGAAAGGTCCTCATGCAGCATTGCAGCATTTCATTTTCTGTCACATGACTATCATTGGTAAGGACTTACCTTCAACCCTGCACATTGCTTTTTTGTAATTCAAACCCACTGGGAGCTTATTACTTGCATTTGCTTATTCTTATTTCAGAAAACTCCTCTTTATGTGCCTTCATTTGAATCTCGTTCCATGCTTAAAAGGTTTGCATGCTGCATTTTGGCAGTTGCATACAACTCCACCATTTGTCACATTTGTTAAGGAGCATGCAATTGAGTGTGTGCCTTTACGCCTTAATATTACTATAATTTGTCACATAGTGCATTTCTTGTTCTCTCGCTTTTTCCTAGACCCTCTTGAGACACTATTGACAGTTATCGCCCACTTGGGGGGATATTTGATCTACCGCTCGGATAGCTCTGAATTAATTGTCTGGGTAAAATGTAACTTCATATACACCTTCTCTTCATTGCTCCCAGCTTGACCTCAATCGGGCTCGATTGGTGGCCCCTCTTTTCTCACAGCCCAGCATGGATTTCATTTCTCTCTTTTCGCACATGGGGCTCATACATGCTCAACCTTATAAACATCCAGGACAGTGTACTCTCCTTATAATGTTCTCAGAAATTACTAAAATAGGATTTTAACCCCTGGTGGATTTTCATGGTGGTCCCTCAGTCTCATTAATTTGCCACAGAAAAGTATTGCAACAGATCTTGAACTACTGTTCTCTTTTGCTTCTCAATCCCACCTGTTCCTCGTTTTGTAATCAACAATGGTATATTTCAACATATGCTCTGTATTTTTGTTTTTTCGTGCACTACGGCAGATTACATCATATGTATTTCACAATATGGCAACTATGTCTGTTCTTGGATTTCACTTTTCGGGTGATTTACAAATTAATGACTTATTTCTTACTGCAATGTTTTAACAGCCTTGATAAAGACCTGAAGTAAGGTCGAAGCACGCGTTGGCTGTCCACTGTTACACAATTGTTTTTGTATGCAGGCAGATCCTGCATGTATGTTACACCTTATCTTTTTTGATTGTGATTGCAAATTAATATTACATGTTCCACACGCATAGTTATCTTGGGTAGTCAGTTATTTCCTTTTTGTCTCAGTGGACCTCTAGGGTTTTGGTCCTTTACCCAGACACATGCTGCGGGAGGTGTTTTTATACATACATAACTTATAGTGGACCCAGCGCAGGTGATTTTCAAGTTAATAGCCGCCCCTTCCTTTAGTATTTTGTTAGCAGAGTGGGGAGGTCAGGCGGGTGGGGGGGTAGAGGAGAGGGCGGGTGGGGGGGTAGAGGAGAGGGCGGGTGGGGGGGTAGAGGAGAGGGCGGGTGGGGGGGTAGAGAGGGAAGGTAGAGGGGCGGGCGGGGGTAGAGGGTAGGGTGGGCGTAGAGAGGGGGGTGGGGCGGGCATCGGTAGAGAGGGGAAGTAGCATTTAGGAAGAGTGGGGCGTTTGGGGGTAATGGTAGTTGGTTGGGGCAAAAAAACAAAGCAGCCTTAGGAGGACTTGTCAAAAGTAGCCCAAACAAAACCCAACCAGCAAACGTAATGGGGGTTAAGGTAGAGAGTGAGGATGGATTGGGTAGGGGTGGGTGGATGGGTAGTAGAAAGGCAATCTCGGAGGACAAAACAAATCTGTTGTGAAACATAACTCAAAAATAACCCAATTGGCCATGAAAGTAGCCCAAAATAACCACATTGGAAATCACTGCAAAGCTGGTAAATGGACGGCCCGGCACCAGACTTACTTCTTACAAAGCTGCTGATGCAAGCAAATATTGTTAGGTAACCTCATTGGGTAGTGCAATGGAGGAGTTTGGAAAAACATTTCAGTGATTTGGTAGGTTCATGACATGGCATTGCTGTGCCAACCAGATATTCTCAGTTCAAAAACCCCATATTCATTCTCTCTCTTTCTGCAATTGTATGGCACAAGCATCACAAAAAAATCAAAAACAAAAATATGTTCAAGCAAAGACGTTTAGATGGAAGAGTTGTCAAAACAAAAAGAAAACTCCACATAAGAGTGGGCAAATTATTCCCTTCAGTCAACTTTGAACCAACTTTCAACTGCCCTGGCACAGTCAATAGAAATCCATCCAGCAACAATATTGCTAATTCCTTCACAGGGCAGAGCCTCGACCAGATTGCTCAGAATGTAGTCTTTACCTGCAGGTAGAATCAAGCTGACTGCTACTCGCACATGCTAACTCACACCGCCCACTCCTTCCCATTAAGCCCACCATATTGATTAAAAAGGTATTAATTACCTCCTACACTGCCACAGCTCACAGACTACAAACCATTCCTTGCGTCTTGGCAGGACCCATGGAAATGTAAGAGGGGCTACGGTAAGAGTGCCAGCTGCCATGCGACTTATATTTTATATTATTAGGGCAAACAGGTTGTACACTTGAGACAGGCTGGGTTTGCTCAAAAAAGAATCCATCAATGAGGAACTCCGAGCATTATGCCAGTGAGATAATTGCAGTCAGAGCCGCAGTGAAGGGTGATCCAGTTAGTAATAGTCCCAAGTCTTCACTTCGGTCGGCCGGTCTGCTTGGGCTAGACGGAAATTATGTGCCAGGTCAGCTTTCCTTAAGGGCCATTAGCCTTCAACGATGGGCTACTGAGCAACTATAATAGCTATATGTGAGTTATCAAACCTATTTATTTATTCTGACCTATTTTGGAGAATTCAGATCAATGAGTGCTAAAAAAACTTGGCTGTTCTGCCTTTTAGGATAAATGTAGATTTGCAGGCAGCTGTAGGTGCTAGGGAAGATGAGGTACTCATCAGGTCTCTTGTTTACAAGAGCTTGAAAGTAGAGAGGATACCAAGTGGAGAGGTATTACCATTTGGGCATTTAGTATTATTGAATATTTCAATGCCCATATCGATGGGTATAGTTTTTAGTTGGTGTTGGTTCAACTACAATAGAGCAGATAGTGCAGGTATATGTTTGGTGCTTCAAGTGCACTTTGTCAGGGCTTAATGTACTGCTGCTTCCTGGGTGCAGGGGGAAAGAGGGGTGTGGTATGGATTTCTTCAAGTACGGATTTCTGGTGAGCCCAAGTGGCTTAACTCAAGTGATCTCTAGTACAGTGGCTCTTGTAACATCAACAGTAGCCACTTACTAACAAAAACTGCTTCAGTTTTTTAATCTGCCAAACAAGCTAAGCTTTTGTTTAAAGTTCTTCAATGTTAGCATAGTTGGATTTAAACCAAGGGATTGAAATGCTGTGAGCCATTTCACTCCTGCTCATAGCTTAGAAGAGAACAGTTAGCTTGACCAACAGCTATGAGGTGTTCGTTTTGACTACACTGGGCAGCTAAAGCCATACAAACATCTCTGTAACATTGGGTGTTAGGAAAGATTGTATGCAGTACCCTTTGGGTGCACTCCAACAACCCTGACCTCCTGGCAATAGGGACCCAACCTTTGGTAGAAGTCTGAACTACACAGGTTGGTAGTGTGGCCGATCAGCCAGGCTTATCTCAAGAGGGGTCAATGTGAGCTGTAGGGGAGTAGCAGAGATTCACAGTGACAAGTATTCAAATAACCTCTTACAAACAAGGTTTATTGATAAAACAATTATTAATTTATTTCACAGTCAGTTGATTAAGCCTTCTTCAGAAGGGAGCAATATATATGTAACAATTAAAATACACTTCAAAACACACTTAGTTTCTCTAAACCAGATTATACCCATTGGGGATGGCACACAGACACTTCCTACACCCTCAGGTGACTTACATAGCTAGGACACTGTGGACATTGATTTATCACTGGTACATTTAGAGCAATACAGAGTTTGGTGTAAAAGATAGTATAGAGGAATAAAACAAAGGTTAACAAATAATTCATAAACAGGCAAGTACTTTTTGAAACCTTCCAATGTTCAGTAAATTAAGGCTTTCCTGGGGAAAAGAAAGCACAGAGTCAGAAGTAAGACAAGTCACTCAGGGAGCCAGGACAGCCAATGTTAATTACAAAATGTCAAGGGGGACTTAAGATCTTCTTTGCAGGTAGGTACAACGTCTTGCATAATGTTTTTAGCAATGTTTGTAGAAAATAGAACACTCGAAGGGCCACAAGCTGGGAGGCTTGTGAAGGGCAAAGCTTTAGCAACTCTGCAAGGTTACCAAGACAGGTCTCAACTGAGAGCAAGCAAGGCTACACAACAAGAGGCAAGTTCTCAGACTGTACAGTAACTCTGGTTAGAAGAAACGGTTGCAGCTGCTTCGGTTCCTGTGCAGATCCTGTTGTTCCTGGGCCTCAGTCGTGGGGACAAGAGGGAGGACGTCGGAGGACTCCTGCTCTGCAATGGGATGGTCGGCGGCAGCAATGGGCAAGCTTCAATTCGGCGGTCCGTCAGTGTTTCAGCTCCTTGCGTCTGACACCAAACTCCAACACCACGGGTCTGGGATACCACTTCAGACTTTCCTTGCTTCTGGGGTCCAGCACTCTGTTGAGGTGGCTCAGGCTTAGTCAGTCCTGCATCAGGGAAGTCCGGAGGATATTCCTAGCGCTCAGCTTTGACTTAAAAGCAACGCACACAATCTGGTGTTCCTGGCTCTCAGGTTCCAGCAGCAGCAGAAATACAACCAGCTTCAAAAGGATGTCCAGACGGGCTTACTTTGGAGTTGATTGGTCCCACCAACTCAAAGGGAGAAGTCGTCCATGCACTGTTTCTCTAGTCGAGGCGAATTCGGAGCTTCAGAAACAGCAGCAGGGCTTCATTGAAGCAGGCATCTCTGGCAAGTTCTTCTTCAGATTCCTTCGTCCAGTGGTTGACTGTGCCTTCCAAGCCAAAAAGCCTTACCTTTTATGCAGGTTTCTCCCATTCATTCCAGCCTAGCTGTCAATCACACAGCAGGGTGGCAGTCCTTGTCGGACAGCCAGCCGGCCAATCACCTTGGGTGCATTCCTGTAACCAAGGGTATTAAGCACAGGGAGACTCGGGCACCTCCCTCACTTCCGGCCCCTGCCAGACATAGTGGAGCCAGAGGCGGGTTTCACTTATGAATCCTGCCAAAGACGAGACGAACAGATAGACCAAACCTGGTTTGGCACGCAGAGTAAATCTCCAGAAAGACCTTTCCAACAAGAAATGGGGGAAAAAAGGAAGACCGGCCATTTCGACAAAATGGGCACCCATGGGCGCCTTACTACAGCTGCGAACGGAGCCCGCGGTAAAAACACACAAAGGTAGTAAAAAGTAAACCACTGCCACCAGCCATAAATTGTAGAAAGGGTAACATAAAAAATGTACATGAGAAACTAGACAACGGGGATACTAAGTACTAAGTTATGTCCATTCATTTCCCCCCCCAGCCGATCTTCCAATTTCCGCTCATGCGAGGAGTCTACTTTGACTCTTCCCTTTCCTTACCACATTTCCCTCACTACTCGCTCTTGTCACTATCACCTCTTTAATATGCGTAAAGTCCATTCATCTCTTACTTTCCATGCTACCAAACTCTTAATCTCTTCCCACATCTTTTCTCAACTTTTCTACTGTTCTCTCTTTTTCAGTCTCCCCTCTTCCCATCTCGCCACCCTTAAATCCCTTTACCACTCTGCCATCCGTACCCTCTGTCTTCTCTCTCCCTATGATTCCATCTCCAATTTACTTGCCAACCTAGGCTGGCTTCCCTTCCACTCCCAACTTAAATACCACTTCCTTTGTCTAGTTTTTAAATCTCTTCATGACCGTGCCCCTCCTAACCTCTCCTCTCTTCTCTCTTTCTATGCCCCTTCTCGCTCTCTACGCCCTGATCACGTTTTACTCTGTTCCTCCCCCCTGTGCCTCTTCTCGTTTCTGCTCCTTCCAGCTCCTTGCCCCCCCCCGCCTATATTGGAACTCCCTCCCTTTCTCTATCCGCTCCATCTCCACCTATTCCTCCTTCCATTCCTCCTTAAAATCACTCCTTCACCCCACTCCCTGGCTTCTCTACCCTTCCTCCTCCTCTTCCTACTCCCCACTCCATCTTCTGTTCCTTTATCTCTCCCTGTCTCCCCTTTGATCTCCACAATCCCTTCTACTCCCTCTACTCCCTTTCCCTTTCCGCCTTACCATTCCTCTCCTCTTCTCTTCCTTCCCAAATGCAAATTGTTCCACATGCTGTTTTTCTGGTTTGAAGCGTGTATATTTTATTGCTTCTATGTTCCATGTTTAATGTTTTCTGGTTGTTATGCTGTAAAGCGCTTTGGAGTAAAGCGCTATATAAAGTCCAAGGCCCCTTGGACAGTATAGACTCCATACCCTGGGACTGACTACTGTCTCCCAGGGCATGTAAAGTCACCATTGACTTTACAAGTCTTAAATTCTGAATAGAACCAGTACAAACCATCATATTGTGGACGTACTGGCTGGGGCAATTCGATTGCCCCAGGGTCTGTTAGTCGAGGGGGCACGTCTCCGTCCCCCCTGATCGAGTTTTGGCTGGTGGCAGTGGATACTACTTTTTATATTCAACCGCGAATATTTTCCTATGGGATTTCCCATTGTTTTAGGCTACTATCTTTATTTAATTATTTACGGTAGCCTCGAACATACCGCTGGTTTATTTAATTAATATTAATTCTCCGGTTGGTATTTTTTGCCAAAACTTGATTCTAAAATGGCGTTTGTGTTCTCTTCTGTGACTCCAACCCAAGTCGAGCCCTTCGTTCCACTTTTTGGCGGGCTTCTCCACAGAAGCCCTCCAAAGTGGTGCCACTCTGTCTGGGGTACTTAGGAGGGGTGGAGGGGGATTTAGGCACCCTGGATTGAGTTGCCTAGGCAACTCAAGTCGCACTCCGTCCTGATTGGCCCAAGTGGTGAGCCGGCCGGCTCACGACTTAGCATGTTTGAGTGACAGCTAGGCTGAGTGAATGGGGGTTTTCTGCATAAAAGCAGGGCTTTGGGGACTGAGTTGCCACAGGACCTAAGAATCCGACGAGGGAGAAGCTGAGCCGACCTGCCACGACACCACCACCTTGGAGCCCTGCTGGACCGTCTCACCACTTTTCCCAACGACAGAGGAGATCTCCCGCCGGAGAGTCTTCTTCCTTTGACTGGTGGGGATAACCAGTTTCACCGTCTTTTCGCCTTCCTGAGGTACCTCGTGGCCGCCTTGCCTGTGCCAAGCACCCTGGCAACCGGGATACCACGTTTTACCACGACACAAAGGTACCACCTTTAACCGGAAAACTCCACGGCTGGTTTCTTCCCTGGTAGGGCAACGACCTTCATCTTTCCTCCAAGTCGAGATCTTCTCTTCCCCTGGACGACGATGCAACTTGCACCCACTACCA
The DNA here is from genome assembly GCF_040938575.1 of Ambystoma mexicanum. NCBI lineage: Eukaryota > Metazoa > Chordata > Amphibia > Caudata > Ambystomatidae > Ambystoma > Ambystoma mexicanum. Next base: position 906,056,953 of record NC_090922.1, read on the forward strand.
GGAACAACTGCCACCGCTGGAGGATCCTTCCCACTTAAGGTACCGTGTCCCGCCCGGCTTCCCTTGCTACCGACTGTACGGGGTAGATTTAGTCCCCGGCTTTCGAACCTGGGTTAGCCTGGGATACCCTGGCTAAACTTTCCTAAGCCTCTCTAAACTCTTTTTGAACCCTCTGCAAGACTTTCAAAGCATAGTGTAACTGTGTGATCTTGGGCGCATTTGTGCTCTGCTCTCTCTAAGAGTGGGCCCAGCCTTTGGACTTTGGCTCACCAGTGACTTTTTGCTCTTCTGCCTTGCTAACAGTGTTCCTGAATCTTAGAGTGGTGTACCTTTCCATATTCTGTCTTTTTCCCCTCCCTTTCTCACAAACTTATTGGAGTGCCATCTAGTTAAGCGCTCACCTCTGTATGAAAATAAGTGGTGTTTTACTGTGACTTATCTGATAAGGAAAAGGGGTGTATATATTACAATAGTAACTGTGTTTAGAATATTTTACAATAAGAGTGCTGGAGTGTTTCAAACCGTGTGTTTTTAAATAATTATATACTTTGATACCAAAGCTCTGGTCAGTGTTTTCTTGTATTATTGTATCTGGGTGCCTATTGTGTATACTTTGCATACTGTCTAACTCTTCTTGAGGGAAGTCTGACTGCTCAGCCACAGCTACCAGGTAAATCTGGGTGGTACAGACTGCTACCAATTGGGTTTACTGCCAACACCTGTGGTCTTAAATCTTTTGCAGTGTTCCCTAAGGGAACTGCACAGGTTTCTGCCTAACAGGGTCTGACACCTGTGGCCCTCCAGATGTTAGGACTGTGAAGCTCATGATCCATCACAATTGACAATGCCGGCAAGGGCTAATGAGAGTTGCAGTCCCAACCACCTGGAGGCCAAAGGTTGCAGACAGCTGCAGCCTTAACCATTGCACTTTCATGTCGGTCCGTTTTTGCACAGCTAGCAACACTGCGGTCATAAGCAAATAATTGTACTTTGTTAAATGAGTTGTAAAATGCATGGAAACTAATAAGCTGGATAGCAAAATGTTGCCATTTCAGGTGTCAGGAAATGGAGCACTGTCGCTGGAGAGAACACGCTTTTCCGACTTCTGCTCTTACCAGTACACTACCATATAGAATGTTGCATTATCAATAATTGCACATTTTCTTATCTGGCAGTGTATCAATTGGAATCCTTCCATTAATAGAGAGCACAGGCACCTAGTGATCGAGCTTTCCAGATAACGGTGCACCGAATAACAAAACGGTGTTCCTGCATCTCACAAATGACACGCTCGAGTTTCACCAACAATAAAGTAGGTGAAATTCATTAAATACATGTTTTAGTAAGAGAACAAGTAACTGTTATATTAATGAATTTAAAGAAAGAAAACAACTAAGCAATACAATAGATCAAAATAAAATATACTAATTGAATGAAAAAATAGCAATTGGAAAAAGAAAATCTACACGTATTAGTGGTATAATTTTATAATTATATGAAGATGGCTATACATCATATGTATGGAATAAATATCACTGTAGTATGAAAAAAAAAAACACATTTTCAAGCCACTGCATAGTTTTATCGACAGAAGTCACGTGTTTTTAAAAAGTTGGCATTGGCTGTTAAAACCTGGAGTTGTAAATTTGATTGCAAGCTTATCAACTGAAGCCGTCCCCACAAGCCTAATTCACAAAGTGTCAGGGAAATGAGAACATGCTGCACCTCCATTTCAGTTTAGAAAATCGGAACAAACTTTACTCCTGTGCAAATCACACATATTCAATGGGTATAATATCTGCTACTGTGTGCGTAACCTTGTGGATTGTACATCCCACTATTAACGCTAAATAAGATAGAAAACAAACATTGAAAACCTGAAAAGATCTTTGAAGTTCAAGTTACAATCACAGTTTGAAAGTACAGCAATTCAAAAGTCACACCGGAGCTTCAGTTGCAGTGGATTATGTTACAGTAACAGCATATTTTTTACCAGAACCACCACTGGATCTTAGTTGTACGAATAGAAACATCACTTACTGGTTTTGTTAGATGGGATGGTGCCTGTGATGTCCTCGTAGCACCAGACGTTTGTGGGGGTTTGGTTAAAGGAGGAACATTGGGTTGTGAAACAATGGGTCCAGGAATCATCACCCAATAGATCTTATATTTTTCTACCACCGAGAATCTGAAAGTGAAGTGCCACTCATTACATCACTATTTTCAGAATGCTAAAATCGCAAATATTGCCACACGCCATGCTATAGTTCTGGAATACAAGTGTTGGTGCATTTTCACTGCTCTTGATCCCAAGTACAAGGACGAGCAAAGCATCATTGCTCAAGATCATGAAGTTTGGGCCCACCATCACTCTTCCAGAAGATGAATGTTAAGAAGGCTGGGGTATTTTCCCAAATAGAGCCGTGCAAGTCACTAAGAGCATGCTCGCCTCTTCCTTCGGAATTCTATTCCTTTATGAACCTCACCATTTTAAAGCCTCAAGTACTACTTTAAAGTCACAATTGGTGTTGCAGAGCAAAAAGGTCAGAAAGCTTTCAGGAATTCTGCTTTGTTCACCAGCTCTGCCTTCTGGAACCTCCATTATCAAGCCTCCAAACTGTTATCTGACATTTCCTTAACCAAAATTCAATGTTACGCCTGCAGAAGTTGACGTTACAAAGTGTTAGTTTTTTTTAAAGTTTTTTTTTTTTTAATTTTTATTATTAATTCAACAAACAAAACCAATACAAACAAAAACTCGCAGTGCAGTTATCACCATTACAATTGTGCACAATATTTCTCGCATAATTCTGTCACTGCTCCCCTTATCCCACCCCCTTTACGAGCCTATTAATTCTAATCACTCTGTATCCGCCTCGCCCAGCGGGGTTTCATTTCCTGCAGATTCTGTCCGATCTTGTATTGTTCCAAATAGTTCCGCTATCAACAATCTCCATGCCATCAGGGTTCCCATTTCTTCCTCTTCCCCAGTATTACTCGTCTCTTGCCACACTGTGGTCTCTGCCTTCGTCCACCTCTGCAACTCTTTCCATCACACCTCCACCCGTTGCCTATGACAGGTCTTCCATCCCATGGCAATCCTTCGTTTTGCTAGCACATACGCTAGATCTTTAAGTTTGACATGTTTAAGTTTTTGTTATCTGGGGAACCCCCCCAGCAGGCAGGCCCAGGCTGAATCTATGACAATGGTGATCCCTTTTTCCGCAAGTCTCCACGCCACTTCACCCCAGAAGCGCTCAATTACCGGGCATGACCAGAACATGTGTACCATGTCAGCCTGTTCCTCGCCGCATTTAGGGCATGTTTGTCGCCCTGCATTTTCAAACCTTGATATCCTCATGGGTGTCAAGTATGCCCTGTGCGTAACATATAGCTGCATCTGTTTCAATCTTGCATTTCTGGACATCTTCTTATGGTACCCCAGGGCACGTTCCCACATCCAGTCCTCTATCGGAGCTCCCACTTCCGTTTCCCAATCTAGTCTGAGTTGTATCAATTCTTCCCCAACTTTAGACATCAACATTTCATACAATCTAGAGATCTCATGCCCACCTTCTGCAATATCATATCGTGTCTATGGTAGCGTCTGGTTCTTCTTCTAGTAACGATTTAGGCCATGTTTCCTTAATTATCTGTACCATTCTAGGATATGTGATATACTGGCCTTCGTGCAACCCCATCTCCTCTCCCAACTCTCCAAAATGTTTGATAGTCCCCTCTCGCCATATATCTACCATCGTTACCAGCCCCACAGATTCCCAATGGTTCCTAATTATCTTCCGTAGCTGCTCATCCCCTGTCAACGCAATCAACGGTATCTGCGGGGAGCATGGGATTGGGTTTTCCATCATCTGGCATGCCCGGCGCCACATCCTCCATCCGAGCATCATCATTTTAGGACGCTCTTTCATTTCTGTTTTGGGCAGCCAGATCATCTCTTTTAGATAGAATGGGGCACAAGCCTGACCAAACAGCCTAGATTCAGGGGTCGATTCATCCGAGAGCCATTTGGCGACATATTGCAGTTGGCCCGCTACATAATAAACCTCGTAATTAGGCAGTTTTATTCCACCTTTTTCATACAGGTTATGCAGCTTCCATAGTGCTACTCTGTTTCTGGTGCCATGCCACAGGAAATCCATGCACATGCTATTAAGTCTAGTAAAAAACTTCTTGGCTATCAAGTACGGAATGTTCTCAGAATAATACAGGAGCCTTGGCAAGACCACCATCTTGAGCAATGCCCCCCGTCCCATCATTGCTAGAGGCAACTTCACCCAGAATTTCATACACTTCTCAATTTTCCCTACAGCTACTTCAGTATTGTGCCCATGTTGTTCTTCCACTGTGTGGTAAACATCTATCCCAAGATATCGAAAAGTACTAACAGTCCAAGGAGTCTGCAACACCGGCAACCTTCTGGCAGGAATTCCCCGATAGTTTCCCAGCGGGAAGATGATAGATTTCTGAGGGTTCACTGCTATGCCCGACAGCTCTGCATACCTCTCCATCACCTCTAGGATGTACTGGAGATTCTCTTCCAGGTGTTTTAGGTACAGTAGCAAATCATCTGTATACAGTGAAATCAAGTGTCGCTCCCCTCCCACCTCGATGCCTACAGGTTCATACTGTTGTCTGAGGTATATCGCCAAAGGCTCCAGAGCGAATATGTACAACATAGGGGACCATGGGCATCCTTGTCTGGTGCCTCTTCTTAGTTGCCATCTTTCGGATATAACCGCTCCCGTTTTAAAGGCATGGTCTAGTAAAAAAAATGTATTTAAAAAATAGATAGGCAACATAAAAAAAAATACTAGCATTCTCTTTTTTAAAACTTCCTATGTAAAATTTTGAGCTATTCAAGCTCAAAATTCGCAAAAGCAAGCACATGGGCACATCCATTTTGTGAAATGGATGCCCTCCTGTGCTGGCTTTTGCGGCACTAATGAAGGAAAAGCCAGCGAACGCTGGGTGGCTTTCCCTTCATTAGTGCTGTACGAGGAGGACGGGGACCGGGGACCAGAGCAGGAATGCTGCAGCCGAATCTCGGTAAGTGCTATTTATTTTTTGTTAAAAAAATAAGCAATAGATGCGGTTTTTTTTCTAGGTTTTCCGGGCTGGAGGAGCCCGGAAAACTTAGAAATAAAACCGCAGCTTTAAAAACATTGTATTTATGTTTGCGGTCGCTATTGAAGCGACCGCAAACATAAATACAACGTTATTGTGTTGGAAAACGCTGCAGTTTTTCTTTCCAAGTTTCTCAGGTTCCTCCGGCTCGGAGGAGCCTGAGAAACTCTGAAAGAAAAACCGCAGCGTTTTCCAACACAACCGCGTTGTGTTTCTGCCTGCTGTGGCTATCACTTTGGGTCTCCGGTGCTCCCAGAGCACCGGAGACCCAAAGTGAAAGCCACAGCAGGCAGAAACACAACGCGGTTGTGTTTACATGCCGCGTAGTGTTCCTGCCTACAGCTGATTTCCCATTTGGGGCTCTGGGAAATGCTAAATGCTGCGTTGTTTCTGCCTGAATCTGCTTTCCCATCTGGGGCTCTCGGGCTCCCCCCAGAGCCCCAAATGGGAAAGCAGATTCAGGCAGAAACAACGCAGTTGTTTTCCGCAATGCTGCGTTGTTTCTGCCTGAATCTGCTTTCCCATTTGGGGCTCTCGGGCTCCCCGAGAACCCCAAATGGGAAAGCAGATTCAGGCAGAAACACAACGCAGTTGTGTTGGAAAACGCTGCGGTTTTTCTTTCCGAGTTTCTCAGGCTCCTCCGAGCCGGAGGAGCCTGAGAAACTCGGAAAGAAAAACCGCAGCGTTTTCCAACACAATAACGTTGTATTTATGTTTGCGGTTGCTTCAATAGCGACCGCAAACATAAATACAACGTTTTTAAAGCTGCGGTTTTATTTCTAAGTTTTCCGGGCTCCTCCAGCCCGGAAAACCTAGAAAAAAAAAACCCAGCTATTGCTTATTTTTTAAAAAAAAATAAATAGCACTTACCGAGATTCAGCTGCAGCTTTCCTGCTCTGGTCCCCGGTCCCCGTCCTCCTCGTACAGCACTAATGAAGGGAAAGCCACCCAGCGTTCAGCCTTCATTAGTGCCGCAAAAGCAAAAGCCAGCACAGGAGGGCATCCATTTCACAAAATGGATGCGCCCATGTGCTTGCTTTTGCGAATTTTGAGCTTGAATAGCTCAAAATTTTACATAGGAAGTTTTAAAAAAGAGAATGCTAGTATTTTTGTTTATGTTGCCTATCTATTTTTTTTAAATACATTTTTTTACTAGACCATGCCTTTAACTCTGGCCAACGGTTCACTGTATAGCATCTTTGCCCATCTTATGTATCCAGGCTCCATACTATAACCCGCCAAGGCCGCCAGCAGCCATGGCCATTTGACAGAATGAAAGACCTTTACAGCGTCTAGGGACACAATTGCCATTTCACCCTCATTCCTGCTCCCCCATTCAATAACCCGATGAAGACGTCTATGATTGTGAGTTATGTTTCTATTCGGGACATAGCCCGTCTGATCACGGTGTATTAGCTTGCCAATGACTTTTCGCAATCTGTTTGCCAAGACCGCCGTTAATATCTTACTATCCGGGTTCAACATTGACAATGGTCTGTAAGAGCCACAGCAATGCCCAGGTTTATTGGGCTTGGGAAGCGGTATTATAATCGCTTCTCTGAGCAACTCTGGCAGCCGTCCTGTTTCAAACGCTTCATTTAGCATATTCAACATCGGGGGGAGCACCTCCACTTTGTACACTTTATAAAACTCACTTGGGAACCCGTCTGCTCCCGGGGTCTTACTAGTAGGTAGCTGCCTTACTACGTCTTCTAATTCCTCTAAAGTAATCGGTGCATCTAGCTCCTCTCTTTCTTCGGTACTTATTATAGGCAGACCTATGTCTTCAAGTGTTTGTTATTTCTCCATAATTACTTCCCTTCTTCATCCCCGTAAAGTTTCCTATAGTATTCTGCAAACTCCTGATTCACTTCCTCCTGGGTGTCAACTACACTGCCATCTTCTCTTGTTATCGTCCTAATGGTGGGTCTGGGGATCTCGCTCTTGTATAACCATGCCAAGAGCCTCCCTGTTTTATCTCCTCCCGCATGCTGTCTTGCTATGTATTTTTTACAGTTGAGGTTGCACAGTTTATCCCGCTGCTCCGCACAGGTCTGTTGTAATTTAAGAATCAACTCCATGTCCCTTCCAGTGTCCTCACTGTCTCTCAGCGCCTTTTCCAATTTCCTTTCTGTCTCCTGTAGATCGGCCAGGATCCCGCCCTGCAGGCCTTTAGATTTTGCTATGGCTACGCCCCGCATCACCACCTGGAAAGCTTCCCATAGCGTGCTCGCTGAGTCCACGCTACCCGTATTCACCTCAAAATAGTCCTTAAGTGCCTCTGCCCGGAGCCGCCATGTTGGAATCCTTGCTCTAGGGGGGGGCAGTACTGCCAGCCAATAACCAGGGGCGAGTGATCTGAGAGGACCCTGGCCTTGTACTCTGCCTGCGCCGTTTCCATCAGTATGTCCGACGTGGCAAAGACATAGTCTAGCCTCGTGTGCAACTGTTGCGGGCTGGAATAGTGCGAGTACTGCCTTTCTTGGGGATGTTTTGTTCGCCACACATCTACCAGACCAAAGTCATCTAGCAACATCTGTAGCGCTTTAGCCGCAGGGGCGGGTCTATCCATCTTCCGATTCGATCCATCTATTCTGGGGTCTAGCACACAGTTAAAATCCCCTCCCCAGATCATCGCGCTCCCCATACATATACTAAGATTCGTACTCAGGGTCCTAAAATATGCTGCCGTATTAGGTGTTCACAATGCTCATCTCCCTGTTCTCCACCAATCCCCTCAATATAACCATCCTCCCAACTGTTTCTGCAGTTTCCTGCAGCAAGTGAAATGGGACATGCAGTGCCACCCAGGTGCGCACCCCTCTAGCATAGGCAGAATATGTCGAGCCCGCCACAACCCCTTTCCACTTTTTCGCAAGCGTTCCCATCTTTTCGCGTGTCAAATGTGTCTCCTGCAGCAATGCAATATCTATCTTTTGTCTGCGTAGGTACAACATAACCTTGTTCCTCTTTAAATAACTATTGAGGCCCCTGACATTCCATGTCATTATTTTAAGGTCCCCAATGACTTGTTAAAATCCTTTTCCCTTCCATCATTACAGTCCAGTTCTGTCTTCCAATTCTGTCTATATAGGCTTGCTCCCCTGTTTAAACTACCCTCAACCACAAACACCCCAAACACCCCTCCTCCCGCCACCCTTCCCTTCCCCAACTTTGCCCTCCCCAACAATTGCCCAGCTCCATCCCTTGATCTCAGGCACCCCCGCATCTAGCCCTTCCCGACAATAGCCTGTACTCGGAGCTCAGCGGGGTGAGGTAGCCCTAATGACTATCCTGCTACTTCTATTACTTGTGGGGTAAGACGCCTGTGTTCTGCCGCTCCTATCTGCAACCATATTACAACATGCTAATATCCAGTTTGCTTATATACTCAAGGCTCTATATTCCAGTCCAATGCGCTTCGATAGAATCAAGGATATCATAACCTAGCTTCCACATCTCTCACCACTACTCATCTCTCAATGTTCCTATCGAATCCCTACTGGGATACCTCACAATGTGATATACCAGTATGCATAGATTGTTTTAGTCACTTATCTTGTTCTCCTTGGGTTCGTGTGGCATCTTGTTCTGGGCAGCCCTGTAAATCCAGCCATGGAGCCGCCTCCTCTGGGGTATCAAAGAAAAACATTCGACTTTTGTGTATCACTTTGTCTCGCGGGTTATAGAAGCATGCATTTGATGCCAGCCGTGCGCAGCCATCTCTTCACCGCTACATAGCTGTACCTTTGTCTCTGGACTAGCATCGTATAATCAGGATAAGCTGTGATGGTAGCCAAAGCTTTATCTATCGTGCCCCCTTTTCTGAAATACTCCAATATTTTCTCACGATCTCTGTAATTCAGAATCTTGGCAATGATTGCGTGGGGAGGTGCTCCGGGCTTTGGCTTCCTCGTGAGGGCTCTGTGTGCACGCTCCACTGTGAATCCTTGTGAGAGTTTGTCAGCTCCCATTTCTTGCAGGATCATGTTCGACATAGTTTGTAGGATCCTGGCCTTCTCCCTCCGGCAGACCAACCACTCGAATGTTGTTCCTTCTCGCTCACCCTTCCGCCTCCTCCGCACGATTATCCAGGTTAGCCACTTGTTTTAGTATGTGGACTTCCTTCGCCTCGTCAGTGCTGGTGGTCGTGTTCGTTTTGACCGCGCTTTCCAGATTACTTGTTCTGTCTGCCAGCGCTCTGACATCTTGTCATAGCAAATTGACGTTGATCCCCACAGCTTCTATCTTAACCTCTAAGGAAATCTTTAAGTCCGCCATTGCTATCTCCCAAGAATCCTTTAGTTCCGTTATGGCTGCCAGTATCTGGTGATTTTCAGTCCCCAGGGGACTTCCTGTGGGTTCGCTTGTGCTCTCCTGCGCCGACGCAACTGGGGAATGCTGCATCTTGGTGAACGCCTCTATCGTGGGCTGCTTGCTCTTGCCCTTGATCACTCTTCCTGCCATATTGTGACCTGGGGCAATCACCTCACACCGCTCTGTCCACGGTATCCCAATTCTGATGATGAATTCCGCAGTGTAGTCAGCAGGTCGCTACTGATTCTGATTATTGTTCAGAGGCGTATGCAAGGATTCCCGTGCTCTAAGCAATGCGCCCGAGTGGGTTATATCCTCCCACATATCAGTTTGCTCATCCGCCATGCAACACGATTTATTCCTGTGTATTTGGGCTTCACCGTCCGCGGGTCACTCCCGCATCTCATCAGCCTTTGGTGCGCGAGTCTCTCCCCCACGATGGTGCAGACCAGTGTCAGCCGCGAGCGACCAGGGGTTCCTTGGTGCAGCGTCCTCGTCTTTATATTCCCATTAATGCAGCCATGACTCCTCCCAGCAGTTGTTACAGCATGTGGGTACGCGTGTCTTGCAGTTATAATGCCCAGCTAGCCACCACGCTTCTCTTTAATGTTTGCATGTATCTTGGCTCCACCTTTTACAAATCGTTTTTGCACCCCACCAGCATTTAGTGTGAGCGCCCTCCTCTCTTGGGCAGTTCAGTCTAATATTGGTCATACACAGTGAGGGGCTCTAAGTTGCAATGCCTTCATGTTACGTGCCATCCACGTTACCGAGACTGTATTTATTGCAGCTTAGAGCCTGCCTTTTTTCATACACAATCCTCACCTCACCTCCTCATAATTCAATCCGGCCATCGATTTGTACAGGCCCGGTCCGATGTCCCCACCTCCAGGGAGCCTTTGTGTGTTTCAAGAGTGCCCAGCCCGCGCACACGGGATCGTTGGTACTTGCCAGCACAGTGCTCGGCAGCGGCACCGCGGTCAAGTCCTTTGTTCGTGCACCGCATCGTTGCACGGGCCCGTGCCTCCACAGCCCCCTCACATGCGGGTGACAAGAGGCCACCCGCCTGATAGTTGCTGCCGCGCGGGGCCGCACGGCCTCAAGCAGCAGCCACCCCGCACATGTGCTTGCAGTGTGTTTGTCTCCCTTTCAATGCACCCTCCACTCCGCTCATATGCCGAGCAATCCACCGCTCCTCATTGATGCGCGGCCCCCTTACTCCCGGGCCATTCAAGTCAGCGGGCAGCGTGGGGGGGTGCATCAGCGATTGGGGGGGGGGGGGGCGCACAGACACCCGATGCCGGTCCCAGTATCTCTCCGCTCACTCGGTCACCGTGAATGCTGCACAGGCATACCCGCTCCTTCAAGCCCCGCACTGCAGCACGCAACACCGTCTTCAGTCGCTGTTCAGTGTTCGTAAGGCCGTGGGTACAATGTATCCATTTCGCTTCGCTGCCGGATCCATCCCACAGCTCACACCGTCACGGCAGCTGACCCTTTGTTAGCTGCCATTTTAGAAACATAGTCGCCGGACCATCAGGAGCTTTGTTGTCAGTTTCACCGCTGCTGCTCATACAATCAGTTAATCGTTTTCCACAATGGCAGAGCATCCCTTCACACGTCCGGGTCGTCATTTTTAGAGTTGCTTGTGAAGCTTAAGCGCATGTTGTCACGGATCTGTGTCGGATCTTTGGAGCAGCTCTTCTCATGCACGTCCCGTTACATGGCACGTTAGCCACGCCCCCCCCCCCAAAAGTGTTACAGTTAATGGGGTGCCAGATAAAACTTAAATGAACTGTTAGGAAAGATCCCTCTTTACTGCACCTTTCCTTACATTTCTGTGGACTCCCAAACGTTTTGTTTTTATTTGTTTATCTGACCTGCTCTTTTGAAAGTGGAGTGAAGCCTTAAGATTCACTACACTGACTCTTTGCCCATCTGCCACGGGAAAACTGACAGGTCCATCAGGCTGTCAGTACTGGGAAACCTTGTTTCCCTTAGTCTAGTTACCTTGTTACTACTTTTAGTAACTTGTTGTAACTTTTATCATTGTACAATGCATCTTACAATGCACTACAATGGGGTACACTTTTTGTTTTGCTCTAGACCAACCCTCAGAGGATGTTTAGTTACTCTAGGTGTGCTAAATAGATAAGATGGTGGCTGCATGGACTTTCCACCATGTTTTGGTCTATTTCGTTTTTAGCCTTACTGCGTTTACCGCATTTGGCTACTAACTGTGGCTAGTGGTCAAACATGGCCATGTCACGCGATTTTGCCCTTGTCCTTGTCCTTTGGCCATCTTGTCTTTTAGTGCGAGGGCAGGAAAATCCTTATAGGAACTTCCAGTGCCCGGGAAAGCAAAGGCTTTAGGCAGGCTACTGGGGGTGGGGGGGTATGTGCGTTCGCTGTCGAAAGTGGGCTGGGACTGTCTGGTTCCAATCCACATACTGCTGGCAATGTGTCTGGGTGGAATGAAGGAGTTTTGCCGCCAGTGGTCCTGATTGGACCACTGCTGGGGTGTGTGCATGTGGGGGCAGATCTGTCACTGGCTAGTAGGAGCTGCTGCTCTTAGCTGGCTTTTGGGACAAGAAGAGCAACCTTGCACTCCCTCTCGAGAGATCCTGGAAGGAAAAGGAGCCAGGACTCCTGTCCAGCTACAAGACATACAAGGAGAACGTGGACGAAGGCTTGGCAACCAACTTTTGCTGCTGCCCTGGCAGACCCCTGTCCTGTGGAAGATCTCCAGCAGTCCTGTGAAGGAGCTGTGACCATTGGAGTGGAGGAACATCCATTCTCAATGTCAGCTCGGAGTCCTACAAAGAAGAGCCTTCGGAAGTGCCCCAGGAACCCCCTGTGGCTGACCAGCTTGTTGCAGACATCGCCGTTCCGAATTGAGGCCTGGAACTTGGAGGATCCTCAGCCTATGCAACAAAACTTACCTCTGACATTACGCGGTCCTAGCATCAGAGACCCGAGATAGGAAGGAAAGTCTGGCCGCGACAAACGAGTCCCTTCGAGTCGCCGTTCATCAGTGGCCTTTGTCCAAAATTACATACCTCCATCCATTCCTGTCCTCAGAGGGGCCCTGCATAGAGTCTTGCTGTATTCTTCAACTGAGAGTCCTTGCACCAGCATCAACCACCGATCGGAGATCTGCTCGAACCTTTAACCCCTGGGGATCAAGGGCTGAGGTGGGAAAAGCCACCTCTGACCTTCAACCGACCTGCCAAGTCTCATGAAAAATCAGAAAACGGGGGGGGGGGTTAGTTATAGCAATACTTACCTGCACCCCTAACTCGCCTTTAAAAGTTTGATAACTTTTCTAAAACTTTTCTAACACTTTGGCTTTTCCATTGCTTGTTCACACAAGCACTCAGAAAGTTGGGAAAATGTTTGTTAGCTAGTTTAACTCATCCCCAAACCATTGGAACTGTTGATTGGGCCTCGGACATTACCTTCAATTTTTCCAGGTTCACAAACAGTGTGGCATTTTGCTGAACTTTTGGGCACAAGGCCCCATACAACTTAGGGATGGACTTCTGAAGTTAGGTTGATTGTGAACTTGTAGTGGTACTGCTAATCTATACATTTCTTTTTAGGGGTTTGATATGTATTTTGCCCTACACCAGTGATTGTATATATGGACCTAAATGTTAGTACTGAGTGATAATATTACCTGTTTGCAGTCATTTTTCACTGTTATTTTGGCCATAAGTAAAGTAGTATTTGTATACCTGTTTGTCTAAGTGGGTTCCCTTGACGACTTTGCTCATCGTGGACCCCTTACAAGCTCACCATCTCTTGAGACTTAGCCTAGACCACTCGCCTTGCTACTTTGAACTGGTTTGGCTACAGCTCCCCAGAGTTGTCCCCGTCATACTATAGGTTGGCCTTCTATACATCTGTCTTCACAATAGGATTTGGGCAATTTGATTCATAAAATTTTCGCAAGAACAAAAACATTTTTTGGGAAAACTTCTATTCATCTGTCATAAAAGGCTGTCCTCAGAACGAAAAAACATTGACTTTATTCAGTTTCATTTGAGGGCAGGTTTTTTATTTAAAAAAGACCCCCACTCAGCCCTGGCAGATTTGTCTTCTGGTGGGTGGGAATACTTGGTATAGTTGGGACCTACAGTCCTCGCATCTACTTCTTTTTCATTTTGGTTTTCTTTTTTTCTTGATGTTGATAAACTAACACAGTTTCTCTGCGTTTCTGTGTGTTTAATACTAGATCAATCCTTCACTTCTTTAGGATAGATCACACTGTACTCTGGCACATTGCATTACAGTGTGCCAGTGCAGTGTTATGATAAGCCTGTCCACCAGGCCAGAGTATAGAAAATCAGTACTACTTCTAGCGCAGTCCATGCTCTGGAGAGAAGGAGCCACACCACACAATTCGCAAATCTTTACTTCTCAATTCACAGAATTGAGATGGAGTTACATAGAGTAACAAATGCTAATATAATCTAGCCAGAATAGCCCCCCTTGACCCATCTAAACAGCTCATATTAAAGAACCAATAATGGTGGAAAGCAAACCAGGCTTCTGCTTTCATTACAAAACCCATCTATTTAGAGGCTAGATTTTCTCACATACCTGGCCCTACAGATAAGACATATTTTTGACACCCTATAACGGTGAATGCTCTGAACCGAAAAAAAAATAGGAGTACAAATACTCACATATAAAGTGGAAAAGTGAAAGTTACTTACCGTAGTGTTTACTGTACTTCGAAATCATGAATACCCATGCCTCCATTGTCGCATTGATCAGACAGATCAGCAACATTTGCACAGCAAATATTCCTCCATATTCAAAATATGCAGCAGACAGGGGGCATAATGTTGGGAAGGGAGCAAACCCATCCCAACCCCCTAGGTGCTTTAGGGTAAGGAGAGTCCCATTGGAAAACCAATAATAGCCCAGGGGGCAAGGGAGCGTCCCATAGGTCCCTGCACGATCATAATATTATACGCTTAAACATAGTGTGCGCATACAAGCAGATGCCATTTTGCAGAAAGTAGCCATGGTCGAAGCATAGGGCCTGCACGGCTATGAAATATTTAGGGTGCTTGACACAGGCTGTGAGCCTGAAGGGGAAATCTGAACAGGCCCAAGTGCTGATGAGAGGCCCACGCTGCTAACTTCTACAGAAACTCTTCTTTGTAAGACGAGGAGTATCATTTAGCATCAACACTGCACGAGTGGGTTGATGACGCATTGCAGGTGAGGAAACGGGGGGGGGGGGGTAGGGGGAGCATACAGAAGCTGACCTTACCACGGGAAGGAACGCGTCCCGCCAAGCTCCTCGGTTGGTGGAATCTGCTGACAAACCTCTGGCATTTGGAGTTCACCGCCGTGGCAAAAAAAAATAAAAGAATCGATCAGGGGCCTGCCCCATTTGATGAACAGACGGTCCACCTGATCCTGACGAATTTTCCCACTTTTGGCAGGATCATAGCTCCCTGTTGGAGGAGTCCGATTCTTGACGCCTGCCAGATGGAGGACGAGGAACATCCCCTGTCCGATGGCCCAGTGCCACAAGTCCTGAGCTTCCTTAGAGAGTGCTGGGGATCGAGTGCCCCCTTGCTTCCGATGTCTAACATGGTGGTGGTAGCGTCCGTGAAGACCCTCCCCACCTTGCCCTTCAGAGACGGTAGGAAAGACTTTAGGGCCTAGAACACTGCCTGTAGCTCCCGGATTTTGATGTGCAGATCTTTCTCCTCTGGAAGCCACAGACCACTGGCTTGCAGACGTCCGGTGTGAGCCCGCCCCAACCTGCCAGTGAGGCGTTCGTGGTGACCGTCTCGTGGTATGGCAGGGTTTGAAATCCCCATCCCCTGGGCGATGTGGGAGCGCACCCCCCACCAGTCTATAGCCCGCCAAAACTCCTCGTTCAAAGGGATCTTGTCCGCAAAACTCCCAGACACCTGCTACCCAACATGCATCCAAGAATTCCTGTAGCAGTCGCATCTGCAACATGCAGAGACGGACGAGGTAGATGCAGGACATCATGCCCAGCAACAATTCGATGGCCCGCACCGTGGCCGTCGGTGCACCTTCCCTTGAATGGCTGCTAGCCTCTCCTCCGAGGGCGATGCCAGACAGTTCACTCTGTCGAGTCTGGCGCTGAGGAACAGCACGTTCTGCAATGGCGTCAAGTAGGACTTCGGATAGTTAACAGAGAATCCCAGCTCCAGCAGAAGTCGGACGGGCTCCTTCATGTGCCCATCGGGCAGATCGAGAGCCATCGTGTATCGGCCAATTGTCCAGGTATCGGTATACGTGTATGCCCTGAAGACGCAGATGGGCTGCTACCGTGGCCAGGCATTTTGTAAACACTCTTGGGGCTGGTTTCAAGCCGAACGGTAAGGCCTTCAACTGGTAGTGCTGGCCTTGCACCACGAACCGTAGGAACCTTCGATGTTTCCTGTGGATGGGGACATGGAAATACACGTCCCCCAAGTCCAACGTCGTCAAGAAATCCCCTTCCTCCAGTTGGCCGAGCACGTAATGCAACGTGACCATCCTGAATTTTTGGGACTTCAGGTACTTGTTCAGATGGTGCAGGTTTTCCCCCCCACCCGGTCTTTTTTTTTTTACCAGAAAGTAGCTGGAATAGACTCCAGAGCCCCATAGTCGTTGCGGAACAAGCTCTATCGCCCCTTTGTGCAACATGACCCGGACTTCTTCCAGGAGCTGAGGGATGTGGAGCGCCTGACGGGGAACCTATGGAATACGTGGGCACCTATGTTGGAACTCCAAGGTGTGTCCCTGGGCGAGAGCGTCTAGCACCCATCTGTCGGTGATCTTCCTCTACTCGCTGACGTACCTCATCAGCCAGCCTCCCACCGGGGTGCACGAGTGGGGGCCCAACATCTTGGCTGGTTCAGGCTTCCTTGGGTGCCCTACCCGGAGGGTGACAGACGCTGACCTCCACTACCATAGGCCTGGCAACACCCTCCGTGGGCTTCCTGCATGGAGGACAGGGGAGGTTGTCTTTATGAGGTGGAGAATCCCTCGGATGATTGCACGACTGACCCCTGGAGGAGCGAAAAGAAGAAGAGCAATGCTGTTGAAAGGTGCCAAGGGAACATGCCATCTACGTATCTGTCTTTATGGCTTGAAGGGTATCGTCAACTGCCTTCCCGAACAGATTTCCTCTGTCAAAGGGCATGACCAGCACCTTCACATGAACGTCCTGATGAAGGTTTGTGGCCTTCAACCATCCCTGCCAACGAAGGCAGACGGTTTCCCATCTGCCGGAAAACCAGGTCGGCGATGTCCACTGCCACTGTAATGACATGGTCCGATGCCACCTCCCCTTCGTGAAAGAGGGCAAGAGCTTCCATCATCTTCTCGTCTGGGAGGAATTCCAGGATCGGGCCCAACTTGTACCAAAGCTCCCAGTCGTATCGGGTCAAGATAGCCAGAGCCTTCGCCGCCTTGATTATGGATGCTGCCTTGTAAATTAATTACTCTTCCCCATGGCGTCCAACTTCTTCCCCTCCCTGTCCAGGGGAACTGATGATGATGAAGCTGGGTTAGACGAATGTTTCCTTGCAGAAGCAGATGCTACCGAGTCCAGCGACAGTTGTGACTTCAAGCACTTGGGCACGATGTCCGGCACCCTATATTTCTTCTCCAGCCCGTCTAGCTTGGTTGGAGCCATGCAGGGGTTCTTCATGAGGGCTAGGCTTTCCTTCCAAAAATCATCCAGAAAGGGCACCGCCATGATAGTCTTCCTCTTGGACTCTCATTGCTGATACAAGAAGCTCTCTTTCCCGGTTTCCTTCAGGCAGCCGCTGGAACAGCTCGGAGGCCCTGGAGATAGAGAGGAATGATCCCACCTCGTCTGGTGCAGAGACTATGTGGGGCGTCCAGAAGCAGCAATTCATCATCTGCTGGGAACAAGTCCTCCTCTTCGTTGGTTCCTGTGGCCGTGTCCATAACGGTGTCCGTGTGAGTGTGCGTATCCGGGTCCGCTGGTGGAGTCGGGGCCCAACGTGGTGGAGGAGGTCGATGTGGAGGTGTCGGATGGTGCTTTCTCTTCTTATGTGGAGGCTGATCAAGGGCCTGTGGCACCACAGGTGTCGGTGCTAGGGGGCAACCTCTGCTGGATCTCCGTCACCAGGGTGTGGAGAGTCAGGATGTCCATGGATATATCGCTTGGCTGCAAAGGAAACAATGGATCGCTAGACCATACTCTGCCATCGTGTTCGTCCTCCTGGACGGTATGGACAGACTCTTGGTCGTTGTCCATGGATGAGATGTCCATCAACTGAACGTCAACCTTGGAGGGCTGTTTTGGGGGCCTCCTTGCCCCCCCCTTTTTTCCTCACCGAGGGTTTTGAACCGGGTACTGGCCCGGTGCCTTTCGACCCCCCACCCCATGGGTGTTTGCAGCCTTTGCTGCTGCCTCGGAGGCCGTGTTGCACCTTGGAGGCAGGGATACCCTTTAGGCCATAGAAGCCATCCTCGTTGGATCAGAACCTACCGCCGCTGTGGTCGTCGCAGATGTCGAAGTGGTCGACAAGGACTTTGGCTGTGCCTGTTGAGTCTGCTTGGGCTGCACGGCCTTCTTCTCTTCTTCCGGCCTCGGTTATTCTGATTTCTCCCATAACTTGGCTGAGGTGGAGGACTTCCTCTTTGAAGAGGAGCTTGATAGCAGGCTGGCTACGGAGGCGGACGGCGATAGTGATCGCGGCCTATCCGACTTGGGATCCCACATCAGCGGCGAACCTGGTGGAATCGGGCTTGCGATTCTTGGCCTTATCTTAAACCCCCACTGATGGGACAACCTCAAAAGGTTTTTGACCTCTTCCCAGAGGGAGACCGCTCTTCGGACCGGCCAGTCTTGGGCGAGGCATGACCCTGCTCAGAGCATGGGGCAGAGGCCTTGGTCGAATTGAGCCATGCAGCCAGCCTGCTATGCCGGTCTTTTGTCTTCTTCGAGAAGCCCAGCCATATCTCGCACTCCACCTCCTTGTGGTCATGGTGCAGGCAGTAAAGACATTGTAGATGTTTATCCTCCACGTAGATGTTCCGTAGCCCGCATTTGGTTCCGTGGCCTGCATTTGGTGCAGGGCCTCAAAAGGGTCCTTCCCTCCTTTTTCTCCTCCGCCATGTCAGAGGGTGGGAAGAAGGCCCAAGACAGCTTCCAGAAACTTCCACGAATATTCACCTTTGGGGGGCACAAAACCTCACTGACAATGGGTGCCCCGTTGTCAGTCAATGAGAAAAGCGCGTACAGGCTCTGGAAGCAACACAAATCTAACTTTTCCGTAAAAAAAAACCTACAAATATCTTGGAGAGCAACTCAAGGACTCCCAACACTGAAGCGTGAAGTCAAAATCTGAAGTTAACTGCCAGAGGCGGAACTTAGGGAGAGGACTGTCATTGGATGGGGACAGTAGGACCCAGACGACAGTGATTGGTTTAAACAAGTTTTAACGTGAAACTTTTTTCTTTTACCGAGGATTCCCAGCCGGACGACGGGGAATATTCTTGAGCATGTGAATCCATGCCAGGCCCCCTTGCTGGAGAAGTTAACTGCGCTTAAGAATGTTTTCCTTGCTAGGGGCGCAAAGGCTAGGTTGGTCAGACTGGTAAAGCTGAAGGTCACATGGAAGGACAAAGGAATATATTTTCTGGAACTTTGAACAGGCTGAAGATTTATTAAAGTTGTTACCCGAGACAACTGTTATAGTGGAAGATGAAAGTTCAGAAGTCCTTTGAGCAGGGGATCGTGTTTTGGATTGATGCCAGTTAGAATGGGCGTTGCATGGTTTTCTTGGTCTTTGTGGGCAGGAGGGCCGCCTCTGAGGTATGGAAATATGGAGTTTGCAATTTTGTGGGACCTATGGTTTAGTAGCAATAAACTGCCCACTTATGCTCGTTTCTTCCAAGGGAGATCATTTGTTTTTGTGCCTGGGCCAGGGGGGTGGGGGGGACACCCATTGCCGCGATCTATGTTCGCTGTTCATAATGCTCTTTATGCAACTATACCCCCCCACGTTACAGTGAACATCCAGGAAAACCCCAGAAGAAAGAACATTTATTTTTTTTAAGTGTGATATTTGCGTGTTCATGAAGGAGTTCCTTTGTGTGGAGAGCGTTGCTCTTGTTCTGTAATGTAATAAAATCACAATAAAAAGATTTAGACAAAACAAATGATGATGTTCCTTGCCCCTTCAGAGCAAGAAGACTGCCACTTGCAGCTAATTACTACTTTTCTGGAGGAACTACTGGAGACCTGGATCCAGATACAAGGGTGTGAAGCCTGCCAGAGGCTGTGGCGGGACCTGACTAAGTGAATGTTGAGAAGCCAAGTCCTGTGGAGACCATATCAAGTGATTGCGAGGCCCAGGGTAGTAGAGACCTGAACCTATGAATGCCGAAAACCTGAGGGCTAGTAGGAAGTACTAAAGGTCTAGGAGTGAAATCTTCTGACATACCAGGCACCATATACAAAATCAACAGGGCAGCAAGGAGCACAAACTATGAGACCAGTACAAGCTGGATGATAAAGAGGCAAAGGTGAAACCAGATGAGAAGGGTGAGAAGTCAGAGACATGCGAGAGAGCTGAATGGATATATTGAAAGCAGTAAGACCAAAAGAGGGTCCACAATGAGTAAACCCTAGAAGAGCCTTCTACACAAGAAACATTTCTTTCATGTTTGAGATTATGCTCTTGTTGGCCAAGAACTGTGTTTTACCTTTGGGATTAGCCTGCAGGCTAAAACTCATTAAGTATAGGTTTGGAACTTGGTTGGTCACATCTTTGACCATTACTTTGTAGTCTAGTGGGTCAAGGACTTGGAAGACTAGGTTACTACTAAAGTGTTGGACACCCGAGAAATAGCCTACGTTGTGTTGACCCATCCCTCACACTTTCCTTTTCATTTTTGATTCCCCTAGTTTGTCCATGTGTTTTGTTGAAACCTTTCCTTGACAAGAGACAATAACACCACTTGTCTAAACTATGATAATCTTGCATCATGTACGCCATTGCTCAGCTTTTCCTACACTATGCTATGTGAGAAAGAGGAGTGCTCTGAATGAATGAATGAATCACAAACAAAGCTTCTGAACAGGATAGAAGGCCTGAGAATCCGCCGAGTTATATTTGCGATTTACTAAAGGGGCCCAGCCTAAACAGAAGATCCAGCAACGTCAGAATGATGGGGAAGTTGCCTCTTCCAAAGAGCCTGCAAGTAGCCAATAGTCTCAATATTTGTATACGTGAATGCCCTTCATCCAGAGGCGAGTGCCCACAGTGGTCATGAGCTTGAACAAACTTGTGGCTGCATAGAAGCCAAGGTAAAGGCTTTGAACTGGTAGTGTGACCTACCAGGGACGAATGAACTTCCTTGGGCAGGGCCAAATAAGGACGTGAAGAGCAGCATCCTACAGGAAGGAGTTCAAGGGAGAAAGGTCTACCACCATTTTCAGACCCGTCTGGTTCTTATTTGTAAAAGTGAATAACCTGTAGTAAACACCCTGCCATCTCTCTGCCCTGGAACAGGCTCCAGGGGAGGGTCCTAGCACCTATGTGCTAAAAAGGAAAGGAAGGTTGAACAAAGGGAAGGGCTATTCTGCACCCCTTTGAGGATAATGATAGAACCCAATGAAATTGATGCCCAGCCTGCTACGAAAACCCAAATCCTGCCGCAGACTACAGACATATGGAGCAGAGCAGAATAATCCTTTTAACTTCTCGCCAACGAGGCAGTGGGCTGGTGAAAGAAGCCCTTGGTGATCACCCTCTGCTTCTTGCAATGGACACTGGGTGAGCAGTCACATTAGCTCAGTCTCTGTTTACAGGAGTTTGGAGTGTTTTAGTATGGGTTAATGGGGGCGAAGTGCAAACCTCACGGCATCTGGTTAAGTCTGTCTTGCAGGTAGAAGGTAGTTTCCAAGACTATCAGTTTTTGATTTCTTGTAAGTTTACTAATGCACACGTCACCTTGCATTCTAGTGTAGTTAGGATACTTTGTATCCTAGCATTTATTTTATATAATAGCCTTTCAGTCACTGTTACAATGTGCCTAAAAGAAGCTGGTTGAAGCAGTGGTATTTTTGCCATTTTTGCAACATTTTACCCGCACACTTTTGCATTTACTGTGATTGGCGGTTAAACATGGTGAGCACCCCAAGATGGCAGTGCCACTGGGTTTCTGGTCGTTTTTTTGGCCATATTGTTCATTGGCCTTCTTAGGTCAAGAAATGCCATATATAGCATGCCCTTTCCCAGAGGAAGCTATGGCTTTTGCAGGCTATGGGCAGGTTTGTGTGTGACCAGAGAAGGGGCTGGAACTGTCTAGTCCCAAGCCACAGATCTAGTGTCTGAAAGTCTGTGGCTTGGCAGATGTTCTGGCCAGTGTCTATCAATGGTTGGATAGTCTCTGCCTGTTTGAATGTTGCAGATCCTTAACATTGGTGGGCCTGGGTATGCTCCCAACCCAAATATTCGATAAAAGGGGGGCTCCTGCAGTAACTCGACAGATGGTTGGCACAGAGTCCTCCAACAAGAAGAGCAGCAACATGGCAGCCTGAAGACGACCTCTGTAGCTGACCATTCCCAACTCCGGTGATGCCCTGTTCCTCTGCCTGGTCTCAAGAAGACCCTAGTTGGTGCTTCGACCCCTGGACTGGCAGGAACAACCAATCTCGACCCCTGCTCAAGGATACATGCCTTCTGAAACTTTGAAGTGTCCCTGGACCAACTGGTGGACTAACCAACACACTCCTAGGCTAACTCGCTGCAGCTTTCGCTGTTCCAACCTTGGAACTTGGAGGATCTTCAACTTATACTGTAAGTCGCCTTCTCCTGCATTACCAGCCTTCTTGCATCAACTGAAGCAGTGCAGGACCTGCTTCTTAGATCATCCACTGAATGTCGCCTGTCGCTGCCCGATTGTGTCGACTCCCGTTGAAACACATCTCCATCGATCCCTGGAGGTGTCTCCTGAGGTATATTTCTTCCTGGGTCTTACTGGAAGCTGCTTGGAACAGATTCCAAAGCAGTGTGGCCCACCCAAACTAAGTCGCTGCATCCAAAAGTGACCTCTACACCTGCAACCCCCGAGCATTCCCAAACAGATTGCACAACACCAGCAGTGGCCTCTGAAAAATTTGAGTCAGGGAGGTAAGTTGACATACCAGTTTCTGCCCCCACCCCCAGTCCTTCATGTGGTTTCAGAACTGCCAGGCAAGGGGTGTTTGGATGGTCTATGCTTCCAGTGGGATCTTTGAGAAAGGGTTTAATGTAGGCGGGTCTGAAGCTTCACAGGCAGTTTCTGTTTCCAGTGAGTGGTTCATTAGCTTATGGGAGTATTGTGCAGGTGTGTCTTCTGGAGATTTTCTTGTAGATGTTTACTGTGCAGGGGTCGATTGGGGAGCCGGCTTTATTGCTTTCCTTCACCATTTTAGTAAAATCTTCTGTGAAGATCGCTGCAAAGCAGTTCAGCATTGTGGTTGCTTTTGGGGATGGGTTTGGTGATATAGTTGCTTATGTTGTTGGGCATAATGCTAATGAGTTTCTGGATGTTCAGGACTCTTTCTAAGCTGTGTGCACAGTCGTCACAGGGATTTTGTGAGGGAGTGGAGATGTTATTCCATGATGTTGGGTTTCTTATCTTGTTAAGGATGTTGAACATCTTTCTTTGTATTGCTTGCTTTTGAGATTCGTTAGACATAGGGTGCTTTCTTTGCTTTTATGTTTAATTTATAGAGCTGTAACATTTTCGTACAGTATTTTGCCATGCTGGTTATGTTTTCTCCATGCTTGTTCTATTTTCCAGTTTATTTTCTACAAAGCTCAGTTTTTTCGGACTAGGACTTCTGTGATCCATTTTTGGAGTGTGTCTATTATTTCATCTGGTGTGATAGCGTCACATTTTCTTCCGAGTTCCTTGTGGTTAAGTTGGTTAATGTGAACTGATGATACATCAGTGGGTGCAGTGAGCCTTAGTTCACCAGTTGCATCAATCCCTGTGGAGCTCTGGCTTGCAAACTGTGGGTTAATATAGCAGTGGAAATGTCAGTGAGCCTATATAACAGTGTGGAAAAACTACTGAATGTTATCTATCCCCGACAGTGAATGAAAGCAATAGACTGTGATAAGAGTTGGTCTTTCCTTTATTTGTAGCTCTATTAAACAGTCTCGGTGAGTCGCAATTCGAGGCCTGCTGGCGTTCTGTGTACGTTGTAATAAGAGTAGAGTGGAATTTGCATGCAGCTTTTGGCCCAAGCTATCCAAATGTTTCTCTTTTCCTGTGGGAATGGAAGTCAAAGCTGACAAAGGATGAGCTTGTTTAAGATTTTGAGAATGAAGTAGTCGCCATCACATAGGTGGCGGGCAGAGTCATAGGACAAAGAGATTGTGTCAGAAGGAAACCACTTAAGCTCCAGTTCTTTGTTGGTTGGAGCTGTAGAAAGAGGTTTCTGCCCAACTCTAGATGTCTCAACCAAGGATCCCCAGGAGACGACAGAGGAGCCTGTGGTGCATTTTTAACTGGGTCAAAAGGGGCCTGGATCTCTATGGGGTGTGGGTGGGCTCAGGTTCCAATGAAGGACTATTACGAGTAGGAGGATTAGGTGGCACTCCCCTGCTTCCTCCCACAGAGCTTGAAGGATATATTTTGGAACAAAGATAGCAGAAGAGGAGTACCCTAGAAAGAAGTAGGTGCAGCACACACATTATCACATTAGGAGCACTTGGTGTAAATCCTTATGGTTGCCACCCCTCCTGCCCCCCCCCCCCCGATTAGTTTGGGGTTGCTGGTACTCTTCGTGTTTTTCATGCAGCCAAGACACCAGTTACAAAACAACTCTATTTCGATTGAGTTCAAGACTTCTTGAGCAGCCAAGTAGACCATGTGGTACAGGAAGGCATTCAATTTTTATTGCCGCCTTATTTAAAAAAGAACTTTAAGGTAAAAATGTTTTCATTAATTTTGCATGAAAACTTAGGTGTGATTGCTCTTCCCCCCCACCCCAAACAATAAAACCACAATTTGGAAGATTGACTTTTTAATCCCTAGATATTATTTAATTCCCAACTTCAAAAATCACAGAACAAACCACCACTCAAGACCCTACACCTACGTAGGTTTAATCCAATTGCACGTCTGAACGTGGCAACAGAAAAGCGCCACAATATGAATGGAATTACCTCAATGATCTTTAAATGTTAAGCAGAATGGGTTCAAGCATTCAACCCATTCCGTTCTATAGGAGCCAGAAGGCACGCCAGAAATTCTTCCAGCAACTCAACCTATCTTGAGGCATAGCAGGATTCGGAAGTAGTAACAAGTGAACTGTGCTTTGGAAGAGGAGCACCCAGATTTTAAATGAAAGATTACAAAGGATTGCTTGCCATCTTTGTGGCTTAAAATGTCATTTTATAATGATGCCATGATATAAGGTGCCATCAAGGAACTGAGGTCAGTATACTTTTATAACTCAAGCAGACATTAAATAATGAATCATTATGTAATCTTCAATGATCCGATTGTACAGGATGCGGGATTAGGTTAACAACTTAGTTTACTAGATGGCTTCTATGCAACAGCATCTTCAACACTTGGCTTCTCCTAACGACTACTTTGTACAATGTTCAGATTAGAGTGTACATTTAATTTGTACTCCCACCTCAGCCCCTGCCCTCAGCCCCCCTTGCTATAAAGCTTGCGCTTACTCACCGAAACTGAATGCGCTGTGGTGCATTGATGGGGGGATTCCAATAAGCCTCGATTTGGGTCTTTCTCGATTTACTTGTATGACTGACAGCTGAATCCTGAAACAAAGACAAAGGTCAACTACAAGCACAGCACGGCAAGATAGCAATTAGAGGTTGCATGCACTCCACCACAACTCAGTTGGATTGGCAAAGAAGAAGAAAATTGTAAGCGCTTTTGAATGACATGGGCAAACGCACTCACATTGTCAAAGTAACAGAAATGCAAAGCTAATGGAAGTTGAACATAATTAAATTATTGCGCAGGAGATCTTTTAAGCAATGAGAAACTAGGAATTAAGTGATCCAACAATTTTGCATTCAAAAGTGTTAGGTAGAAATTGCATCTGGAGTGTAATTCTCCCCACTTAGTGTGCCCCCCAGCACTTTTTGCCACACCTCTGCATTTTATCTAACTCTCCCGAGGGAGTTAGAACCTTTTTCCTCACTCACTATTTTTTTTCTGTTACTCTGGAGACCCTTTTTGCCTTTCCTTGATGGTCTGCGTTCCTCCATCTTTTTGAGGCATCTCTCTTTTATTATATCAGCACACAGCACTTTCTGTGCAGTGTTGCTGCAGTTCATTGAGCTTACCTCTTTGGTTTTCTTTTATTTTCCTGTGCTAACTTAATGTTACCAGGCTAGGTGGGGATACTTGTTATCCTACCTATGCCTTTCCTTTGTGAGATCACAATACCCCACCTTATGTGGAGTGCTGAGGGGACAACTTGTATCCCTTTTCTCACTTCTCCTGTAACTTTCTAGTTACAGTGGCAAGTCTGAGTGGCTGGTGGCAGTGGATATTTTCTACAGACTGTTGTGATTTTTGCATGCTGCGGTAAAGGCCACACGGGTCACCATTGACCTAAAATGAAGCCTGTCTTCTTTTGTCGCCATCTCACAACGGTTTGCCTTTTCTTGAGCCTTCCTCTGCTAACCTGGATGGGGGATGTCTTGCTCACTCGTTTGTCATAGATAGGTTCCCGTGCCCGGAGGCGCATAGGAGGCCACCTAAACTCCTCCGGTCTTTGTTCGGTCCACTTCTAACTAGGTGCCTGGCTGTCCCCTTGGTACAGACACCACACAAAGTTTGAATGCTGAATGCATGCTTATTGGCTGGGTTCCTGCATAAAAGGCAAGGGTCTTGATGCTGAAGCCAGAGGCAACCACTGGAAGAAACAGAAAAAGAAGGCAGGACGACTGCAACCACCTCCAGCAACGACCAAGCCGATTTAGTGACCGCTGCAGCTCCAGCCCTTCCTTCTGTGCCACAGGAAGATCCAAAATGGAGGACTTTCTCCCTTGGACTGTTGAACCCAACCATTCTCAAGACCAGCTACAGTTTGAGCGATCCCACCAAGTGCTGCGATCTTCCAGGCCTGCAAAACACAAATACCCTGCAACGCAGTGCATCATCTCGTCGAGCGTGGTGCTGGCTGCAAACTTGTCGGCATCTGTCTGGACCTACAGAGACTCCATCCCGATTGTAGAAGTCCCCTCAGAAGAGTTGAGGACAGAAAGAAGGAAGAAAGTCTGCCTAACGTGTAGTAAAAGTCTGCCAGGTGACAACCGTTGCAGCTACAAAGCCCGTGTCAAGCCTCCACATCCAAGTGCTGCGAAGATAATCTGCTGGGCATTCCTGTGACTAAGTCTGACCGTCTGCTCCCGATCCAGCTGCCAAGGCCAGCTACCCGAAACAGAGCTGCTGTTTTACCTTAGGGTCCCGCTGGTGTAATCGCTCTTCATCATAGAAGGTACTGTCTAACTCCTGGGTACATACCTAGGTAGCTTTGTTGCTGTTCGCTCGTTCTGAGCTTTCCGAGTCACATTCAGGTGGACGACCAAACTGTGTTCTCCAGGGCCTGAGGAAACTTGTCCCCAGGGCTGAAATCCTTCAGGTGGCCTATCTAGACCCCTTGAACTCTGAATCAAAATGTGTTACCTACTTGTTACTTAAAATCATTTTCTGAACTTTGACAGTATCTAACCACCCCCAAACCCCATAGGGATAGAGGGATAGAGGGATATATGCAATGAACATTTTGTTAAGGGGACGTTATGGTTAAGTTGCACTAATAAAAACCAATGAAATTCAATGAAAGAAACGTTAAGAGACGTTATCGTTACAAGTAAAACCGAAAAACGCCAGAAAATTGCCAGTTATGGCAAGCTAAGCAACCATAACTGGCGCCACCACTGTGCACTGCTAAGACTAACACCCAGGACATCAAAGATGACATCACAAATGTCATTGATGGCATCATTGATGACATCACTTGTCAAATACATTCTGATGAAGTCCCTACAAGGAGTTGTGTTTATATTGTTGGTAACAAGATGTCAAGGGTGATCGGAGACCCATTGTGAACTACCTCATCTATTAAACAATGTACTCATCTAAAATCATTGTATTGGAGTGTTGTTGTTATAAGCCGCCCAACCAGTGCTCTTCCTATGGGTTTAGCAACTTAACCATAACTACATGGCCACTACCACAGGCCATGTAATATATGAAACCTTGTGTACCTGAAGTATATTTTGAATTGAACATTGCCTAGTGTATATAATAAATAAGCATATTTTCATACTATAGCGTGCCAGTGTTTCCTTGACAGCAATTGTGCTCAAAAGATCTTTGGGCTCAACTACATCTCTTCTCCCTCATAGGCTACGCCTGGCTACTCAGCAATGGATGGTTCAGGCCAAATCTAAGAATTTGAGCCCTGGATATCTAAGAGGGAGTCTTCACTAGTCCTACCATAGATGGACTTTTACTAAAGTCCCTAAAAAAAGTACTATTTAAAATAATTGCACATACATAGTGCAGGCTTAGAGAACCCAACATAATGGGTAGAAATGATCAGTAACAGCACAAAAAATGAATAAACAGATTTCTTAATGCATTGATCTGTGGTAGTATTGTTAGAACTTACATAAATATTAATTTGTGGCTTACACGATCCTTTAAATTTACAACTATTAAATATTCATGATGTGTTTGAAAACATTGTATTAAATGACATCTGCATACCACAGATCGGTTATTGGGGTTAAAATGTAGTGCTGGTGACTTGTCCATGAGCGAGTGGTTGGGGCATGCCCTTTATGAGTTACGTTAAGGGTCACGCGCAAGTGTCCAGCATGCTGCATTCAGATCATGTGTGGAAGGAGTGCCTGTATAGCGGCAGAGGTTTTCAGCACATATCAAGAGCAGGCATATTATATCCACATAAAGCATCTTGGTCAGGGGTGCTTGGGTTTGAGATTGAAATATGCTCAACATTGCTGTAGAAGGGATTACGTTCCTGTGAGCAACTCCCTGTTTATACCATGGCCTACATGAGATGCTCCACAATACCAGAGACTGTTACGAAGAAACACTTGATAGACATCACATAGGAAAAGAACATGTCCCTTTAAATCAACATATTCAGTCCACTGGGACGAGAACAATAACATGTACTTGACAAGACCAAGAGAGGAACGCTTACACCGGCAAGGGAAGACCCCGAGTCGTGCAACACCAGCAGAAGATGGAGCGAGCGTAAGCAAGGAAGGTGCGAATTTCAAATTCGCCTGACACTGAAGAGCAGCAGGATGCCAGAGCTGCAGTGAGTCCTCAGCGAAAGAAGCCAAGAACACAGGAAGCCAGAAGAAGGTGGTGGCAAGACCACAAAGTACCCATGGTGGACAACTTGCCCACAAACCATCGCCGATATAACCGCAGGTATCTCACAACAGGCTGTCCGATCAGCCCATGAAATATTGAGACACCGAAAGGAGAAAAGGAAAGCAAAGCGAGAGGCTCCCAAGGACATTCCCATTCACACACGAAGGCAACAGGGAGAACAGGAATAATGGGAGGCCCAGAGGGAATCATTATGCTGCGCAAGCCACTCGTCTTTGTGGAAATAATGAGACAGAGTTAAATCTGAAACTGATTAACCTAAAGTGTTATGATGAGAAAGTATTACTCAGGAGTTGAACAGAGAGAAGAACAGTGGATAACCATACCCTTGGAAAAGTTGAAAGAAACGCGACATTTGGTGCAAGAAGCACATAATAGCGAAGAGAGATGCGACTAATCCTTTGATGACGTCACTTCTCCGCGAGGGGGTGGGGGAGAGACCCTTTCCATGAGGCCAGGGAGGTGAGGCCACTAACCGATAGTCCCCCTGAGGATGGTACTCAGCAGGAGGATCTCATGGGGAGGGATTCCCCCTCTGGGATATATGGAGGACAACATGGGCAGACACAGCATTTTCCCTATTCACCTACCTCTTTCACACCTCCTTCCTTATCTCCCTCTACTCCTACCAACTTCCCTATGTACTTATGCCAGATCAATAGTACCCGTAGTACTGGGATGAGGAAGAGTAAGGTCGACTTCACTGAACTGTCATCTCGACATACTGGGACGAGGAAGAGGCATGTAGCCCAGAAATACCCTCAAGACAACCTTAATGTACAGTCTAGTTCCTTATGAGAAGGAACTTAAAAACGGAAGATGGACTAACCATGGGGTCAGCCCCTCCCTGGAGGCACTGCGAGCGAAGTTCAAATACCGCAGATGGCAAAGCTGATCCTGCAGCTGCTGACCGGGACGTGGCTGGAGAAGTAACGGCATCCCTACCTGCTTGAGGAGACCGAGGAACCAAGTGGCATTAGAGGCTGAGGCTCCCGGCGTGGAACAACACTGCGGGAAACGGTCCAGCAGATACACGCAGCCCGGCTCCCAGGAAGTGCTCGGGAATTGCATATGGCAGTGTGCAGAAAACACAAACCAACTCAGAAGAACCTTCGGAAGAAGCAGAGATGCCAGTGGTCTAGGTGAGCGAATGGGAGCCCATAAGGAGCATACAGGGGCAGTCCCGAAACTTCAAGGGGCAAGAAAAACCCATGTTAAGGGGTCTGGGACATGGCAACGAAAAGCCAATATAAAGGGGTCTGGGACCCTAGAATGAAAATAAAATGTAAAGGGTACAAAACCAAAAAAGGGGTCGGGGACCCAAAAACGAGAAAGCATATTGAAAAAGGGTCTGGGATGCAAGGCAGAACCTGGCAGGGGAGTACACCTGGACACCTCGACTGCCTGTCGAGGCAGTGAAGAGGCTCAGATAAAGGGCAAGAGAGCATAAGAAAAGGGTCTGGAAACCAAGGTAATACCTGGCAGGGGAGTATACCAGGTCTCCCAACTGAGCCAGTGGAGAGGCCAAACAAGTCTGAGAAAGTCCAGAGGACGGGAGACATTCCTCCTACTTTGTGAGGCTGTGACAACAAGCCTCAGAAAGGCCAGGGGAAGGAGATATTCCTCCTACTTTGTGAGGCTGTGAAAACAAGCCTGAGAAAGGCCATGGGGAATGAGGCACTCCCCCTACTCTGTTCAATTGCCAAGTGAAGCCTGAACAAACCCAGGTGAAGGGAAGTCATTTCCCCCTCTTTATTTTGAACTGTGCCTGACCGGCAGAAGGGAGTCTCATTCTTCTGGACCAAGAGGACAGTAAACCACTTCAGTTTGTTTTCAAGTGTAAGGTATAGGAGAAGAATGTTGACACTGAACAGAGGACATTCAGACATTTTACTTAGTGTTTTAGTTGAGGCATGGAAACCCCTCTTAGAGTTAGGGAAAGATTGGGTTTTCTCTATTTAAGAACAAAAGTCTTTGCCCAAATGTATGCAACCTTTGTTTCAGCCTCCTCCTTCCACACCCCTACAGAGAACATTGTGAGCCAAACTTCAAAAGGAGGTAGTCAATTAAATCAAACAGGACTCAAGAGGACCCTCCAGCCACTCCAGAACCCTGTACACAGCAAGCACAGTGTGCCCTGCTAGGCTCTACAGCAGGCTTCTTGGATAGGAAGTGCGAAGTGGTTTCTGAACCTACAACCAAAGACAAGGCAGCTGCCTGCAACACAGTTTTGGGCCACTGCCTTAAAGGACGCCACAAGTCCATTGAAGAATCTGGGAGAAGTGCATCAGCCGCCATCTACCACCATCCAACTTAAAGAACCTTTTCGTGCAAGTCGAGTTCCTAAATCCGCAACCGACTGCAATGCTGACCGTTGTCAAGCCGCAGTCACTTAAAGACATCCGAGACATCTCAACCAGTGCTTCAGAACCTCTGATCAGCACAGGCGATTATTGACCCTGATCCGCTGTGTAGGCCAGCCTGCAGCCGTAGTCTAGCTTCGCTCACTGAACCGTCTTGCCGCCTAATACACACAGCGGACTCCCATCTCGACTGTCGCAGAAGCCTGCAAAGCAACCTGAAGCCGACTTGACCATGTCGAGTACCAAAGATATCTACAGCCAAAAGGTACATTGTGCTTCTGTCCCCCTGGTCCTACCCAGAAAGCCCCTAGAGACATTTTAAGACCCTTTTCCCCCTTTCTGCTTAACCCACGAAACCTTAAACTGCTGTGATTATTGACCAAACCGACTAGCCTCTCGTCACTATCAAGAGTGCATCCCTCTTCCTTCTTCGAAACTGTCTGTCCTCTGCATTCCTTTACACGGTAGGCTGTATTTCGTAGTGTTAGACTGTTGTGATTAATGGAAGTAGGTATTTATAATACAACCTTGACTGGACACTCCTTTTATCACTGGGTAATAAATTGTATTTTTGCTATGTTGCAACTAACCAACGATCCACAACCTTTCAGAGATAAACCTGCCATTTAATTTCGTCCACATTACCAAAATAGGACAAGGAGGTTTATAATTTGCTAGTTATTCCAATCTGTTCGGGTCCTATCTGGTGTATCAGAGTTGAGGGGCTGAATGATGGTTTAGAAACTGATATTCACACCTCTATCACTGGTACCCCGGAAGTTGATTCGTTACACCCTTGTCTGTGCTTCGACCAGTGTGTTGGTGGGAACAACCAGTCTCAGCCCCTGTTCAAGGATCTGTGCGTGCCTGCTGAGCCTGCATAACTGTCCCTGGACCACCCAGACCAGATCTCTCCTGGGCCAACAGTCACTGTTCTGAATTTGGAGGAACTTCAACTTGTGCTACAACTGCTCTTGCATATTCATCCTTGAAACCGTGCAGGGCCTACTCCTTTGTTGGCCCATCAACGATCATCTGTCGCCTCCCAAATCATGGTGACTCCCGTTGCCACCAGTCTTTTATCCCTGGAGGGCTCCTAAGGTCGCCTGCTCAGCAGAAGTCTATTTCTTCTCAAGGGTGTTCAGCTGGACAGTGCCTGGAACTGTAAATCATGCACCCAAACCAGACCTCTGCACCCAGGATCATTGGGGCTCTTTTGACTGAAAAAAAGCACAGAAGGATGTGTTCCCAACAGAAACCAGAACCTTTGAAGTAGTCGCTGGGGAAATTGGAGTAAGGGGGAGCTTAACACACCTGTTTGCCCCTCCATCCGCAGGGTGACATGGTGTTCCCATCTTTTTACTGACTTAGATCGGTGGTGGTCTAAGGCAATAATCCCCTCCAGGGACCCAACTAATGGGAGAGTTACTTACCAGAACTTTCCTTACGGTTTTGGAACTTTGAATCGCAACCACAGTCATTAACATAATAATCCTGAAAAGTATATGTTTTGCAACTGATGAATTTAGGGTGTTCGGGAGAATTCTCAGAAATGTGCTAATTCCCTTCACCTTGGAGACCCCCGGCAACTTTGCTGGATTTTGAGGACTTGATATTTTTTCCTGGAAAGAGTGTGAGCCTTTTTTCACAATCTTTCATGTATTTTGATGTGTGTTTTACATTTGTGTTCTCGGATTATGGAGTTTTTAGATAACTCCACAGGCATCCTCTTTTCATGTGTGTTACACAGCACCCTCAGTGCAGTGACACAGTGATGTCTTTTAGACTTCCCAAAGGTTTCAATACCTTCTCTGGGATAAACTACTGTTTCCCAGAGAATGTAAAATGAAATTGACTTTACTAGACTTTTCCAAATTCAACAACCCAGCACACACCATCTTACAATGGAGTGATGAAGGGTTACAAAGCATCCTCTGTGTCTAAACACTCATGTAGCAGTCAAATGCTACTCTTTCCTATTGAAACTACCATGATTTTTCCCAACCGCAAACACCGGTAGCTACAAATCACAAGAGCCATGTGTTTCAAGATGGCGCCTTAAGCCCCTTTGTTTAAACGGGTCCCGGTATTCTTTTTTCGCCATTTCTTTTTGGAAAGGTCCTTCTAGTGTTTGTCTCTGCGCGCCAAACCAGGTTTGGTCCCTTTGTGTGCCTTTGGCAGGCTTCAGTACTGAAGTCAGCCCTTGGCGTCTGAGTGTCTAGGGTGGGCGGGAAGTGAGGGAGGTGCCCAAATCGCCCTGTGCTTAGTCTCCTAGGAGACCCAAATGCACTCTGGCGTGATTGGCTGGCTGACTGTCCGGCAAGGACAGCCACCCTGCTGGGTGAGTGACAGCTTGGCTGGATTGAAAGGGAGAAACTGTTTAAAAGGCGAGTCTTGTGGACTGGAAGGCAGAGTCGACCACTGGAACAAAAGAACCTAAGACAAGCTGGAAGAGGATGGCTGCTGCAACCACTGGACCGTTGGTTTGCCCGGTGAAGCCCTGCTGCAGGTCCGTATTGCCAAACTCCATTCGACAGAGAACCTCCTTCAAGGATGGCTGTTTCCTTTGAGTTGGTGGGACCAATCAACTCATAAAACACCTGGATACCATTCTCAAGGCTGGTTGGGTTTAACCAGGGAGAGGGACACCAGTTTGTGTTCTTGAATCTACAGCTACTGGAACTGAAGTGACTATTTTGTTTGCTTTCTTCAACGATCCCATGCAGTGCAGGAGTTCCCCGACGTCCTCTTTCTTGTCCCCACGACTGAAGCTCAGGAACAGCGAGATCTGCAGGAACTGCCAGGAACCATGACTTCAGCAACATTTTTTTTCTTCATACAAAGGAACTTTGCCAACCCGATTCAGAGAACGCCACTCTCGTGGAGAAAGTTTGTGAAACTTTCCCAACTTGCAAGCCTAATCAGCTGGTGACCCCACAAATGATTCTGTTTAGCCTAAACTAGTTCTGAGAACTTTTGCAGAGACTTTACAGTTTGATACCAGAACTGTTCTTTCTTATCCAGAACACTAGCCCATTGACTTTGGCCTGGCCTATTGACATGACTTCAACTATTCTGGTGAACTGAAACTATTTATACTGCCTACAAAGTGTATATAATCTATTCTACTTACTTTTGTCCTTTTTGCTCACTGCTAAGTAACTGAACTGCCATTTGGCTCCTTTTTCAGGGGAGCTCAAACTGTCTCAAAAACTTAGAAATTTGCATTGAAGTGTATTGGTCTATAATATTAGGTTGTCTTCTTCTAGTGAAATGTTTTATAAATGATTGTGTAAATAAATGAATGAGCGTTTTACCAAGAAACCTTGAGTATAAGTGTCTACTTGAACCACTGATTGAAACTCCTCTGTGTAACTACATGTACTGCTCACATTCACTCTTGAGGTAAGCCTGGCTGCTCAACTCGCTACCAACAAACTGTGTGGTACAGCCTTATACTAAAGTTTGGTCTTGCTTACACCTGTAATCCTAATTGTGTATGGTGGTCACAGAGGGTACTGCATGCAATTCTGCCTAACATAGGGCACTAGGCCCCCAATCCATCTCAGGGCTGGACTTATTAAGTAGTATGGAACTATTCCAGTATTCCTCTCATCTGTTTGCACAGTGCTTTTTCAATCTGATTACTTACCTGTATTGCACTGGTTTTGAATCAAATGCTGTCTATTGTCTCACAAGAGTGAATGTATAGATGTATTTTATTATAATTGTGCAACAATACTTACAAGTAATTAAACCATTAGGTATGTTAAAGACCGATAAATCATTGTATATTCATTTACTTACTGTGAAGGCATCATAAAGAAGGACAGAACAGATTTCCAATTTAAAGCAATTTTATTAACTTAAATGTCAGGATGGAAAGACCAACTTGCCCTATGCTAATCTAAATAAAACTAAAAAATGTTTAAGTGAAAAGAGTACAATTTAGGAATCTTCCTGTTCCCAAAACCTACGCTTGCCCTCACAACTAATCTATACAATGTTTAGGGATGTCAGCAACCAAAAGAAACAGTGTCCAACAAAGTTCATAGCTTCTTCCAGCTTGCAGCTTCCCATCTGCTCACTTCCCCAAGTATAAAAAAGTTCCACAAAGAAAAAGACAAAGTTCCCTTTCTTAGATTTAGAATGTAATAGTCGTATTCAGGTCTCAGGGTTTCCTTTCCCCAATTCAGTACTCTGATTCCCTTCCCCAAGTTCCAAATCACATAGTTCAAACAATCTTGAAATGAAATGCCTCTGGTTGGTTCCATTGTCCAAATTCCAATATATACAGTTCAAAAAGAAACAAAATATCCTTGCCGACAGTTCAATTGAGGTTATTTTCAAATATTTGTTAAGATAACATGTAGCTTTCATACCAGTTCAAAATGTCACTGTTCAGATAATTTGTAGTTTTCAAACAGGTTGAAAATAAACAGGATTCAGTATCTTGTGTGTATGCTCTTTAAAGTCACATTAGATTACAGCATACTGTGGAATGTGTAGAGTTATACGACTTTTAGCACTTCCACAGATAATGGTTTGCTTGTAATGTTCATTAAACATAATGGCGTGCTTGAATTTAAAGTTCCTCCCCTTTCTGTGTTGCAATGGCTTCAATTCGGTTTGGTAGCAAGGTTTTAATTCAGTTTGGTATGCAATAGTTAGCCCCCGATTTATGGTCCATTGTCACTTCATCCGTATTGTAATATTTGTTTGTTTCTCTGTAATTGCTTAGTTTAATGTCGGAAGACCTTCGAAAATGTGTTTCTCATCACAAGCGATCACTCCACTACAAAGTATTACCCTCTGTTTGATGATTGACAATGAAAGGGATCGGAGACTTTAGACAACGTGCTATTCTGAAGCAAGCACACAGCATTCAGAAAATGAAGAGTTCATACACATGCACACCAGGTTTCTCAATCACTAGAACTCAATGGTCGCTTTAAGAGATTGTGCTGCATCGCGGATCACACAGCCTTCTGTCTTTAGTGTCTGGGCTCCAGTTCCGGCCACTCAGGCATTCCTGTGATGGTCTTCCACCACAGGGGAACAAACACTCAAGCAGAAAGGGAAGGGACAGCCTTCCAGCACGGCTCCCTTCACCTTCTTCCTTCTGCTCCAGGGAGTTCCAACACCCACGCCACGTTATAGGTTGCTACGCTGAATGCACCGGCCTCCTGGTCCTTCTATCGCTTCCCTTTTGCCATTGGGTTGGGCTCAATTTATACACTTGCGGCCCTTTAACAGGTTGCAGGTGTCGATGACCAATCATCCTTGCCTGACCACAATTAAAAGGGACATGCCTGACCTTCACTGCTCTTGAAGGCAGCTTCCGCATCCCAGTACTAGAATGGTAAAAGAGCATAGTCTTTATTGCTCTTAGTTGCCTCTTCTTCGTCCCAGTACGGTCAAGTATCAATTGTGGAGAAATGAGGGGAACAGACTTACAATAGCCCATAAAGATTGGGGAAGGGTTGGGTTGGTTGTCACTAGGGAAAGGGGGATACCATGTCTCGCCGAAGGGCATCCCACTCCCAATCCTCAAGGACCTTCCACCCAGGTGATTCTCCCTCGCTTCTCTGCCTCCAGGGTCGGCATCCAATAGCGATGGCCTTTCCCTGGAGATTGCAGAGTATCCAAGGGGTCTAGGAGTGAGAATACCTTCAGGTTTCTCACATTACTGGTCTAACTGGAATTAATGATGTGCACTGTGGGGGTCTCATTGTATACCTAGACACTCTCGCACTGTGTAAGCCTTGCTGTTCTGCTACCTACCTTGATTGGGTTTGACTCTACTTCAGCGTCTTTCTTGTTCACCATAACAATTGAGCTCTTATTTGAACTAGCAGGTTTCCTTCCCTATCCTGGATAGGGAAGAGTGCTTATGAGGAGTCAGGGTGTTGGAGGTCTAGTGATAAGCAGGTAAGTAGGTTGATCGAAAGAAAAGATTGAATAGGGATGGCTAGTAGCTACTTCAGTAGCAGCATGAGTGGGCATTACAATGTTCTTCTAGGCCCAGGAGTTAAGGGAAATGTTTTAGGGCTTGGTGGAAATAGAGGTCATGATCAGGAAAGAGATATCATGATGGCCGCGCTACAATAGAGGGAAGAGGAGCGAGTGGTGATGCAGAGCAGTGGTCCATACAAATTGATGCAATTGAGTGTTTTCCATGCTAGTGATTGGATCTCTTGCACTTCAGGAGATTATATTCTCAGTCCCAGGCCATCAAAACGTTCAAGGAAGGTAGTCCTTGTATAGTATAGCTTTCTTTCCTTTTGTTTGGGCGATTGTTCATGGGTATTTTGAGCCAGGGGTCAATGTGTGGATAAGCCAGCTATAAATGTACCCAGGGAAAAACAAAGGAAGTGGAATGATTGAGTCTTAAATTAAAGTTTGTTAAATATACCACTTTCTGCAAAAGAGAATTCATGGAAGGAAAGCGTTCAAATCTTTTTGCAATTTGCAATTAGTCCTCGCCTTTTTCATTATAGGTCAGAGGAACCTTCCATTATTTTAAAGGTCTCTCACATTAATGTTCACTAAGCCATTCATGATTCAGAAAAGTCTTTATTCCAGCTGTACCTGTGCATCATGGCATGTCAGAAGTTGGGACTCTTCAGCATCAATTAGCGTGAATGATCCAACGGCAGCACCATCCAAGTTTTCTACATCACGCGCTTGCAAGAAAAATCCTTCAAAACGGGTCCCAGATAAAGTCACTACATAAAACAAAAGAAATAGTAAGGAAGTGGTATAGGAAACAAAACAAACATCAATCAGATGGGACTAAAATGTCTTGCCAAATCCAAAAGCCACATTCTCTTAAAACAATTTAAACTTGTGAAAAGGACAGTCTATGCTTCAATATTATTCAAATATATCAATCACACCATGTACTGAAGCAGTGCAAAGTACGGAATAAGGATACATTAGAAGTGTTATGTTCTACTAAATATCATATTTATTCAAATAACTTCATATTTAGTAGAATAGCTTCTTCACAAGGACAGGGAATTGTCCCAGTCAGTTCATGATTCCCCACCCTTTCACAGATTTTCTGGAGGAAAATGCAAGGTTCTTAGGATGTGCTGGCAACATTTGTATTGTATTCGTCAATCATGTAGAGCCCTTTCCCCATTTGTATGTCCTTAATATGCTTTGTGGTTGGAACGCCCTCGGCACCATGGTCCATGTGTGGGAGATTCTAAGAGTTGATTTATAAGATGCGTGTGTGCATTTTGCCAGGTTAAGAATTAGGTGGGCTGGCTAAGCTTGAGTAAGCATACCACAGGGCAGTCACGTGGGTGGGTGCTGTTGGTGGTTTAGGATAGAGTGCTAGAGCCAGAGGATCGCTGTGTGCCCAGCTAGACCAGGGTTTTTCACAGGGATTCGCTATGTACTAATGGCAGAGGTGTTGTGGTACGTCAGGGGTTTCAGTGTCGACGCCTATGCATGCTGCTAGACCAGAATTGCATAGCCATAGCTGCATTCTAAAGTGCATGGATGGGTGGCAGTGCCTGCGGCATATGTCCACAGATGTGGTGCAAGGTATGCATACATTAAACTCAGAGGGAGTTCATCTTCAATGTTGTTTTTCTAGGTCTAACGTTGAGAAGGTTTAAATTACTTATCTTTAACTCTTGTTCTCCAGCATGGGTCTGGCATGGATTCACATGCTCATGAATATTACACAAAGGCGGGTCCTTTCTTTGTGTCGATTCTCTGACACGGGAAGTGCTGAGCACACTTCCGGGATCGCATCGAGCCCGAGCTTGAATGGCCACAGCGCGGCCTGTATGCGGTTCAGCCCTGCAATCCTGATTGAATGGTTGCGGCTTAACTGGGGGCCCTCCCAGCTCGGTAATGGTGTAGTGAGGACGTTGTATTGCTCCCCCTCAGATCGGCCCAACTGGTCCTCGGACCCTCGTGTTCGCCGCTAGAGGGACCTCCCCCTATTACCTGCTTAAGCCCCTTGCTGCAGATGTGCAGGCTTGGAGGCTTTTTCCCGCGCATCTTCGCCATTTCTGGGGTACTGAAATACCTCATGGGGGACCACTCTATCCCTTCAAAACTCCATTCCCCTTGGGGTCCTGACGAAGGCAGCAGAATTGATGCCCTGCCGAAACGTCCTGTACATCGCTCCTCGCTACCGAGCTCTGTGATATGGCCCAACAACGCCATAATGTACGTAGACCTGGGATGTGTGTGTTTTGGTCAGGCGTAATTTAATTCGCCATGTCCAATTAGTTTTAGCATTTGTAATTGGGTGACACTGCCACACGGAGCATATCTGTGACTTGTTAGCCAGATAGGGCCAGGAAGTTAGAATGTGCGCCCGCCCTGCTCTGGTATACATAATCCTCGCTGTGTCACATGCGCTTTTATGATTATATCATGAAATTGGTAATTAATGCATTTTACACATTTTCCACATTGATATATGCCTGTATGTGGTGTTTTTTATGATTGGTGTACGTAGGACCCATGGCCTACGAAATAAAACTATGATTTTTTTATATTAAATGAAAAATTTGGTACACTGTGTATTTCTCATTCTGTGAGGTGATGTATACAACTCACGGAACGGGACCCAGTTTAAATTGAGACTGGGTCATCAAATTTGTTCCTGAATGGTTCATCTGGGGGACTCCCCTTTGTGTGTTGATCATGAATATTACACAGTCAGTCTGGGAATCCTTGGTAAAAGAAAAAACGAATTCACTTTCAAACTGTGTTTCTTGTCAAAACCAATCACTGTCCTTTGGGTCATACTGCCCCCACCATTGACTGTCCTCTCCCCAAGCCCCGCCCCTGGCGGCCATCTACTGATTTGGTGAGCATGTACAGTGGCAGTATGAACCATGAAGAGCTTCAGAGGGAGGGATTGGCATGTGAATCCATGCCAGACCCACGCTGGAGAACAATAGTTACAGGTAACTTAAACCTTCTCCAGAATGGGGTCCGGCATGGATTCACATGCTCATGAATAACTATTACACAACAGTACATATACACAACCATGGGAGGTGGCGAGGCTCAACAGAAGCAATAAAACACTCACCCCTGGAACAGACTCGCCTCAAACTAACAGGTTGCGTAGCACCTCCTGGTCGACCAGGGACTCCTCACTAATCCCTATCGATGCAGTAGAACCTCATGAAGGTGTGTGTGGACCACCACATAGCAGCCCTGCAGATGTCGACCAGAGGCACACCTGAGAGAACCGCTGTAGAGCTGTAATGGCTCTGGTGGAGTGGGTTCTCGACCAGCCCGGCAACGGCCTGATAGCCAGACGATGACAGTGCATGATGCAGCCGGAGATCCACCTGGACATCGAAGCCTTGGACAAGGCCCTTCCGTGATTCACAGGTCCAACATTGACAAACAGCTTAGAAGCCTTACAAAAGCTTTGTGTGTGCCACAAAACTAATTCTACGCCGGCAACAACGGATTCAAGAGGAAGACTAGCAATACCAAAGGCTCAAAGAGGCGGAACTTCAGCATAAAGGAGGGGTGCATATGCAGTACCACCCTTGAATCATGGAAGGACAAGTATGGCTGCTTCCAAGATAGGTGCTTGATCTCCCCGACCCGCCTGGCCGAGGTGATCGCCAAGAGGAAAGCCACCTTCCATGATAGAAACTTGAGCGAGGCCTAATTCATCAGCACAAAGGGCACCCCCCCACCCCATGAGCTTAGTGTACCATTGTATTATATGTGGAATGTTAAGTGTGATCTGAAATGTGGAATACATAGGGAAAATGGTAGAACATGCTCACTTTCTTATTCTAAGATCTGTTTTCCTTTGCTCTGTTGCCCTTCCTGGCTCAGCAGTTGTTCCTCTCTAGCGCTGTGATGCCTTCAGGCGACCGTGCGCACTACAAATAGCAATAATATAACATCAGTTGAGAGGCAGCTATTAAATTATCCGGTGGGGTCTTTGTTTAAATAAAGGCGCGAGTACCAGGAATAACAGCATCGAATAAAACGCAAGCAGTGATGATCCTTAACAGCTCAGCAGTCTCTGAACATTAAAGGAAAGCACCCAAAGACATGCCACAATGTGTCTCCATTTTGGTTGCTACGGTGCGTAGATCCAGTTTCACATTTTACACACATTGTACATTGGTACAGTTCATTCCGCTGTTTCAAGCCTCTTAAATAAAATGTATTTAAAACAAAAAAAAAAAGGAAAAAGCAGTAAGAGAGAAAGAGTGAAAAATAACAGAAAGAAAAGTCCCTTTTCTTGAGTGGGCAGCACTGTTCTGCAGACAACACATTTGCAAAGTGTGTTTGCAACTGCAACATTTGAGTGTGTTGATAAATAAAACCGCATCTCCTTCAAGGGTTTGAACACATTCTAGCAGAATGGCCATACAAGGTCTACCTCCTCCCAACTACTTTTTGGGTGTCCAAGGAGAACCAGTCATACCATGGAAGAGATGGAAGAAACGTTTTGACCACTATGTTCTTACAGCTCACGGTCTTAATGTTTCTACTGAAAGGAAAATTCTTTTGATGCATTGTCTTGGGAACTATGGTCAAGAACAGTTTGAGAATTTGCCTCCATTATCACAAGAGGAGACTACATGACTCCCAGATTATGAGAAATGGGTTAAAATGCTTGACAAGCATTATTTTGGAAAGGTATCACTTTTGCAAAAGGAAACAGAATCTGTAGAACAATATATTACAGCTCTGAGGGGATTGGCAGCCTATGTGAATTTGTTACTACCCTAAATGAGAGACTACGAGACCAATTCATGCTAGAATGTAACAATGAGAAAGTAACGGAAGCTCTATGATCCAAAAGTAATCCCTCGATTGCCGAAGTGATAAGTGTAGCAAAATAAGTAGAACATACACACAAGTGTGTGAATGAACTGGAGAAAATAAATTATTCTGAAGTAAAAAGAAGACAGGATGTGATGGATACATCAGAAGTACAGCCAAGGAGGATGGACAAGAAGAAACAAACTGGGAAGAGACTATTCTGGCTCAAAAAGAACATTCAACATAAACAAGGAAACCAAAGAAGACAATGACAGAAAGAGATGCTTCCACTGTGACAGTCTGCTCCATCTCGCAATTAGTGATAAATGTCCTGCTATTAAGGCTTCATGTAAAAGATGCAAAAGGAAAGGACATTTCAAATCTTGTTACAAGACCAACCGAAAATATTGATCTTGTAGATAAGTTAACCGACGACATGGATGAGTGCACATGTCTCGTTCATAGCGATGTGGATAACACTGCCATGGTTGGTGATGATGATGCTGATATTTAAAAACCAATGTATACTATTGGGCTTGAAGGGATAAATATTGGTATGGTAATTGACTCTGACGCAAAGTACACATAGCTTCCAAAATTCTTGTTTGACAACAAATGTCCAAGTATTATTATACTGTTGACATCATACCGGTGGCGTATGGTCAGCAGGCGGGAAGAGAATTTAGTTAGAAAAACAAGTTACTTACCAACTGGTAACGTTCTTTCGACAGGATGTTCCTACAACTTATTCCTCTTATTACTCACCAGTCGCGAACAGGTCCACCTGTGGGGTTCCCCAAAGGGCGAAGATCTGTTGAAGGACTTCCTGAGATTGTGCCCACTCGTGGGAGACTGTGCTCTCCCTGCTCAGAGCGTCCGCCGCCACGTTCTCCTCTCCGGCCAGATGAACCGCCGCTGGGGCGATCCTATCTTGAATTGCGCAGAACCAGAGCTGCATTGCCTCCCTGCACAGAGGTAGTGACCCCTACACCTCCTCTCTTGTTGAGGTAATGCATGGCCACCCCAGCACAGACAGCAGGAAAGCCTTCAGTGCTAGCCTGATTGCTCTCAGCTCCAAAAGATTGAGGTGTAGTTTGAACTCTGATGGAGACCAAGGACCGCTGATGGTCAGATCGTTGGCATGGGCTCCCCACCCTGTGAGGGAAGCGTCCGTCACTACCGTTACCTCTGGCCACGGTTGCCAAAAAGGCTCTCCTTTCATGAGTTTGTCCTCGCTGGCCCACCACAGAAGATCCTGTGAGCCCTTGACTGGAACATGAAGGAGATCCGACATCCGGCCAGAGAACTGGGACCATTGAGTCTGGAGAGCCCACTGAAGGGATCGCATTCTCAGTCGGGCCTCCGGCACCAGAAAAATGCAGGAAGCCATTAGGACGAGCAACTTTAAGAATTTGAAAGCCGGAAGATTCTGGGCTTGTTGAAATTTGGTTACCATCTGGAGAATATGTCCAACACAGCCCCGATGTACTCGAGCTGTTGGGAAGGTTTCATATGCGACTTCTTGAAATGGAGGGAGAAGCCCAACTTGTGAAGAAAGTGGCAGATGATGCTGATATGATCCAAAGCTTGTTCGAGAGAACACGCCCTGCTCAGCCTATCGTCCAGGTAGGGGTAGACATGAATCCCCACCTGACCGGAGATGCGCTACCACCACCATGAGCTTGGTGAAGACTCTTGGGTAGAGGTCAACCTGAATGGCAGGACTCGGAACTGAAAGTGCGAACCTCGGGTATTTCCGGAGATGGATCAGCACACTAGTATAAGCATCCTGCAGGTCCAATGACACCAACCAATCCTGGCGTTTCTCCAGCAGGGTCAAAATCTCCTGCACAAGGATCGGATCCAGAACCCTCAAAGAGTGCTTCCCTGGTGGAGTGTCGTGAGGCCGTCACAGAAAAGGAAGGCAGTAGCCGTGGGCAATTGTTTCCAGATCCCACACATCCAAAGTAATGGCTCATCATTCTTCTAGATGCTGAGACAGCCTGCCCCCTACCGGTGAACAATGAGTCAAGGCCTCAGAGCGGTTTTGAAGCGGCTGAGGCAGAGCCTGATGGCAAAGAGGC
Source organism: Ambystoma mexicanum (assembly GCF_040938575.1). Classification (NCBI taxonomy): domain Eukaryota; kingdom Metazoa; phylum Chordata; class Amphibia; order Caudata; family Ambystomatidae; genus Ambystoma; species Ambystoma mexicanum. The sequence goes on from NC_090922.1 coordinate 906,101,087, forward strand.
CGCTGCTTGAGGAGCTTTGGCACCTCTACCTCGTCCATTACAAGGAAACTTAAGTTGGCCCCTTTGACTGGCCATCCCCCTGACCCTTCCGAATGAGAAGTAGTAGCGAAAGGAACCACATCTCCAATGCTATCCTCTAGGACAAAAAGGCTGAGGTTGTCAAACAGCTGCGCCCAAAGATTAGGCAGCTGCTTTGGAGGTCTGCAACCTCAAGGCTCTCGTCAGCCTTGCAGCCAAACAGATGAGATCCGTCAAAGGGCATGGTGAGAAGAAGAGCCTGCACATCAGGTCCAAATCCGGACTTCCGCAACCACACAAGCCTGCGCATCACAGTGCTTGTAGCCATGGACCTGCTGACACCATCCAGTGTCCAATCCAGACTGAAGGGATTCACAGATGGCATCCTTGCCATCCTTCACAATAGCTAGAAGGTCATCCCTTTCTTCCCCTTCGGGAATATGCTCAGGCTAAAGAGATGCAATTCCACAGTGTGTGCTAAAACTTTGCTAAGGCCCAGGTGGAGTTGGCCGATTTCAACGCCATGCTCCCAGCAGAAAATACCTTGCGTGCCCATCCATCCACGCGCTTATCGTCCCCATCAGGAGGGATGGTAGGGTATGCTGCCTACTTTGATGTGGTTGTAGCCGCCTGAACCACCAAACTCTCCAGAGTGGGGTTTGTGGAAAGCTAGCCGGGGTCGCTACTGGATGGGCGGTATTTCTTTGTCAACAACTTGTCACCGCCGGAATAGTCTCTAGGGTGTTCCAAGTAGCAGCTACCCTCTTTTGCAATGCCACATGAAATGGCAATACTGGGTCAGTGGACAGACCCTGGTCCAAAATATCTGTAAGATCATCTTGATCGAACTGCATCAGAGGCCTGGTCCAGCCCAGGTACTCCACAACTCTCGACATTAATCTCCGATAAGAGGAGTCAGCATGATCCCCTGGATCCGCATTTCCGAACTCCATCTCAAGGGAAGTCTCAAGGCCACTGGCATCATGCAAAGATTGACCCAGATCCTCCATTCGACTCTTCAGAAATGACAGTCCGGAACACCAGGAGTCCCATATCGGACCTTTCTTAATCCTCATAAATGTCCTGGAGGGACTTAAAGAAGTCCTTCCTTAGGAGAAGAGTACACCTCTTCTCAGTTACAGGCTTCACAGACTTCTGAGTGGCCTTCTTCAGCGGGTCCACAGTCACAGGAACCTCCACCGGCCCAGGTGGCATCAATGGCGTCGACGGCACTGACAATGGCGCCGACTGCTTCGACGGCCTGACCGGGGGCAAAGACCCGACAAGCGCTCCCTACTGGCATGGCGCCAATACCTTAAAGGGCTTTACCGATTTCGCAGGTCTCAATCGCCGGAGATGAAGAGCGTGACCTGGCACGTCTCTTGTGATCACCCGAAGCCTTGTCGAACAGGGCCTCGAAGGCTCCGGATGTTTATCACGCCGTCCACCCGGGCACGAAGGCGCGAGAGTATCCGGCCGTGACCGTTCCCTGCCGACTTCGTCAGAAGGCGCGGGTGGAACTGCACCCTGGGAATGAAAAAGCTGCAACATTTGCACCTGGAAAGCATCCCACTCCTGCGGGGTCGAGGATTCGGTGGACAGGTCACCTTTTTCAGGGAAGTGTCATCCGAAGAGGACGAGGAAGGCGAATGATGATGCCGCTTCCTGGACCGCCTCGACTAATGATGAGTGGTGGGAACCACTGCCGGACCTGAAGCGATTGGACTTCCTCCGACGAGGAGAGTCCCCTCTCGACTCGTCGGTTGAAAGACCAGCCGACTTAGATTTACGGGGGTTGGACACCATGCCTAGCTTCAATTTCCCCTTTCGTTCCCGCAAGGCCTTGGCAGTCAGTGACTGGCACTTCGAACAGTCATCCGTAGCGTGGCCCTTGCCAAGGCACCGCAGACAAATTCGATGCAGGTCCATGATTGACATCTTGGAGCTGTAGTCCCGACATTTCTTAAAGCCAGATCGCAGGGTCGTCGGGGTAGAAGAAGACATAGTACGGTAACTTAACAGTAATCACGAGGCGTTTGCGGAAAATACGGAACCGAGGCTACGGGCGCCGTGCGTGCTACTTATAACCTCCGATGAAGTCACCCTCAACGGAGGCCTTCAAAGGACAGCGATCCGTCACCATGGACGCAGGGCGCCAAAAAAATTCCGAAAAAATTCTGAAGCAGCACAGCTGTGGACATCACATGTCATAGATGAGAAATGCATTGGAGAACACAATCCATTCGAAGGTTGGTTTTGGGCAAATATGAAATTTAAGGATAGGTCTCCCAAAGGCAAAGTTTATGTTTCTAAAAAAAGGACACAATCCTCTTAAGCTGGTCACACCAGTGAAGACTAAAAATTAAACTGGATCCAAATTCTGAGGAGGCAGTTTACACAATAGAAGGTATGAATGATCTATGGCAGCACAAAGTATTCCGTGAAGAGTTGGGCAATATGAATGGTACAAAAATTGAGGGTGATAGCTTTGACAGTTGGGGCTTCTGTGAAGCAGGAATTAGAAAATATGGAGAAGCAAGGTGTGCTCGAAAGGATTGAGAGTTCCGAGTGGGTCTCTCCTATAGTGTTGGTACACAAACCAAATGGCAAATTGAGACTTTGTATTGACCTTAGGTCTGTAAATCGGTGTGTGTCATATCCGAAAGACACCCTTTGACCAACATAACCGAAATGACATGGACCATAAAAAGGAACAGAAAGTTAAGAGAACGCTTGACTTGAAATCTGCATATCTTCAAATCGGCATATCACCAAATTGTCATACACCTTTCCTCCCACAGTATCACAGCTTTTATCACGCCAGAGGGCCTATTTTAATGTCGGCGAAGGCTGTTTGGTTTAGTGTCCGCTTGTCACACTCACCTGGATTCCACAGGGGCGCCGAACGAAGGTGGACTGCTGCGGTCTCCACCAGTGTGACTCGTAGCGAAGTGATGATCGACTGCACTTGCCCACTCAGTTTCGTCTGCCTGGCCCCCAAGAGGATTTTCCTAGAAGCAGTAAAGGGAATTAGCCACCCGTGGCAGTGGGGTTAACACTAACACTATCTTCCCGAAAACATCTAGTATTCCCCTTCGTAAAGTCTCACCTTATAGTTAGGAAGGATGAACTCTCCATCCTGCGTTTGAAGTGCAGGGGTGCGTACAACTTCAGTTACTTCACTGATCCGAAGGTATTTGGCAGAGTTCCAGACAAATAATGACTCTGAGGTAAGTTATGTGTAAACCAAAGGTATAGTTCTTTTAGAGTTCAAATGTCTGCTAATTCACTCATGCTCCTTTCATACCTTTCCACATGCAGCGTGGTCCAAGGAGCGAATTTGCCTCGATGGACGAAGGTAGCGCCTTGGTAAGAGTCAGTTTGCACCAAGCACTGTTTAGCAAGTAATATTGTTCCAAGTGCGATTAACCAATAGCTATCTTCGTTGCAGGTGCGGCGCCTTTGCGAAAATGTCGAGAGTAGAATGGTGACCAGCGCTGCCTCGAGCGGTAATATGCCAAGTAAGTATCTTGCAGAAAGTAAGTGAATGCCTTTGGCGGAACCCTGCTCACCTTTTGTTTGTTCTTGTTTTTGTTTTTTCAGATGCCGATGTTGCGAGCTGTGATTCAACGGGGACCGCGCTGGGTCGTGAAGATGCTCTAATGATAGGCGAGTATGGCGCGGCGCTGCAGCTGGCAATGTGACGCGGTTGTTTTAAATGTCTTTTCCCTCTCACAGGTGCGGCTGCTCCAGGAGAAGATGATGACCAAATGGGTATCTTCCTGTTCTAACCTTCTCTTCTTCTTTCTTCTAGGATCGGCTCCGGACACAAACGGGTGTAGCTGTAGACTGAATACTGGACTTCAGACACAGTGAGCGTTACGCTGCTGAGATGCAGAATAACGCGAAGTGTGTGCTGCTCTTCGGGCGTGGTTTAAATAGCATCAAAAAAGTAGTTCCCAGGTAAAGAGTTCCAGTACCACACCCAAGTAGTAAAATAGTTCCTAAAGGAAAGTATTCCCTTCATGGCCTCATGATGGCCTGTACGTGAGTTCTTTGCAGGATGACCTGCACAGTTTAAAGATGGCAATATGAGCCTGGCGCCTATGGCGCCACGACTGAACCCATATAGCCCCTAGATGGGGTTTCAGGAATTCCTGGGCCTTTGTGGATGCCTGTTCCCTGGATAGATGGATCTGTTCCGGATGTCTCGGGGCAGGCATCGTGACACCGCTGCGTCTGTTTTTCAGCGTGTTATGTATCAGCTTTTGAAAGACGTGAAAGGGGTCCTGTGTTTTCAAGACAATGTTTTGGTGTATGGAGAGAGACGGGAGGAGCATGATATGAGACTAAGAAAGGTATTTGACATTTTCTTGATTGCAGGTCTGACTTTAAGCAAAGGAAAGTGCATCTACAATCCAATATTTGGGACATGAAATATCTGCTTCAGGCATTGTATTTGTATTTATTAATTTTTATATAGTGCTTTACGCCAAAGCGCTTTACATTACAACAAGAATACATTAGAATCACATTGAATATAACATGACAAATAATCGAGAACAGCAAGTAGAACAATTTGCTGAGGACTAATTAAGGAAACAGAGCAGAGGAAGAGTACGATGGAAGTACTGAGGACTATCTGGAGGGGGAATGAAGAAGATGAGATTTTAAGGAGGAACAGAAGGAGGGGTAAGAGGAGATGGAGCGGATAGGGAGAGGTAGAGAGTTCTAGTGTAGAGGGGCAAGGAGTTGAAAGGATCGGAAGCGGGAAGAGGCACAAGGAGGTGGTGTAACAGTGAGTAGGAAGAGTTCAGCAGAGCGGAGGGGGCACAAGGGGGCGTAGAACGAGAGGAGAGAGGAAAGGTAAGGGTAGCGAGATCATGAAGGGATTTAAAAACGAGACAGAGGAAGTTAAACTTAAGTTGGGAATGAAAGGGCAGCCAGCCGAGAGAAGAAAGCGAAAAGGAAATGGAATCAGGAGGAGAGAGAAGACAGAGTACGGATAGCAGAGTGACAGAGGGATTTAAGGGGGGGCAAGATGAGAGGCAGGGAGGCCAAAGAGAAGAGCAGAGCAGTAGTAGACGAGAGAAGATAAGGGAAGTAATTAAGAGTTTAGTGGCATGGAAGGTGAGGGAGGAACGGATTTTGTGAACATTGAAGAGGTGGTAACAACAGGCGCGAGAGGTAAGAGAATGGAGGGTAAAAACTGAGAGGTTAGAGTCGAAGTGGAGGCCTAGATTGCGGGCAGAGGCAGAAATTGGTAGATTAGTAGGGGGAAAGAGGATGAAAGGAGGGGGAGAGGGAAGTGTATTGGAGGGAAAGAATAAGACGCCAGTCTGGACAGTGTTGAGGGAGAGAAAGTGGGAAGACATCCAGTTCTTAGTAGCATTGAGACAGGAAGAAAGTTTGAGATGGAGGTCAGGAGTGAAAGAAGAGAAGGAGAGGAAAAGCTGAGTGTCATCAGCATAGAAATGGTGAGAGATGCCGAAGGAAGAGATGATAGTGGCAAGAAGGGAAGTGTAGAGTGAGAAAAGGAAAGGGCCAAGCACAGAGCCTTGGGGAACACCGAAGTCCAAGGGGAGAGTAGGGGAGGTATGACCGCCCCAGGAGTTAGCGAAAGAACGGTTGGAGAGGTAGGAGGAGAACCAGTTGTGAACAGAGTCTTTGAGACCAAAGGAAGAAAGTGTTGAAAAGTAAGGGGTGATCAACGGTGTCAAAGGCAGAAGAGAGGTCTAGAAGGATGAGGACAGATGATTGCTTAGAGTAGCGAGCAGAAAGGAGGGAGTTAAGAACAGAGGTGAGAGCAGTTTCAGTCGAGTGTTTAGGGAGGAATCTAGGGGGAGAAGAGAGAGGTTGGATACAAAAGCCGAGAGTTGGGAGCAGACTAAGCGTTCTAGGAGCTTAGAGAAGAATGGTAGAGAGATAGGGCGAAGGTTGGAAGCAAGGAGGGGGTTAGAAGAGGTTTTTTCAGTATAGGGATGATAGTAGGTGTTTGAAAGCCAAAGGAAAGGTGGCAGAGGATAGACAAATGTTGAAGGAGGCGAGGTAAGAAGTAAGAATAGGGTAGATTTTAGGAATCAGGGTGGTGGGGAGGGAATAAGAGGGGGCAGCAGTAGGGTGAGTTTTGGACAGGAGAAGGGAAACATCGGAAGGAGTAACAGGGGTGAAAATTAGACATGTAGGAGGAAGGGGTGGTTTAAGAGAGGGAAGGAGTAGAGTAAGAAGGGGAGCAGAGAATGTTTTGGCGAAGAGTGAGCATCTTGGAGGAGAAAAAGTCAGCGGAAGGGGAGAGGGAAGAAGTATTTGAGTGGTCAGGAGTGGGGGGGAGAAGACGAGTTAGAGCCTGAAAGATATGGCGAGGCTGGGAGGATTGAGAGTTGAAAAGGTTAGAGAAGTAGGAATGCTTGGCAAAGCTAAGGCAGCAGTCAGAGGGAGTGGTAAGAGAAGTAGGAGGCGTGGTTAGCAGGTGAGCAGTGCTTAAGCCAACGTCCATCAAGGCGACTGGGAAATGGCGCTTGGACAGAAGGTGGGGGGAAAGCCAGGGTTGAGCGGGTTTGCGGAAAGAGGAGAGAGGGTGAAGTAGATCAAGACTGGAGGAGATAGAGGAGGACAGAGTGGATAAAGCTTCATTGACCGAGAGAGAAGAAAAATCGGGAAGGGGGGAGCAGTTTTCTAAGAAGAGAGAAGGGCTGAAGTTACGAAGTCCTGTCGAGAGAAGGAAGAGGGGGCAGTGGGCAAAGGGAGAGGAGGAGTGAGGGAGAATGAGAGTAAAGCATGGTCAGAAAGGGTGTCCAGTCATATTTTCGAATGCAATATTTTCGAAAGTCAAAATGTCGAAAATATTTATTCGAAAATAATAATGTCGAATTACAAAAAATTTGATTTTTTTTCGAATTAATGTTAATAAGGAAAGTGTTACAAAATATCAATATGTTATTATAGAGTAGAATTGGTATATCGTTATTCATAGCTCTAGAAACTTTTTTTAAAATGATATTTTTTTATGTACTATAAACATTTGATTAAAAGGTAGTGCAATAAATATTTAAACATTTTTTTTTAAATTATTAAAGGTATATCCATGGGGTTGGGGGGGCGGAGAGGAGGGGGGGGTTGGGGTTTGGGATCGGGGGGTTGGGGGGACCCCCCCCATAAAAAAAACATTAGTATTTGTGACATTTTTCATTGTTATTTAGGCATTGGTTTTTCGTTTTTTTTCCAGACATTTAATTTTCGAATTAATGACTTTTTTTATTATATGTATGTGATTGACATTTTTGAATTCTACATTTTTTCGAATTTTTTGCTATTCGAGTTGTTTTTTTTTCTGACATTTTGACTATAAACCGTCAAAAAGATAGCAGTTTGGTGGAAACAGGGGAGAAGGTAGAGACAAAGATCAGATCAAGAGGGGAGCCAGAAGAGTGGTTGGGGAGTAGAAGGTAGGAGTAGAGAATAGAAAGAAGAGGGTATGGTTGGTGGGAAGAGGGGAGGTGGAGATTAAAGTCTCCGAGTACAGTAAGGGGTGAGGGGGTGGGTGAGATGAGGGAAAGGAAGTGGTCAAGGTCATCATAGAAGGAGGTGAGGGGACCAGTTGGTCTGTAGATAATTAGAAAGGAAATCGCATGAGGGGAAATAAAAGGATTTATACAAGTATTCAAGGAAGGGAAGAGAGGAAGAGGCGTAGGGGAGGTGGAAGAATGACATTAATTTGGTAGACAATATTATACAATTTCCCAGTCCTACAGATAAGGAACAGGTGGTTTTATTTCTGGGCATGGCTGAATACTATAGTAAATTCATTCCAGGCTTGGCGAGCAAGTCCAATCAGATGAGAAGTTTAGTTAAGAAAGGTGTAAAATTTCTTTGGAGTGAACAATGTGAAAATGAATTTCAGGAAGCCAAGCCGGCTTTGGCAAAAGCTCCCACTTTGAGCAATTTCGATCCAAGCAGACACAGTGTCTGGACTACAGATGCTAACAACTATGGTTTGGGTGCTATTCAATCTCAAAAGTGTGAGGGCGGTGAGTGCATCGTTGCGTTTGCTTTAAGGGTGGAGAGATGCTGAAAAGAATTATTCCACAATTGAAAAGGAGCTTCTAGCCATTAAATGGGCTATTGAGAAGATTCGTCACTTTCTTTGGGGAGTGAAATTTACGGTGAGATCTGACCACAAACCTTTAAAGGACATTCCTACATCAAAGGACTTAGGCAAGGTCTCATCACGCATTCATAAGTGGGTTGCAGGTCTGTAGGAATACATTTGGGATATAGAATATATTCCAGGGGTTGTAAATAAGGCTGCTGAATGCTTAAGGAAGGCATGGCATCAAGAATAGACACGTGATCAAAGTTCAAGGGTGTTTATTAAAGGTAGGTTGGAAACATGCCTAACCTAAACCTAAATCTAAGATGGGAGCAAGCTTCGACCATCAAACAATAGTAAGGCAGTCCTAGTGGTGTCATGTCAAATAAAAGGGCCTATACTAAGAAACTTTTGCCAATCCTTACACCAAGTACTAAAGAAGTGTGGGATAATGTTCTTAAGATAAAAAAAGTAGGTGTTCCAGTGCTTTGGCACAAGGAGCGGAAACGTGAGTGTGTACAAGGAGGTTGGGGAACAGAAAGAAGAAACAGATTGCGATTGTAACATGCGAGCGGAAGAGTAGAAGGAGACAAGAGTAGGGCCATAAGGATGGAACGAACCATGAAGGGATTTGAAACAATACAGAGAAAGTGAAAAACTAGACTAGATTCAAAGGACAGCCAGTGACGTGAGAAGAGAGAAGAAAGTTGCATGAAGAAACGCCAAGACAATGACAAACAGAGGAGTTCTAGAAGGAGCGCAGGAGAGCCAGCCAATCGGTAGCGAGTAGCAGTAGTCCAGTCAAGAAGAAAATTAGAAAATTAAGAGATTTAGTGGCATGGGAAGAGATAGAAATATTCTTTCGGGATATTAAAATGTTGATTGTGACATGAACAAGCAATTTCTTTATTTTTATTGATTTCACAGTGTATAACAAACTTTTATCAATTCCTCATAAAAACAAAATGGATTCGACACAATGAGTTCAACAAAATGTCTTCCTACCAGGATTCTTGACCCCCACAACGTCCTCCCATCCCGAAGAAAAGAAAAAGAATAGGTTAATAAAAGGAACAAGTTACTTACCTGTAACTGTTGTTCTCCAGCATGGGTCTGGCATGGATTCACATGCTCATGAATATTCCCCGTCGTCTGGCCAGGAATCCTCGGTATAGAAAAAAAAAAAATCAGTATCGGTTTCGTTTCTGATCTGTCTTTCTTAGTAACCAATCACTGGTCTCTGGGTCATACTGCCCCCAGCCAATGACTGCCCTCTCCCTAACCCCCGCCTCCGGCAGCCATCCTCAGATTTGGTAGCACATAAAGTGGCAGTATGACCAAGTGAAGAGCCGCAGAGGGGTAGGCGGGAGGGTTCGCATGTGAATCCATGCCAGACCCATGCTGGAGAACAACAGTTACAGGTAAGTAACTTGTTCCTTCTCCAGCATGGGGTCCGGCATGGATTCACATGCTCATGAATAAGAGAATACATAGCAGTACACACATGCGCAACCACGGGAGGTGGCAACAGGCTCAACATTAAGCAATACAACAACAACTCAACATTAAGCATCTCTTACCTCCTCACCAGGCTCACCTTAGGTGAACAAGTTGCGCAGCACTGCTTGGCCGACCCTGGACTCCTCCCTGGAATCCCGATCTACGCAGTAGAATCTTGTGAAGGTGTGCGTCGACCTCCACGTCGCAGCCCTGCAGATGTCCAGCAGGGGCACACCAAACAGTAATGCCGTGGTAGCAGCGATCGCGCTGTTCGAATGGGCTCTCGGACGGCCAAGCAGCTGTCGGTTTGCCAACCGGTGACAGTGCATGATGCAGCCGGAGAGCCATCTGGAAATGGAAGTCTTCGAGAGAGCCTTCCCTTGATTCACAGTCCCAAAGTTCACAAACATCTGTGACGTCTTCCGAAAACTCTTTGTGCGGTCCACGTAGAACTTCAGCGCTCTAGCTACATCCAGCGAGTGCAAAGTCCTCTCGGCTGGCGACGGGAAGAAAACTGGCAACACATAGGGCTCGTTGAGGTGGAAGTCCGACGGCACCTTGGGCATAAAGGATGGGTGTGTCCTCAGCACCACCCTTGTGTCATGAAAAGTCAAGTATGGAGGCTTGCAAGATAGGGCCTGGATCTCTCCCACTCGTCGTGCGGAGGTGATGGCCACGAGGAAAGCTGTCTTCCATGACAGGAACTTCAAAAGGCGCCGAATGCATAGGCTCGAATGGGGGCCCCCCCATGAGCTTGTCAGCACCACATTAAGCTCCCACGCTGGGGCAGGAGCCTTCACCGGCGGGAATGATCGGAATAGTCCCTTCATGAATTCTTTCACCAGGCGATGACACAAGGACGCCCGTTCCGTCGTCCTGGTATATCGGGAGATTGCAGCCATATATATTTTGATGGAGGCGTGAGCGACAGTCGGTATGGCAGTACTTGAAGGGCCGTAATCCGCAGAGGGTTAATCTTCTGTGCACGGCACCAGACAGAGAACCTCTTACATTTATGTCCGTAGCACTTGAGAGTTGAGGACGCCCTGGCCTTTGCAAGAACTTCTCTGCAGTCGGCCGGGATGTCGTACCCTCCAAACTCTAGTGCTGCAGGAGCCAGGCCTGCAAGTTCAGCGACTCCGGGTTGTGGTGAAGAATGGCGCCTCCTTCTCTGGAGAGGTGGTCTGTGTCCGTCGGCAGCTTGACTGGTGGGGACGTTGACAAGTCCAGAAAGTCTGGGAACCAGATCTGTCTCGGCCACGCCGGTGCGACGAGGATTATCCTTCACCGGGACCTCTTGAGCTGGTTGATGAGCCGGAGCAGCAACGGCAGCGGAGGGAACGCATAAAGAAATAGGCTGTCCCAGGGGAACGAGAAAGCATCGCCCATGCTCCTCAGCTGGGGGAACCTGCTGGCGAACCTCTGGCACTTGGAATTCGTCGCCGTTGCGGAGAGATCGATTTGGGGTTAGCCCCATCGTCGGAAGAGTCGATCCACTTGATCCTGGCGTAGTTCCCACTCGTGGCACGAGCGCAGCTCCTTGCTGAGTGAGTCGGCGATCGTGTTTTTTATTCCTACCAGATGAAGAGGCACCAGAAACATCCCTTGGGCGACGGCCCAATTCCACAGATCTTGGGCTTCCTTGGATAGGGCCTGGGACCTGGTTCCGCCCTGCTTCCGGATGTAGAACATCGTGGTGGTGTTGTCGGTGAAGATCCTCACCACCTTGCCCTTGAGGCACGGAAGAAAAGACCTGGAGGGCCCAGAACACCGCGCGGAGCTCCAAGATGTTGATGTGGAGAGACTTCACGCGAGAGGCCTTTGGCTCCCGGAGGATCTCCGGACTGTGCTCCCCAACCTTCCAGGGAGGCGTCCGTCGTCACCGTCACCTGGTGAGCTGGGGTCTGAAAGTCCGTGCCCGCCGACAGATGGGAGCGGGTACCCCACCACCGGATCGCCTGACGGACTGTCTCGTTGAGAGGGATCCTGTCCTCGAAGCTGCCCGTCGACTGGATCCAGCAGGCGTCGAGGAACTCCTGTAAGGGTCTCATCCAAAGCCTGCAAAGGCGCACCAGATAAATGCAGGAGGACATCATCCCGAGGAGGGACTTGATAGATCTTACCCTGGCAATGTCCGTGGCCAGCAGACGCTGCACCTTGCCCAGAATGGTCCTGGTCCTTTCCTCCGACAGCGAGGCCAGCCGCGCCACTGTGTCGAGCTTGGCTCACAGAAACAGGGCGACTTGCGATGCAACCAGGTGGGATTTTGGAAAGTTGGAGAATCCCAGGTCCGTGAGCAGCTGGACGGTCTTTGCAGTGTGCTCCACGGCGAGCTCCCTCGTCCTTGCCCAGTTTTACGAGGAAGTACCTTGAGTAAACTCCGGAGCCCCGAAGCCTCTTTGGGACGAGCTCGATGGCACCCTTCTTGAGCATCGCCCTTACTTCCAACAGTAGTTGAGGGACGTGATTTTCTTTCCTGGCCACTGGTGGAACGCAAGGGCACTTCTTCTGAAACTCGAGGGTGTGCCCTTGGGTCAGGGCGTCCAGCACCCAACGGTCGGTGGAGATGGACTCCCAAACGCTGATGAATCTCGCCAGCCGGCCTCCCACCGGGGTGCTTTGGCGGGGGCCCGACCCCACGGTCGGTTCAATCTTGTTTGGAGGCCGCCTTGCCTCCTTGACCTTGTCGATGACGACGGGCACCACCTGACTTGCCGCGTCCCCTGTAGGCCTCCTGGGACGAAGATCTTGCCGCTTGGCGGTAAGTGGAGGAGCCACTGCTGGATCCCTTGGAGGCACCTAGTCTGCCTCCGGAGCTCCGAAAGGACGGCCGTCGTTGATGGAGCACTCCCAGTGCCCGGGCAGTCTCTGTGTCTGTCTTGATGGCCTGAAGGGACTCAACCGCCTTCCCAAACAGGTTGTTCCCGTCGAAGGGCATGTCCAAAACCTTGGTTTGTACGTCCTGGTGGAAATCCGTGGCCTTGAGCCATCCTCGTCGTCTCAAGCAAACGCCGTTGCCCAACTGACAGAAACCGATGTCGGCGATGCCCGTTGCCACCGTGATGGCGTGGTCCGAAGCAATCTCACCCTCCTGTAGGATTTCAAAGGCCTCAGCCCTTTTGGCGTCCGGAAGGAAGTCTAACATAGGGGCGATTTTGAACCACAACTCCCTGTCGTAGCGGGCTACGATAGCCAGGGCGTTGGCCACCTCAATACTCGTCGCTGCGGATGAGATGATCCGTCGTCCCATCGTGTCCAACTTCCTGCCCTCGCCGTCCGGCGGGGAAGTTGATGTCGAGGCCGATGCCCCCCAGCTTTCTTCTTTGCCGCCGCCGAGACGACCAAATCCGGGGTAGGTTGTGCCCGAAGGTACAAGGGGGCAGCGTCGGGGACCCGGTACTACTTCTCGTACCGGTCCCTCTTTGCCGGCGCCGTGGCAGGGTTCTTGAGGAGGACGAGCCCCTCATCCCAGATGTCATCAAGAAGCGGTACGGCGAGGACCGTCTTCCTTTTAGCCTCGCGCGTTGGTAAAGGAACCCTTCTTTCTTCATTTCTTCTGGGCAGAGCTGAAAAAGCTCAGATGCCCTGGAAATTATGGCATGAAAGGATACAATCTCGTCGGGCGGGGACGCCCGAGCAGGGGGCGACAGGGGACACGTCCCGTCGTCGCCTCCGTCGTCATCTGTACCTGTCGTAGCCGTGTCCATGCCTGTATCATCCCCGTGGGTAGTAGACCGGGGGGAAGGCAGAGCAGGCCGCAGAGGTGGGAGAGGTGGCGTAGGATGCGTCGTCCTCCTCTTATGCGGTGGACTCTCCGAAGGTCCTGGCTCCGGTTCCCCCGTCGGGACTGGCTCAGGTACCTCCGTCGGGGGAAGGGGCAACCTTGTTCTCATCTCTGAGCATAAGGACTGAATCGCTGACAAAATGGCCGCCGAGGTGTCCTGCGGCGCCGGAAACGACGGGCGCGAGGGTTCTTGAGGAGCCTTGTCGGCGACACTGTCGCTCTCGTCGTCGCCCTCATCGGGATCCCTCCCGATGGGCTGGGCATCTTCCACGACTTCGATGAGCTCTTCTTCAGAGGTCGCGTCCGTATCCATGATGGCCACCAGCCCCTCCCCCATCTTTTCCAACGAGGACTTTGTGGGGGTCTTCTCAATGGGCCTGAAAGACTCCCCCCTCCACGGTGGCAGGGAGACTCTGGGTCCTGAGGGCGCCTCCACTGGTGTAGCCTCCACAGGCTGAGCCAGGGCCGTGGCGACATCCTCAATCGAGGTCTTTGCAGGGTGAATTAAGGCCATCGTCACCTTCTGGACGCCTGGGGCCTTCACCTTGGGGGCAGGGTCCGAGCCTCGCTCCCCCTCTGCCGGAATCTTCGAGATCGACCAGGGCCTCTCCAGAAGCTTCGCCGGGTTCTCAGACTTCCTCTTACCCGAGCCAGAGCGTTGGCTCGTGGTTGATGGCGCTGGCGAGGATGCGCCCTGCCTGGCAGCCAAGGAGCCAGACCGTTCGCCGCTCCCGGTGCCCGCGGACTGGCGGTGCTTAGCCTTTTGTTGGGCCCCCGTTGCCGGGGCACCCTCACAGGACTTAGAAGACCGCTCCGACTTCTTTTTCTTCTTCTCGCCTGACGGGCTCTTCCCTTCCAGCCAGTTGGCGAGATGGAGGTGGCGATCCTTCATGGTCCGCTCCGACATGTTCCCACAAAACGCACAGTCCTTCTCCTTGTCCGTCTTGTCCTCATGGAGAGAGGCATAACGAATGCTCGTCCTCCTTGAAAACATTCTGAAGCTGGCATCCAGGGCAGGTCCTGAACAGCTTCCCGGGCGTCGAGCTTCCTTTCTCCTGGGCCATGTCCGGGGTAGGCCTCGGAACTTCGGGAATCCTCCAAAAGCTTAACTCGACGAAATCTTCACCCTTGAGGGGCGTAGAAAACTCTGAAACGGATCCCCGTTGATCGGATGTAGAAACGGTGGAGCTTGAGGCTCTATTTAACCGAAAAATGAGAAAACTCTCCTGAAAAAGCGTGAAAACGCAGCAAAAGCTCGAGAGCTACAGCACGAGGAATCCCAACACTTGAACTTGCGGTAAAAATCTGAGGATGGCTGCCGGAGGCGGTGCTTAGGGAGAGGGCAGTCATTGGCTGGGGGCAGTGTGACCCAGAGACCAGTGATTGGTTACTACTAAGAAAGACAGATCAGAAACGAAACTGATACTGATTTTTTTCTATACCGAGGATTCCCAGCATGACGACGGGGAATATTCATGTGAATCCATGCCAGACCCCATGCTGGAGAAGGAGAACTCTTTAATACTACACCCTCCCCTCTTTAAACATTAAAAACTTCCTTCAAAAACTATCAACACAAAAATCACTTGAAAATCTTCACCACCCATGAGAGACCAAAATGTTTCGGTCTTCTGCCATTGCCTTTTTTTTTAATACAATTTCCCAAACGCTTGGTTCTGGTGTCCATCAGCCCCCTACAAAATACCAAAAGGTGCAACGGTGTTTCCACCTGGCCTTCAGATTTGCAAAATCTGCAAGTAGTCGCATTCATTTTTCCATAAATCTTCAAAATGTCATTGCTGGGGAACGGATTGAATCCGAATCTCATGAACCGAGTCTGGTACCACGGGTAGGGGGGGGCGAGCTTTAAGTAACGCTGCCTACCACCATAGGCCTTAGCTTCAATGCCTAAAGCAGATTGCATCCGGTGAGTATTTCTGTCCTCTATGGTTTGGATCCAATCTTGCTCCCACATTTTTTCAAAATGTTTTGTCACGATTTGTCGTCAGGACTTCGATATTCGTGCCTCATGATTCTAGCATGGCTGTACAGCGACTCTCCCATTGTCCTAGGATGCCAGGCGCCACCTTAGCCATCTCTTTGCTAAGAATTTCAAATGGAGGAGCAGGGGCCACCAACAAGCATTTTCGAAAATAAGGTTCACTACTTGCACACCGTTTTCGCATATAGCGATATAAGACCTAGCTCATAACTAATGACTGAAGTCACTATCAAATTTGGGAGTTTTAGGAGCTTCCTCCAAAAAGCCCCTTCTATCGATGCCCACACCATATAAGGTGTGGAAAGAAAGCCCTCCGCTCCAAAAATCCAAACCGGTGTCACTTTCTGCAATGTTAAAGCTGCTTACTTCTGTGTTCTCGGCAGCATTTTTGTAAAATAATGAATATGTTATTTTACAAAAATGCTGCTGAGATTACAGGATTGCGCCCGTTATGACAAAAACAGGCACAATCCTGAAGGTGCACTGTCGTGCATTGCGAGGACGCCCAGGCCCACTGGAGAATACTGGTGGAGCCTGGGCGTCCTCATTTGGCACAGTGAATTGTGCTCTTTAGCCCCTTCATTGCAACAAGTTCTGAATCGGGGCCTCAGAATGCTTGGCGTAGAATCAATTGTTTAGCTTGACAGTGATTTTTCCAAACCTTTTCCAAGAGAAAAAGGAGTATTATGGAATGAGCCTGATAAGACTGCTCCATCAGCAGTTATGTCCAAGTCTGTTCAGTCAGTTTCATAAACAAAAACACAAATAAAACACTGAAATCAGTTGCGATGACCCTTTCACAGAAAATTGAATAGACGGATCATTTACTTGAAAATCCAAGTTCAAAAAGCTTAAGATCAATTGTGGGCCTGTTTTTCTTAGACTCTTTGGAGCCTTATATGGAGATGCAAAAGCTGCCATAATTGTCAATGGCAGTCGGTCAGAGTGCTTTCATATTTTAAATGGAACTAGGCAAGGTTGTCCTCTATCTCCGCTAGTGTTTGACTTATTCATTGAACTGCTTGCCATTATGCTTAGGCATCATCCTAATATAATGGGTATTCCGTTTGGGGAATGTGTGCAAAGTACTTTGGTATGCAGATGACCTCTTAGTCCTAATCTCGAACCCAGAGCGTTCATATCCGGAGCTTTTAGCAACTCTGCATGAATTTGGCAAATTCTCCAATTATAAAGTTAATGTAGGAAAGACTGATTTATCCGATTTCAGCATCGTGTCATAAGGGGTTGTTCGAGGTGGATCGGGAGATGTGGGCTCGGTCAGGTCTTAAATATTTGGGTATTTATATAAATAGGGATGTGGAGTCCTTGCTTGCATACAATATCCGTTTGAAAGTTGCAGAGGTAGACAGTCTTTGCTGTAGATTGGAGAAGTTAAAACTAACCTTATGGAGGAAGGTTAACGTAGTTAAGATGTCCCTTCTTCCGAAATGTTTATATGTTTTTAGCATGCTCCCTCTGCCGCTTTCATAAAATGTATTAGGTAGCATCAATAAATCCTTGGATAAGTTTGTGTGGGGGGAAGGAAGTAGAGCGAGAGTTCCGAAAGATGTTCTTTATAAAAGTCAGTGAAGCTAGGCGGCTTTGGTTTTCCCGACATAAAGCGGCATCACTCCACATTTACGCTGCTCGCGTTGCATCATTGGTTGATGTCTGATCGCAGTACTTGTGCAGGTTGGATTAAAATAGAGGAGGAATCCGTTTCTCCCGTCCCACCGGATGTTCTTTTGTTCATGGATAAGAGACTGTCTGTTGGTACCACTCCGCATTTTGTAAAGCACTTTGTGAAGGAATGGCGTAAAAGTAATGAGATTCGTGAGGAGAAATACATTGTGTGCAGATTCTAGTTTATGGAGAAACCAGGCTGTGAAACAGAATAACCGTGTCTTGTCATGGGTCTCGTGGCAGAGAGCTGGTATATGGAAGATTGGACAGGCTTATGATGGTCAGAATATGGTTGATTTAGAGTTTCAGCACTTTAAGTATAAGCTGAAAGCGTCTGAAATTTGTCACTATAATATTCTGCGGGACCTTTTTGTTGTACTTTTCTCGCTGTTGAATGCTACAATGCATGCCTCGCCTACAACTTTTGTTCTCTCAAGGACTGTGCCCTTGTCTGAATCTACTCTGTATGAATTGATTGCACCCTCTGCATCGAAGTTACCATCGCAGTGTGGTAGAGGGAATTGGGATTCAGATTTAGGTTGCACATTGTTGGATATTGATTGGAGCCACATATGTGCAGGTCCAGATAAATACGAAGTGGATTTAGATTTGGGATATACACAACAAAGAATTACTCATTATTTATATTGGTCCCCATGGAAGATGAGAATGAGTAAATTGAGTAATGTGGACTGTTGTTGGAACTGTAATAGGGAGGTGGCCACTACACTCCACATGTTGTGGTTATGTGGTAAAATACAATTATTCTGGGATGGTGTTTTCCAGAGGATGGAGTTGGTTCTGGATCTCTCTATACCCAGAGATCCACTTGTTGCTGTGTTAGGTTTACTGCCTTCAAATATTGGTTTAACTGCAAGTAAACTGTTTTGGATATATAGAGCTCTTTTGCTAGCCAAGAAGCAGATTTTGAAATTTTGGAAAAGTGATACCTCTCCTAACATTGATGACTGGCTGCACAGTTTGTCCCTTTTGTCCAAGAGGGAGAAAATATCCTTTAAAGCAAAAGATCAGCTTGATAAATATGAGAGGATGTGGGGTGCATTTAATGATCTCTACGCTTAAAATATTTGATCGTGTTCTAGATTTCTTATTTTGCTTTAGATTTATTTAGGAAATTATGGGTGAATAAGTATCACCTTGTGCATTTGAGATATTGTAATTTGTTCTATTGCTTCTGTAAAGTTCTAAATGTATAAATAAAGTTTTGAAAAAAAAGCATTTAACGAGGGAAAAGCAAATATACGATTTTTTTTTTTTTTTTTTTTTTTTAAAAGAAGAGTGGCAGAGCCCCACAATAAAGTATATCATAAAAGGACATCGGCAAATGAAGAATTTTGGCAGGTCGTCACATTTTTTTTTAGTAATAACATTTTTACCTGCATAACTTTTTACTTCGTTATTACGTATACACATTGTGCCATGGCCAAATAGATTCTGTTAAAAGGGGCTTAAGACTGGAGGTGCATGTGCTGTAGCAAAATAGGGGCTATGTTTAGCAGGGACTGATGCAGAAGGTTAACAAATGCTTTGTGTACTTTGCAGATTCTGAAGGTTTCGTCCTTTCTTCCTTGGGGGGGGGGAGCCACGCCCTTTGAGGCTAGGTAAGTGAGCCTGCTGAGCAGAACTCTGCATAGGTGTTTGGGAAAGCGAGACCTCACTGGAAGTGACTCCCCACCAGGGGACAGGGACTCCCACTCTAAAGGATTTCTCTACAACAGACATTGTCTGCAAATATGGGAATACCAGACGTGGATCTGAATGTCAGCTTTGGAACACCGAATAATGTACTAAGTGCATTTGAACAGTTGGCTCAAGGCAATGCTGACCTCTCAATAGGCATGACAGTTAAACACAAGCCTTTGTGTATTGCTTCTTCTCCTGTATGCAAGGGGGGGGAGGTGTACTTTTATTTTTGCACCAGATACCAGAGGTGAGCCTCCGACATACAGAGATCATTGGGACTCGGAGCCGGCTAGGACCCAGGAAGCAGTCCGGAGGGTAACTGGCAGAGACGTCAGAACGACAAACATGACCGACGAGGCACAGGGCTGTGCAGAATCAGCAAGGCTGAGCAGAGCAGGCCCAAGGGAAGATGTGACCACGCGTAGACCATGGTGGACCTGGAGCCCAAGAAACAACACCCAACCCGGTGAGCAAGAGAGGAACGAGTCCCCGGCTCACACTATGCAAAACCAGAAAGAGAGAGCAGCATACCAGCGAGCAAAGGAACACTCCCACTTGCGTTCAGCAGAGAACGCCCAGGAGCTGGGGAGAACGACAGCGTCAATGAGTCAAAGTCACTTTGCTGGAGCAGGACCAGCTATGCAGAAGGTACACGGGTTGATCATTGCAGAGGGGGGCACAGAGGCCAGACCATAAAAAGGGGAGGTCCAGAGAGGGAGATTAATAAGAGTTGTTACAGGGGCCCTAAAAAACAGAGCCTTGGAATTAGCCTACCAACTCAAAGACGCACACAAAAACCAACAGAAAGATATACTAGGAGGAAATACACGTTCCCAGTTTCTCACTTGGTTCGTAGGGGTATAAGAGAACCAAGGGCGCCAGGAGGACCCTACAAAGCAAGTAATTAATCATCCCAAGGGAAAACCAGAATAAAGCATCCCACGTAGTTGGTGGAAGAGGATTAAATATCCCTTCATCTATGACCACTGCGAGAATTTCCTTTTTTTTTTTTTTACTGGAGTGTTCAATCTATACACCCAAGGAAAATCTTTTCTGTATTTGGAACTCTGACAAGATGGACACGAATAAGAAACATGTCCCCTATTAAATAATTGTGGGAACTGAAACTAGGTGTGATTCCTGTAAACACAGAGATGGCAGAGTAAAGAACACTGAGGGCAACCTAATTTGGCCTGGTTTCTCTTTTAAGTTGTTTTTCTAAGTGGTAAGGCCAGTTTAGAGGTTAGGATTTGGACAGAGGACAAGGTTTATTGTTTTGACTAACGTTGATGCACACCCTTAATTTAGGTTGTTGGGTAGGGCGCTTCCTTATTAGCAATAGAGTCAGTAAGGCGTTAAGGCTCATTTAGTAAATGTATGACTTCTGGTTGAGTCTTTCTTTCAGGTACTCCACAGTCCCCAGACAGTTCCCGGAATTTCACTATTCTTGCTAGGGCTAAGGGTGCCACAGCTCCCGCCAATAAAAGAAGACCTCTCTCAAAATATTTAACTATATATATCATAAAATAAACCATTTTAGCAAAGCCACACATACCACAGCACCAACAAGTAGTCCTCACTCGAAAATCCCCTTCAGAGCCACATTGAGAAATGCACTGTGGGTATGCAAATGAGCTCATGAGCAAGCCTGTTGCTTCAGGAAACTGTCATATTTATACTGCCCTTTAAGACAATTAAACATTCAGATACATAGTGATTGGTACAGATTAGTTTAAATTTTCTAACTCGAAAAAGGGATTCCAAGAGGGGCATTCCGGTTACACTATTCCCTATCCTATGTGCACAGGGACCCATGATCCTTCCCACGTTGACTTGATTGTTTGGCCCCTCCAGTGCCATTAGCGGGAAGATTAAAAACAATAACTTAACCAAGGAGCTAGCTGAGCACAGGTTGCTGATTGCTTTTGGAAGTATGGTTTGTGGTTTTGGCAAGATCACATCAGGTGCACCCTTGGAGTTATTATTCAATGGCACGTTGAAATGTGCAATGGAGGAAGAGGTTTCCTTGGGGGCCCCAACACCTTGAGGTCAGCATATGGCAAGTACTATGTATTTGGGATTTAAGCCATTTTATAGGGCCAGCCATCCAAACGCAATCTGCAGCACTCAGGAAAGAGTCCATGGTGCAACTAGAGCATACTATGGTTGTGAGCAAACTAGTCATCAACTCGATCGAGTGTAAACTTGATCTTTGATTGGGGTGGGCTGGCATGTTTGTGGGTTATCCATCTT
This sequence comes from Ambystoma mexicanum, assembly GCF_040938575.1. Classification (NCBI taxonomy): domain Eukaryota; kingdom Metazoa; phylum Chordata; class Amphibia; order Caudata; family Ambystomatidae; genus Ambystoma; species Ambystoma mexicanum. The sequence continues at coordinate 906,122,120 of NC_090922.1, forward strand.
GATTTCTTTGGATCCACTTGTTTATTTGTCTAGAGAGATATTTTTGGTGGTTCGTGGCTAGAGGTTTAGTTTGGCATGCATTACCCGCGTTAGCAATTTGGGGCAGTCAAGTGGTATTAGAGAGCTGTATATGTGTAGCTGGCTGCAAATGCATTCTGAGGGAAGAGCAAGTGTCACTTGTGAGTTTTTGTTCATTCCTTGAAGGAAAATGTGTGGTAAATTCAGCTTTCAAGATATGACCACATTCTTTTTGATACCTTCACTACATCATTGTACGCCCAATGGGAGTTTTAGGGATTCCTTTAAATACAAGTGTAGTCTGAAATCCAGGGCTAGCCGAAGGGACTCAATCTCCTAGTTTTGTAACCCAGCTGGACCCAGGAGCAAAGGTCATGAATCTGGATTGTCCATGACTATCGGATTCACAAATGCAACATTACATTTCTACACAACTGCAAACAATAATTCAAGTTGAATCCTCTGACTCTGCAATAAGAAATAATATGTGGACATTACGCTGAATATCCCTCTTATCAGACACCACACCCGTACTAAGTTGTAAGGAAACCCAACTTTAGTGATATTAAATGTGAAGGAATTATGAATGTATTGGTAACACCATAACAAGTTACTGACCTGCACATTCTTGGATCCGGTTATTATTGGGTACTATAATTTGGATTAGATCACAGATCAGACGGAGACAAGAACCCAATTGATGCAGCATGCATAACTTGATCACTATACTATTATGGTGTCATGGTAGTGGTTTGTATTAAGGACTGTTAAACATAAAGCCCTAGAGGTCTCTTCTGAGGGTTTTCCAGAACCACTACTGGTGTACAGTTCTGAGAAGCAACCCTTCGTAAACCTGTAAGGTTGACCACACATGTCTAAAACTCACTTAGTAGACGACTAAGAATCAGGTTTTAGACTAAGGGGATAATGAGCTTCATGTAAATTACACCACACATACAGGAGTTTGACAAGCAATAGATTGTATGACAAACTCTGGCCCTTCTAATCTTAAGGATGTTTTGATCCCAAAAGCCTGTAATTACAGTGAGATCTAACAATTGTTCTCTATTACAAAATCCCTGCAGGTTGACACAGGTGAAAAATTGATTATTCTTCTCTGTGGCACCTACATCAAGGAATGGACTTCCCTTCAACTAAAGAGAAGAATCCTCCATTAGAGTATTTAGAAAGGGACTGAAAACCCTTCTGTTCAACTAACACTTTGACTCAATTCTTCGATCTCTTTGTCATACTGCTATGTCACTTTGTGTGGCTATCTATTGTATATGTTCTGTTTGTTTAGCGACCTTAAGCCTCCGGGTCAGTGGCTGCACTAAATAAATTATGAATAAAAAATAATAAATTGTGACAAAACATGTCATCATGTGAACCTTATTATAAAATACCATTCAACAAAAGGCAATTGGGATTACCCATGTCCCTATATGCTTTCCCTCAAACTCAAAGGGATCCCACATCTCTAGCCTAAGCCCTCTACACAGGATATTGGCATAGCAGGATTTCACTACAGTCAGAGTGCCCATGCGGTCCAAGCTTGCCCTTACCTACTAAAAGGCTGCAGTCTTATCTATAACTCTCTCAGGGACTTCCTATGTGACCTAAACCGGGGTAGTCCGATTTCCCAGTTGTATCCATCTTGTAGCTACATCTATCTCCCTATCCTCACTATCTGACATTCAATTTCTCTACTCCAGCACTGCTTCTCACTCAACCCCTCTACCTTCCTTCCCCTCCTAGACTTAGCTCACCTAATTTCTCCTGCCTCCATTCTCCGCCTGATCTTACTCCACCTTTACCTCCTCTCACTCTGCTCATTACCCCCACCCCCTCAGTCCCTCCACAGTCGCATCACGCCTCCAGTTTCTCGAATCTCACCAGCCTACACTCCCTCCTTTTCTCTGTCTCCAACCCTTCTGGTTTCTACTTGCTTTCATATTCTCACTCCCATCCCAGCAAAATTGATACCACTCTCACAATCCATACACCTTACCTTCACTCTCTCCAAACACACCAAAACTCTTCCAAGTCCACCTCCAGCTGCTTCCCACTTGTCTCTGGTGTCCGGTCTCCAACCTCCTGCAATGGCAGTTCACTGCAGAATGACACTTCAGCTTTTTATGTTACTTTATTTTGAATTCGTATTTTGCCTCTTGCCATAGCCTCCCCAGGTTTTGAGCTCCAATTGGGTACTTTAGTCAGTTGCTTCCCTGGTTCAATCTCTTTCTGATCCATTTCGAATTCCTTCCATTTCCTCTCCCTCATGAAGACTTCAGCCCACCCCCTTTCTCAGCCTCCATGTTTGTCCAGCCGGACATGTGGTCTCTGGCTTAGTTAGTCCTCCTGCTTCCTCTTGTACTTGACAAGTCCTTATCCAAATAGTGTTTGGGTAAGGCCCCCTGGTCTCACCTAGTATTAAGTAGTCTCTTGCTGGTTTCAATTCCATAGCCGCTGCTTCATTGTAGTCAGTGTGTGGGTTGTAAGGTAGGGGCTGGGTCTCCACACGGTTCATGAAAGGGGGGGGGGGGGGGGGGGCGGTTCATTTATATCAGAGCAACCACATCTTTCCACCTGTTCCAGGCCAGTGTGGTTAGTTATACTCGGACGCATTGTTGAATTTTTTGAAATGTTGTATCCATTAAAAGGAAGAGCTTTGATGCATACTGGTAGCTGTACTATCGTGTAGAGATACCAGGTTGTTCTATTCAACAGGCCTCAAGGGAGTCCGCTGAAAAATGTAAAGACCTGACGTGAGACACCTGATGGTGTCTCCCAATCTAGTCCCCAGGAATCTGTCATCCAGGTGGCCAGGACGCAGCCATCGCTATTGGATCCAATTCCTGGGGGTGGACCAGTGCGGGAGGATCACGTGGATGGGGGTCCTCAGGGAGTGGAACGGGAACCCAGACTGGTGAGACGCGGTATTTCCCTTCCTTTAACCCCCTCTTCCCTCTCCTACCACATAGGACACTCAACCTCTCCAACCCCACTCCCTCTACTTACACAAACACTTTAGCACACCACGAAAGAAAAAACTAACGTCGGGGTCCGTTACCTGACATGTCCCAACGCGAAGGTCAGGTAAAGAAATTGACCAAAATCACTCACACCCGATGGCCCTTTCCCTTCCCCACATGGATAAAAGGTGGTGCACAAGAGCAAATGACGAGCAAGGCAGACCGCACAACAAGAGAGCCAACTCAGCTCAGAAGTTCAAGAGGAGTAGAAAGACGGCGCAAATCGAGAGTTTACCGAGGAGAGAAGCGACTGCCTTTTTCGACAGAGGCCTGTTAAACCTGCAGAAAAGGAAAAGGAATCGCAAGACCGCAAACAATTACCAGCGTGTGTTGCAGCAGATGTCCACAGTACCCAGGCGCCTCCTTCGCTGACAGCCAAGAGACGAGTGGCCCAATGGTACCGGCCTTGACTCTACAGACAAGAAAGTGTAGCCATTCATCACAGCCTGTGAGTCGAAGGGAGAGCCAATAAAGAAACCGAACTGTGTTGAATGAAAGTAGCAAGCGGCTGATTAAAGGAAGTACAAATAACTGTTGATACGTAAAGGGGAAAGCCAGCATAACAGTCATGCACCACATGAGTGTTCACTCGGGAAACTCTAGGCGATTACCCTGATGTTGAACTACAGTAACCAGAGGGCCTTGGGAGAAAGGCGAGAAGGGGGGTGGGTCAAAGTGGTCATAGAGGGCTCTTGTAAAATCATCTGTACAGTTGAAAGCCTTTGACCGACAGATGAATTTGAAAATAAGGGAAGCAAATCCCACATCGTAAAGTTGGCAAGAGTGAACCCAAAAGAGGGATGCCGAGAAAAGGGGGCAAAGTCTGAAGTCCCGATTAACAAGGTGTTGACAAGCGTCAACCCAGCAGAGGGCTGTCCACAGAATAAACTTTTTAAAAGGACATTAAGATTTGAGTGTTACAGATTAAGATTGTGTTGAAAGCCAGAGTTAACCCGGCAGAGGGAGGCTAACAAACGAGAAGGGTCTGACTTGAGCCCGAAAAGGAGGAACTCTGGGATGAATAACCATCACCCAAAAAGCAAATATAGATAACCAGAGAAGAACGCCGATATCAGCATTGACGTTTTGTTGTATCCTATTGGGAACTCATCAGACCCTTGGAAAAGAAAAGCTTGACTACCGAAGGGCCTGATTTCGATTGAAGACTTCTTGTGGATCTGAGCCCGAACGAGGGAGATCCAAGGGTGAAAGGCATCACCCGACCTGAAAGGAACTTTGGTTTGTTATTTTGTTGAAGACATCAGGTCCTCGGAGGCAAGAGACTTATTATCGTGTAGAAAAGAGGCTTAACCACTGAAGGCTGTGATAAGCTTAGAACGGAACTGTTAGCTTGTGCTGGGAAAGCTGGAGCGCGAGCTGTGCTCCAAGATCCCACCTTGCCCCGTGCTCAAAACGTGGAGAAGGGAAACCCAACTACTGCATCCCGACATATTATTTGTGAACATTAAAAGATTCCCGAGTATCTTCAGCTTGGGGAAGGGAGCCAATGCTAAGTTCCCAAGCTATCCTGACATTCTTTAGAACACTTTCTTTTCTTGTGAACATTATCCCACACTCTGTATTTAGCGTAAGGATTGGCAATAGGTTTTTCTCAGTATAGGCCATTTTATTTGACAAGACACCACTATGACTGCCTTATTATTATTTGATGGTCGTAGCTTGCTCCCATCTTAGATTTAGATTAGGTGTTTTTCCAACCTGCATATATAGTTTAATAAACACCCTTGAACTATGATCACTTGCGTCTGTCTTTGCTGTTGCCACCGCAAGTTCCTTGCACTGGCGAGGACAGAGTGTGATCGGGACAGGGAAAGGGGTACAAATATATATGCAAACTTCACACATTACAGGGTGATAGAGAGGAGGATCCCTTTCAACGCCCTCATAACAACTCTGTAATAGAGCACCTGCCCAAGCTTGTGAGGGGTGCTCAGGCACCTCCGACAAGGTCATATGTGACCATGACAAAATTAGCTAATATTCCCAACACCTGTGTGAACAATCATGCGATACAACAGACTATGTAATGTCTTCTTTTTGATGAACATGCATAAATTAACCAAATTATCATGGCTGGTTAGGATGCCATTTTTGCAGGTACCCGACATCTTAGGTCATGGGGCATGGAAGGCTAATAATTTCTTAAAGTTAGCGAGTGGTTTTGCTGACAAAACAATGGCCTACGCTAGCTTGAAACATTCCCAGACAGGAAAAGGAAAATGCAAGCTGAAATGTAGATAAAAGCATGATAAGCAAGGCCATTTCATGAGAACCAAGAATAATACAATACCTTAGTCTTGTAGAGCTAGAACAGGAGGAAAGTGGGCAGTTAAACTTCATAGAAAGAACTGTGAAGTTAATCAAACGTGTGGTTCTTGGGAATAAAGATGTGCACTGCTTGCTGCCTTGCCAAAAATGCCAACACAGCCAGGTCCACCCACCAATGATTAATTTATGAACTGTCCAAATACGGACTAAAGCATAGAAAGGAACCTAGGTCAGGATTGAATAGAACAGAATCAAAGGGCAGTTAGCTAAGACACATCCCAGCAATCCAACAATGGAAAACCTATACCTTTTAGGGGAGAGGCAGATTTTCAGGAGACACTGCTTTATGTCCACATAGCTGTAGGGTAGTGAAATCGCATTTGCTGCATACTGTTGAAGTCTGCGTCAATGGTAAGTGAAAGGGGCGGCGACTCCTCCTAGGTCTGCCTTAGTAGAGTACAACCTGAACAGAAATAACTGCCATCCCAGGCCTGCCAGTCTGAACTAGATATAATGTAGAGAACAAGGTCGTTGGGCCCCTTCTGAGCAGAAGTGATAGGTCATTGATCACTCTGCAGTGAAAACAAGCGTTAAGCTACAACCCTACAAGTAACTATAAACCATATGTCGTATTACAGTAAGGTGTCCAATTGAAAAACCTACCATACTTTATTAAGAATATTGCTTTGAAGTTTTCATTCTAGAGTTAGAATCAGGGCAAAAGATGTCAGCACAGTTATCACAAGACTTTAGTGAATATCGTGCTGGTGTTGCCATACGACTTAACCTAATGATTCCAATCCTAACCTAGAAACAATTTCTGGCTACTTTGACAAGTTTGAGAAAGTTCAAGAAGTTCTGCCGCAGTAAACATGTCACAATTTGTTAGCCCAGTGTGGTAGATTGTGACATTTTTCGTAATATAGAAAAGGTTGGTTTGCTGTAAAGGAAATGGGCAACTACCAATCCTGGGTGTTGAGCAGGAACACGGATAGGATTTCTGCACACACATTCCAACACCAAATAGAAAGCACTTTATGCCCTACAGAAATTGAGACCCAGGGAGAGAAAACTAGGTATTCAAACAGGACCTACACACCCTGATCTGGACAGAAACAGCCCTAGGGCAGTCCAAGGAACTGGGCACAGCTGCTCTCACCATTGTCTGCGGTGTTAGATTTCTGAAGTTGCAGGAACAAAGCATCTTTCTTTTGACAAATATGGATCCAACTGTTTGGGTATCTGTACGAGCAGGCTGGACTTGGGCTGAGGATTTAAAAGGACCTCTACTTCGGATTCCCACATGAAAGGGCCCCTTACTATGATTTCCCATGATGTAAAACCCCCAGGATGCTGCAAGCGAGTTGAGCGGTCAGTGTAACTCAGCACAGGGTCTGCATGCAGGCAGATGAAGACCAAAGGACACAGGAGTCAGTAAGGGTCCCTTTTGAGAGCAGCAGCAGAGCAACTCAGCCTGGTTGCCAAAAATAGGGAGGCATTGCAAGAATGGGGGTCGGTTGTACTACACAAGACCGTAACAGTGGGCCAGGCTGTCCATGGAGAGTAGCGGTGAGTAGGTGCAAAGGTGCCCGAATTGGAGTTAAAAATGGGATTTGTGTTGTACTTTTTATTTATTCCTTTTTTTTTAAACTTTAACAGGTGTGATACATTGCCTTTTTAATGCCATTACCACTTAGATTAATTTGTATAATGCAATAAATGTTTTTGAATAGAAAACTGTACGTATTATGCCAACACAATTTTCACACAGCTGACATGAGAGATTAAGTTCAGCCAGGCAACACTTCCATTTGACTTGGTAGGGCATGAACGAATGCATTTGGCTCATAGGTCGTTTGTTGTGCACCTTTGGCTTACACAATAAGGATGGCCATTCAGGGCAATGTAGTGGTAAAACGTCAGCCGCCCGATAAAAACAAAAAAGAAAGCTCTGCAGGACTGCACCGAAAAAAAAGCTCAAGTACCACTGCCACCAGCCTGTCTCAGCTACACTTAATATGAGAAACTCCCACATAGTAAAAAAAAGAATAATCATTCTCATTCATTCAAGTTTCCCCTTACACTATTGTCCTTAAGGGAGTCATTAATACCATACCTTAAACTCTAATGGGGGACTGAGTGCACCTGCCCTGGTGGTCTTGAGGACCGACCAGTGCCCCCAAAAATAAATGTTCAGTCAGTGAGACTACAACCCTCAAAAAAAAAAAAAAAAATCTGGCCAGGATCACACAAATGGTAAGTAGATATGCCTGAGGCCGAATTGAAAGGAATTGGACATCTTCAAAATGATATTTCCCCAACATTTTTGTGCATGATTACATTTATTGTCAGTATGAAAACACAACCAATTCAATTTTTTATGCCCAAACGCAGGTAATTATAGGCCTGATTCATGTAACGTTTTCCTATGGGATTGCGCCATTATAAAACATTTCCATGAATTAGGCCCCATCTGATATGTATGATTTTACTGTCTGGGTAGTGTTCGTGTCTTAAGGGCCTTGCAGCTTGAGGATATCAGTGAATGATGGCTCTGCGAGAGAGTAGCACTTCACATAGTCATAAGCCTATAGATGGAAGCAGACATGTGCCCTGGTACCCTGCTCTGCTTATGTTGGCAAGTTACCAACTAAACAGCTGCATTATCCACTGGTTGGCCGTTAACAACGGACATTGCGTTCTTGGTCATTAATAGTAACCACGGCTTTGATTTCAGAAGCTCTACAACTCACAAAGCATTGCTTAAAGGTAAAACCTTGCAGACTGCGAGCCAGGAGAGCAAAGCGCATAACTGGTGTGTTGTCCAAGTTCAAGAAAAGCAGAAGCTTAGCAAGATCAATTTTTTGAAAATAGTAAAAGTTGCAAATATGCAGAATAACCTTCCCACATTACCTTTAATGCGATCCCCCGCTTTGAATGTAGTTTTGTCTACTGTTAAATTGTGCTTTGGAGAATCCTGAGCTTGATGTCCATGTTGTGGGCGCATGCTATCGCACGCACGCGTTACTCTTCCATTGGCATAGCTGGCTACTGGGTCAAGGAGGACGCAGGACAATGCAACAATGAGAGCAGCCACCTGGAGCATCATCTACAAGGGAAAGACAAATAATCCAACAGTTATGATTCACTTCACCAAAACAGCATTAGGCGAGTAGGGCAAAGGCCTTGTATTCATGAATACTTCACACTTCACAAATTCACATTTTCCCTTTAAATACAAACAGAAAGAAACCTGGAAAAGTGCTAAAAAAAAGAGATTGTTGTCTTCATTGACCGGTTTGTTGATTTTTTATCTCGCTACATTGTATATTTTAATGTTTTTACTTTAATGTGAACGAGCATGTGTATTTCGTCCATACACGCGTTTGGATTTGTTCTCAACTGCTTCTTTGTGCTTATGTGAATACAGAACTTGCCATTTTTTAAACTGATATTTTAACTATACATTATTTTTCCGGCTCACTGCCGGCCGGACTATTTCCCAACATACATTGCCGTCGCAGGCGCTGACTGCCTCTATTTGAAAACCAAAAACCATGAGATTTCTTTGCCCGTGGTGTTCGAACAGCCTGCAGCACCTACAGGTACCATCAACTCTGCCCTCGCCACAACCTAGCTAAAAAAGGGGGCCAGACATAAATACAATATATACACACACACACAAAGAATAATGCAGTAATGGTAACTTAAGCATCTACGTTATAGCGTTCTCCTCCTGCCCATCTTGAATGTAGGAATTTGCAAATGTGAACTCAGCACAAAGCTCCATAACCAAGGATACAGTGATACATTTGCCTGCTTTGTTAATCCGGGCATCCCGATTACTTATAGGTAGGGTGCACAAAGTGTTAAATTCTGCCTAAATACAAACCCTCCTTTGTGGGTTCCAAAATAATAACAAATAACGCAATTCAGAGACAGTTTAAATGCTTTTGTCTTGAAACGAGGCACAGAACTGGATATTTATCTGGGGTTGTGTGCGTCATTTATGATGCAAAACCGCTAATGTCACCCCACGTTCTTATCTTTGGACATTAAAATACATGTAAAATGTTTAAAAGGTGCCAGTGGGAGCCCTGTGGACTCTGTGTACCCTGCCTCTTCGCATGCATCCTCTAAATACCGTCAAAGGAAGACGGTCACGCATGTTTCTGCAGCCTCGAAAAACCCAGAGCTTTCATGCTCTTTCCCCGGAGACCGCCAGAAGAGCATGATCCTCATCCACCCCCAATCAACCCCAATAAAGATATACCGCAACCAAACAACTGCAAACCAAAACAAGGTACTACTAACAAGGAAAACCGCACCAAAAAGATCCACTGCAACCTAATCAATGCTAGGCCAATGTCCAAATACGCCACGGAAATATACAATCTGCTCTGTGACGGAGTGATTGACATCCTTTTTGTAACAGAAACATGGCTAGACGACAACTACAAGATCACCCTCGACAACTGCCTGCCTGAAGACTTCAAATGCGTCCAAGCAAACAGAAAAACTAAGAGGGTGGGGGGGAATGGCAATCATCCACATGGAAAACCTGGATATCAAACTGGAAGAACCACTTAACATCGATAAATGTGAATCCTTAATCATACGGCTATCAGTAAGCCCCAAAACTAACCTGAAATTCATACGGATATACAGACCACCAACCTATGATGCAACCTTCGTAGACGCCTTCACAGAAGCAATCACCATCCTAGCCATCAAACACAATCACCTGATCGTCCTTGGAGATTTCAACATCTGGTTCGAAGAAGAAACCACGACCATACAAAAATCTCTAACCAGCCAACTAGCAGCAATGAATCTACAACAACTAGTCAAAGGAGCAACCCATTCGGCAGGGCATACACTCGATGCATTCTTCCTGAACAAACAACTCCTAACCACGGCACCCCCAGCTCAAATTCTCTGGAGCAACCACCTCATCATCATCCCCTTTGTAATCAAAATGACCACTCCAGTAAACAATCAACCAGACAAACCACCGATCACCATGAAAAGAAACTGGAGAACCATCAAAAACTCCAACCTTATTGAACTCCTGGAGCTCAGCAAACCACACCCAACATTTATGGAAGAAGATGACCTGGACTAAAAAGTAGCCCTACTGCACTCTTGGATTATAACAACTATAGACAACATCGCCAAAGAAAAACCTTTCACTCCTTCTCATAAACGGGCAATGGCAAAATGGTTCACCCCACTACTCAGCACCATGAAAAGGAAAAAGCGAAGACTAAAACTTTATTGGAGAAAAAACAACATTGCAAATAAGCTGAAATTCCTACAACACAACCGCGCATACAAAAAGGAAATACAAAAAGCAAGAGGAAACACTAGGACAACCAAATCTTTGAAGAACCAAACACCCAAAAAAACTCACGCCAACTCAGTCTACGAAACTATGCAATACTCTTGCAGACCACTTCAAATACAAAATCACCACCATCCAACAAACCAAACAAAGCAGACCACCCAATCCGACTATGACCCCCCACCTACACTCAGGAGGAACAAACAAACTACAAAGCTTCCCAGAAATATCAGTGGAGACATTTGTCAAACTGGTAAATGAAAGCAATAACTCGGGGTCTCCCGCAGACCCCTGCCCGCCAGACATATACAAATCAATTCTTAAACAAGGAACGCCCATGGAATATCACAGGAACGTCCTCAACCTTTCAATCACAACGGGGAAAGTGCCACAAGCCTTCAAATCTGCATACATCAGGCCACTACTCAAAGACTCAGTGGGAAGCATAGAGTACCTTTCCAACTACAGACCCATCTCCAACATCCCGTATACAGCCAAGCTGCTTGAAACGTACATATACAAAACGACCCAAGAATTCATAGAATAGCATGGCCTACTAGACCAGGCACAAGTCAGCTTCAGACCAATGAGAGGAACGAAATCAGCCCTTCTCTCAATATGGGACAACCTAAAAATGAACGCAGATTCAGACAACAGCACAGTCTTGATACTCCTAGACCTATCAGCAGCATTCAACACAGTTAATCACGACACCCTCCTAACGAGACTAGAAGGACTTCAAATAACAGACACCGCCCTACTATGGATCAAATCTTTCCTAACAAACAGAACGGAAACAGTATGGATGAAACCCTTCAAATCCAGCCAGAAAGATTCCACCTGTGGAGTACCACAAGGATCGTCCTTCTCAATGCTACTATTCAACATCTACCTATATCTACTTATCAGAATCATCAAAAGTCACGGCCTCACCTGCTACAACTACACCGACGATACACAAATCTTCAAAATAAAAGACAACCTGGAAATTAACTCAACGCTAGGAAACTGCCTCCGCGATGTATTCATCTGGATGAACTTCAACTGCCTCAAAATCAAACCAGGCAAAACAGAAATAATGATCATGTCGAAAAATGGAGGAGAAAACCACTTCATCCCTTGGCCAAGGGAACTCGGGACAACCCCAGCATCCTCACTGATTGTAAAAAACCTGGGGATCCTGATGGACAACAATCTGATGCTAGAGCCACAAGTTAACGCACTTCTCAAGAAATGTTTCTTCCTCCTGCAAGCGGCTAAGAGGATCCTACCGTTCCTATCATTCACCAATAAAGCAACCATCAGCTCTCTGGTCATATCCAGAGTAGACTACGCCAACAGGCTATAAAACTACAACGCATACAAAATGTGGCAGCCAGACTGCTTCTGAAACTACCCCAAAGAGAACACACCACGCTAGCACTGAAAACACTACATTGGCTACCAATAAAACAACAAATAAAATTCAAAACAATGTGCATCACTCATAGAGCAGTACACAACCAAGGCGCAGAGTACCTGAGAGACAAACCGTGTCTACATCAACCAACAATAACGCTCAGATCAAGCATTGACATCTGCCTGGAACCAAAATCCTACAACAAAAGAAAGCTCGGAGGATCTTCCTTCTCTCACCAAGCGCCAAAAACCTGAACGACCTTCCAGAAACCACCTACTATTCAGGACATTACTCAAAACTTGGCTTTTCATGTCATAACTAGATAGACCGGCCTCAGGGGCGCGCACACACAACTAAAACAACGATGAACGAAGAGACAGACCCGGATCCACACCAAGCAATCTAAAAAGAAAAACCCTAAGGAAGAATCCCAAGATATACCAAACGACTAACCGAGAGACAGCAATATTAAGACCAAAGACGGAATACACAGCAAGACGAAGACAGAAACATCAGGACAACTCGTCAATAGGACCCTTATCCTAAGATATAACCATTCCCACTAGACCCAACCACAGCAGACAGCTAGGGAACAGGAAACCACGTACCATTAGCCCAATTCAGAGGGTGAGAAACAGAATAAGCACCCACTTGACAGTGCTCTCCCAGATGTAGCAGGAAGCATAATGCTCTACAGCCTGACAACAAACAAATACAAGAAGAACAACAATTTCGTTGTCCTTAACTCCTGAGATGGCACTGGAACGGTGCAGGAGTTATGATGAGAATTATGTCAAAGAGCCGTTTGAGAAAGCATCAGGCCTAGGGCGCTCTAATGAGGCTACATCCAACATCACCAATTGGGATGAACTCAGCCAACTCAAAAAACGCTTCATGAGGACCAAACTACACGGGTCAATAATGTTGGGAGTACCTGAGGAAAGGTACCATACCACAAGGACTAGTTGTCAGGAACGTGCCAAGGCTCTTCCTCGACAAAAAAAAATGTCATTCTCCAATGGAGTTATGTAGCCAACAATTTCGGCAGAGATTGGGTCATTCTCGTCATAGACACAGCAAATGAGATGACTGAGAAAATTCTAGTGGATCTCAAAATCTTACAGGATGAAATACAAAAGCTAGTCCCTCTGGACACAAGACTCGACACGTTAGTAACTGAAATGACGGCTTTCAAGGACAGTACTTTAACCGGACGGGTCCGTAGTATGAACAAGGATCTAGCAAACTTCTCACACGAAAAAGCATTCAGATACACCTCGGAGAATTATTTTCAGACTACCACCACTGGAGGTAACCAGATGGGCGGCCAGAAAAATGTCCAATTTAGGAACACTTCCTTCAGCTCCAGCAATGGGAGCTCTAATGGGAATCCAACCCCAAGACGAGGGCAGTCAAACCGCCGCCCTAGAAACTCACGGAACAACTATCGGGCAAGAACAACTCTAATCGTGGGACCTACCAGAACAAAGGTCAGCCCCTCCAATGGCACAGCCTTTTGGAGTGAACAACCCCGAAGATTGGGATTTGGAACCACGCATCACCCGCAGCATGCAAACATTATGGTAAATCTATCTGGGTACATACCAACGCAAGATGAAACTAAGGTTATCGAACAGGGGATGGGTTTTGTACTCCCCAATAGACATGACCCTTTCCACTTCATTCAAGAAATGTTTACCATTTCAATCAATAAGTCTTCAAAAGCCTATTTGTGAAACCATACAATAAACCAACAGACAGAAATTCAATGCTTCATTCAAAAAAAGTTTCCATCCAAACCATGTACGCGATAACCTTCCTCCAAGCCAGTTCCTAAGATTGAAAAGGAATAGCTCGAACAAAGAGGACTTCCTGGAGACAGCCAAAAAAATGCAAACAAATCTGGAATCAAGAGGCTATCCAAAACAAATAACCAGGCAAGCACTAAAAAGAGCGAAAAATAATCACAGAGAATCTCTTCTGGAATATAGAGAAGATAGCCCTCAAAAGAATCAAAATGCAAAATTAGTATTTGTCAACACCTACAGCAACACGTCCAACAAGATAAAAAAAAAAAAAAATTGGACAGTGCTCGATAAAAGTGAGATCCCCGTACCTAGACCCATTGTAGCATTCAAACGCAGTCAAAACATTGAAGATCTCATAACTCGGAACAACATCACTCCGAAAATCCAACCACAGAAGAAAATAACAGAAATGTGGAATATGCCCCCAATATCGGGCCACTTCCCATGTGGACACTGCACTTACTACAACTCAATAAGTAGAAGCACAGATGTTGACCTTGGTTTACGATCTCCATGGAAACAAAATAGACATACGAACTGCAACACCAGCATGGTAATCTATGCCATATGGTGTCTGTGCAAAAAAACTATATCGGGGCGACTGATAGGAAGGTTAAGCTCAGAATTGGTGAGCACAAGAGCTGCCTGAGGAACAGAACAGCTAATGCCCCACTGGTGGACCACTGGGTTGAACACATGCATACGGCTGACTAACTAAAATGGACCGTCCTGTATAAACTTCTACCGAGTACAGACACAAATAGGGACAAATGTCTATTGATACAGAAAGAACAGATGATTTTCCTGACCAAAAGTGCCATCTCGGGATTAAATGAATAAATGTACTGGCTCAATATATAACAACGAAGTACCAGGTAACCACCGGGCACGACAAGAAACACATGGACATCAGCATTAGTAAACAATCCCATGTCAGGACCCAAGTTATCCACCTTCGACCATAAGCGGCTCATGTCACGGCGCGTCTTACTCTGACAATCACGCTTTTGGGTAATAGATTTTTTTTATCTAGTGGCAATACAAAAACAGTACCAATTGCTGGTCAAAGGCGCACTACAACTCATAACATACCTTTTTTCTTAGTCACAATTTTCCAATGACTTCATACTTAAGCTCCATAGATTGGGAAATAATCGTAACTAATGGTTAATGCAACTTACGCCAATGACTGAATAAACACCTAGTAAGGAGGCCCACCGACATTATGACAGTTAATTCAGGAGTCTGAAGAATTTCCATACATATTTCGTATACAAGGGGAGGTCCCTGACATCACGTCACATTCCTGACCTATCAGGAGAAGGCTCGAGTAACGTTCTCGCGTATTTGAGGCAGACGCAACAACCACATGACTTGTGCACTTGGGACCACGCCCACTCCAGACCACTACACCAGCGATGACGTAAGTGGTGAAACTGGGTAAGAGATGCAATTTCGAGCATATGTGATTTTTTTGCACTAGTGTGCAACGGACGGGAGAGGAACATTTTTCACTGTAGCACACCTCTCCCGAATCAGCACGTACACCGAGCATTCCTTATGCCTTTGTTGTGTCTTTTGCTCTTTCCCTGCATAGTCTTGTCATTGCCAGAGAACGTCGGCAACACCTATCCGATGCCTATAGAGATTGGAAGATCAGCGCTGACCCACAGATAATTATTCACAAGCCTGCCTGCTGATTTGGCGCTGCCTGCTGCCACACACAGTAGCATGGCAAGCGCGAAGCAGATAGCCGTATCAGACTCTGCGTGCAAGAAGATATTTATCGGTTTGTAAAGGAGACCGATATTCCAGACAACCATGTTAAACTGTAGCAAGTTTTCCCACAGTCGGGACACTTCCCTGGTGAAATCAAGTTTAAAGAGCCAAGAAAATCAGCACTTTCTTCCTTTTTTGTGCTCTCTTCCCTTATAGAAATACCTGCAATTGAGGCTGCATTGAGTGATGCCTTCAGCCTCTGCCTAAAAGAGAGGTTGTGGAATACATCTCCGAATATCCTGAGCCTACGCTCACTAATCGAGTCAGTTACATTACCAACCGATGGGTAAGAGCTTCTCTTTCGGAAACACCGTTAACAGGTTGTCGCCGTACGTTTGGGACGGTGGCAAGTGTTTTGTGTTAATAGATACCAGAACCATGAATGATAAATAATAGCGAGTTTTTTGACAACTAACTTTGACACGTAACCAGGATCAGTCGTCTGGAATTCGTCTTTTGTTCTAAGTCTCTTAAGCCTCTCGAGCTGGCCTGAGTGTTAATTGAAGTACACTCACTTTAGCCACGCCGGGTTCATGTAATATACCCTAACTGTTAATTATAACAGCAATTGGCTAGACATTTGGACAATGTTCCTTATTGTCCTTCTTTCTCGTTCCTTTTTTTCTAGGTAACACGTGGGAACACAATGTGCAGCGTGGTGGATGCGCAATTAACTGAACACTACCAGCCCTTGGTGCGGGTGTGCTCTGTTGCTTTTTGCATTTATGCCGATTGTCAAAATTGTAAAATACAAGCAGCCATTAGATGGGCTGAAAATTTGTCGTGAAGCAGTTTTGTTGATGCTTACTGCTCCTTACAGTGTATAATGGACTATTTGACTACCCTGGACAGTTCTCTGATGAATTTCTCTTCACTTATTGTTCACTTTTGTTGTTTGTTGGAAAGAAACAGGTTGGTTGAGTTGTGTTGAGAGTATGTGTATGAAGTGGTCATGGTGAGAGTGAGTGAAACGTATGCAAAGAACAAGTTACTTTCTTACCCGGTAACATTCTTTTGATGAGATGTTCCTTCGACGTATTCCACATCTTTGACTTCGATTCCCACAACTGTGCTGCTTCGGAAAACTTTCAGCGTAGGCGTCCTGCGTCGATACACTCCTTCGCTGACCCACTAAGACTGTCGACGTCATGTTATATGTAGGACACACGACGCCCATAGCCAAAGTTGTAGTTTTTTCCCCCAGAACGTGTGGCACCAATCTTCTGCCAGTATTACTACAGAAAGCCTTGCAGAAACGGAAGCTGCAATCGCATAAGAAATTCTGTAGCGGGGCAGGTAGGGAGGGAACGATGTGGAATACGTCGGAGGAACATCCCATCGAAAGAACGTTACCAGGTAAGAATAACTTGTTTTTCGAGGGGATTGTGTCCTCCGACATATTCCACATCTTTGACAGACTCCCAAAGCAGTACCAACATTAGGAGGTGGGAAAAGAATTTAGAATTTTTTAGAATGCCCAATCAAATTGCAGAATAGAGGACTGCCTTGCCAAAGGCCAAATCTTGCCCATGTCTAGAGTCCAGGGAATAATGTTTCACAAAAGTATGGACAGAGGCCCATGTGGCTGCTTCGCAAATAGGAACACCCCTCTATAGTGCAGTGGAGGCAGCCATACCCCTAGTAGAATGAGCCCGTAAGCCTACTGGAGGGTCCTTTCCCGCCAAACGATAACACTCGGAGATCGTCAAAATGATCCATCTAGACAAGGTCTGCTTGGAAACAGCCTGACCTAAACGCCTTCCAGTGTAACCTATAAAGAGCCAATCGTCCACTCTGACCCGGGACATCCGTGAGAGATAGAAACTCAAAGCTCTCCTAGGGTCCAACCTATGGAGCCTCTCCTCTTCCTTACCAGGATGTGGAGGCGGATAGAATGCCGGAAGAATTACCTTCTGGCTCAGATGGAATTCCAACACAACCTTCGGAAGAAAGGAAGGCCATACCCTAAGGACAACCCTGTCCTTATGGAACACAGTGAAGGGTGGTTTGGTGGAAAGTGCCTGCAACTCACTCACTCTGCGGGCAGAAGTAACCGCAACTAAAAATACAGATTTAAAGGACAATAGCGTTAATGGACAAGAATGCAAGGGCTCAAACGGAGCTCCCATTAGAAACTTTAAAACCAAATTCAAATCCCATCCGGCACCTGGAAAGGCGACGGTGTAAACACATGAGTTGGCCATTTTAGGAACTGAGAAATCAAAGGGATTTTAAAATAAGAACATTCCTTAGACAAGCGCTTAAATATGGACAGCGCCGCCAGGTAACCCTTAATGGTACCTACTTGCAGGCCCTTGTGGGCTAAAGAAAGCAAAAGACAAAACCAAAAGAATGGAACATTGGAAAGGATCAACATTCTGTACACTGCACCAGTCGCAGAACTTCTTCCAATGGCAACGGTACAGGGATTTCGTTGCGGGCCTTCTGGCCGAAAGCAACACCTCCATCACATCTTCACAGAGGTCCCAATCCTTATATCTCAGCCTTTCAGATACCACGCATGAAAGCTGAGAGACTTGACCTTTGGATGGAGGACCCGACCCCCCTCCCGTGAGAGCAGATCGTCTCGGTAGGGAAGACAACGTGAAGGGCAGATAGACATGTCTAGAAGGTCCGGGTACCACGCTCGCCTGGCCCATGCCGGAGCAATGAGGATCAACTGGGAACCGAACCTACGCAACACCTGCGGAATGCCGGGGACTGGAGGGAACGCGTACAGCAGTGGGAATGACCACTCCATTATGAACGCGTTCCCTAAGGCTCCTCTTGGAGGAAATTCCCGCAAGCAGAATCTCTCGCACTTCCGGTTGACACTGGTGGCAAAGAGATCCACTTGTGGGGTTCCCCAAAGCGCGAAGATCTCCAAAAGAACTTCCTGAGCCAGCTCCCACTCGTGAGAGACTGTGCTCTGCCTGCTTAGAGTGCCCGCCGCCGCGTTTTCGTCTCTGGCCAGATGAACTGCCGAGATCGGAATTTCCTGCTGTATTGCCCAGAACCAGAGCTGCATCGCCTCTCTACACAGAGGAAGTGACCCTGCCCCACCCTTTTTGTTGAGGTAGTGCATGGCCACTGTATTGTCTGTCATAATCAGGACATTCTTCCCCCGCACAGACGGCAGAAAAGCCTTCAGGGCTAGCCTGACAGCCCGCAGCTCTAACAGATTGATGTGGAGTCTGGACTCTGACGCAGACCAACGACCGCTGGCTGTCAGCTCGTTGGCATGAGCTCCCCAACCTGTGAGGGATGCGTCCGTCACGATCATCACCTCCGGCCATTGTTGCTAAAATGGAGCCCCTTTTAACAGATTTCCTTCGACGGCCCACCACAGAAGGTCCTGGGCGACCGAGGGCGGAATCTGAACGGGCTCCGTCATCCTGCCTGAGAACTGCGACCACTGCATCTTGAGTGCCCACTGCAGAGATCTCATCCGCAGCCAGGCCTCTGGCACCAGTAAAATGCAGGATGCCATGAGGCCGAGCAATCTCAAGAACTCGAACACCGGGAGACTCTGGGCACGTTGAAATTTGTCTACCATATGCAGAATGTGGTGAGCCCTCACCTGGGAGGTGAACACTGCCCCAGGGATGTGTCTAACACTGCCCCGATGTACAGGAGCCGCTGGGTAGGTGTCAGATGAGACTTCTTTAAGTTGACGGAGAAGCCCAGCTTGTGAATGGAGTGCCAGGTGACATACAGATTATCCAGGACTTGCTCGGGAGAGCGCGCCCTTATCAACCAATCACCCAGGTAGGGGTAGACGTGAATCCCCACTTTGCCTGAGATGCGCTGCCACCACCACCATCAGCTTGGTGAAGACCCTCGGGCAGAGGTCAATCCGAACGGCAGGACCCGAAACTGAAAATGCGAGTCGCCAACCGCGAACCTCAGGTACTTCCTGTGCTTGGGATGAATCGGCACATGAAAGTAAGCATCCTTGAGGTCGAGAGACACCAACCAATCCTGAAGTTTAAGGACCTAGAGGACTTGAGAAAGAGTAACCATCTTGAACTTGTCCTTCCTGAGGAGCTTGTTCAAACCACGCAAGTCCATGATGGGTCTCAATCCTCCGTCTTTTTTCGGGATCAAAAGATATGGGGAATACCATCCCTTGTTCCTCTCCGCTACAGGTACCAGTTCTATGGCACCTTTCTCTAGCAGGGATAGGATTTCCTGCGCAAGGAGCGGATCTGGACGCTTCAAAGAGAGCTTCCCCGGTGGATTGTCGTGAGGCCTCTTCCGGAAAGGAAGACAGTTGCCGTGGGCTATGATCTCCAGAACCCACACATCTGAAGTAATGGCACGCCATTCTGCAAGATCCTGCGCCAGCCTTCCTCCAACCGGTGAACCATGGGACATAGCCTCATGACTGAGCGGGAGCGGCTGCGGCAGTGCCAGAGGGCAAGGAGGCAACTGCCCGAGCAGCTTTGGCACCTCGAGTACCCTGCTTTCCACCTCGGGTACTCCTCCGGTGGCCCCTTTGACTGGCAGCTCCCCTCGATCTACCAAAGGAATAGTATCGAAAGGAGCCTCCCCTCCATTGCAGTCCACTAGGCAGAAAAGGCGGAGCTTGATGCACTGCAGCGCTCAAACACTTCGCTGCAGCTTTGGAGGTCTGCAACCTCTCAAGGCTCTCGTCAGCCTTGCTGCCAAAAAGATGGACACCATCAAAGGGCATGTTGAGAAGCTGGGACTGTACATCAGGAGCAAGCCCCCAGACTTCCTCAACCACGCAAATCTGCGCATCACGGTGCTCGCCACCATACACCGGCTGACACAGTCTGCAACGTCCAGACCCGACTGAAAGGTTTCACACATGGCATCCTTGCCATCCTGAACGAGGGCAAGAAAACCATCCCATTCCTCCCCTTCAGTAATATGTTCAGCCGCCAATGACACACAATTCCACAGAGTGTGCGTGAATCTTGCAAGGGCACAAACGGAGTTGGCTGCCTTTAAAACCATACCCCCCGAAGAAAATACCTTCTTTGCCCAACTATCAAAGCGTTCGTCGTCCCTATTAAGAGGGATTGTAGGGTACGCAGCCTACTTTGCTGGGACCGTAGCCGTCTGCACCACCAAATTCTCTGAAGTAGGGTGCGTAGACAAGTAGCAGGGGTCACCACTAGCTGGGTGGGTGGTATTTTTTCTGCAACGACTTATTTACTGCTGGGAGACTCTCCGGAGCAGTCCAAGCCGCCACCGCCACCCTTCTTTGTAAGGCCATATGAAATGGCAACACTGGGTCAGTAGGTGGACCTTGGTCCAAGATATCTGTCAGGTCATCCTGCAGAAAATCCACAGGTGGAGCAGACCACCCCAGATAGTCCATCACCTTCAACATGAGGTGCCTGTACGAGGCGTCAGCATGTGTACCAGGCTCAGGCCTGCTAAACTCAACCTCCGGGGAGGTATCAAGACCACTTGCGTCATGTAAAGATTGAAGAAGGTCTTCCAATTGGCTATGACCAGACGACAGGTCATCAGGAACCTCAGGAGGTACAACCCCCTCTTCATCAGACCCTTCCTCTACTTCTGAAATGTACTCCACGGGTTGGAACAAGTCCACTCTGGGAGGAGGAACAGAGTATGGGTCAAATATAGGCCGCACAGACTTGCTGAGCGCCTTTCTCGGAGCTTCCACAACTCTCCTGGGCACCTCTGGCATTTTCCTCAAAAGGCGTGGAGGTCACAGATGGGAGTCGCTTTGACGTCTTCGTCAACAGCTTTGAGGCCGGAGCCCCGAGCGTGTCCTTCGACAGCTTCAGCGCCATTCTCGAAGCCGGAGTCTCGAGCAAGTCCCTCGATGGACATGGCGCTGACGGCGTCGATGCCTTCTTCGAAGGCCTCACAGTCTCCAACAGCCTCGAGGACCGGGACCTGGAGCAGGCATGGTGGCGATCATCCTTGTCCGATCGGTACCTCGACGATTCCCGATGACAGCGCCGACCGCCCGAGTCCGAAGTCATGCGAGCGGTGGCTCTAGCGCGTTCCCTGCCAGCTTCACTCGAAGACGCGGACGAAACGGTGCATGCGATTTGAAAATTGCCATCATCTGCCGGCGGAATTCATCCCATTCGGCCAGCGACAAGTGTCATGGGCCAAGCCACCCGCCATCTGGCGGAGTCCTCTAATGAGGACGGGGAAGGCGACCGGTGACGGCGCTTCCGTGACTGCCTCGAAGAGGCCAAGGAATGGCAGGACCCCACTCCTAGAACGAGACCCCCTGTACTTAAGACGCGGAGAGTTGCCCCTCGAATTGTCAGTCCAAAGTCCAGCGGGTTTCGACTTACGGGGGTTTAGAAACGCTACCTACCGACAGCTTCTTCCACTCCCGCAAGGCCTTCGACGTCAAAGACTGGCATTCATCGCAGGCACCAGAGGCAGACATCGTGCGGGTCTGTAAGCGACATCTTGGAACCGCAGTCCTGACACTGCTTGAAGCCTGACTTCGGGGTAGCAGAAGTCAAAGACATCTTTCTCGTAACAATAGAAGAACCGATTCAACAAAATAGAACCAAGGCGTGCCGAGATTTCGAAGCGAACATGTTCGTGGAAAAAAACTGAACTGAGGCTACGGGTGTCCTATATATACATCCGGTGACGTCGACCGTCGGAGGAGGTCCGCGAACAAGCGTATCGACGTCATCGACGCAGGACGCCTACGCTGAAAAAGTTTTCTGAAGCAGCACAGCTGTGGTAATCAATGTCAAAGATGTGGAATAGGTCGGAGGATACAAACCCCTCGAAACCCTGTTTTTAAACAAACTGCGTATTTGCACAAGCATACAGCACTTTCTTTTGACACCACAAACACTAGAGGGCGGCACAATTGGTGCGGTCCGTATACCAACTATAATACTGTCTTTGTTTAGTCGAACGCTGTTTATTATCTTTTTGACTATTATGTTTTTTTGGACTAATATGTTTTCCTGTGTACATTAATAAAAATTGTATATTTATATATTTTCTCAAGTAGTTGTTGTACTGCCTGATGATTTAATGAAATAGGAGGCATTCCCCCTTTACAAGAACTTTGGTTTTTCCTACGGTTTTACCTATTGAAATTGGAAATAGATACCCACCTAACCCTGATGTTTTGTACTAAAGGTTGACCACCATATTGATGGTAGGTTAGTAGTGGGCCCTTCTTCCCCTCTACCTCGCTTTTGTGTTGTTGGTTTAGGAAGCACAATGCGCCTCCACACACAAAATATAACTTGACAATAGCCCTAAGGAAGTCACCCCACGAAAACCAAAGAACGGAAAGATAGTCATGATAGGAGGACATTAACGACAGAATACACAGGATGACCAAGACGGATGCACTAGGATGCCTCATCAACAGCATTCTGATCCTGAACCATTCACAGCTCCCACCGACCAGTGCCACACTAGATAAGAGAATAGATGGCACCTACCCAGTTGCACACCCGAAGAAACAGTTCAGACACACCTACCACCCCATACAAGACTCTCCTTGATACAGCTGGATACGCGCAGCACCACCACAGCGAATTCCCATAAGGAACCAGCAACAGCCCCACCCACCACCAGGATACAGACCCCACTAACCCAACCCTCAATTTTCTGCATACTCAAGCCACACAAAACTCACACCCAGCAATACGCATGAACTTTACCACACCGCATCAACATATAGACAGCACCTACAGCACACGAGGCCTCACCCGATCCGATACTTGCACCAAAGCCCAGCACAAACCCTACCCACCCTCCTTCCCGTTTACAGATCCGCCAGAGCGCCTGGAGACGAATTCCATTGGTGACGGTGCGCTATATAAATACCTTTAACATAACATAACAGGTTATTGCAGCCTCGAAAAACCTGGAGCTTTCATGCTCTTTCCCCCAGAGACCGCCAGAAGAGCATGAAAACGAGGAGGCTCTGGGACAAACCTGGAGGTTAGGCAGGTCTGCACACACAGCTGACTCCATTTTCTGCAGCAGTCAGGCATAAAGGACTAAGCCGGTTGTGCCAGGTGGGCTGGTGGCACGAAATGCTTGGCTCTTCCGTCGGATGTCTTCTAAGGTATTGCCCTGTGGGGGTTAGGGGACCCTGAATTGGGTGGGGCTAAATTTTGCATTTCTCTACTACTGGAGAAACATCTTAATCTTGCTTGAAGGGATGCGTCTGCCTGTTTCTCAGCCCCCTCTCCCGTCCCTTCTCTTGACCTCTTGCAAGTAATCCTGGCTGATAGTTATCCACTACCGACCCAACAGTGGCTTGAACAGCCAATACTCAGGCTTTGGATCAGGCAGAATGTTGTTAGCTCAGAGAACTGTGGTTTTTAATTCTTATGTGGTTCTTTACCACAGAATACCGAACCCAATTGTGTCGAAATTTTACAACTCAGATGTTGCAAATAAACCTCTTCAAATAGAGTTAGGTTAAATGCCTGTGGAGATATAATCTTTTGTAATTTGTTATGCGTACATTTTACCTACAGGTCTCAATCTATTTGAATAAGAGAAATCAAGAAGGATATCTTCGAATTAGTCCATACGGACATTTCATCAGTACATGTCGGTAAGTCTTACACCTAAATGCCAGAAATGTATCTAAGCCACAGCAGCAGCCAATGAGCAGCGTTAAACGGATATACCTGTATTGGTAGGTAAGAATACGCACCATTCAAAATTGAAAGAAGGAGCATTAATATGTAATCAAAGTGGATCGCACATCGAAAATTAAAGGCATCTCTAATAGCAGTGAAGGAATTGCTTAAGGTAATTTGGCATTCCTACATTAACTTACTTGCCTAACAACATAGTAAGGAATAGTATAAATAAAAACACTTGCAATGCTTATTTCACAGGTCAATCTAAAGTTTGCGTGACTGTGCCAGAGTTTCCCAAAGAACAAGCATTTAAGGTGAAGTACCCATTAATACACACTAGCAAGAGCCATTTAATTAATCATCATTTAGAGTCTAAACTAACATGTGAATTGTTGTAACTTGTTTTATAGAAAAGAGATTCTAATATGAAACGTGAAGATTCAAGATAAAAAAAAATTGCTCCTGAAGAGTGAATTCTCTCGAAACGCGCCAAGCTTTTTCTTTTTAGTTGACTTTTCTAAATAGTCGTTGCTAAGAAAATATGTAATTCCTCTATAAATAATTTTTTGTAATGAATGTTATACAAAATGATGTAACAAATCATGTATGAATGGATCCACCAGTATGGGGGCTACAGTTCAAGAATTTAAAAAGATGTCTGAATACTAGACATTTTGAATAAATTGCCCGATATGGTAAATTAGATGCACTCTTAAAAGATTGCCTTCTTACTTACCTTGAATGGAAAATTGCAACACAAGATACAAGAATTATTTTCTAAAATATTGACTGAAATTTCAATAAACTGAGGTGTGCAGGGGTCTGGAGTGCCCATGAAACATGGACACTCTGTTTCTTATGTATATTACTGACTTTTGGTACCAGAGTCAATTATTTCTCCCTTGAACCCTTAACATAGAGCTATGCCGTAGCTCAAGTGTTTGAAACAGTAGAATCTGGTGTGCTCAGCCACTTTTCAATTCTGTATGCAGATTCAGTCTTACCTGAGGGCTAGTCGAGTCCAGAGATTGGATTCCTTGTGGCCAGTTTGCATTGAATATTCTGGAGATTCTCGTATCAGTGCTCTACTCTTGAACATCTGGTCGGCAGTGAATAATTGTTTTCTTATCCATGAGTGTAATACGTACGCGAAAAGGCATTAAAAAACATGGCGCTGGTGCGCAGTCATCTTGGACATTCACTTTCATAACTGCAATTGAAGTATATGTTTCTGTAAACTCACTTAACCAGGCATGAGCTCTGCTGCAGTTGCACGGTTGCAATGTTTAGGTTTGGAAGCAGATGAGGTCATCTAGAGGGATAGTTGGCGCATTGTTCGATCAAGGGCGCGCCTAGAAGGGAGTCGGAGCTGTGCAGGTGCAGTGAGAGCAAGCGCGCTGGAGACAAGCTGAGTTTTTCCACCATTAACTGGATTTTGCCACTCTGTGCCCCCATACTTGTTGGCTTTCTGTCAGACAGAACAGTTTGGCAACATCCAGTGGGCGGGGATCTTTTCCCCATAAGAGATGGGTATACAGGTAGTAGTTTGTCAGAATTAGAACCCCCGGGTGAGGTGGTCTCGCTGAGAGGGAGGACGCTCTGCTCCAGACCCCGTTAGAACAAGTGATCACTCTCTGCCCACCTGCCTTGGGACTGGTTAGTGTTGTGGTGGCTGAGATGAAGATTTCGTGCTCAACTACTCTAACGGTGAAGTATTTTCTTTAGTGTTGTGTTTATGTATAACCAACCTCATTCATTTATAGTGTTTGGTGTATGCTTTGTGAATAAAGGGCCTGTAAATAGCCAATCATATTCCAACGATTGGTCTAAGTGTGGATTATTGCCTCCCTGAGTCCAAGAACTTTTGGTCTGTGTGGTTTGGTAAGTAACCTCTAGGGTAACGACACACGACGCAGATGCAAAACAAGGAGTTAATAGTTGATTTTAATTTAGATTTGCTTTATATCATGGGGACTTGGTTCTCGGACCACTTGCTGTCTGCACAACAACTTGGCACCACAGCGCTTTTTATCACCTATGGCGAACCGGCCTTCCGGACACGGAGTGGGGTCACTATTTATAGGGACCGGTCCACAATGATATCTAAATCAAGGGCGTGTGCGCGTCACAGGTCTTAGCATTATCGGCACATTTTAAGGCTGTCTCGTCTCTAGCCAAACGCAATCATCAGTTACCACCATTTTAGTCTCTCCACCAACCAAATGGTCTTGGGATGGTATACGGAGGAGTCACTTCCCACAAAATGTATCTACTAATAGAGTTCAATAGCCTTTTTCTTGAATTACAACCAGTTGACGCCAACGTCTGTGTAACCATGCCTCCAGTAGAGTATGTTCAGGAACTACATTATCTTTTCCATGAGGACAATCTCATCACTTTTTCTGGACACTTGAAGAAATGATCTACTATCAATATAAGTAACTTATCTGCCCTTCCAAAGGTTCTATTGGGCTTAGAATGTTGATACAACGGTCCAACTTGATGTTTCAATAGGGCACAAATGTTAGTCGAGGAAGCTTCACTACATTATAAGCACTAAAACATGAACAACAGTTTCCGACCTCCCTCTCCACTTGGACGTCCATTCCCGGGCCACCTGTACAGTTGCTGCACATGTATTTAGGGGATTGTCACTCCTGGTTGGACTTCATGGGTTATACAGATAATTCCATCCCTAATGATCTCTGGCAGGGCAGGAAAGTAGCCTTTCAATAAGAGCTGCGCCTCTGGAATATTCGTCCTTGCCTTGCCAGAACCCTTAAAAGTTACCTTTCAAACTTGACCAATCTGCCCAAGCCTGGTCCGTTCATCTACCTGCCAGCCTAAGGGTGGGGTGCACACAACTAGCATGTCTCCATTCCACCCTGCCAATGGTCTTCCCATACAATACTCCTGGACAAGCTGCTTGGTGTTCTCGTGCCCCCTCCTCCCTCTGGGAATCATCTAAAGGAAGCCTGCAATGCAATTGTTCTTGCCTGGGAGGTACTCCACTGAGTAGCTGTACTCTTGAAATCTCAATTTCGCCTAGCCATGCATGTGCTAGCTTGGTCAGACCCCTAACCGATAAACCTTCCACCAATGTTTTGTGGTCCATAAGAAAGTTAGACACCCCCAACCCCCCGAGACATACTGCCTAAAATGAAGCACCTTGACTGTCTCCAAGACTACCCTGGGGATGGACAGCTCTATTCTTTCCTTTTTTTGCCCCCAAACCCTTTTGATGCCAGGATCCGCAGTGATAGCTGCGTGACCCACCAACTCCTCACCCCCGCCCCATTCCCCACCTTACAGATACCTTGTTTAATTTCCCTTACTATGCCTTCACATTTCTTTATTTAGTATTAGTACCCCAGCGAGGGTGTGGCTTCGGCCTCCCAGCCAATGAGGACAGTCAGAATGAGGACACCATCTTCCGCCGCTGGATAATCCGTTAAGTGCTCCCCTGTGCTCGTATATCCCCCACCCCTTTTTTCCAAATATTTAATCCCCCCCTGTCAATCCCCACCCCACTTACCTTGCACTGCTGACCCTTGCCGGTGCTAGAACCAGTAGTGTAACAGGCGCATCCCTGACGCATGAATAGCAACCATGGAAAGGGAGAAGGGGTGAAGGGACTGCGAGCAGTTGCCTCCTCCCTGATCCATGGCGGCCATCTTATTTTGTCAAGTTGAGAAACGGCGAACCCGTTGTTTCCCCAACATAGAAAAATTAAAAACACACTATTAGTACCAGGGTACAATGTGCAAGACTACTAATAGCAATATTACCCAAGCAGGGTGTGTGGGGGGGCTGCATCATTACCAGGGCAGATCACGCCCCAGGCTAGCATTCAAGCCCTTGCTTCTCTCGAGCTTCTAACTGGCCTGGGGCGTTACCTGGCCCGGCAATGCCCCCCCCCCTCCCGCTTAGGCAAAATTGCTTAAATTGAGTTGTTAAGTTTACTATAAAACAAATGCATTCCAAGGAACTACCTCCATGCATCCTTGTTGCAAGGGAAGGGGGTTTTGTGAATGGCTTTGCCCAGTATTTCCTTGGGGCGAGAACCTTTACTGTTAACGACATGCCCACGGTACTCTACTTCCTCCAACCTGAATTTACATGTTCCAGGGTGAAACCCTTGCCTTGAACCCTATTCAAAAAATCATTCTCAATTTGCTCTTCATGTACTAATGAACAAATGACATACTGCTATGTAAATTCTTTCTGATGAATATTCCTCCCACAGATTCCTCATATTCTATCTCCAGGACCAGTGGTCGCAAACTTTTTTCGACACCAATTGTGGTGGGGCAATTCTGCCCCATGCTTCACAGGGCATTGGAGACACTTTATTTAGATCTGTCACTCCAAGACCTCAGATAAGCATTTTCTTCCCCGCCAGCACTCAGCAGCTAATGGACCGTAGGCAGAGTACGAATGACATGCATTACTTACTGTAATAGTATTTCTGATGATTGTATCTGCTTAGATTCACATGTTGTGCATATAGTCCAACATCTAGTGGTAATCGCAGAGTATCGCATCTTTCTTTCGAGGATTGCAAGGGGCCGTCGACATGAGCGTGCTTTTAACACTATCCCTAATGGGACGTGTAGTATACGCAAGATCCTTCACGCATCGAGGTCCCTCCGATTGTGTTTTGTCTGCTGTGAGGGGAGCCTTATGACTATTGTGAGTGAGTACAGAGAGAGCGAAGGTGCTAAAATGTCTATGTTCCTTCTACTCCAAGAGGGGATGGAGAGTGGGTGCATGTAAATCTAAGCAGATACAATCATCAGAAATGTTATTACGGTAAGTAATGCAGGTCTTCTGATGCTTGTTAATCTGCTTAGAATCGCATGCTGTGCATAGACTAGCGAGCAGTAGCCAGGGATGGTGGTGGGATGTGTGAACGAACAGCAGAAAAGAGGTATTCGCACCGCTTGTCCCAACCGAGTCAGACCAAGAGAGTATCTAGGCAGTAGTGTTGTATAAAGGTGTGTACAGAACTCCAGTTTGCTGCTTTACAAATGGACTAGAGAGGAACATTTGCAATGAATGCTATAGAAGCCCCAGTTCCCCGAGTAGTGTGCTCCAGGCTTGTAGGGCAGGTCTCTCCTGGTAAGAGTGTTGCACAGTGTGATGCAACGATCCACTTTGAGATGGCTGGGAGACGGGGTCTCCTTCGCTAGCAGCTGTCACTGAAATGAAAAACTGGTTTGTTTTTCTTAGTGGTTTAGTCTTTTCCAGATAATGTATCACTGCTCCCCTCACATCAAGTGTGTGGAGGCTTCTTTCTGCCACGTTAGTGGGATTCTGGAAAAAAGGTGGGTAGTTCTACTGATTGGTTCACATGGAACTTCAAAATAAATTTAGTCACAAACCGTAGTTGAATGCGCAGAACTACCTTATCCTTGTGAATTGTCACAAATGGGCTTTGAACTGAAGGGCCTGCAGTTCACCAACTCCCCTTATTGATGTGACTGCTACCAGGAAAACAGTCTTGTAAGTGAGTGTTTAAAGACTAGCCTTATGCATAGGTTCAAAGGGAAGCCCCATATGTCTAGTCAGTACCACATTCAGGTCCCATCCGTGAGCTGGGTTGGAAATAGGGGGATGAGGTCTTTTAACCCCTTCCATAAAAGACTTGATCACTGGAATTTTCCACCACTAAACCTTTTTCTGGGATGTGGTGTAAGCTGAAAGTGCAGCTAAGTGGATCTTTAGGGAATTGAAAACCAGACCTGAATCTAGTAGGCAAGTCAGGTACAGGACAATATGTGTTGGTGAGCAGTCAATGGGATTGATGCTCTTGGAAATACACCAGATGATGAAGCGTTTACATTTGTTGTTGGAGTAGCAATGTGTCTGGTGTTAGGCTTTCAGGCTTCTCCAAGTATGTTGATGCATCTTTGAGGGAGTTGGAGGTGTCCAAACTCTATAACCTCAGGAGCCAGTCTACTAAGGTGAGAGTTTGTGGGCATGGATGGAGCATTTACCCCCTGTTCTGTGACAGCATGTTGTACAGGTATGGCAGCTTCCTCGCAGGCGAGACCGACATTGCCATTAGAGGCGAGAACCAGGGTTAGCAGGCCCATATCGGGGCAACCAGAATAATTGTGACTGGTTCCTGGTGCATCTTGTGCACCATCTTGTTGAGTCAGGGGGGGGGGGGGGGGAGCGTAGACAAATTTCCCTGACCACATTATCCAGAGACCGTTCCCCTTGGAGCGGTATTGCGTGTACCTGGCGGCGTAATCTGGGAATTGTGCGTTCTTCAGAGTTGCAAACAAGTCGATCTATGGGAAGCCCCAGTCTGCGAAGACATTGAGAACAATGTCTTCATGCAATCGCCACTCGGCTAGCGGGAAGTCTCTGCTGAGCACGTCCCCCAGAAGATTGAGTTCCCCTGGAACGTGTAGTAACAGGAAGAACATCTTGTGTTTGATAGCCCATTTCCATATGTTCTGTGACAGTTTGGATAGCCCTGGAGAGTGTGCGCCCCCTTGCTTGTTCAGGTAATACATGGCTGTGGTGCTGTATGCGAGGACTAGTACTGCCTTTCCCTGTAGTTGTGTGCGAAAAGCCTTCAGGGCTTTGAACACTGCTAGCAACTCAAACAGGTTCATGTGGTTGGATGCTAACGCTGGGGACCAAATGCTGTGCGCCGTCTGATGGAGGAAAGCCTCCCCACCCCATCACAGATGCGTCCGTGGTGAGAGTGGCTTCTGCTGCGGGGGTGGTGAAGGTTTTCCCCTGCAAGAGGTTGTCCCTTGACTACCACTGCAGAGGGAGAAGGAGGGCTGCCGAGAAAACCACTAGATCGTCCCATTGTCCGCTGGTCTGACACCACTGGATCGAGAGCCACTCGTGCATGGGGCGCATATGGGACTAGATAAATGTTGGATGCTATCACCCCAAACATTCACATGGCTTTGTGTACAGTCACCTCGCGATTGGATACATAGTGAGGGATCTAGAACAGCATGTTTTGAACCCTCTCGTTGGAGGGTAAGACAAGGGCGTCTTTGGCCCGAATTAGAGCCCCCAGAAATTGTTTGACTTGGCTGGGGTCTAAGCTGGACTTTCTTTTTGATGGAGAATTTCAGACCGAAGAGGAGATCTACTGTCTTCTGGGTATTTGATAGGCATGTTCCGTACGAATCCCCTGTTATTAGCCAGTTGTCGAGGCAAGGATAGACTGGAATGGACTGCGTGCGCAGGTGAGCCGCTACTACCGCCAGTACCTTCGTAAACACCCTTCAGGCTGAGGCAATGCCGAAGGAGAGGACCTTGAACAGAGGACAAGCACCATCATGAACCTTAGGTACTTTCTGTGCGCTGGCAACTTATGAAATATGAAAGTATGCATCTTTCATATCTAATGTTGCCATGTAATCCCCCTGCGTTAAATGTTGGATTACTTTCTGCAATGTTGTCATTGTGAACTTTTGTGGCTTGACAAACTTGCTCGCTGGGTGCAAGTCTAACACAGGGCGCATGGTGAGATCCTTTTTGGGTACAAGGAAGTAAACTGAATAAATACGCGTGTTTACCTGATAAATGGAGACTGCTTCTATGGCGCCTCTTTATTGGAGGACCTGCACCACTTCCAGCAGAATCTGCAGGTGTACTGGCGATAAGCGTCTGGATGTTGGTAGACAGTATTGAGGTGGCACTCGATACAAAAACCGTGGGATATGGTCTTCAGCACCCACTGATCTGAAGTGACCCTCTGCCATGAGAAAAGAAAAGATGTTAAACGTCCCCCGACTGGGGAGGCATGGAAGGGGAGCCGGGCTGGCAGGTCATTTCTGAGCGGAGGCCGGGTTGCCTCTTGGGGTGGAGTTCCTACCCCTACCTTTGCCTCTTCGCTGACCCTTCTGCAGGTATTGACAGGTGCCAGCTGCGCCCTGTCCGGAGGACCATGGTGTACCCCCTGTTCCATACTGGTTGTGTGGAGAACGGGAAAAAAATAGAGTGCCCCCCAAAGAAGCAGCAAGAGCTACTTCCCAGCTGTTGGTAAGGGCGAGCAGTGATTTGATTAAGAGACTTCAGGGTCTCATGATCTTTTTTAGCTGTCTCTAAGGCATCATCCACAGCTTTCCCAAACAAATTTGTGACTTCCACCAGTTTAATTAGGGAGGTCTGGGTTTCCAGCTTAAACCTCGAGGTCCTGACCCAGGCGAACCTTTTAAGAGGAGTACCCTGAGCCAGTGTCCGCCCAGTCATCTCAGCTGGATCCAATGTGTTTTTTAGGATGTTATGGGTCACCCGTTTCCCTTCTGAGACAACCGCCAGTAGGCGTGATCGTACCGGTGCTGGGTCTTCCTGAAGACCCTTCTGAAGTAGGTTCCACTGCACATCACTATAACTTGCAAGAAGTGTAGTGTTATTGGCAATTCTTGTGGAATATACCGCTGAAGTGGTGATGCGTTTGCCAAGGGTGTACAACTTTTTGCAGTCTTTGTCGGGGGGCTGTTCTAAAGTAAACAATGGCACCCCAGCCCTCTTCCTGGTAGTAGTAACTACTAGGGAGTCTGGAGAGGCATGCCCATGGATGTAAGACGGATCAGACGAGTAGGAGCGGAACAGTTTTTCGACCCGAGTGTTGACGGCCCTTGTAAGTTAAGGGGACAGCAAGGAAGGTGCGATACGCTTCTTGGTCAAATTTAGCAGTGGGATTGCCAGACTTGTAGGTGATTTCTCCTTTAGGATGTCCTCCACAAAGTCAGTATCTTGTACAGCTTCCTGCGTGGCAATTTGGTAATGTTCTGCAGCCCTTTTCAGGACTGCATTAAAGGCCATTTTATCATCAATAGGTGAAGCTTGCCTCTCTAGAGGCGAGGGGGGGGGGGGGGGGGGGAATCAAGACAAATGGTGTCTCGGTCACGCATTGGAGTGGGGGAAAGCCAATGTGCTTCCTCTACAGGCTGATACCGGCCCCAATCTGGGCATGGGTCTGGTGTATCCTGCCCAAACGGATAATCTTGTTGGTCATAGGGATCCTCAGACCTCTTCAGGTTCTGAGAATTCAAAAACTTCTTCCTGAGTAGTTAGGCTGGAGAGTTTTTGTACATTTGGAAAACTAGGGCAGGAGTCATCCTCTCTAGGTCTCTTAGGGTTGAAAAATGTGTCAGAGAAGTCTACAAACTGACAGTTTATTCATACAGTTCTCAAACCTCACTCTGGTCCATGCGGATGAAGAAGAGGGTTCAGGAGGAGGGAAAAGCTCTCCAGAAGAAGAGGGGTCCTAAAAAGGAGGGGCCTCGTCAGAAAGTCTTGGAGAGGGGCTTGGATAATGTTTGCGAGGCTCTCGCTTAGCTCTGCTGGATTAGGGAGAGATTGCGACGTGCCTGTAGGCGTCGTCAAGGTTTTTGGCACCGCCAAAACCTTTGGGGCTGATGTGCTCTGAGACGGCGTGTCAACGCTCATGTTTTTTTAACAGAGATGCCCTTATGGTTAGAATGCCCAGACGCATGCCGCGACGGCGGATGCGGGCACGGCAGCCGATCGGGAGGGCGGTCGATCGTGAGGTTCGGTAGGCGATGTCAAAACTTTTGGTGGGCCCGTTGGCGTCTGTTGCTTCCTTGTCGTATTCGTCGAGGTAGCTCAGGGGTTGTGTGTATATCCTTCTGTGGTGCGGGTGTGCCCCGGTCACCAGGACTGTTGCCGGGATGTAGTCTCCCCATAGCAGTACCGGTGGCCTGCCCGTCGGGGGGTCGGGAACAGGCATCTGGGAACCGGAAGGTTCTGCAGAAATGTCTATGGTCTCCGCATCGGAGCCATGGCTGCCGCTGGAATCCTCATCACTCGAGGCAACTGCGCCGACAATGGAACCACTCTCGGCCTGCTACTTGGCGTGGGCCACCCACCATTTCGTCCGCTGATCTTTTAGCGTCTTCGGATGAAAAGGTTGGCAAGACTTGCAGGATCGCTTGTCGTGATCACGAGGCAGACACTTGTTACACATTCAGTGAGTGTCCTTCCACAGGTACTTTCCGTTACAGGACGGACAGAACTTAAATGGAGTCCTCTCCATAGTAGAGGTAAAGAGCGGCAGCCAGACAAGAAGGGACAAGAGGGGGGGAAGGAAAATGCATCATCAAGAATCAAAACCTGGGGCTCCACTCGCTCTACTGTATCGGCCTGACCGGAGGGCCAAGGCCATGCGGTCGAGTGCGTTGACCTAAGCACCAGTCGCCGAAAGTCGTAGACATCGCCGGCGTAGGGGTCTACAGTAGCCGCCGAAGAAGGTCAAAGACTAAACGACCACCTGTCGTGGGACAAAGAATGTATAACTTTGCAATACATCCCATATGAGCTCCGCATATGGCGAACAGCTAGCTGGGTGTAAAAAAAAACAATCTGAGGGACCTGGACAAGGGAGGGATCTTGGGTACACTACACGTCACGTTAGGGAGTGTTACAAACACGTCCATGTCAACGGCCCCTTTTGATGCTCGAAAGAAAGATGCAATACTCTGCGATTACCACTAGATGTCGGACTATATGCACAGCACGTAATTCTAAACAGATTAGCAAGCATCAGAAATGAGCTATCCGCCAAAAAGTGCAGATTGGGAGTGTGATCAGGAGAAAAATCTTTCAGAAAAAACATTACCAAGAGGCAAGTAATTTGTTCTGATAAAATTCCTTAATCCAGCAGATTACACACATTTGAGAGACTCCCACAGCAGTATGTCAATTTGGGGGAAGAGGCAAGCGAGAACACTACCTACACTAGAAAGGTTGGGAGGACTGCTCTCCCACCGCAAGCATCCTGCCCAGACATGGAATACAGGCAGTAATGTTAGACAAACATGCAGAAAAGTCCCCATAGCTGATTGCCTCCTCAGGACCGACCAAATGCCCATGGCACATCACACAGGCTGCCATGTCAATGCCAGCCTATAAAATCAGGCAGACCTTTTCCTTGCCATCTTTTACCAAGGCAACAACACCCTCCATAAAGAACACTCTGGAGGCCCAAAATATTTGGCAACAGCGTAAAATGTGTTTCCTGCTCTCCAATCGGGGATGCCCCAAAAACTAACATCTTGCGCCCCCAAGCATCCAATCTCTGATATCCCAGTCAGGGAGAACACAGGGGGGTGGGGGGAAACGTAGTATTGAGGTTGTCCATCACCAACACGCTCTCCAGGGATGCAAAGAGAAAGATAAAGTCAGGTCTGTGGTGTTTGCCAATCATTCTTGGCAGGATATACCACAGGGATCAACGCCAGCTTCAACACTGGGTCCTCAACAGTTGACTCAAATGGCAGCAGGATATGCCCTTGGGGGACCCTCATCAAGGATGTCTAACAGCCTGGGCCTGGTGAGTGCTGACAATCCCATTGATTCAGGGTCGAAATTGTTGGGAACTGGGAGCTATTTAGCTCCTGCTTCGAGACTAGGGGATCCTGGTCAGCTCGACACCAACATCTACAGGAGCTGTGTTTGGCTCCCCAGCGTATCTGGTGCTTTACAAACATGCATATGTGGCATTAACTGAGTATTTACAAATGTTAATAAACACTAATTAGGACACATCTAGTACATATTTAAACAAGGTGGATCCTACATAATGGGCTTAATGTTAGTGTGCCTCTCATATCATGTCTCGGGAGGATAGCTCAAGGGCAATGTGCTCGCCTTGGAAGCAAGACAACACGGAGCAACACAGGTTCGATCCCTGGGTCCGCGCTTAGAAACCTCTGGCTATTCAGCATGTTACAAATAACCGATCATATCATATGGCAGTTCGATCTGCAGTGCACAGTGTACTCACTGCTGGTTCCCCAGTGGTAGCTACTGCTCCCTCGGTGATGCCTAAAACTCAGGAGCTGGTTTTAGCTTGAGCTCATCAAATCTTCGAACCCTGCGAATCCACCACCTTTGCCATCACCTTCTGAAAAGAAGTGCGATATCTAAACAGAGTCGGCGCCCAAAGGATGTCCAGCTCCGGGTAAGTGTCCAGGCTACTGCCCCCCTGCAGGTCTGCAGCCACAACCAGAAAGTACTCTCCCTCTCCGGATAACGCCATAGGGAAGTATCAAGTCTTCCCCAGAGTAATGGGGCTCTTCACCTTCCCCACCAAGAAGATCAGACCTCTTTAACATGAACTTCCCATTCGAAGCAGGGCATACTCCCGAGGTGCACCAGCATAGATGGCGCTCGGCCACGCTGCCATGGTGAGAGGACCTGGCTCAGCATTTGACCCCCAGGTCCCCACCCACAGGGGTAGCTGCACAGCACATCGACTGAGCTGTGTCCGCTGGTGTTGGGGCTGAGCCCTTAGGATGTGTGTTCCCGAGAAGAGCACCTGCTGGCTCTACCAAGTGCAGTGGGTTCTGTGGGTGAAACCGGTGCCAAGGCTGCAGGGGGGCCTTAGGGAACACATCCAACATTTTCAGCTGGAAGTCCTCAAACTCCTGCGAAGCAGAGGATTGGTTGGGTAACAGTACCTATGCTGTCAAAGTGGAATGCTCCGAGGAGTTGCTTGATCTAGAATAGTGGCTCCTCTTCTATGAAGTAGTATGGTGCCTTGAAGAGTTGCTTGCGGAATGTGACTACTTCAATGCTTCTTTTTCGTCTTCCCTTTCTGGGCAGGGAGTGTTCTTCAGTCACCACCTTCCTCCAGCCTGCGCCCAGAGACTTGGAAGTGGTTCTCTTGCCTCCCTTGTTGCAAAAGTGAAATATTTTGTAGGACACTCCCATGAGTCATTTGGGTGCATAAATTGTTCCTCCCCAAACAATACAGGCAGATAATGTGGGGTCCAAGACAGACATCAGTGTCGAGCAATTCACACAGGGCTTCAAGGCTTTTCTAAAGTTAGACATGATGCAGTGAAAAACTTTAGCAGAGCTAAGTGGTGGTCGAAAAAGCATACTGAGTTACTGGGAAAAGTAATGGTGCCTTGCAGATCTATATTTAAACACTAGCTACAACATGGGGCATTAGTCAGCGCTGGGCAGAGCTGCGCTGTGCCCCCCCCCCCCCCCCCCCCCCGATGTCAAAAAAAAGGTTTGAGACGACCGCTGAGGCTGAAGACTATCAAAGATAAGGAATCTGTAGGAGGAAGGGCTCCATTAGAAATGCCCTTGCCATACATCTTGCGGTCAACTTGGGACACGCGCACACACACATCCCCGCCCACATTAATTTTAGGAACACTGTTGCGGCTAAATAATCCAGAAAGGATGCTCAAATGAAATTTATTTGCATTCTTCCTCTAGGGGTATCTGTTGCTAAGCTACGATAGTTGTGAACAAATCCATCCTCTTCGGTTGTACAACATTTTGCAATTAACTGGGAGTGGGTATTTCTCAATAACAATGTCATTATGAAGGTCTTGCAAATCTAAAACAAACATCAGCAATCGGCCAAAATCGACTACACTGATACTGCACGGCACATGGGTGGGGTTGGTCAAACTTCATTATCACCAGTACACCCCAGACTGGTATGCCGAGTGCTCGGGCCAACATTTAAGCCCACTGTTGTGTGGCTGTAACCAACCCCCCAAAAATAAATATCTTTGCAGTCTGCTCTTGCCATTTCAAAACGTTCACCCATTTGAGCACAATATACAGGGCGACTGCAACCAAATGGCCCTAAAATTTGATCGATATATGTTTGCACACCTCCAATTATGATGAAACCTTCAAACCAAAATGGGTGTCATATGTCTTGTTCGCGCCTTTTAGATCAGCCCGCTTGCAACACAGTTCATACTGGCTTTCCTTGGACACTATTGTATGTAGCAACCCAAAGGCTGCCATGAACTCAGCATCCACGCCATCTAGCTTGACTGTGATTTCTTGGTATGAAAATTATGAAATTATAATTATTGTATGGAATGTATGCAATTGGGGAAGGTAAATTATTAGCTAGAACATAATACATACATATTAAATAAGACTGGCGCAAAATGGAACCAAACTCTTCTGAACCATTGAATCAAACATCCAATGGCTCCTCACTCAATCATGAGCAGATGTCCAAGGATCAAAGGTCAACCAACAAGTTTACTTCCAAATCTATTTGATGGGATAACATCACCCATATTAACGGGGAGATGAGCATGAACAGGAATAAGGTTCTTGAACAATTTCAAGAAATACTGTCCTTACGATTGTTGCCTTCTGGTGACATGGATTATGTAAAGTTCTCTGACTCCGATAACTATCGACTGGTATGTCACTTCTATTCAAATCTGGTTCCAAAACTGTTTTTTGAAGATCAAGCTACCTTAACATCCTTGGGATTCGACTTCTACGAGATCAATAACGAGGCAGCGGCAAGGCTCTTTCGAGTGGCATCTCTATCCAATGCAGCTCCACCAAGAACGCTGCAAGTGCCAAACCAGTGATTCAAACTAATACAACTCAAGGTCCCACAACAGGCCCAAAGCAGGATTGGTCATGGTTGGATCCAGCAATCAAGATGTTTGCAAGTTCGAAACAAGCTTCGCAGCAGCGTTAACCTCTCCAACCTAAATTTGATCTCTTGGAATGTCTGTGATTACAACAATCTGGACAAGGCCACAAACCTGACATGAATTTTCCAAGACAAACTGATTTTGCTTCTGCAGGACACTACGCATGGATCTCATTTTGAATTAGAATGGG
Organism: Ambystoma mexicanum; assembly: GCF_040938575.1. Classification (NCBI taxonomy): domain Eukaryota; kingdom Metazoa; phylum Chordata; class Amphibia; order Caudata; family Ambystomatidae; genus Ambystoma; species Ambystoma mexicanum. Next base: position 906,161,026 of record NC_090922.1, read on the forward strand.
TTTTTACTTTTACTAAACCAGCCAGCAGAGGTATCACAGGACGCCCATCTGGAGATCTTGCAATTGCCATCGATCTCGGCCTTAAGGCGAATTACGAGACAACAGAAACAACATCCAAAGGATTATTAGCGGTAGCCCTTGCATCAGACTACCATAAATTGGCAGTATTGATAGTTAATCTTTACAGGAGTCCTCGCAAGACGACACTGATAACTATGCAAGCAGGAATGGTGGACCTCCTTACAAAATGGCTGCACAGAGGCCACCCTTTTAACATAATAGTGGGTGGCGATTTGTCGTGCTGCATAGAGGGAGCTAGGCTAAACAATCCTATCTGGTTGGGCCCCTAAACAACTCTGTGGCGCCTCCAATTGGCTTTACCAGAGAACTTGGCTGATGAAGGGGAGATATCCTCTTGGAGTAGAGGCTCGACATCCTACTAAACAGATAATATAACCTTTTACAATCCGCTCCGCATCTGATGCACTGCACAGTATTCTGAAATTCGCTTTTGAATTAATAGGAACCACATTTCCCAGGATCCTTGTAGTTCTTACTGCTTTTTCAGACGTTGTCAGGTGCGTCAGCGCATCTAAGCTGGTTTGTGCCGGTGTATTAAAACTGAACGTGTCAAGCGAGTACTAGTGTGTGTGTGTATAATATATATATATATATATATATAGCACACACATACACACACACACTTCATTGCCACGATAGCACTTTCTGCTTCTAATCCATTGCTGCTATAAGGTTTTTGTTTAGATTTTACTATTCAGAAAGAGGCTTTTAAAATCGTATAGATCACTTTTACTGACCGAATAAAATGAATTTGCGCGATTTGTTTTACAATCTGCTCCACTCTCTGCATCTGATGCACTGCACGGCATTCTGAAATCTGCGTGGAATTGTTGGAACTACATTTCCTGGATCCTTATAATTATTTCTGCTTTTTGAGACGTTATCAGGCATGTCAGTGCCGGCGCGTCTAATCCGTTTGTGCCGGTTTGTGTTACGGTGAGTGGCGTTGTCAGTCAGTCTGCTATTCTTTTGTAGTTACAATAATGTCCACACGCTTTGAGTTACTAGCCGTGATTCAGAGGAATCGTACAGCTAGGCTCTTGGCCATGTCTGAAGAAACTATCAATGTTACAGGCACGCCGGGTGGTGAGATATCTAATTGTATGCCCACCTCTCACATATCTGAGGCCATTAAATCACCCCACCAGAGAGTCACAAGGACTTGAGTATTGCAGACACTCAAGTCACGCCAGACACTGCGACTGACCACAGTGGGTGCATGGGCACAGCGTATATTATTTCATCAGTACCACACTTATTAAAATGTGCACTATTAAATACACAGTCGCTGGTACGACATGCAGATGAAATAGCAGATATAGAATCCAATATTGAGTTTTTAGCCATTACCGAGACATGGCTCCACAAGGCTGCCCATCAAGCATTGCAACTGGCCACCCGCAGTGGCTATTACTCTCTTCATAACTATCGTGCAGAGAATAGAGGGGGCAGGAGTGCCCCTAATTTTTAAACACAATCCTAATTTCTATATATCAGACACTCCACACCTTGATCACTGTGAGGCTATGCTTTTAAAAGCCAATATTGATTGAGTCAGTACTTTTAGCCTATTGCTACTATATATAGACCACACATAATGATGCCACAATTTGAGGAACAACTAGGAACAACTTCTTGGGTAGCATTTCTAAATATCAATTGCCCCTTCTTGTACTTGGTGATTTTAATTTACGGGCCAATGATCCCATGGACTATGAAGCAGTATAGTTACTGCAAACATTTCAATCTGTGGAATTTACTCAGCACGTTAACCTCCCCACTCATAAAAAGGTGGCAATACTCTAGAATGGCTTTTAATTTACTAGAATGGAAGACCACTTTAGATTTTTTGGGATAATGTATTTGGTCAGATCATTCTTCGTTATCTTTTGAGATATATTTCTCTCATCCTATCATTAGAAACCCCCAGTCAGATAAACCTTGTATTCCGACTAGGAACTTTAGGAAAGTGACGTTGAAGCCACAGTTCCTCCACTCCTTCCCTCACTGGAGGATATCCCTCTAGAAAAGTTTATTTATCTTTTTAGAACTGCCACAAATCAAGCCTTTGAGACACTTGCACCTTTGAAATCCATAAAGCAAAAGAAGTCCACTGTATTAAATGCATGGTATACACCAGGAGTGCTAGACTAGCCAAACGTAAAGCTGAACCTATCAGGTGAAAACTTCCCTTGAATACCAATCATGTAGTTTTCAAATATTCAGCCAAACTTCACTGTTTTTAAAGCAAAAGAGTTCAACTTGAATGCCAGGATAGAACAAGAAAAATCCTGTCCTAAAGAATTGTTCAGTATTTTACAGGAATCAAAGGGGACTACGATTAAATCATTGATGATCATTGATAATGACTGTCAGAATATTCATAATGGATTTATCCAGAAAACTGTAAAACATCAACAGCACATCTCTGACCAGGTGAAAATACAGAAGACAGAAGTAATAACTCCCCCAAGTAATACTATTGCTCCTGAAACTCCATTATTCACCTTTCAAGAAGTATCTAGGAGGAGGTTATGTAGGTTATATGAAGTTAAAACCAACATCTTGCAATGGGGAGATCTTTCCCGCCTCCATGTTTAAAGACTTTTCAAAGACACTTGCACCATGGGTCACCACATTTATTAGGTCGATCTTTCCAGGAAGCATATATTCCTGAAGATATTAAAGAGGCATGGATTACACCATGGCCAAAAAAAGAAAACCTGGACCTTATGGATGTGGCTAATTATAGACCCATCACAAACTTTCAGTTTGAGTTAGAAAAAAATTGGGACAGAATTGCATATAATCAATATCAAAAGTTTATAGAGCAAGAAGACATTCTTGCGTCAGAACAATCTGGTTTTGCCCCAATCATGGGACAGAGACTGCTCTTTTAGATCTAAAATCCAATATTGCAAACAGAGGGCGGCAATATGGCACTACTTTTGTTGCTAGATCTTTCTGCCGCGTCCGATTTAGTTGATCACTGCGTTCTAGGGGACAGACTAAAGTTGGCAAATGTACCTCCTTTGCTGCTTCTTGGTTCAAATCCTTTCTTGGACCGGGAACCGCAAACAAGGTTATGGAAAATGCTCAATCATGCAGAACCTCTGTTCTATGTGGAGTCCCTCAGGGTTCCTGCTTATCGCCATTGCTTTTTAACATTTACTCCTGACCATTATGTGATCTTCTCTCCTCCTTAGGGATACAGTTCGCAAATTACGGGGACGATAACCAGATTGTACTGAAGCTCTCCGGATTTTATACAGAGGATTCTGAAAGAACGAATTAAGTATTTTTAGCGATACAATCCTGGATGGCCATGAATTTGTTAGCCCTTAATAGTTCTAAAACAAAGCTGCTTATCCTAGGGACACAGTAAAACATTTGAAAATTAGACCTAACATATAAAAATAAGATTGCTGGCAACAACATTGAAGTCTCTGACTATGTCAAAACATTGGGAGTTGTTCTCAACTCCCACTTATCGTTTAAGAAGCACGTCACCTACCTCAAATCTTCTAGTGCCTACTATATCCACTTGCTGTGGCAGATTCACCCATATCCTTCATAATCGAGCACCGATTGCTGCTGCCACTATTAACACAAAATTAGATTACTGCAACAGCCTGCTAGTAGTGACCTCCCAGAACCAACATTTGAAAGTAGCAGGTCACATAAAATGGCACAGTACGGGCAGTATGTGGCCTGAAACGTCAAGCCCTAGTGACAAGCGCAGAGGAAACTGCACTTTCTCCCGGTGGAACAAAGGATTCTGTTTTAAGGGCCAGACTATGGTATTAAAGTGTCTTCAGGGTGAAGTGCCTTCTTATCTTTCCTCCAGAATTCATAAGATCCCCTTCAGATGTACACTTCGTTCTAATAACACCCTCAGACTCCATCAACCACGGGCCACCGAAATAGAAATTGGCGGTGCACATTTTGATGTCTGGGGGCCAGCCTTACGGAATATACTTGCATTGGCCCTCAGAGAACGTAATAAAATATAACCATCATCTTTAAAAAGCACTTTAAAACATTTCTGTTTGATGAAGGAATAGGTTAAATCCTCTGCCAGCCTAGTGTACCCTTCCACCCCATGATTTTGGGTGCTTTCCGTTGTATGTCTTGTGACCGCCCCGAGGCCCAAGATGGAACAAGTTACAAACCTGTTGTTCTCCAGCAAGGGTGTGGCATGGATTCACATGTTCATGAATATTCAGTTAGGCTGGGAATCCTCGGTAATGAATAAAATGAGTATCAATTCGTTTCTGATCTGTCTTTCTTAGTAGTAACCAATCACTGATCTCTGGGTCATACTGGCCCCAGCCAATGACTGTCCTCTCCCTAAGCCCCTCCCCTGGCAGCCATTCTCAGATTTAGTAGCACGTAAAGTGGCAGTATGACCAAGTGAAGAGCCGCAGAGGGGTAGGGAGGGAGGGTTCGCATCTGAATTCATGGCAGACCCATGCTGGAGAACAACAGTTACAGGTAAGTAGCTTGTTCCTTCTCCAACATGGGGTCTGGCATGGATTCACATGCTCATGAGTATAAGAATACATAGCAGTACACACATGCAACCACGGGAGGTGGCAAGGCTCAACATCAAGCATTTAACATTAAGCAACTCTTACCTCCTCACCAGGCCCACCTTCAGGCGAACAAGTTGTGCAGCACTGTTTGGCTGACCCTGGACTCCTCCCTGGAATCCCGGTCGACGCAGTAGAATCTCGTGAATGTGTGTGTCGACCTCCATATAGTAGCCCTGCAGATGTCCAGCAGGGGCACACCAGACAAGAACACCGTGGTAGCAGCGATTGCTCTGGTTGAATGGGCTCTCGGACGGCCGGGCAACGGTCGGTTTGCCAACCGGTGATAGTGCATGATGCAGCCGGAGAGCCATCTGGAAATGGAAGCCTTCGAGAGGGCCTTCCCTTTGTTCACAGGTCCAAAGTTCACAAAAAGCTGTGATGTCTTCCGAAACCTTTGTGCGGTCCACGTAGAACTTCAGCGCTCTAGCTACATCCAGCGAGTACAAAGTCCTCTCGGCCGGCAACGAAGGCGACGGGAAGAAAACTGGCAACACTAAGGGATCGTTGAGAAGGAAGTCCGACGGCTCCTTGGGCATGAAGGAGGGGTGGGTCCTCAGCACCACCCTCGTATCGTGAAAAGTCAAGTATGGAGGTTTACAGGAGAGGGCCTGGATCTCTCTCACTCATCGTGCGGAGGTGATGGCCACAAGAAACTCCATTTTCCACGACAGGAAGTTCAACGGTGCTGAATGCAGCGGCTCGAATGGCGGCCCAATGAGCCTGGACAGCACCACGTTGAGCTCCCACGCCGGGGCCGGAGCCTTCACCGGCGGGAATGACTGGAACAGTCCCTTCATAAACTCTTTCACCAGACGATGGGACCAGAGGGATGATCGCCCCAGGGTCCTGGAGTAGCGGGAGATAGCCGCTAGATGGATCTTGAATGAGGTGTGCGGCAGCCCCGCCTTGGCCAGCGACAGTAGGTACAGCAGCACCTGAGGGGCCGTAATCCGCAGAGGGTTCATCTTCTGTGCACGGCACTAGACAGAGAACCTCTTCCATTTGTGTCCATAACATTTGAGAGTCGAGGGCACCCTGGCCTTTGCAAGTACCTCCTTGCAGTCTGCCGGGATATCTTACCCTCCAAACTCTAGCGCTGTAGGAGCCAGGCCTGCAAGTTCATCAACGCTGGGTCGTGGTGGAGGATGGCACCTCCTTCTCTGAGGAGGAGATCTGCATCTGTCGGCGGTTTGACTGACATGTCCAGAAGGTCCGGGAACCAGATCTGCCTCGGCCACGCCGGTGCGACGAGGATCATCCTGCAACGGGACCGTTTGAGTTGGTTGACGAGTCGCAGCAGCAACGGAGGGAACGCATACAGGAACAGGCCGTCCCAGGGGAATGAGAAGAAACCTTCTGGCGAACCTCTGGCACTCGGTGTTCGCCGCCGTCACAAACAGGTCGATCTGGGGACTGCCCCATCGCCGGAAGATGAGGTCCATTTGTGGCACGAGCGCAGCTCCCTGCTGAGTGCATCGGCAATGGTGTTTTATATTCCTGCCAGGTGGATGGGTACCAGAAACATCCCTTGGGCTATGGCCCAATGCCACAGATCCTGGGCCTCCTTGGATAGGGCCGGGGATCTGGTGCCTCCCTGCTTGCGAATGTAAAACATTGTTGTGGTGTTGTCAGTGAAGATCCTCACCACCTTGCCCTTAAGGGACGGAAGAAACGACCTGAAGGCCCAGAACACGGCTTGGAGCTCCAGGACGTTGATGTGATGTGACTTCTCCTCTGGCTGCCAAAAGCCTCTTGCGTGGAGATCTCCAGAACGAGCCCCCCCCCCATCCCTCCAGGGAGGCGTCCGTCATCACCGTCTCCTGATGGGCCGGGGTCTGGAAGTCCATACCTGCCGTCAGATGCGCGCAGGTGCCCCACCACCGGATCGCTTGCCGAAAGGTCTTGTTGAGTGAGATCCTGTCTTCGAAGCTACCCGTCGCTTGCATCCAACGGGCGTTGAGGAACTCCTGCAACGGTCGCACCCGTAGTCTGCAAAGGCGCACAAGGTAAATGCAGGAAGACATCATGCCGAGCAGGGACTTGACGGACCTCACCTTGGCCACGTCCATGGTAGACAGCCGTTGCACCTTGCCTAGGATGGCCTTCGTCCTCTCCTCTGACAGAGAAGCTAGTCACACCACTGTGTCGAGCTTGGCTCCCAGGAACAGGCGACTTGTGATGGTACTAGGTGTGATTTCTTGAAGTTGATCGAAAATCCTAGATCCGTGAGCAGTTTGACAGTCTTCCTTGTGTGTTCGACGGCGAGCTCCCTTGACTCTGCCCGGATGAGCCAGTCATCCAGGTAAGGGTAGACGTGGATCCACTGTAGGCGCAGCCGCGCCATCACTGGTGCTAGGCACTTGTTGAACACCCTGGGCGCCAACTTCAGTCCGAAGAGGGCCTTGAACTGGTAGTGCTGTCCTTGGACTATGAATCGCAGAGACTCCCGATGTTTTTTCAAGATGGGGATGTGAAAGGAGGCATCCTCCAAGTCCAGTGACGATAGGAAGTCACCTTCCTCCAGTTGTCCCAGGACGTGCTGGAGGGTAACCATCCGAACTTCTGGGACCCGATGTACTTGTTTAGACGACGAAGGTCCAGGATGGGTCGCCAACCGCCGGTCTTTTTCCTTCCGAGGAAGTACCGAGAGTATACTCCGGAGCCTCTTTGGGACGAGTTCAATGGCACCTTCCTTTAGCATCGCACGTACCTCCAGTAGCAGTTGTGGGACGTGATTTTCCTTTCTGGCCACAGGTGGAATACGGGGACACTTTCTTAGAAATTCCAGTGTGTGCCCGCGGGCCAGCGCATCCAGCACCCAATGGTCAGTGGAGATGGACTCCCATGCGCTGATGAAGTTCGCCAGCCGGCCTCCCACCGGGGTGCTCAGGTGGGGGCCCGACCCTACGGCCGGTTCAATCCTGCTTGGCGCCCTGGCCTCCTTGGCAACAACGAGTTCCTCCTTGCTTTCCGTGTCCTATGTAGGCCTCCTGCGACGAGGAGCGAGCCGCCTGGCGGTACGTCGAGGAGCTGCCGCCAAATCCCCTTGCTTGCCTCCGGAACCCTGAAAGGGCGGCCGTCGTTGCTGGAGAACACCTAAGGCACGAGCTGTCTCCGTGTCGGGCTTGATGGCTTGCAGCAACTCATCCACTGCCTTGCTAAACAGGCTGTTCCCATCGAAGGGCATGTCCAGGACCCTGGTCTGCACGTCTTGACGGAAATCGGTTGCCTTGAGCCAACCACGCCAAAAGAAGGCAAACGCCATTGCCCATCTGGCAGAAGCCAGTGTTGGCAATGTCCGTGGCCACCGTTCTGGCGTGGTCCGACGCCCCCTCTCCCTCCTGTAGAATCTCTAGGGCCTCAGCCCTCTTGTTGTCCGGGAGGAAATCCAGCAGGGGAGCTATCTTGAACCATAGCTCCCCGTCTTAGCAGGCCACAATTGCGAGGGCATTGGCCGCTTTAATGGTAGTCGCCACCGACGAGATGAACCGTCGTCCCATGGCGTCCAGTTTTTTTCCCTTCGCCATCCGGTGGAGATGTCGAAGTTGACGCCGCCGCCCATGCCGCCTTCTTCTTGACTGCCGCAGAGACAACCAAATCCGGGGTAGGCTGTGCCCTAAGACACATGGGGGCGGAATCCGGAACCCGGTACTTCTTCTCATACCGGTCTCTCTTGGCAGGGGCCGTGGATGGATTCTTCAGGAGCAACAGCCCCTCGTCCCAGATGTCATCAAGCAACAGGACTGAGAGGACCGTCTTCCTTTTGGCCTCCCGTTGTTGGCAGAGGAACCCTTCCTTCTCCTCTTCCACGGGGCAGAGCTGGAAGAGCTCGGATGCCCTGGCAATCATGGCATGGAATGAGCCAATCTCGTCGGGCGCGGAGGCCCGAGGAGGTGGTGATGGAAGGTCCATCCCATCGTAACCACCGTCATCATCCGTCCCCGTCGTGGCTGTCTCTGTTCCCGTATCATCCCTCGACTCTGGAGACGGCGAAGAAGGCTGTGCAGGCCGAGAGGGCTGGAAAGGAGGGGGTGGATGAATTCTTCTCCGCTTACTTAGAGGGTTCCCCGACGGTCCAGGCTCCGCTGGGTCATCAGATGGTGGTAAGGGCAACCTTGTCCTCCTCTCTGTCCACAAGGCCTGGATCGCCATCAAGATCGCCCCCGAGTTGTCTTGCGGCTCAGGGACCGGATGCGACGGGCGCGATGGTTGGGGTGTGGAATCCTCCGCCTCCGCGTGTTCCTCGTCACCACCGCCGTCGCTTTCCTCGTCCGCCTCTTCGGGATCCTTCCCGTGGGACCTGACCTCCTCGAACTCCTTTCCGGCCAGTTCCTCTTCAGAGGCTGTATCCGTGTCAGTGATGACCACCGGGCCCCCCCCTCTTTTCCCACTGGGGTTTTCACAGGGGTCTTATCGATGGGCTAGCCATCATGGCGTGGAACGCCCAAACAGCATCGAGGGGGGTGGCGCTTGGAGGCTGCGCCGGTCTTCGAGGTGGTTCCACCTCCCCGATTATGTGTCCCACGCGTCATCCCTCGTGAGGGACGATGAACCGGTAGACATAGTGCCCCCCAGCTCCCACTGACATCGAAGGCCCAACACTTTGCAGTCCCAAAGCCGACGGCCCCGGCACAAGGCTGCTGTGTCTTGATGTAGAATGGTGTCAGGCAGAAGACTGTCAAACCCCACTCGTCGGTAACAATCCTTCCGTGTCCATCCTCGTGGACGAGAAAAGCATCAGTCCTTTATCAAATACTGTCGTTGCCGGAGCAGACGACATCACCCTCAACAACGGAACTGTAGATTGAGGAGCAACCGTCGATGACAGGCCCACCGTCAACGAGGTCATCATTAGAACCACCACCTGCGGTGTAGATTTCACCGGAGACCAGGCCTGCTTGGCAGCGCTGGACCAGTGTTTAGAGGACTCCCTGCTAGAGGACGACCTGTGATGGTCCCCTGAAGAGGAGCGCTTCGACGATGAGTCCTTCTTGGCCAAGCCCTTCTCCTGCGCCGTCAACTTCTCAGGCCTACCACCAGACCCTCGGGAATGGACCGACCGACCATGCTTAGACGAAGAAGCACCCTTCGACAGCTGCTTACTCGAAGAACTACTGCTCTTCCCCACCTCCGACGCTGGTGCAGGACAAAGTTTCTTAGCTGGAGGCTCGACCGACGGCACCCGGCGATGTTCTGCAGACTGCACAGGCTGCTCCGAGGACAGGCTCTGGACCAACCCCACCTCCGAGGCCGGGCATGTGCCCTCATTAAGCCAACAGACCAGCCGCTGACTGCGGTCCTTAAGAGTCTTTTGCGAGAACCCTCAACAAATCTTGCAAGTGTCTGCAGAATGATGGGGGTAAAGGCAGTAGAGGCAATCCATATGCCCGTCACCCTCATACACCTTCAACCCACAAGTCACATGGGGTCGGAAAAGAGACTTCTTCAGAGCCCGAGAAGCCATCTCAATACACAAGTAGCAAACACACGTGCAAAATAACGAAGAACACAAGGTGTTCCCAACAGTTTGGAGACAGTTGAAATCTGAAGGGAAGCCGCGGGAGCGGGGGCTATTTATACCCTACATCCTATTTGTGGGGACTAAAGCACCCAAAAAGGACGTTGATAGGACACTAAAGTGTTGACGTTTTCCATAGGAAAACGCTAGGTTAAAGTGACCGAGGATCCCAGCCTGACGACGGGGAATATTCACAGCATGTGAATCCATGAAAGATCCAATGCTGGAGAATTATTATATCTGGAGCTAGAGTTAGCTGGATTACATATGATGTAATCAGGAAAATCATTGTATTCCGTGATAAAATGCTCAAATTCGTAATGAGATCATGATTGGCGAATGTATGGATGCCTTTTGCAAACTTGATAACTTCCTTAAACTGGGCTCCCTGGGCAAGATACTCTGCATGTGTATGAAATGGCAAGAGGGATGCTGTGGTATGAGGTTAGATGGTGCAGTCTACATTATTAAGAGGCGTATTAAACAAATAAACAAAAGATGTATGAGCATAGTAAAGAGCAGTGTCTAATCAATCTGTCGCTACCAGAAATCATACCACCTTCTGTGAATATATCTTATGTAAAGATGTTAAGCCTCAATACATAATAGCATACCCAAATCGTGCAATAGCAAAGCATTATGTAAGGCTTGCTCTTTTGACTCAGGGTGCCCAGTTGGGGATCCCGCGCGGCAAACATTGCTGCAGGCGGTGTGGAATTACCATTCTTGAGATTTTGGAACTTTTTACTTGATTCTGAAAGCCTAGCAGACCTACGATGGAAATATTTAAAAGAGTAGAATAACAGTTTCAGCACAGGTGATTTTACTAAGATATGGCCTGCATTTATTAAAGGATGTGATTTTAATTTGATATTTTATATAGTGACATTTTATTGGAAGTGTACTGAAATTATGAAGACTCTGATCTGAAAATGTGGCATCATCGACAAGAAGTTCCTTTTAATTGTCATTTTAAGCAGCATCTTTTTAAAACTGGCGGTATTATTAGAATCTGTGAGATGAACTAGAACATGTATTTATGTATGCAATTTAAATCTAGGAATAATGTTGTAATATAGTGTATACACAAAGCTTGTTGCTAAATGTGTATTAAATAAACCAATTTTTAAAAAGGGCCTCGTAATGATCCTAAAAACTACAGGTCTATTGCACTCCTCAAAGCTGCAAGCAAGATATTCCCTTCTCTTCTATTACGAGATTTGAATCGCTTGCTGGGGCATCTGGGGATGTTAAATCGCTTTAGACCAGGTATGGGCACTGTCCTTAATGCCACCATCATGGGACACCTGTTGGAAACAGTGAAACAGGGTCTTGGGTACCACCTACATTGCCTCCTTATATATGAGAAGCGCATTCAACAGAGTAAATAGATCTCTTCTTTGAAATAAGCTGTTCAGAAGGTCTATTCCTCTGAAACGAATGCAATTAATGGCTAGTCTTCATTAGGTATACGTCTGTCAGGATTAGGTTGACAAAAGATGTGGTGTTGGCCCAGTACTGACTTGTGGCTTAAGACAAGGCTGTGTCCTTGCCCCCACCCTCTTTGATGTTTACAGGTGATTTAGAAAGCCTCTAGTCAAAGGCAGTCACATTATCAGTCCATCTAGGGCATGTGTAGCTAAATAGCTTAATATTTGATGACAACAATCTTTTTTGATAAAACTCCCATAGGCCTCCACAGGAAATTAAAACTATTTACACCTATGCCATCAGGAATAATCTCTTGGTAAACAGACATTTAAAATCACTATTTTCTCCAACAAAGCAAAACCAAACGTTAGTTAATGCCATGGAAGGTGGGAGAACTGATTTTGGAGAGGTTAGCCTCAATAGGTTATCTAGGCTATGATCTCACGAACATTCGTTCACTGGAAGTAAGACAGACCTGCCTTACAGAAAAATCTAGGCCATTAATCTGCCAGATGAAATGACTGAAGTCTACCCTCTGTAAACTCTCCCTGCTTCCGCTCATCTGATGATACTTGGCAAACATGGAGCCATCGATTTTGTATGGGTTAGATCTGACCACTTTAGACTTGGGCCCATACCTAAAAACTATGCAAGGCCTAGTATGGAAAGAGACTTTAGGCCTGTCCAACTCTGTTCCTACATGAGTTAGGTTTGATCTCCCACTGTGCGAGGATACAATGGAGACTATCAAACTACCTAAAAATGATCTCCCTTCCGAAAAACTCTCTAAATGAAGATCTGCTAACAAGAATCAATCTGTTCAATCACCAAAGGTTTTTAAAGCCAACTGTGGGGACATTTTGGAGGTAATCAATTCCTCGGAGGCCCTCGGCTACCAAGACAAAATGGTTCACTATGGACTGGTGTGCGATGGTTGATTATCTCGCCATAAGTCCTATATTGAATACGCAAGGTTCCCTAGAAATAAAAAAAAAAAGAATATTCCAAAATGTGTAGATTTGTTTCCTTGTAAAAGTATACGAGCAGTATATATACACGCTTTCATCTGAACCAACTCCCCACGTTAGAGTGAGAACGTTCTTGGAAATTAGTGGCAGGGGCTATGTGACACTGCAGATTCTTCGCCTGTTATTTTTGGGAACTTGGAAGCACCTGGTTCTAGATTGTACCAAGTTAAAAGATATCAGGACTAAATATTTTAGCTTTGCAGTGCCCACTCAATCTGGTGATCTTGGGGATATTTTTTGGGCCCGTTTGATGTGGGGGGACAGCGTGTCACTCATAATTGCGCTGTATAGTTTTGAGACATTCAGGAGCACAGAAGTAACTATTTAGGATTTTCTACTAATGTATACATCATTTTATCATTTTAATCCTATTTTTATTTTCTGTTCTTTTTCTTCTACTCTTATGATGACTTGATCCGCATTTAAATGTTTAATATGAAAATTAAATGTAATGTGAAAGGTTTCTTTTTTTGAACCAACACAATAAAAAAGAAAATAATAATTGACCCCCATTGGCAACATGGATTACTTTTGACGCCCTGAATCAATAATTTTATTTCAAAATACTCCCACTTCAAATTCTTAATTGGAGCCAAGCTTGCAAACCTGCCATAGGAAGTGATATGACTGGGTACCGAATATCCCCTCTATTTTGCCCACCCTTCCACAACCCAGCCCTAAACAAAATTAAACAGGTAGGAATCTACTTAATTTTTGGTAGGAGCCACCACCACGCTGCTCACTCTCCTCGCAACTCTCACTGCTCTCAAACTCTATATTTCCATCCATCCCCTCATACCCACACCACCAAGCCCACTCCCCTACCATAAGCATCTCGCTACCCCAGATACCACACGAACCATGCCACATCACACACCAGGTGTCGTAACTATGCACAGACTAGAAAGACTTAGGGCTCGCACACAGACCACAGAACTTAGCACACTACCCCTTCCCACAGAATACAGAAACTATAGACTGAGTTCTCGCACCACTTCCAAATGCTGCCCCCGCACGGGATACCCACTCCCCCACAGTCCACCACCCACTAACCTCGCCACACCTCACAATACCACCTCACATAACACTTCGGTCACGACCACCACTCGCACCTCCATAAACAAACCTCTCACACCTCACATCAAGTGTGCCCTCCTCAATGTCAGATCTCTCCCAGCTCATGCACCTGATATCCATGACCTCATAACCAACAATAACATTGACCTATTAGCTATCACTGAAACATGGTTACATGAAGCATCAGGCCCCGCCGTTGCACTTGCACTACCACCTGGCTTCACCATACTCAGACAAGATAGGCCAGATCGAATAGGAGGAGGAGTAGCCCTCATCTACAAGGAGAACCTTCAGCTCCGACCTGTCAGTCAAGCCTCGACGAACAACTCTGACCGCCTATCGGCCAAACTCACACTATCACCCAACAGCACCATCAACATTCACCTACTATACCGTCCCCCAGGCATCACCACAGACTCCCAGGAAAACATCATTCACATCCTCAGCAATAATATTAAAAGCTCCACCAAAACCCTACTATTAGGAGACATCAATCTTGGATTCAACGATCCAAAGGACAAACCTGCAGCCACTCTCACTAAGGAACTCAATGACTTGGGCTTCACCCAAAAAGTTGAAAGTCCTACTCACATCAAAGGCCGCATTCTTGACTGGATTGCAGACCATAACTGCCTCACCACTGTCACCTCTAACTCCTCACTGCCCTGGACTGACCACAACTGCATCGAGTTCTCTATTCCCATCACCAAAAACCACAAAATTCTGACCCCAGCCAGCGCTGCACAAGTCAGAAGCTCTAAAAAACTCATAGAGGAGAACCTGCGCCCATACCTCAATACCCCTGAGTTAGCTCCCCCATTCGCTAATGACCCCAATATCCTAGCAGACATCTACAAAGATGTCATCACCAAAGCTATCAATGAAATAGCACCACTTGTATGGAAAAAAGAGAAGAAATCCCTACACACCAACTCATGGTTTACTGAAGAACTGCACTCAATGCGATCCCACAAAAGAGCAGCACTAAAAAACTGGCAATCGGACCCCTGCACCAATACTAAGAACAAATTCAATTCAATCTCCCACCAATACAAGATAGCTATCACCAATGCCAAAGCAAACGCTTTCAACACGCGTATCTCCAATGCCAAATCACACTCCAAAGAGATCTTCGCCATCTTTAATGAGCTTATCTCCCCCCCTAATACACCGGACGAAATAATCAAAGACGAAGCTTGGTGTACCAGCATTCAAACTGCCATGCTACACAAAATTGACCTTCTCCAAAAAAAAATCAAAGACCACTGCAAAGCACTTCCCCAACAGACTGAAACTAAACCCACCAGCACCACACCCACCTCGCCCAAGCCCACCATACCCGTCTTCTCCTTCAGAGACGTCACTGAATCAGAAGTTATTAACCTACTAAAAAATCTCAAACCCTCCCCCTGTAAAGGAGACATTTGCCCACCAAAACTCGTCAAAGACTGCGCAGACTGCTTTGCGCCGCTCTTCACGGCATTCATCAACACGTCTTTTAAAACAGGCATCATCCCAGCCAGAGGCCTGGGTCCGGCCTCTTTTAAAAAAAAAACACTCTCGACCCATTACAACCAAACAACTACAGACCCATAACCACGGTGCCATTTCTGCTGAAACTACTGGACAAAGCTGCACACTGCCAAATCCAACACTTTCTGGAAACCCATTCCATCCTCGGGACTAGGCAATCAGGCTTCCGGAAAGGACATGGCACGGAAACAGCCCTGGTAGATCTGAAGAATCAGATCACCCAAATCATGGACAAAGGCAAGCCTGCTCTTTTGCTCCTTTTAGATCTCTCAGCCGCGTTTGATCTGGTTGATCACAAGACTCTCACTTCACACCTCACACACTCAGCCAACTTCTCCAAAGAAGCAGCCCTCTGGATCACTTCCTTCCTCGAGGGAAGAGCCATGAAAGTCTTCTCAGACATCGCCAACGCCACTCCCACGACAATCCACTGCGGGGTCCCTCAAGGATCTTGCACTGCACCCACACTCTACAACTTGTTCACCAAGCCCCTCTTTGACAAACTTGACTCATACGGCATCACATACACAAACTACGCGGATGACACACAAGTACTTCTACCCCTTTCAGGATCATACAACAAAGACGCCAAGGCACTCCACACAATCTACTCCGTCATCAAGGCCTGGATGGCTGTCAATGGCCTCTGCCTCAATGGTGACAAAACGGAAATCATGATATTAGGTCAACAGAACACCCTAGACAAACTTGACAAACTGTACGCCAACTTCTCCATTGACAACTCCATCATCCCTGTTTCCACAGCCGTAAAGACTCTGGGAGTATACCTTGACTCCTCACTATCCATGACTAGACAAGTCAGCGCAATCACATCTGCATCCGCACACACCACCAAACTCATAAACGCCATCAAGCCCTACCTCTCTAAACCAAATTGCCTCTCTATAGCAAGGGCAACCATTGGAGCCAAACTGGACTACTGCAATGCACTCCTAGCAGGCACATCAGCCAAAAACATAAACAGACTACAAATCACCCAGAACAATGCTCTCCGGGCCGCTCTTAGTATCCCAAGAAGAGAGCATATCACCCAGGCCAGGCACTCAGCCCAATGGATCCCGGTCAAAGAACGGATCACTCTCAAAATCCTCACCCTCACTCACAAATGCCTCTCTCTCTCCGCCCCGTCCTATCTATCAGAAACCATCCTCAAACCCTCCTCCTCCCGTCCCACCAGGACGCAATACTCCAACCTAATCTGCATCCCACGCCAAAGCCGGAGGTCTAAGTTTCCCCTACATTGCAGCCAAGACCTGGAACGCTCTCCCTGCTGACAGAGCGGAAAACGCACTCCCCACTTTTCGCAGGAAACTGAAAACCTCATTCCTTGCGAAATATCCGTGAAACTCTCAGGAATCCATGTAAATATACTGCATTGCTAATGTATACATATCCACTGTAAATTCTGTATTTTATGTAATTACTGTATCCTATGTAACTAAGATATTGTCTGTAACAAGCGCCACGATGCCTCCGGGCTGACGTGCGCTCTATAAATCTGAATAAAATAAATAAAAAAATAAAAATCTCACTGAGATCAAACAGAGGGCCCCTTAAAAAAAAGGCTTGCTTTATGATTTCATAGCAGCGCTGCTCATTGGTATAACATGTGCAGTGCCTTCTACTGTAGTAAGAGCCCTTCTGCACTTCACTGACAGTTAAGCAAGGTGGAGGATATGCTTGTGAGGTTCTAAACACAGAATTCATTAATATTGAAAAGCACCCAGCAGCTGAGCACCAGAAAGAAACCAAAAGGTGCAGTTTCCTATATTGTTATTAGTTGATACTGTCCTTAAATCCAACCAGTTCCTTCACTGTTAAATGAACAAAGAGCTGAACAGGATTTGGTAAGTGGCTCATTTGTCCCTCACCCCTAGTGAAGGTGTCATGTACCTCCCTAAATCAGTGCCCTCCAGCCCCCCAGTCGATACTAGGCAGGGCAGAGAGAAGGTGAGGTAGGCTTCTCTGGGGATTGTATCTCCTGGATAATTGCATAGCCTCAATATTTCAAATGTTCAAAACCTCACCATTATATTATGAAATGGTATAAGAACAGCCAGAAAAGGACAAGATTGTTGCACGTTACTATAGCTTTCGATATGGCAAAAGCATTGCCGATTTCTGAGCATCTATTGCCTTAATGCTAGGATAGTCTCGGGAAGAATTACATACCCACATTCCTTTGTAAGCCAAATAAATTATATTGCAATGCTACTTTCCCCTTAGACAGAAAGGTTAGCACTGGTAAAGTAGGAAAGGCTGAGCATCAAATGTGCCTACCCAAAATTGTTAGAGGGCAGATTAAATAGGTTTGGACGGTCACCCTCACATAGTTGGGTTAATGTGAACAGGGATAGACCAGGAGGTCAAGATTGATAGAATTTAGATTGCTAACAGAGATAGCAAACCGAAGGTATTTGGTACTGTTGTTCAGAAGGGAATGCTCGAATGTCGATGTGTTCCCTGCCTTCCTGTTCACGTGCCTAGTCTCGGGCACTTTAAAGATTAACCATCACTCTTATCACATCACTACGCCTACTCTCTTCTATACACCATCACACAACTAGAGCATAGCTATACCTCTGATAAATTCAGCCTTGCTGTTCGCATACGAACACTACCCCATGAACACCTCATCACCCTAATAAAGTGCAGCTATCCAATGACACTACAGCCTCGCTGCTCTCATAAGAGTGCTTCAGGCCTAACACAGCCAAACCCAGTCTGGATGTCCAACCACAAGACTGCAAACACATCCAACTATGATCTTCAACACCACACCCAACGCTAGGATGCAGCTACCATCCAACACTTACACCAGCTGCACACATAACTGGTGCATCCACGCACCCTATGACACCATCTATCTCTACTGACCTGTACTGCGGTTCCCGAGGGCGTTCAACCTACCAGCGCTTTGAGGTCATACCAATGATATATAGAGCGCTATATAAATGCCAAGTAACATAGCATTTCAGTGCTGGACTACCTTTGGGGTGGAACTAGGCAAATCTCTAAAATGGACATCTATTCTAGTCAGTAAGTTACAGGGAGCGAAAATGTGGCTGTAGACCCTCCAGACTAAGAGTGATACCATAGAACAGGTTATTTGGCATGTTTGTCCTAAGTAGAGGGGCTTCCATATTTTTGCAAATGTATATGGCCTACATTTGAATAACGCAATTAAGCCACCCCAGTACCCCCCACATCATATGCAATGTATGGGCAGCATAAAACCATGCACACACACAATGAAAGGCATTACACTATGTGGGTGGAAAGATCCATAACATACCATGGTATACCTGGGAAATGCGTCGTATGAAAAGGTAATGGGAATAACATGCCTAGGTAATTCCAGAATATGCCTTAGTCCTGTCGCCGTACAACGGCTATCCACCAGGTATTGCAATCATATATTCAGGCAAAGCACCATTTGTCATTTACTGCCATGTTCTGTCCAGGTAATCCCATAATATTCCCATTTATGCACACCCATCAATGCATGTGCATTAATGCCAATTAATTCCTAGGAACTCCTATTATTTAAATGTCTAGTTGCTTTCTCTATTGTCAGATATTGCCACTGATACCAAGATACCTGCATTATTAGCAGCTATTAACATGAACACACTTACCACGTCCAGTTGCTGCCCTTAAAAATGCAGCTGCTCCCAATACTGCTCTTTATTGTAATGAAACGTTAGGTAGTCATAGCACGGTTACGTGCTCATGGCCCTGCCAGCAATTGTTGTGAAAATATGAGGCACTCTAATCATTCCTGGGTATTGCAATCAAATCGCCAGATACTCCCACCATTACCAGGCATTGCCATCAAATGCCTAGTACACGAACCAACGGCAGGAATTCCCAGAAACCTCCACCCCGAGGTACTAATCAATGACAAAAACTGCCATCAAAACAGATAGTGAATTGCCATGCTCGAAGTAGAGATAGTGACATCAACTGAGAATTCCCACTAATGGTTTGACATCCTATGCCCAGCGTTCATTTAAGTAAGAATTCTTATTTTGGGGGGCATTCTAGGACATTTTTTAGGTCCCATCAAAATGTTTCTTCGTTCCAAGTCCCCCCCCCCCCCCCTCATACTTAAGGTGTCTAGTATGGTTCACCCATCTAAGACCCAGTGCCATGCTCCTCATTTTTACCCTAGGGTTAGGGTGATTCTATCAAGCTACCGAGTAGGTTGGTGGCAGCTACACTAATAGTTTTGTCTTCACGAGCGGGTGCAAAACATTTTACCGCATTCTTAGCTAAATTTCTCTTTGGTTAGCCTTTGTGGTATCAAGCTTTTTATTTGCAATCCTGTATTTTGTGTTTGAGCTTTTTGTTCAAGATGACCACAAAGGGCCTTTAAAATGGCAGATCTGACCACGTGGGGTCTTTGTGATCCCACAGTAGAAGCCTCCATCTTGGGCCTAACTGGCTAATACATGTTCCCGGGTGCTCTTACTTACTGCGGTTGGGTGGTCTCTCGCTAAGTGCCAGTTCCCGTGGCTTACCCTTTGTCCCAGACCCCTTTAGCGATTGGCAAGGGGCTTTGGCCATTCCCTTTGTACCATTAGCCTTTGTCCTGCCGCCACGTCTTTCTTGCTGCTTTGAGTTGGCAGGTCTGCCAACCTGCAGAAGGAGTGTTCCCACACTTCCTGATGTTTCCAAAGTCTTCACTTGGCTAAATTTGCAGAGTGCAGTGGCTTAGGCATAACCTAGTTTTGTGCCTTCATGTCAAGCCTGGGCATCCAGAAGGCTCCTGCCGACTTCCCAGAAAACTCTTCCAGAGTGGAAAGCTCGACCCCAGCAGATGTGGGAAGTTTACCGCTGCATCCGGCTGTTCCCCCGCAAGAATCTTCCAGCATGGCTGCGAGTCGCTGCTGGTGTCAAAAGGGTTTGTGAGGCTTCACCACCCACCAACTCTTCAGTTTAGCACACCCAAGGGTGCCTTGGTCCCCATACTGGGATAGTTTCCTGCTGTGCTTCCTGTCCATCGAACCGACAGGGGCAGTCTCGGTTACCCAGTCTTTCTCGAAGAGTTGGCCACTTCAAGCTTGAAGGTCAATGTTGTAGGATAACCCTTTATTTCGTTCCTTGGTCATTTGGATCACTATGGGGACCGAATCATGGAAACCAAACCTAAGGAGAGAAGCCCTATACTTGCGGAGCTGTTTCATACTGCTGTAGCAGTTTTTGCTGAACCTGCTGATGCAAGTACCTACCATTGGCTCCTACCGCATTTACCTTAGGCTTATACTGGGGTGTGGGGGAGAAGAGGGCTCTGCTGAATTTTTCCATCTGGTTCGTCCTTGACCTTGGGAACACCATCTTGGGTTCTCCTTGGGCCTTCCCTTGGGTTGCTCACCACAGAATCCACACATCTGTTGGGTATAACTGACTTACCTACACTAAAGTGGATGACCCATTGACTTTCCTCCCATTATTCCCTATGGTACCCTGAACCTATTCTGGAACTCTGTAAAACTGACGCTGGGATACTCTCCTGTCCATGACATTTCTTTTTTCCCTGGATCAACAAGGTGTTGACAGTGAGCTGGTATATACCTCCGATTTCTTATCAATGTTTAAAGCCATACTCTGCATTTCTCCAATGGGACTGTAATTTTAACGTTGTGGCTAATCTTGGTTACACCAACATTTTTCCCCTCATATATACGATGAAGGTGTTCTATCATTTTTCAAAGCCCTTGGTCTGAAATTGTTCCCTACCCTTCGTTTTATTAGCATGTGTGAATGTTCATTCATTTTTAGGTGCCCTAGGGCAATCCAAATGAACGTGGAGTATTGTCATAGGCCTTAAGGATTACCACCATATTTTTCCTCACTGGTAAAATTGCCAGTTTCCCTTTTTCTCCCATCCCTTATGTGTTCAATGTGGACCACCTGGTCTGGGACCTTTCCGTCCATACCCGGGGTGTGTCCAGGCCTACAGGTCTGGGAACTGTACTTACTGGTTAGGTTTTGTGGTTGACTGCTTACTCCGACTCCCCTGTTAACTTATGTTGGGTGCCTGCCCATGATGTGGGCCCACAGCCAGTGGAGTTATCAGAGTACTTTATAGGCATTACTGTTTTTTTAGAATACGCATTTTTTTTTTTTTACTCTGTGCATTATTCCCGCTTTATTTTATTTTACCAGTTATATGTGCATCTTAAAGTATATATTTTTCAGTATATCTATTTTCTCGGTATGTGTGTGTTGGGTTTTTACGCGGGTCCCGTAAACCGCCTGGTACAAAGTCACACGGGAGCCGGGATACAGTTATTCCGTGCCTTTACAGGAACTGCCTCCCCCAACCTTTTCCCCGCCCCCTCCCTAGCCCAACGTCACTTCCCCTTGTCAGGGGAGCTAAGACCGCAACGGCGGTCTGCCCACACAACGATGTGAGCGGGCTGCAGAGCCCTAACCAACGACCCGACAGTGTGGACTTTGTGTCAGCACACTACCCAAGTGTGAAGCCTCATCACTCTGTCCACATTACCTACTCGAGAGGCTCGGCTTCCCTTTCTTTTCATGTACGTTAACCTCCCACTACGGTTTAGTGGCTCTCCACTGGGGACGATGCAAACACTGCTTTGGCACTCATACTAAACTTCACACATTACAGGGTATGGGCAAACTCCAAGGTACTTAAAACCTTACAATAGGGAGGGTGTGGCTACTCTCAACAGAACCTTGGATGTAGTTTATCAAAGAGAGAGGCAAGAAACCTCTTAACAAACAAGGAGGGGGGAAATAGATCTATGAAAAGGCCTGCCCTGGGAACTCTGGACATGGTTCCCATTGGGCCATCCTCGACACAGACCCAGACCCAGGTGGGGCCTTTGCATTTCTTCGTGGCCGCCCCTAGGTATGACGTAGGCTCATTGTGTACCCCATATGTGCAACACACAGGTTCTGCTCACTCAAAGGTCTTCTCAGTGTGCTCTGGAAGGCGTGCTCAAATGGCCCATGGCCCAATTGTGACTGAGCTTTAGAGGTTAGTGGAAAATGTTTGGTAAAGCATTCCACTTATCTGCGCAAGCAGGTGTGCAAGAGAAGTGGTTAAAGGATTGTACTTCGACTGACAGTAGGAGGTTGCCAGTCAAGCAAAAAGCACACCAACGCACTTGCGCTCACTGCAAAGCAACAGAGGCAGTCTTTCAAATGCTTATATATGCCAGTCAGTGGGGAAAATGGAGTGAGACTGCCAGGAATTTGTGAAGTGTTGCATGGAAGAAAACAGCATATGAACAGAGGGCTTAACGGAGACACCTCCTGCTTTTTCCAAGACTGCTTTTTGACTACCCACATAAAGCTTTTTTTCTTTCAGTACTGTCAGTCCATGTGCTGGACCCAGATATGGCCTCCCAAATCGACAAGGCTCAACAGAAAGATGATCAACTACCACACTCCAATCATGTTATGTTCCGACAGGAGTCGCATGCAGTAATAAATCAATACAACAGATCAAATGACGCAGATACAATAATACACGGGAGCCGGCCAAGTAGCTTCTTATCTCTTTAATCATCGGCGCGAAACTGGCGCCTGAGGCGGTGACCCCGCCTCTTCCTGCCTACCGTAGGGCGCGGCCCACAACAAAAGAATAGAAATGGGACTTAGCTCCCATTCAAACAGGGTCATTAACATGGATGAGGACACAACATCTCCCCCTCACTTAAGAGAGAACTTAGTTCATTTCTTCTATCCACCTAGTTGGTCTGCGTACTGTCCATTTGGAGGGGCTTCGCCTCAGTGACACTGATCTGTCCAACTGGGTGTCGCTGTCGCCGGCATCCTGATGTTCCACTCTATATTCAGATTCTGGATTCGAGGGTTCTTCCGTGACTGTGGTGGTTGAGGTTTCACAAGGTGAATTTCCTTCGAATACTTTGAAGAACGAGGAGTTCCTCGTGACGGTTCTGTGTGGGCTTGCTGCCGTTATCATGGACCCGCTGGTGTGGATGACCGTCAGTTCGGGTCTGAATGCAGGAGTGCTCTTGGTGTTTTGGTCCTGTCGTACCAGTACCACATCTCCTACTTGAATCGGTGACCCCCGCCTCTTCCTGCCTACCGTGGGGTGCGGCCCTCAACAAAATAACAACAATAGAAATGGGACTTAGCTCCCATTCAAACAGGGTCATTAACATGGATGAGGACACAATAAATCAGAAAACAGATACGCCAACGACCACTCCGGGAATAAATCAATCTTGATGCTTTGCGGATCAGGATCAGATGGATGATGGGGGCCCTTGTAAGTCGGATGCAATGGATATGGGAGAGTGTTGAGGAATGCTTGACAAAACCCCAAAAATGAGAAGACGTGTTCTATTACGTTTGCTTACACTGGGATCTAGGACTGTTCCAGGTGTCATACAGTTTTATTTACAATACGTTATGTTTGAGCTGCTCTTTCAACTAGAGTATTGCAAAGTGCTCTTCTGCTCTCTCGTCAGGTCTCCACCACATCAAATGAGTACAAAAAATAAAAAAAGTTGGTCTAGCCCAGGCTCTTGAAACGGGTCTTTGCATTTAGCCCCCAAAGTCATATGTGTTCTTGCATTCCACAATGTGTGTAAAAGAGGGGTCTAATTAGCCAAGAGGGGAGGAGGGGAGTTTTATTTACAGTATGCAGACTGGATGCAAAACAAGACGCAAAGAACATGCTGGGTGACACACAGAGCATGGTTGCAGGGCCTCATGGCTCCATGTTTGGAGAATGTTGCCCACTCCTAACTCACCTGCCCCTCCTTTAGACCACACCCAGCACAATTTGGCCACGCCCATTTCCAGCAGCGCTCCCACCCTCGATTTAGTATCCTACTTAAAAGCACTGCATATACATAAAAAGTAACTTTAAATGGTACACCGTTCCAATTAATGAACATCAAGCTGCTCAGAGTATTTTACAGTCGTCATTTGTGTTGCTTCACTGCCGATGTTAATGCAATTTGCTCGTCCTTTTTGCCACTCAATATAGAAATGGATTAATGTTGCAGAGATTTATAACCCCATCTAGTCTCAACGTTGTTTCGGTCGATAGCCCTTCCTTAGTTGCACTCTGTATTTCTCCAACCATGCCAAGAATCCAGATGTTTTTCAACTATTCTAAAAAGTCAAATGGCTGTTCTTTTGGATTGGATTTAAGAATATTCATATTAAGGACCGAATAAAAAGTAATGACCA
Organism: Ambystoma mexicanum; assembly: GCF_040938575.1. Lineage (NCBI taxonomy): Eukaryota > Metazoa > Chordata > Amphibia > Caudata > Ambystomatidae > Ambystoma > Ambystoma mexicanum. The sequence goes on from NC_090922.1 coordinate 906,185,514, forward strand.
ACTACGGCCATAAGACATTCGTGCAATACTGTTGCAGAATCCAAAGCCTGGACTAAAAGTATGATGCACAAAAACACTGAACTGGCACAACTATTCCAACGCTCCTTTACTTGAGAAGCCAGTGCCTGTACGTGAGCGCTGGTCATTGGGCCGGCTCTTGCCGGATCCGAGATCCGGCACCATATGTGTAGGCCAGAGTAAGCCCCCAAACCCATGCTCTGCGCTGGGTTACAAAGAGTCTAATCAGCCCCATGGCGCAAGTATTTTTGTTATTTTGTACTCTGCCCTCGGGTGCTTTAATTTTCATTGTGCACCCGTTTCCTTTGTGTCTCTGGTGTTTATTCTTAGTTGGTTATACTTATTTGTATAACCAACTAAGAATAAACATCAGAGAGACACACGGAGCCAGCACACATTCAAATCTGACCCCTATAAAATGCAACACATCAGAAACGTTAGATATTATGTGATGTGCAGCATTTTTTAGAGGCCAGATTTTAATGTGTGCTTACTCCAGTAACCCTCTGTAATTTATCTTGTTTTGGTTCGTGCACGGAGTAAAAGTGTGGTTTGTGAGTGATGCTGTGAGCAAATGTTATGTGTCTGCATACTGGCTTCCAGGGTTGGACTGGGGCATAACATTGTCTCTGCTCCAATGCAAAAGTGGCCCACAGTTGCACATGGCCATTCATTCTTTTTTTGTGCCAGAATGTTTGATAATGCTATTTCAAACTATTATTTTGGGCATTGCCTTTGATCGGAGGTCAACTGCCAGCTCCGCCCACAATAAGCCCCGCCTCCCACCCCGAACCACCACCCCGCCCCCCTCCATACCCGACCAGGCCCTTGTGGGATCCCCCACTGTAGGTGGGCTCCCAAACCACATACAGCAGCACGCATTAAGATTCATGAGCATCTGAGTTATGACCGGCGTTCTACAGAAGCTCCACGCACACATACACGCGCACACACACACACGCACACACACACACACACACACACACAATGGCGTCGCTAAACTTTAGAAGGGCATACACGTTTGGGTCGCTACATACCGTAGAGGGGAGAGGAGGGGACAGCTACCGAACAGGTGTGACCGTGGGGGGCGGGGGTAGGAGGATGCCCAGAAGGCGGAAGACAAGGTGGGCGGTGCTTCCGAAAGGAGAGGACGACCAAAGGCGCCGTACAATAGACAAAAAGGTACATTGCAGTGACATTTCCCATTCACCTGGACTCGCCTCTCCAACTACACGCACGCGCTGTCAACTAAAAAAATCCTGCCAAGTCTCCTCAACTGGTCATAACTGGGGATAGGAGTTCAAGGTTTACACAGGTTTAATTCAATCCAATAAAGTCTTACAGAGCATGATCTCACTGCCGAAAACCAAGCTGGTGTTCCGAAATAACGAATATAAAAAACATTTATATATTTGCATAATATTTCATTTTTTACAGGCGTTAAAAAATAAAAGATTCGTACCTTTTTGATGTTAGGTTTGGCTTGCGTCTCAACTGGGTCTAGCTTCAGTGACATTACCGTCTGAGATAAAGTACAAGGTATACATACCAACACGCCCGCGACGAAGGTGGCCGCCATACTAGAATGCTCACTAAGAATGAGATATCACATAAAGGAACTCGAAAAGGCGAGGGAGGCAAGTCTGGTTTAACAGACCATGCCAAAATAAAAACGCATTGGCAATGCCAACAATTTTGGCTTTCGACCTAGAGAGCGGCATTTCCCAGGCACTGCCATCATTATACCAACTGGACATTAATGGTAGCAGCAGCAAGACAGTGGAAATAACTGGGCATATAAATAGCAGTGTCTATCAAATGCCTACCTAATATACACGCACAAAGACAAAACGATATGCTTTGCCAATGTTTGCTGTTGACATAACTTCAGTGAAGGACAAATGCTGCTTTTAAATCAAGTGGTTTGCACCATACTTGGTTAGGAGATTAAAAATAAATAAATAAGTATAATGTGATGTTAGTTCTGAAGAACTTTCCACATCAACAAAATTACCACAATTTTATACATTCAACGTCTTGTCCATAATAACAGTAAATATACAAACACACTAATCAATAACTATTAGGCAAGATTGTATGTAGTACCCTTTGGGGTGCACTATAATAATCCTGACCTCCTGACAATAGGGACCCAACCTTTGCTATAAGTGAACTACACAGGTTGGAGGTGTGGTGAGTAGCCAGGCTCATCTCAAGAGGGGTCAATGTGAGCAGTAATGTTGTGACACAGGGTTTCCAGTAACAGTTATTTAAATAAAAACTTACACTCAAGGTTTCTTGATAAAAACAATTATTAATTTATTTCAGTCAGTTATATAAGCCTGCTTCAGAAGGGAGTAATATATGTAACACTAAAAATAAACTTAAAAACACACAGTTTCTCTAAATCATACGATACCCACTGGGGATGGCACACAGACACTTCCTACACCCTCAGGTGACTTAAATAGCTAGGACACTGTGGACATCGATTTATCACTGGTACATTTAGAGCAATACTGAGTTTGGTGGAAAAGATTAGATAGAGGAATACAACAAAGATTAACAAATAATTCATAAACTGGTAAGTACTTTGAAACCTTCCAATGTTCAGTAAAATAACCCTTTCCTGTGGAAAAGATAAAGCACAGAGTCAAAAGGTAAAGAACAGTAACTCAGGGAGCCAGGACAGCCAATGTTAATTGCACAATGTCTAGGGGAGCTGAAGATCTTCTTTGCAGGTAGGTAACAGTCTTGCACAATGTTTTTAGAAAGGTTTGTTGAAAATAGAACACTTGAAGGGCCACAAGCTGGGAGGCTTGTGAGGGGCAAAGCTATAGCAACTCTGCAAGGTAACCAAGGACGGTCTCAACTGAGAGCAAGCAAGGCTACACAACAAGAGGTAAGTTCTTAGACTTACAGTACCTCTGGTTAGGAGACATGGTTCCAGCTGGCTTCTGTTCCTGTACAGCTCTACAGATCCTGTTGTTCCACAGCCGCAGTCATGGGGACAAGAGGGAGGACGGCTGGGGACTCCTGCTCTGCAGTGGGAAGGTCAGTGGCAGCAATGGGCAAACTTCGATTCAGCGGTCCTTCAGTATTTCAGCTCCTCGCGTCTTACAGCAAATAGCAACACCGCAGTTCTCGGATACCACTCTGAACTTTCCACACATCTGGGGTCCAGCACTCTGTTGAGGTGGCTCAGGCTTGGTCAGTCCTGCTTCAAGGAAGTCCAGAGGAACTTCCAGGCGCTCGGGTCTGACTTAAAAGCAACACACACAATATGGTGTTACTCTCCGTGGCACTTTGGTTCCAGCAGCAGAAGTACAGCCTGCTCTGAGAGGATATCCAGACAGGCTTACTTTGGAGTCGATTGGTCCCACCAACTCAAGAGGAGAAGTCGTCCTTGCAGAGCTTCTCTAGTCGATGAGAATTCTGAGCTTCAGCACAGCAGCAGGGCTTCACTGTGCAAACCAACGGTCCAGGAGTTGCAGTATCAGTCTCTTCCAAGTTCTTCTTCGGATTCCTTCATCCAGTGGTCGACTCTGCCTTCCAAGCCAAAAAGCCTCAACTTTTATGCAGGTTTCTCCCATTCATTCCAGCCTAGCTGTCAATCACAATCATACTGGCTGTCCTTGCTGGACAGCCAGCCGGCCAATCACCTTTGGGTGCATTCCTGTAACCAAGAGGATTAAGCACAGGGAGTTTCAGGCACCTCCCTCACTTCCTGCCCCTGCCAGACATACTGGAGCCAGAGGCAGGCTTCACTTGTGAATCCCGCCAAAGACAAAAACCAACAATGGGACCAAACCTGGTTCGGCACGCATAGTAAATCTCAAGAAGGACCTTTCCAACAAGAAATGGTGAAAAAAGACGACTGGGATCATTTTGACAAAATGGGCACCCATGGGTTCTTTACTGCAGCTGCGAACGCAGCCCGCGGTAAAAACACACAATGGTAGTAAAAAGTAAACCACTGCCACCAGCCACTAATTGTAGAAAGGGCAACGAAAATTTTACATGAGAAACTAGACAAAGCGGATACTAAGTAACCCCTCCAGCATCCTACGGTAAGATAGTGTGTGCTGGGTCTAGAAAGTTACAAAATGTAACTAAAGTCAATTTCACTTCACTGCTCTTGCAAACAGTAGTTTCAGCAAGAGAAGGTATTTAAACCTTTGGGAAATCTAAGAGACTTCCCTGTGCCACTGCACTGAAGGTGCTGTGTGACAATGTAAAGATGATGCCTATGGAGTTTGTCAGACTCCAAAGTTAAAAGAAACACAGAGTCCAAATCACAATAAAAATACATGAGAGGGTGAGAAAAAGGGCTCACTCTCTCCAGGTTAGAAATTAAAAGTCCTTAAGTCCAGCAAAGGAGCTGGGGCTCTCTAAGGTAGAAGAGAATTAGCACATTTCTGAGAATTCTCCCTAACAATAACTAAAATCTAAACTTTCATACGATACATATGTTATACAATAGAACAAAATTTAGCATCAACCACCTTCCATATACCATATAAGGCTAATGTAAGAGATATATTCCCAGAATTAAGGCAATAAAGCCAGAATTCATATTCCCGTATAGAGGCTTCATTATACACAAACCATGCCCAAACTCCAGGCCAAGGCACTTTTACGTCAGTACCACATTGACTGATCCAGTAAAGGCCTTCTTCTTTGGCTCTTATTGCCATAACACACAGATTTAGTTTTTTCCACATCAGATTAGCAGCCTTCGCATACCTGCCTAATGGTGGTCTAACAAAACGATGTCAGTTATTAACCAGATCCAAGAAAGCAGGCAGATCAACAATCTATAGGTTGAAGAGGAGCGGGTCTAGCACCAGTCTCTGCTTGACTCCTATATTAGTGGGGACAGGGGCAGTGCCCGTCCCGCCACTCTCCAGCTGCGCGCACACACACACACAGAGAGATTGATTTGTGCAATTGCATGATGGCCTCGAGTAATGTAAGGAGCTCATGGTGGCAACAGTAAAGACAGACAAGTGATCATAGTTCAAGGATGTTTATTAAACTGAATTTGGGTGAGCGGCATCATAGCAGGGAAGAAGATAACCTTCATGAACTCCTACGCACCCAATGTGGACGGCCCCAACAATTTTGGCTGGGTACTATCTCATCTCTCCACCCAAGACCCGTCCACAATAACATGGAGACGTGATATGAACACGGTCCTCGACCCGATCAGAGATAGATCACAAACCGTACCACAACCCAAATCTAAAGCCAGCCTTCAAATTGTGGAACTATGCAGAGCGTTTGATCTAAAGGACGCATGGAGAGCAGCTAACGGAGAACTGCAAGACTACACATTCCACTCGGCGGTGCACAACACGAGTTCTAGAATCGACTACCTATTCACCTCAGTCAATGGTCCACTGAAGAGCGGTCCATGTCACATCCTTCCAAGGACTCTCTCCGACCACTCCCCAATAACCCTCAACCTCAACTCCTGCCACCCTAGATCCATGCTACAACGCTGGCGCTTCAAAACCAGCTCCATGCAAGACGAAATATTCGCTACCGAACTGAGAGAAGAGATTAACACATTCTTAGAGGCCAACATAGGCTCAGTCCCCTCTGCCAGCACCATCTGGGAAACACTAAGTGCTTCACAAGGGAAGTCTGCCAAGCCAAGGAAAACGGCATCCTCAAACTCGGGAGCTGGCAACCAGTGAAGATCTCCTTAAAAACCTTGAGCGCCAATCCGTGAGTTTAGACGACCCGAAGATAAAGGCCGCCCTGAGAGAGGAACTGCAGAAATTCAACACCACGGCAGAAAGAGAAATAAAATTCCTGAACCGCGGCAGCCAAATCAGACAGTACGGCGAGGGACAAAAACCCAGTGCCCTTCTAGCAAATTTAATAAAAGCCGACCGCAAGCTGACTCCAATCGAAGGTATTCGCAGCACGCACGGAGTGCCAATACACACAAACGAAGGAATGGCGGAGGAATTTAAAAACTCTTCTACCAAGTCCTCTACAGTACCAAACACAATGGAAACTCAAACACTCCGCTAGAGTACCTTGAAGACACGGAGCTATATTGGGTCGAAAGTCCTCTACGAGAGCCACTCAACTAGTCACGCAGGAAGAGATCATCGAGGCCATTAAGACTCTTCCAAACTCCAAAGCCCCCGGCCCAGACAGCCTATCTGGGGAATTCTATAAAGCATTTGAAAGTACCCTAGCCCCTCTCCTGGCAGCAGTATACGAGGAAGCTCTGGAAAAGGGAGCCCTCCCCCAGTCCACCTGCGAAGCCAATGTTGTCCTCTTGCATAAACACGACAAGCCTTCAGAGGAATGCGCATCCTACCGTCCCATTTCCCTACTCAACCTCGACAATAAAATACTAGCGAAAGTACTCACGAACCGGTTGATGCCACCGATGCCTGCCCTGGTACTCGCAGACCAGGCATGGTTCATACCCGGCCTCAACACAACCTTTGGAATCAGGAGGCTATTCGGCGTCATGGAGGCATTAGACCCATCCCAGCAAGCAATCGCAGTCCTACTCGACGCTGAGAAAGCATTCGATTCAGTTGAGTGGCCATTCCTGTTCACAGTACTCACCAGGATGGGACTAGGAGCATGCTTCATTAAACTGGTATCCCTCCTATATACCAAACCACAAGCCAACATCATAGCGGGATCAGCAAAGTCAGCTACCATCGACTTGCAACATGGTACCAGGCAAGGCTGCCCTTTATTGGCTTTATTATTTGCCCTGGTAATGGAACCACTTGTCTCTAACCTTCGGGAACAACGACAACACAGGGGACTCATCATAGGGCCACATAAAGTCATCATCTCCCTGTACGCAGACAACGTCGGGTTGTTCATACGCGACCCCGCAGACAACCTGAACCCGGTCATGAGAGAGGTGATCAAATTTGGAGCAGCCTCCGGGCTGAAAATCAACCAGTCAAAATCCATAGTGTTCCCCCTGACCCCAGCGACTAAGCCATTTGCGGACGACTTCCACCTTACGTGGAAAGCATCCAAAGTTCGGTACCTGGGAATACAAATGTCACCAAATCATCAGGAAGCATTCCACGACAACTCCGAGGAAGCCGCCAAGTCATTGCACAAGAAAGTGGCTCGTTGGAAGACTCTGCCTCTAACCCTCTGGGGAAGAGCCTCCCTAGTTAAGATGGTGATCCTACCGAAGCTTCTATACTTATTTACCAACATTCCCATATTACTACCACAACCCTTCCTGAAGAGATTGAAAAGCATGGTCCTCGATCTATTATGGGCGGGCAAACCGGCCAGAGTGGCGCAGTCAACACTAACTCTCCCAGTGACAACCGGAGGTCTAGCCCTTCCGGACCTAGAGAAATACTTCTGGGCGGCTCAGGCACAATTCCTCAGCCACTGGTACTCGACACAGACATTCAGACCTCACGTGCAGGTGGAACGGGCCCTGGCAACGCTCAACCTACTGGCCGTGGTCATCTTTGGCCGGATCCCAGTCCCCAACACCACCATGAATGTAGTACTATCGACATACAAAATCTGGAAGAAACTCGCTCAAAAATATGGAGGTACAAACGAGGTATTCACCCCACCTCCCCGTCAAGTTCATACCAGGAATTCCGCTGACATCAGAAAGGGTTTTCCATCAATGGCTGGAAAAGCTTCATATGAACACCTTGGGAGACCTCTTCACCGAGGACAGCTTCCTAACTCCAGAGCAGGCGAAATTGAGAGGCGGCACCACCGCGCTCGACACTTTCCTTTATTTCAGAACCCGCTACACATTTCAAGCACTCCTACCCAACTTCCCACGTCAACCTCCGACCTGGCAACTTCTACACAGCGTAATACAAACGCTGGGAGAAAGAAGGCTGGTCTCACAAATATACAGAACCATCATCACTGACGCGGCCTCCGACAACTCCTGAGCCAGAACCAGATGGGAAAAGTCGCTAAGTATATCCATCTCAGAAGAAGACTGGTCTTTCATCCTAAAACAAACGCAAAAAATTGCACTCAGTACACGCCTCAAATTAATCCATTTCAACATCCTTCACCAAACCTATCATACACCAGCAAAGGCGAACAAACACCACCCTGAATCACCCTCAAGATGCGAAAGATGTGGGACAGCGTCAGCCGACTTTGTCCACCTCGCATGGGACTGTCCCAAACGGACTTAGTTCTGGAACCAGGTCCTATCATTCGAGAAGCCGTTCAACCCGCCCACACAGCGGCCCTACTGGGAATGACAAGAAGGCTATCGGCACCAATAAGTAAACTGGCAGGTCTACTGTTAACACTTGCCCGTAGGAGAGTCGCCATGGCCTGGAGCCGAGGCCCTCTCCGCACAGTCTCCTCTTGGCGTAAAGACATCCTTTACTGCCAGGATGTCGAAACAGACTACATCAAACTATTACCTCTCCACTCCCGTACACCAGACATCTGGGGCCCGCTGATCCTGTTCCCGAAGAAGCCCCGGCCTCCCCAGCTAGCACTCAAACAATGACCGTGCTTTCGCTAACAACATAACCCAGCACCCCACATCACTCTTGAGATGAGGAACTGGTTCGATGCAAAGTATACCAGCGAAGAAATTGAACTCTATGGCATAGGAGGGGGGTGTGGAGCAGGGGGAGGGGGGAGGAATGGGAATGGTGCAAAGTTAATTCCACCCTAATGCGGGTGAGAAGTTGTATGGTGTTAAAAAAAACAAAAGAAAAAACGGAATTTGCAGGTTGGAAAAATGCCAAATCTAAACCTAAAGCTAAAATGGAAGCAAGCTACGACCATCAAATGAAAATTAAGGCAGTCCTAGTGGCGCCTTGTCAAATAAAAATGGCTTAGACTAAAAAAAAAATAAAAAAAAAAAAAAAAAACGATTGCCAATCCTTACAACCAAATACCAAAAAGAGTGTGGGCTAGGATTCACAAGAAAGAAAGAAGTGTTCACAAATGATAAGTCAGGATCCGGTAGTCAGGGTCTCCCTTCCCCATGTTTTGAAAATGGGACAAGGTGGGACTTGGAGCACAGCACACACTCAAGCTTTCCCAGCACAAGACTACAGTTCCAATCTCAGGTATCAGTACCTTCAGTGATTAAGTCTCTTTTCTACAAAAAGTCTCTTGCCTCCAAGGGTCGCGTTAAAAAATAATAAAAACAAAGTTATTTTCTACCTGCATGTTGGTGGATGCCTTTTCACCCCTAGATCCCCCTCTTCTGGGCGCAGACCCCTCTTGTACATCAGCCTCCCTCTGTGGGGTTCACAAAGGCTTTTCTTTTATTTACAAGTCTTAATGTCTTTTTAAACAGTTGACTGTGGACATCCCTCTGCCGGGTTTAAGCCTTGTCAACACACTGTACATTGGGACTTCAGACTTAGCCCCCTGTTCATCGGCATCCCTCCGTCGGGGTTTACTCTTGCCAACTTTTGCAATTCACAAAATGTAGGATTCACTTCCCTTAACTGCACCTACACTTGCCGGTCAAAGGCATTCGACTGTACAGAGTCCTTGAGTGATTACACACACACACATACGTGTCCCCAAAAACCTATTTCCTGCTCCTAACTAGTTAAGTACACCTTATTACATATACCAGCTAAACATGAACACACACGGAGCAATATGCTTTCAAGCGGAATGAAACAAACAATGGGAAACATCCCAAAATGGAAGGACAAAATGCATGGACCTTTGGGCAAGCATAAACAGTACATAAAGACACAAAAATGAACACTCTGTACGCAGCACTAGTTTGCCGCACTAGCGCGGTATTCCCAAAACCTGGCACGCGGTTTCTAGGCGCATATTCTCTGTGCCCAGGATTGCTTGACTTTTCTAACACCAATCCCATGCACTTTACCACCATAAGTCTGCATTTCACAATGTTCCAAAAATTTCCAGCACAACACGTGTAACCATAAATAAACCCATGCTTTGTAAATGCAGTAACTCGCTTCCCAAATTCTTTAGCAGGAATTCTCACAAGCAGATCACATACAACTTCATATGCCCGTTCCGGCTTTGTACTTATCTTTAGCCCGGGAGCCCCATGAGACTGCCCGGACGAAGAAGGTGCAGTGAAAATAAGACCTGACAGCGTTCACTCCTTCGACCTGCGTGGCTCCGATCTGCAATCCATCCAACTGCCACGGTGGGTAGCGAACAACAAAACCTCCTTCGACCTCCTTGCACACAAAATAAGCCGCACCTGCAGTGCGCCATTGCCGGCTGATAAGCTGTTCCTAATTTTCAGCTGGCAACGCGCGCAGAATGAAGGAACTACCTAAGCATTCAGGGGCTGCTGGGAAATGTAGTCTTTGCCTCACGTAGCTCCAATACTGCTTCACCGCACAAACTAACACCCCACGCCTACCTCAGCCCTTATTCCTGACACAATATGTAACCCCTTTGTAACATGTGCCAGGTTGCTGTAAAAAGAAGCAGGCCATAACTAAAACCGGTTGGTGCGACCATGAATGCTCTGGCGCAAAACAGTCGCTGCTGGATAGCATAGCCACTGGACCACCAGTAGACAAAGAAGGTTTGCATTCCTGTAGATCAAAATATAAAAAAATAACACTTAGGAATGGCAGTGTTTAACAAAAGTTTGCGAACGGGGAAACATCATTACCTTTTGGAAATTGGTTATTGAACTTAAGTAAATGGAGCCACTGACTTCAGAAGTGGCAACACACTAAACAAATGGTGCAACCATTTCTCAAGCCTTTATACCAGGGAAGAGTTTTTGAGCACATTGGAACCAATGCCAACATAGTTTAGTCATGGAAAGCTGCCGGGGGATGAGGAGGGGGGATGCCCTGTACTTAACACTAGATGAAATCGTTTCTGCTATTAGTGCTCTAAAATGGGTGAAAGCCTTGCGGCCCGACTGCTTACCTGGCGACATCCTTAAGGATGAGACCTTGGTTTGGGCTCCCATCCTTGGAAATTGTTTACGGCATGTATTAACCTCGAGACTGTTCCCATTTCTCTGCAACATGCCATAATAGTGCCAATATATAAAAAAGGTGGGAGGGAGCAGCCCACAAATTACCAGCCAATATCCCTGCTGGATTCTACAGGAACAATTTTTGCCAGGGTAATCTTACAAGATATTCAATCGAGGGTTAATGAGCATGATATAATCTGCCAAATTCAGGCAGGGTTCCAGAAAGTTAAAGGAACTGTGGATCAGAGTTTCCGACGGTTCGCATTGGTGCAAAAGTATAGCATCCTGAGGAAGATTGATTTATATGCGGTTTTCGTGAACCTCAATATGGTCGTTGATGGGAGTCCCACAGGACTTACTTTGGCAGATCTTAGACAGTAGGAATTGTAAGGGAGGCATGGTATCAACTAAGACAGACTCAAGTGACCACAGTTCAAGGGTGTTTATTGAACTTCAAAAAGGGTTTACAAAACACCCATCTAATCCTAAACCTACAGATGGGAGCAAGCTACGATCATCAAATAATAACGCAGTCCTCATGTCTTGTCAAAATAAAAGGGCCTATACTAATAACCCAATTGCCAATCCTTACCTCTAAATACAAATAATGAACGTTACGAAAAAAAAAAAAGTGTCCCCAAAATTATATTTCAGAATGTTCAGGCTGTTCGCCTCCCCTTGCCCACATTTTCAGCATGGGTCTAGGCAGTACACTCGAGCTTAGCACAGTCTCTGGCTTATCTAGCACTAGGATACAGTTCAATCATTAGCCTCGGGACCTTCCGTACCCAAGTCTCTTTGCCTTTCAAAGTCTCTTAATTCAGAGGGCATGATGCGACAAACAATATATGTTATTTTCCTCTTTCAGATTATCACAAGTACTCAGGTTCTTAGGCGATTCGCTATTCACCTCGGATCCCCCTCAGCCGGGCTCCGATCCTTTCACCACAATGTTTGTACATTATTTATGCATCTAATTCCGCATGTCAGCCTCAGATCTCGGATTCCTCTTGGAAGTGCTCAGATTCATTTTAACACAATGTTTATAACTTTACACAAATTAGCTTTAACCAAAAGCTTTTAGCTGATCTCTCTCTGCCGGGCCAGGACCAACTTCCTATAGGATTTTATCAACTATCGAAGATTCTTTAATGTGCACAGGGCTTTTGCTTGGCCCTTGGAGGACAACTTTGATTTCACAATTCTTTATCGCTCTTCACATGTGCCACCTTTTAGCTGGATACCTAACAGACTTTCGAATGAGCACCCACGTGGTGACAGACCACTCCGTCTACGGTATCGTATCTTGGCTTCAAAGTTCAAACACTCATCTGATGATTAATTGTGTTTGCGTCGCTTGCCACATACACTTCATACACTGTTCTCTTCAGTTTTCATTATAAAATGTTGCTGCTGGCAACCTTGGCTTCAACACAGACCAGTCGGATATCAGTCTCCCCAACTCACCGGCTGTGCTGAATTCACTGGTGCTGCTTTGTTGTAGGAGCCAAGGACAGTACCACAGCAGCAAACTATTCTCCCCGCCTCGACTATTGACACAGGAGAGCCCCAGGTACCTATGACACATAATGCAGCGTTCTTCAGCCTCGATTCCTGGTCTTATGTTTCCTATTCTCGAAGGTTCATGAATATACGATCCTTCAGTGAAAAGGTCACGGGCACTTCCCACCTTGCAATCCTCTTCAGTTTTTTGCGTCTTTTGCCTTGTATTAAACTGCCATCTTGGAACTGCTGCTTCGTGTGCTTTGCCTTGCCCAGAGTGTGCTTTGGTGCTCCGCCTTTTATCCGTGTGGGGAAGTGTGAAGAAAGTCAGGTGTGTGTGTAATGGTCAGTGATTGCCTGACCATTGTATTGGGACATGTAAGGTATACAGCTTGGGTGTTAGGCCATTTTCTCTCACAGTGAGCTGTCCATGAGGCAGTGCTCGTGTTGGAAAGGAGGGCGGGGGTTGAGTTCCTAAGTATCCTACCTGGTAGGACGGGCTAAAGGTGTTACAGGAAAGGGTATACCGCGTTTCGCCATCCGGTGTCCCACTTCCACTCCCAGAGGACCTCTCACCCAGGTGATCCTCCCGCACTGGTCCACCCCCAGGAACTGAATCCAAAAGCGAAGGCCGTGTCCTGGCCACCTGGATGACAGATAACCGGGGACTAGCGGGTGAGACACCTTCAGGTTTCTCACAGAATATGCTGGCCAAGCTGCTACTAATTGTAAAACCCTTCTATAATAATAATAAAGCAGTGGTTCAGTATGGTTCGGCAGGGAGACATAATTCAAAATGACTACAGGGTTAGGCAGGGTTCCATTCTTGCCCCCTTCCTGTTTAGTGTTGATGAAGAAGTTAGGATACTTATTGGAGAAGGTCTGGACCCCCCCCCAAACCCCAAAATTGGGCACTGTAAAAGGCCAGCCCTCTTTTTCGCAGATGATGGTGTACTGTTATATACACCATGCCACAGAGCATTAAGGAGATTTGAGAAGACACTGGCATCCTTCGTAAAAAAAAGTGTGGTGATCTTAAACTTGCCCTTCATATCGGGAAAACCAAATCTTTAGCATTCAGACCTAAATTTTCCAAACATCAGAAGGTAACTCTCAGTGTTGAGGTAGCGTGCTTGGGGGTCAGGTTCAATGAGAACGGGTTTTGGTCTTCCCAAATCGACAAGGCTTGCACCAACCGGTCTAAGAGCTGCAGTGGGATACTGAGTTTTTACAACCACCACGGCAGGAGATCCGCTTCTCATGCAATCAAGTTATACAGGAAACATGCTCCCATGTCTGCCTCCTATGGGGCAGAAATCTGGGGCTATGTTGGTACCCCTGACCTGGCTAGCGCAGAAGAAGCCGTACATGCTTCCTCGTGGGACACCAAATTCTCTTAGAAAAATGGAGGTTGATTTAGCTCTGATTGGTTGTGTATTGTTGAATACTGGGGTTGAAGTTGATATATCGAGATGCCATTGTGCATCTTTTCACCCTGACTGGGGGTTGGGGGTGACCGAGTCTATCGTGGACCACCCATGTAAGGAAAACATTGACCATTTTGAATGAGCAAGATCTTTCCTGGCACCCAGAGTATATTAACAAAGCTGCCTTAGGTAGGGTCAAGAAAGCTATCACATTTCAATTAAAGACTGACCATGGTCATTAACTGCCAAATATTGAGGGCAGAGAAATATCTTAGAAGAATGTGGCTTTGAAGCGTACCTAGATTATATTGAACCCTCATATGCACGAGCACTATACTTCTAATTTCCGCCAGGGCACCACAAGTCTGGCAAGGTACAAAAAAAAGGTTCTGGAGTAGTGGTGGCACAGATACATGCCCACTGTGTAGTTTGGAAGCAGAGACTTTTTATCACTTTCTGTTTTTATGTACTAGTCTCAATTTCCTACCCGACGCCCATCTTTTGGGTGGCCAGTGTAGCGACTGTTCGTGATGCAATAACCAGTCTGTCCACAACACACAAACCAAATGTCACTTCAGTAGGCACATTTATTTACCGGGTTGGCTTTAAAGGCCCTAGATATGATGTTGAACAATTGCCCTTATTTAGTTGACTGTAGATAATTATTTACTTAACAAGGCAGAAATATCACATAGGGATGAGATATTCATTTAAGTATGGGCTTGCGAGTGATACTTTTGGCCATGCCAACTGTGTATTTTAGAACACTACCGGGCCACTAGCCATGGCCTTCGTCCATGGCCTGTGGGAATGGCTTGGCGGCCGTGTCCACTGTACATGTTCCCCCAATAGGTTTCTTTTGTGCCCACTAGGTGGCCACTGCCTTTGCCCGTGGGCACTGTGCATGCCTTTGCCACTATACACTATTCACATCATTCTTATTAACTTTTTCATTTTTTTTTTTTTAAAAACAAATTTTTCTGAAAATGTCCAGTTTCGGGGTCGGGGGGGGGGGGGGGAGGCCTGACAGCCCCTTGTCTTCGAACATTTCATCCGAATCCATAAAGCAAGTCAAAGTTAATTAGCCTTGCTCAGCCTCGCTGCTGTAAAAACGCACCTGGGAAGATATAAAGGTTTTAAAGGAGCAGGGGCACACCCTTCTGTCGAATATTTTAGGAACTACTTGATGGATCTATTCCAAACTAATCAAGAAATAAAGTCAATGTTTTGTGACCAAGTTGTTTCTTATTTGGTCCAAATCTACCCACGGGTTTTCGCACTATAGCCGTTAAGAAACTGCACTTTTTCTCTATGGGAAAATGAATGGGCTGAAAACTGTGAAACTGTAGTGTTTTGTTTTCTTAATAACATTTTCCTTTTAGAACGTTTTGTTCACAAAATGTGTAGTTCGATGGGGGAGGAGGGGCTTGACAAACTTTTTGTTTTGGAAATCCCAATTCATCCAGAAAGTTAATAGCAATAGAATTTTAGGGGAACATGGTTGCTTTTTCATTTCTGAAAATCCTGTCATCCTCTCTGCTGCAATGTACCATTGGAGATCTAGCTATACTTTTGGGAGAAGGGGGCACGGATCAGTATGTAATTGTACATAACAACCCACCCATCCCCTCCAAGAGCTGGAAAATGGCGGGCAACTGTGTTACAGCTCAAAAGATATAAAGGGTAAAAAAAAAAAAAATAAAGGTGCATTTCTCACGTTTGCATTCATTTTCTCATAGGGGAAATGTCAAATATTCGCTCAAACGCATAACCCAAACCGCCGGATGGATTTGCACCAAATAGATACAAGTCGGGCACAAGGGACGCTAAGGAAATACTTTGTTGGTTTGGTATAAATCTGTCCAGTAGTTTATTTTTATTTAGCTTAGAGCCCCTGTACCCAAATAATAATCTTATCTCTCATGATGCATTGCTGGTGGCAGGCCTTTTAATTTCTGAAAAACCAGCATTTCCAGTTTCGAGAATCAACACAGCAAGCCAAAAATAAAAAACAATGTCAATACCAACTATGATATACTGAGGTGTATCAATCACCGTGATTGCAAAATGGAGTAAGAAGTATTTTAAGTTAATTTAAGAAGAAAGCGTTTTTTTAATATAAAAACAATTACAGGGATTGCCTCCTAAATTAACTTACAATGTGTGGGAGGGGTATATTGAGGGGGTTACTGTTTTTGTGGTGTAAAAAGTTTATAATTACTTAATTTGTTACATGAAAAAGTGCTTGGCAAAACACTGGAGGAAGCCGATGCTGGTTTACTATATACTTTGTTGTGATTGGGCAAGCTTTCCAAGTGACTCTCGATCTGTGCCCGACACCAGGCATGATCGTACCTCACTCTTTCTCGTCATAGCACCTAGTTAGGAATCATACCTGAATTCCAACATCCCTTGTCCCAGTTCTGAATGGTAAAACTATATACCCCCATGCCCTCCTCCTCGTCACAGTCCCCCCACTATCTCCACCTCACTCTTCCTCACCATAATCCACCATTACTAATCCATTCTTTTCTAGTGGACACAAAAAGAATGAAATACTTGAACCTGATGTTGCGGAACTCAAGAACAGATATTGATGACATAACTGATGACATTTCATTTGTTATCAAAACTAAGAGGGCTGCATTGCGCAGCCCTCAAGCACCCCGATGACATCACATATAACATCACTCAAGGCACCATGAGCTCCCTTTTACAGCAGACCACGCTTGCAAGAAAAAGATGCAACATTTTGAAAGCTGGTTTCTGCATAGATGGGTGGATTCAGGTGCAAAGCTTGGTTGGAGTTTGCATTTAAAAATACTGTCCCTGTGATAATGTGTCATTTGTATATTGCATTTCTGGTATGGTACCAACGCGCAGTAGGTTGAATGCCCTTGGGGACAGAAGTCCAAGTATGGGGAAATTCATCATCAGAGAACTATAGAATGCATGTGTGTATTTGGTAGGTAGGGGTGGCCAAGTCCCCGCTAGTCACCCATGTCGAGCACACATGTGGATGGGTGCAGAGGGGTAGTCTGGAGAGGATGCAATAGCAGGAAAAATCGTGTGTGCAGCTAGACCGAATATTTATCATAGGGATGGCTGCATTCTAATGGCAGAGATGTTGCGCAATGTGTTTTAGAGTAGTGCATGATAGCAGGTGTGTTGGTTGGCCGTGCCTTCGTCTAGTGTCCATAAGCATGGGTTGTAATACGTACGGGTGTGTGCTGGCTGGTTGTTGGTTGCGTAGATGCAGCTGGATTTAGAAGGGGGTGAATTCAAAGCAGAGCTACATTCTGGCCATTGGCTATATAAATGTACCTAGTATAATACAGTATTGCCTACCCTCAAAAATTCATCTAAATGTAATACATAGGTTATAAAGGTAAAAATTTGTCTTGTAAAATTGATTAGTTGAAATTATGTTGAATAGCAATCCAACCTAAATGATTAGCAATTTTCCTCTACTGTTTTTAATGGATAGACAAGTTGAAGTGAATTGAAACAAAACTTCAATAAAGACTGAACAGTTTGTGTTTTTGATTTGTGATCAAATCAGTAAGATATTTTACCTGCGTTTGGCATAAATGCGTACAGCCAGGGGCAACTAGTTCTACTGCTGCACACAAACTTGCACACCAGCAGAGCAATCACCTCTTGACATAAAAGAAAGCCACCTGCAACAAGCGTCTTGGCCATACAAGAAAGATCTTCCTAAAATAATGGGGGCATGGGAAATGTACTCTTATCACTGCGATACAAGGACTGGATTACTCTCTTCCATGATGTACCACACTATAAGGTCTGTCCATATCGTTCCCGCCCTCAAGAACATCACAATAAACACCATTGGAGTCACTTGTGGTAGGATAGCTCTAATTTCTAGAATGGTAGGGATGGGTACACATTCACCATGACCCAGCAGTCTCTTGAAACACCATTGTATGCTTGTTAGCCAACTCAATGGGACCCATTTTAAATTCACCTTGGAAGGACAATGGACTGGACCTGACGGACATGAACCTTTGATCAAGAAGTGAAACTGTCCCTGTAGTGTATGCATTAGTTCACTGAGCCACAGATGTCCAACTTTTTCCAAAAAGCTGAGGAGCCAAATTAACATTAATGCAGGAAAACGGTTCTGGCAGCATGTGGGCATTTTAGGAGCAGAATAACCAGCTCCCCATTAGGCCAAGTATTGCCGTTTACCCTTAAACATCAAACAAATGCACTTGAAACGGATTTGGAAAACAATATGAAAACCATTGGGATAGTGAGGAAAGTAGAATCACCGTGTATGGCCCAGTGACAATCTTAATTACTAAATATTTCATGCATGTGCAAACACCATCAATGTGCTTTATTGGTAGTTTCAAACTAATTTAACCACCAGCAAGGAGAAACGTTTACTGAATAAAGCAAGGACTGGCACTTCAATCCCCTCAGAACAATGTGGCGTATCACGTCACCTCTACCCAGACGGGAGCCCTTCCTTGTGAGGCTTGGGAGGTGAGCATGCTATGTAAAATTCCCCATAGGGGTGGCGGCAAGCAGGACCTCACAAGGAGAGACTTGGGGACAAGGACTCGCATGCTGTTAAGGAACTCCCTAACTGCCGGTCATATGGGCCCCTCATCAGGGCTTCAGGAAATCCATATTGAACTAATCACTGTTTGCTGCTGTAACATCTCTGAAGAAGAGGAAGGCTTGCCAGACACAGACGAGGAAAGCCTTAAGAAACAGTGAAGATACCTTAACAATGGGATGAAGAAGTTCAATGGGATGAAGAAGTTCAATGGGGGTATTAAGAGGGAGTCCGACATCAAGAAAGGACTACAGCTACATACACAGGACGCCTCAGAGTAGTATAATAACAGAAGGAGGAGTTAAAGAATCATGGAGAGAGATCTGGGAAGTTCAAGCCTGGAACCTGCTGGACGCAAGCACGACACTCAAGATCCTGTGTTAGGAGGATCAGCCTTGGAGAGGAGACATGGACGACAGTGTAATGCTGGGGAAGCCAAACTCGAGAAAAGCAGCAGCAGAAGAGCAGTGGCGTGTAACAGAGACTGCTACAATAGAGGCAACAGAGAGCCAACCGGTGAGGAATGAAGGACTGGAAGGAATGTGAAACCCTTCTGAAGCAGACGGATAACCCAGTTTAGATCAACCAACCAGTGACACTAGCCTGTAAGGATAATGGAAGAGGGCCAGGGGAGTAACCCGGGGGGGAGGGGGACAGAGACAGCCTACTCGTCCCAATGAATCATAACTATTACTAAGTAGGTGTTTATGGATGGGACTCACTCTACTAGTCTCAGCGAAGCGTAACTATCCAGAAGTGTGCCAATAACTACAGGATACAGTTTACTCATCCCAGTTAAACAATAATAATTCATAAGAGTCTGAATACATATGGGACTAAGCCTAATCCTCCCAGCGAGGACATTCATAGGACCAGGAAATCTTAGAGATTCAGCTTCTCATCCCAGTGAACAAACAAGTATCAAAGTAACTGAAAGGACAAACTCAAGTGAATAAGAATAGTAGAGGACCACAGCATCGAAGTACAAGTGAGGGAAGCAATAAAGAGACACTGCAAGTTGCCTATAAGGATAAGGGTCAAACCCCTAAAATGATAAACCAAGTGAATTTTATTCAAGGAGAAAAGGGGAGATCCCAGAGGTGGAAAGGTCCAGTAGAAGAACTGGTTCAGGAAATCACCAAGAACTATTTAAGAATAACCTATTGAAGCTGTGAAAGCTTATCCAGGACAAGGGAGTCATTCTCCTGCACCTCTTTTGTCGTTTTGTTTAGTAGTAGGATCAGCGTAGATTAGCTTTGGGACGGAGAACAGACTATTGCTTTGAACTATACAGTTGACGTGCACCATAATTAATTTTGGATAAGCCAGGGAAACCCCTCAGAAAAGGGATAAAATAGAATTTGAATAAAAGATACTGTGAAATGCCACCGCTTGGTCCGTCTCCTTCTCTTGACTTACCACAACAACTACAGCAACTATGCCACGTAACATGGTGCGAACGTACCACTAACCCAAACAAATGGAGCACATCCAGCATGGGGGCCATTTGGACGGGGAAAAACATGCACGACTAATTTAGAATCTGCTGTTAGAGGACTGAATACCGAAGACATTGTACACAATGCAAACCTGATAACTGGGACATGAGCATTTATGCAAAATCTGTTATACGGTAAAGGACAACCACTTGTAATGCCACATAATTTATACTGTTGATACAAAAATGGGCTTTCTATTGGGCTGCATGCCTCATTTTATAGCTATGTTAAGGATTCCAATCGACGTCACACACTGAACCAGGACACTTGGTCTTAGCCTGGGATGTGGTGCTCAAAAGAATGCTTTTTCTTTAATTTAAATGAATTCAAATTGAGCCGATACCCGACCTGTCTCACACCCCCTTTTACAAATACCACGGGTCTCAATGGACCATGAACCAGGCCGGTTGATGAAAATGCAATATTTATTTTGAAAGTTCACAAAAAAAAAAAATCACTAATTTTAATAGTGGGCAGCAATCACCAATGGGGGGATAATGCCAATGGAAAAGGAAGCAAAGCACTTGGTTAACTTAATAGAACATATCCAAAGCACAGTAGGAGCACTTTTTGAATTCAGATAGATAGCACCCAAGTTAAGGTTTCCCCCTGCAATATTTCCACAACCCACAAATATCCAAATTCTGAGTGGATAGAAAGAAGCAGCAGGTAGTTGAGGCAGCTTACAGAATCAAAATCCGACCTTCCCTCACAAAATCAGAGGGAATTTTAAACCCTTTGTTATTGCATGCAATGACAATGGGAAATTGACAATTAATGTGAGGTTAAATCTTTGAGACAAATAGGACTTCTCACGACAACAATAATGCATAAATCCTAGCAATCGCAAGGGATCAACAAGAAGTATACAATTCAAAAACAAGTGGAAAATTAGAACATGCTGCAGCCGAATGACACGTTGGAAAGTTGCAATTTTTCTCAATTCCCGTTTAAAATGACACAAACGAATTTGAGGAAAAACGGGTGAAATACTTGAATTCTCAATGTGGAATTTTGGCTGGGGGATAGATATATAACACAGTAGGTCTCTAGCTGGTGAATTGAGAGAGATTTGGAAGGTAGAGTGAGGTTCTATTGTAGGAAAATATAGCAGTGAAAAAGAAAAAAAAAATAGTGAAAGGCAAATTTTACTTAAACTAAATTTAATGGTTAAGAAAAGAGGAACGCCACTCATGAATATCAAGTTACGCTGCAGTTGTAACCCTACACGCAGTGTACCCCTTTTCTTTAGGAAAAATAATCAAAATATTGATAATGACATGATTTATGCAGAACAAAATTAAAATAGGAAAGTGGCACCAACGCTGGGAAATTTAATGACAGGGTGCACAGAGAATTCTAACAGTTTTAAAAAGTTACCAGGGCATGGATGGGATTGCTTCGAGAGTGGAACAAAGACAAACGGTCCAGGATGGGGTAGACTATGCGTTATGGGATGTGGGATACTCAACAGTCCATGCTTGGGTTTGGGAATTTTGGAACTTTCGTCACTGCACCGCTCAGGTCACCAGGTAGCGGACTCTCCTGGCAAAAGACAGCTGGGCAAAGGTCTGATCACCCAATGGCAAGTGCAGCTGGGCAATTCGGGTCACTGGAAGGCACAGGTACTGGACAAGCCGGTCTGTTCTCGGGATGTCAAGGTATCATAGCGTTTCCCCCCTTTTTTTTTTTTTTTTTTTTAAAAAATGGGATTTTAGCAGGATGTTCTTAATCTAGCCTTTTGCTGAAGTAGTCACAGCTATGCTTTGGCCTGGCAGTGAAATCTGGTCAGCTTTGCTTTGGCCTTGTAGTGAAATGGAGTCTGGCAGGATGATTGTGGGAGATCAGGAACGCAGGCGCTGGAAATTCAGGACAGAGTGTCTGGAGCTCTGTCAAATCACTCTTATTTATAGAGCATGGTGACGATCACAGAAATATTGCTGGGCAGAACCGAGCTAGGCCTACCTCTAGAAGCGGATAGGACAATCAATGTGGGTTGGCTAGAAGCGCATAGGACAATCAATGTTGGTTGCTTCCTCGAAGAGGAGTCCCAGTTTATGAGGTTGCATTTTATGAGGTAAAAAGCCATCCCAGTCCTTTTTTCCAAAAATCAGTCAACCTAATTTACACATTTTTACATTTGTGGCACTTCAACCAATCACATGGGCAGATTACATATTGTAGGTAGAGCAGAGCAATCCAATCCTCATGGTTGTGGTACTTTGTTTCGCCCTTCTACCAGTTTTTCACGCTTTTCAGGGATAATTATATTACTTAAAATTCTATAACTTTATACATCGGTATGGATCATCATTAGACATGCAAGTATTAAAAATTGCAATGGCATCATGGATACTTTCCTTATTCCCCCCATGTGTCAGTGAAGTCTATGACGTCTTAAATGAAAGCCCATAAAATCACATTTAAATGGTTAACTTTTCACATTTTTGCCAAGTCCTGTGGCAAAGAGAAAAGTCTTACAAGTTTGATTTATAAAATAGTCTTTGGAAACAAATGATCAGTATTGTTTCCCATACAAAGGGCATAGCTTCCAAGCTACCCCCTCAATCCAGAGTTGTCAGAGAGATTTCCTTTGAAGCTTCCTGTAGAAGTCACGAGTAGGTGTGATTCTTTTTCACTTTGCACATCCGTGTCCTGGAAGTTCCATTGTAAGATGGCTCAGCCCAGACCCAAGTCTGATTTAGTATGTGAAGTTTCTTTGTCTTGGTCAGTCAAAGTTTTCCAACCTAGCAATTATCACGTTTGTGTCCTAGAAGTTTATGGTGGCTCCATTTGGGGGGGAAGCCTTAGCTCTGAACAACTAGTATAACCTGTTTTGGGAGCTTGCTAACTCCAGCCCATGCAGTTAAACAGTTTTATTTTGTCCTGAATCAAAACAAGCCTGTTGAACAAACAGCCCATATATGTTTCCCCAGCAACAAACCCATTTACATTGCTAGGCACGGACAAGCTTTCATTCAACATTGTACTTTTAAGCATTTCCCGTGTAGCTGAAGGAAAGCTTTTGTTGACTTTCTCAGGTTTGGCTGGCACAGCCTGTCTTTCAGGAATAAGGCTGTTTTCTGATGGAGCACAATGTGACTATGGCTGGGCAGGACAGGGTCTTTTTGATAAAGGTAGTGTGATGAAGAACAGGGACAAATAGCATCAGAGCGGCATCATTTTAAAAAGGTGAAATATTCCCTTTTTCAATAGGATCTTGGGCTTGCAGCAAACCAGCGCTGCTTTTTTTCCCCTTTAAGACAAACAACAAACAAGGACACACCCTAGTAGCCTTTCTCGGGGTGCTCCTCGTTTCTTCTTGCCCAATGGCGCTTGGTAAAACAGTGCAGCCATCCTTTTGTCGCTGCAAAACGCAGTTTTGATGTGAGGCAATGGTGCTCACAGGAGCCAGCACAGCCATTTTGCTGGTTCTGCTGAAGTGCAGCTTGGTGATGAGGGGGGGGGGGGAGGACCGCTGAGTGGGTATATATATATCCCACAGCTAGTACAGCTTTAGTTGCGATGGCTGTCAGTCAAAAAGCTTTTTTCTGCAGATAACATTTCATAAACGCCAATGCTTTTAAAAAACGTGAAAACTCTGCTAACGCTGCCCATTGCATTTTTCATATCGGGTGTGCAGCTCTTCCATATGAAATACTAGTGCAATACATGTAACCACAACAGATAGTACATTCAGCCATCAATGTGGGCTGTGTTGTCCCCTGGATTAAACTTCCAGGTTTTAAGTTTCTTTTCTATATAAAGGAGATGGGCTAATAACTCTTCTTCCTCAACATCTAGCAAACACTGGAGAGCAATCTGTGTGCTTCGCTTCTTATGGGCTTGAATAGTGTTTGGATGCAATGTGTGTGCAGCCTTTGCAACACTATGTGCTTTCAAGGTAATGCACCATAAAATGAGTTCACTTTAGCTGGCAGACTACAGTCCCACTTGGAACTATGAGCACCCGCCCCTCTCCTACCTCCACCCCCACCCCCACCTTCCTACACAATAGCCTGACTTAGAAACAAAGGACATTGGCTAGAAACGTTCCTAATGTGTAGCTGTAATAGTGAATAAAGCATTAGATGTCTTTGCATGGCAAACAGGCGATGGAGGTGCCCTTTACCTTTGGCTCTCCACCAGCTGCCCAGGCAAGGTTGCCCGGGCAAGGTTGCCCAGGCAAGGTTGCCCAGGGAACTCACATCTAAGAGTGCTTTCTGGCGATGGATGGCCTCATCCGGGATGGGGTTGGCGGGAATGGGGCAGGGAGATGGGCAGGAGAAATTAAATGGATGGTGGAGGAGGCCAAGGGAGCCGCAGCCCATTGCTATGAGGATGGGAGGACAGGGGGAAAAGGAAAGAAACAAACAAAGGACTACACCACAAAGGCAGCGTTCTCTACAAGAAACCCTGTATACAAACTGACTGAAAATCACACTAAACACACGTAAATCCCTTCAAAAGAACCCCAATCAGGCTGTCAACTCTTACCAGGTGCTTGCTGAGCAGGATGGCTAAGGATTACTAACAGGAAAGCAGGATAAATCAGGAACAAAAGCAGAGAACTGGGGCACCCGACTGACTCAGCCAATTGCTATGAAGATGGGAGGAGAGTGGGGAAAACGAACAACTGAAAATCCGGACAAAGCTAAAGACTAAGTGTGCAAGTATTGCTTGGTCATTCAACCAGATTCTAAACCAGGGATTGACCGTTTCCAGCATAATCCCATCTCCTAGATGTGGCATACCAAAGCCCTTGAAGGGGCAGAATTAGGTAGGCCAAGTAGCCATTGAAGAAAAACGTGTTTTCTACGTGAAGAGAATTTACACAAACCCACAAACAGCCTACAAACCAGTACCATATTTAGATACCACTATTGCCTTGATCAAATACATTCTCAACAGTATACACAGCTGCTGAGATTTGGCTTGGCAATATGCAGCACCCCCAGTACCTAAGATATTGTGCGTTTTTGGCAGTCAGTATGGTTTGTTCCTTTCAAGCTTGGCATAAATGTAAAACCCAGGTTGTCCTGACTTGAATTGTATCATCTGTAGCTCTAAAACATTGGTCATTTTGAGCATTGTCCAGATTGACAGACACGGACTGCAGACTTGGAGCCATTCATAGTTCGATCGAAGTTGCTCATAACTTCTAGACAGGCCATTATTAGCCGCTGCAACAATACGGATGTTCTCAATATATCAAGACTAGACTATCAAAAGGCATACATTAAAACTGGTAGAGGCATACCACATAGGTTTGGGATATCGGCATTACACTCTACAAGACAGTTGCAGAAGATAATATATAGTGAAAATAACAGCCTCGTCACACACCGAGACGACCAAAAACCACAAAGCAGAGCAGCCATTAGTTTCTGACCTCACACAGGCCTCATTGTTAGCACGAACGTCTGACAAGACACCAACAAGCTCCTCAGGACAGCCCATAGACCCCAATGTGCACCACAGTTCAAGACTATTGAGCCTGTCAAACAACGATCACACGTCCATAAATGCTATATACAATATCTCCTTCTTGAGAAAGGTGTCATTATAAATTAAACACAAATTGGTGGACCATGTTGTTACAGGGCAATGATGTCAATATTCTATATCATATGGTTAAATTTGACTTGCTGTGTATTGAGATTTATCGCAAGGGATTTTATAAGTGTAGCAGGTAAAGCTATGTGAAGTGGAAATTATGCCCTTTTTTTAATGTTTTATGCATTTATTGTGTGATTTTGTATGCATGTTGTATATACAAAGCCATTTTATTGGCTGTAATGCATTAAATAAATTAAAGGGCCTGGTCACAGTGCCAAGAACATAGTGAAAACGCACCTGTGCGAGCAGCAGAATATAATGAAACCAAGCTTGTAAACTTGCCAGAATCGCTATGCCAAAGTTGAGTCTAGCAGAGAAATTGGTCGTTAAGAGGTTGGCCGGTATCTAGGGCCTTTAATATATTCAATATAGGATCGACAGACTCCATGAGTCATGAGTTTGGGATGGTAAGAGTAGCCACCACAGAATTAAAACAACTGTTAATAAGGAGCCCAAAAGCGCTCCAGGCCCAGAAATAGATGCTGTAGGTACCTACATTTTTATGAAGAGATGGCTTCCTTATGGCCACCAGTTATTAAAATGGTACAGTAGGTGAGCCACGATGACGCTCATGTCCATTAGTAGTAATGAGCAAATCAGAGCCAAAAGAGTTGGAGGCATTGTTTTGGGCATGGAAGGTTGACAAATTAAGAACTTTATCAGAGTGCGGGCCTGTAGTTTCTACCAAATAGTCTTGACTACAATAGTTAAGGCCATTGTTCACCAACTGCCAAAAATCCTTTTATTGGGTTATTTAACTGCCATATAGAGTTTGTCCCAGGCTTGAATATTCAATTCCTTTTTCTGTATGGCAACTACTTTTTGTACTCTGAACGTCCTCTTACTATCGAGGATCTATCAGAACCAGGATTTCTGTACAGAAAGTTAGACTTGGCACTTAACTGATCATATTATTAACCAGTTGACTTAATTGCAACAGTCCTGCTCAACATCTTCAGCACTTCACTTTGAGGTTCAAGAGCAAGTGCCACACTAGCACCATGCTGCATCAGGAAAATCCAGGT
Source organism: Ambystoma mexicanum (assembly GCF_040938575.1). NCBI lineage: Eukaryota > Metazoa > Chordata > Amphibia > Caudata > Ambystomatidae > Ambystoma > Ambystoma mexicanum. Next base: position 906,212,150 of record NC_090922.1, read on the forward strand.
TTACTTTAGGTCATCTCGTTTTAAAGCGTATTCCTCCACCACGCACCATACCCACAGCAGATTTTATAAAAAGGATTACCACAACCGGCTTATGTAATAGTTAAAGGTTTTGGCTGAAAGTTAACTTTGACAAATTATTCCTGTGGGTATGGGCACACTAATTTGAATTTCGTTTTCCTTCCCCGATGTGCATGAATTCAAACTTGGTCATGTATCCGATCTCATTTAGTTTTAGCAGATAGAGTGCTTTTGGCTACCTTGTGCCCAAAACAATGTTAGAGAAGATAATGCTGAGAAACAGGATATTTAGTTGGCCTGGCAATTGGCCATGGTAGTGGCTGCATAATTTATTTTTAGTGTCCTTTACCTCAACCAATCTTTCTTCTAATAGTTCATCCTAATCTTTCTCTGTGGTCCCAATCCTTCATCATGGTCCTAATCACTAGTTTTTCGTCACAGTCCTTTGTCCAGGCACAGTCGGGCTGCCTCGCTCTGCACTCCCTTCATCAACTTATCCCCCCCCCCCCAACCATGCGTCCCACTAAAGCCCACTTTCTCTTTACATGGCTATGTCCTTCCCTTTCTCTCACAGGGTAAAGGGATACCAGTCAGGGAGGAATTCACGCAAGTGTCAGCTAAGAAAGAATTAAAGGCTGCATGGGTAGTTTGCAAGGGGCTGGACTCGAAGTATAAACTGCAATTTAAAATGTAATGTAGGAACATTTTGCTCAGTTCTGATGACACCCCACCCTCGCCCCGGCCTGCATACCATCTGCGTGTGGCATTTCTACATCCACCAAAAGCAAGGACGTGTGCAGACTTTTCTTCATGCACCAGCGGAAGTAAAGAACAAGAAGTGCCTTTTCCATCTATGCCCCAAGATTCTGGAACCTCCTCCCAGTCAACAGACTCGCCCCATAGTTTCTACAGTTCAGGAAAGCGCTCAAGATCTTTAAGGAATGGCTCCTTACCAAAACCTAGGTCCACAAACCCTGTACTCCCCACTCTACCTGAGACTTGGTGAACTGCCCCTCACTGTTTCCTCCCCCCGGTTTCTTGCAGATCCCTTGCTGGCAATTGCTCGTCCTCCCCGGTTGGCTCCCTCCTCTCTTTTTCTCTGCTTCACCTACTGCGTTCTTCCCCCTATGATTGTAAAATGCTCCGTTGCTTGCAGAAGTTAGGTCTGCACTCAAATACCATAATAATAATTCAAAATGTTTGCAGCCGACGACATGCTTGGTTTCCAGGGTTCAAGGCATGCATGGAACGGAAACTTAAGCATGAAAATTGCACATAAGGACTGAGAGGAGCAGATGTTTTAGGTGTCTCAGAGATAAATGGTAAAGCATGAATGATGGTCAAATGTTTTGAAGACAAAAAGGCATATGGCTTTCATGCCATTGGCGCCTCCTTACATAGTTTTGAATTAGCATATTTACATGAATGTTAATCCCCTCTTTACATAGTAATGACAGAACTGGTGGTGGGTCTCGGTACAGCACAATATGCACATCTTGCTCCAAACAATAGTTCACAAGTAGTACCTGTCTTCTTACAGTCATATGTCATGTATGTCTATATTCATTGTTTGAGAGTCATACATTACACATTTTTGGCCACACAGACTGTTAGGGGTTCCACCATTCTGTTGGACATGGTTTACGGCCCTAGGTAATTGGGACCAATAAGGTTTGCTTTACATTTTGAATGTGCATAGCGCTTAACACCAAAGCGCTGTACAAAGAAATGAAATGGTACAAGTAAATGGCAACTGAATAGATCAAAAATGGAAAGAAAAACATTTTTAAGACTAGATTTAAAGAGAAAAGAAGGATAGAGACCGCAGGGAAATGGGGAGAGCATTCCAGTGCTTGGGCGCAACTAAGGAGAAGGAGTGAGAAGAGGCACAGGAAAGGCAAGGGACAGCTAAGAGAAAGAGGCACTGGGAGCGGTGAGTGAAGAAAATTAAAGGAGAGACAAGGAGGTGCTAAACCGTGAAGTCATGAAAACTATGTACAGACAATTGAACCGTACACTAACTTTAAAGGCTTGCCACCGTAATGAGTGTAGAGGCAAAGAAATAGTCTGCGTGCAAAGAATAAGCGAAAAGAGGAATGAAAGCATGCAGATAGTCAGGGAGACCAAGAAGAAGACTAGAGCAGTAAAGCGCAAGACGACTAAGGAAGAGATAAGAAGCTTGGAGGCATCGAACGTAAGGAACCGGCAAGTTTTGTGGATGTTGAAGAGTTGAAAGCGGCAAGAGCGAGAAATAATGGAAATGTGCGAAGTGATTGAGATAGAGGTCTTCAAGATTACACAGAACACAGGCAGAGGGGCAAATAGGAAGCAATGAAGTAGAGGAAGCGGACAAAGGGGAAATAGTAGAGGCAGGAAATACGAGAACCTCAGTCTTAGATGGTTTGAGGTGTAAATAGGGGGATGCCATCCAGAATTGAATGGCAAACAAGCAGGCAGAAAGGAGCAGAGCAAATAGAGTCAGAGAAAGAAGAACTAGAGAGAACAGCAAAGGGCCTAAAACAGAACCTTGAAGCACACAGAGAGAGGAAAAACTGGAGAGGCACCAGCCCAGAAGACAGAAAAAGTATGATTAGAAAGGTAAGAGTGGAACCAGTCAAGGACACAGAGAGAGGAAAAACTGGAGAGGCACCAGCCCAGAAGACAGAAAAAGTATGATTAGAAAGGTAAGAGTGGAACCAGTCAAGGACAGATTCACGAAAGCCAAGTTTGAGAGAGGGGAGAAAGACGAAGGGTCGACTGTCAAACACACCCACGAGTCAAGGAGGTCTTAGAAGGGAGGATGACTTGGAAAAACAGGAAGATTGGAGAGAGTGCAAGACAGCAAGAATGGTCATTTCGGTAGAGTGATGTGCACAACAGTCCGATTGGAAGGGAGGGAGAAGCAAGTTCTTGAGGAGGAGGGCATGCTGAATGGTGCAGAGAAACACATTTTATGGACCTCTGAAGGCTGTTTCAGATGCAGGCTTTGTGCCTCAGCTGCAGATTTACAATGTTAGAAATGTTTAATCAGCCAGCAGAAGCTAACAGCTCACCCAATCATAGTCACTTGATGACAGACTATTTTAGCTTGCATGTTTTTATGAGCTGGTTCTGCTTTTTGTGGGGCCAACACAAATTCATAACTAAGAACATATAACGCAATGAACCAAGTGGTTGACTTTGTCAATGCCAAATTCTTTGTGTAGATGTTATGCAGGGCCAAGCCTTCAGAACACGTCCTAGTGACGTACACGTCAAGTGGCAAGATACCAAAACAAATATCCACATGCAGATTAGACACATGGGTTACTTTGGAGAGGAGGATCATGCTCACAGATATCACTTAAAAGTATCCAAGCTGAGCTACAAATTATGTACAGTGGCCAGGATATACCATTGGTAAACAGGAAGAGTAGCGTTCAAAGCAATGAAGAGGATCATGAAGTAATCACAACAATATGCCATCTTAAATATTGCTTAATTTGTATTCAGACAACATTCAAGAAGTTGAAATCGCATTGATCCAGCCAAATGAGCAAGTCTACTGCAGAAACGCACTAGATTATTTTTGACCTCAAAACATCGGATCCCTCTGCCCTCTCCGCCACCCATCCCCATCCGACGCTGCAGTTTCTTCATTCACCCAAAACTGTCAAAGAGTAGCAGCTTTAACAAAGCCCAGGAAGTGGTCCTACACAACGAGACCCTTCTTTTGCATCACCGCAAAATGGCAGTACCCCTCTTGTAACCCTGTCCTTAACAACGAAGCAAGCCAATGTAGTGCTCCACCTACAATTGCTTCTTTGGTCCAACTTACTTCTCCAGGAGGCAGCCCAAGACACTGTGCCCTAAGCATCTAAAAGGAACAAACAATGCTTTCAACCTGCAGATAGTAGTGGTGCTAGCCTATGAAGTCGCCTCCCATCTTTTGTATGCCAATATAGTAAGCACATCTTTGAAAGAGGAAGGGAGAAGAGAATCTCTTGATTGACAGAAGGCAGCCAGGAGCTTCGGCAAGAAGGACATATATAGATTTTAACAATGCATCAGGCATATGGAGGAGATCAAAGAAAAACCCAACATCTACTACTGGAGCAACTGAAATTACAGCTACAAGGAACAAAGAACAATTGCCTCCCTCGGCATCTACGCTGCAGCATATATGGCAATTAAATAGGACAGATCATAGCACACTAGTTTAAGAGTTCTCTAGCCACTGATCCCAATACTGACTCAAACTTTAAAAAGAGTCATATTTTAAACAAGTGCAACAAGGTCAGATACAGTAGGTCAAAGGAGTTTCCCACTCTTGTTACCTAGAAGGGAACCAGTCCACTACTCCGTTTCAACACTGCACTCCAGAGCACTAGCGTGTGTTGTGTCGATTATTTTTTTAGGCACTTAGGATGTTAGCACAAGTCAATGAATATTAGGGTAATACCACTTTGAACGTACGTTCAGAAGCCGCCGACTTAAATCATTTAATGCATAAGAATATGAGGGCTTCTACCACCACCACGTAATGATGTAAAATTAATAGAAATATTCCAGTTCGAGCCCTCACTCTGAGCTCTCAAGATCCCCTGCCAAACCGCAATCATTTTCACTAACTGCAAGGTAAGAAATGTGAAAAAAACGACATTCATTTTTCACCAAAAAGTAAAGGTATCAGAGCAATGTACTTACAATTAAAACGGTTAGTATTTTTTGTTGATACCCGCTTTAGCGGGGTATGGAAGTAGTCCAATTTCTGCACGAAAGATTGCCAAGGAAGTCTGAACAGTGCAGCACTCTCTCCATCACATGTTCAGACGCAACCAATGAGACTCCATGTCATCAGTAAGGGTTATGAACCGTAAACACTATTTTCTTAAAGTAGCTTGGGACTTACAAGTCAATGAGGTCACTGTTTTGTGCAGATAATGACTGCCCTGGGAATGTTCTCATTCCGTTTGCGGAGAATAACAAGTGCCATCTGCAGTCACGTTTGCTTTAAAGACACCCTTGCCTGCTAATCTAAGATTTAAACAATTGCAAACTAGCGACAAAGCTCTTGGTGGATTTAAAGTTACAGTCCCCGTTCACCGGCATGGATAATGCAGGCAATCAGTCGCTGTACTGCGACCAAAAGACTGCCATTGGTTTATATGTTTCAATTTGACAAGTTATACACATCCATTAAACCACCGATTACTTTTTTATTTTATTTTTTTAAAGCTCGGTTTCTAATGTCCTTCAACGTCAAAGCACATATACCTTCACATTAAGAAAGGATAAGAAAAACATTCAAGTCAAACAAGACTTGAAGAAACACGTAGGACTGGTAATTATGAGATGAAAAACGGTGTACAATTATAATTGACTAATGGCCTGTCTTTTCACACTCCCCTTGTCGCTTGTTCATCCAAAGTAGGTATACAATCGTCTGATGTTCCTTCCCAGAATACTGCTGTTTTAGATAAAGTGCCTTGCGCTCAGAAGAATATATGAATTTAACTAACTGTGCAGAAAAGTATACACGCCACCCCTCATTCATACATACATATACAGTGGACAGTAAAACAAAAAATAAAGTAAAAAAAATGAAAAGTATAAAAATACTGCCAAGGGAATAGACTATGCTTTTTGTCATACAAGTTAGGAACTGGAGATTAAACATCCACCTGTGGAAGAATGTGGCCAGATACTGCTCCTCTAGCATGGCAAGTGACCACACAGACCTCACCCCCCCTCCCCTCCATTGACTGCCCAGTTGCTTCATTGGGCTACTTGGAAGTTCACAGGAGGTCCAGATCCCCAAACTCTTAACTGGGGACCATGCTCCAAAGCAGCACAGACGAGCTCCTTGGCAGTCCAGATTCTGTTCTGTGAGCGAGATCCAATCTGACGGTTACTAGGAGATGGAGGATGAGGAATGACTTCATTGTGGCTTGGGGGTACTCTTGGTGGGAGCTGGCACGTGAGCAAAGATGGGATAAAGATCAGGTGGGTCGCTCTGTGAAAGGCAGAGGAGAGGAACACAAAGTGGGAGGAGCAACCCTTCCTCAAGAGTTTGAAGATTTGTCCTTCAATGTCAGGGAACCAAACCCCTGGTTTATGAAGCATAAATGCGTATTACTATACATTGGGGAAAAAGACAATTGGACCATGGAGGAGTTTTGTGGAGAGGGTTAAGGGATGGACAGGAAACAACGTCTATAAACTACAAGGCAATCCAAAGGCTAATCCTCGACATCCGTGACTGTAAACCAGACCAAATCAACTTGCTGGCCGCTAATCTTGGCCTTTCTAAAGGCTTTCCCCAAAGATAAATCTCTAGGGCAAGGAGAATTTAACCAATAAAAGCAATTTACCAATATCACCTCCTGTCACAAGCAGCTCCCAGTTCATCTGAACCCAACCGCTTAAACCACCACGTGGCATTTGCACAGAAGATACCCTTGCCTTTAAAGAATGTCAATCTTGCACATGAAGGACCATTTAGGTCGCAGTGGACAGGTTGAAGCAACTTATTAGAGCAGCTTCCAAGGTTTTCATGGACAAGGGAACGTTTTTCAACTCACATTTAACATAGGATTAAATTAATAGAATCCACTCCTGTTACATAAAGAGAAGACAGATTGGGGATGTTTGAATACCAGCAACGAGTAATACAAACATGAAGGCTTTGTTTTTCTTTCCTGCGTTTTAAAGGCACTTAAGAGGGCTTAAGAGGGAGGGCGGAGAAGAGGCGCCTGTGGTCAAGGTAAATGAGAATTCACTTAAAATAAATAAAACCATAATAATAGGAACGGGCCCATGGTGGGCACCTTTATTAAAAGGGTGTTGCTGTTGGAGTGTTTAGTCTAAGAGCATTTTAAAGAAACTGCCTATTTTTTTAAACCAGCACTGCGAGCCAGGATTCTGCTCTTGCTGGGATTTAATTCTCCGTGTTGCTTCCTGGAGGAGGCTGGGCTCGAGGACAACACGTGACGTATCACGTGACCCACACGGACCATTTAAACTCCCGTGGAGCACCCTTGCGGCGATAAGCCCGGCAGCGAAAAGGGCGCTGTATTTCTGTTGGGCTGTTGGGCGGTGAAGAGGTAAAGAGGGAAACCACAATATTATATACTTCTACGATACTGCAAGAGGGCTGTATATGGTTTCTTGGGATCCAGGCACTCAGAAGAAGCTTGGAAATTGCTCTCAAATAGTAACATTCCGTGCACGTACCAGTGAAAGCCGAGTGGTAGATAAATAACATATTTTTCTATTGTGTATTTATTAGCATTGGACTTCTCAGGTGTAACCTAACTTCTATTTTTAAACTATATTCTCTCCTTTTTTTTTTCCTTTTCTAAATAATTTTCCAGATATACGTGGTTAGTATATTTGCCCTTTACATTTCATTATGGTGGACAAAAGAGGTACAATCTATAACCTGTGCACGGATATGCCATGCCCTTCACGCTTACGTGTGTATTCAGATTGTTTAAAGGGAACTAGCCTCGTTACAGCCCCAAAATTAACTCGCCCTTTGTTAAAGGGCCTTCAGTCGGACAAACGAGCTGGAAGAAAGCGTACTCGCCCTACTACACCGGCTGGCGATATTCGAGATTTTGGGTTTGGAGTACTGCATGCTAGTCGTTCGTTAGCAAAGATGCCAGAGCTAACAAACCTAAGTGTATCAAATGTGGAAGCCCAACCGATTTCTGTTAGCCAAGTCTCCTTGGTTGAAAAACAACCATTAATGAGTTCGCCAACCATATTGGATACAAATGCTATTAACAAAGGCTGTGAACATCCCTGTAATATCTCACTGTCGGACACTATGATACTTCAGAATGCCCGTACAGGCAATGTTATGAGCCTGGTAAAAAAGTCTAAAGCTGTTGTTGATGTTGTGGATGATGCTATTATTGATCTTCATTCATCGGCTTCTTGCTTTTCGGCTGGGGATAATAATCATGATCTCTCCAAATCCCCTATATTATTTCAGAATGAAAGTACTTCTGATTCAGAAACCTCCATTTCATTTATTCCACCAACACCACGAAGACCTAATCGAGTGAAACCTATTACAGCTGAAGAGCCACTTTTGGAAAAATCCCCAATTATAATGCTGGAGGTGATGAATATTGCAATTACATCTCTTGCTAAACTGTTCGAAGTGCTTGACTCAAAGGTAAATTTTATTACTGATAATCTTAAAAATACCGTTATATGGCAAAAATCGATAGCTGATTCCCTGGCCCAGAGGCAAGTGCTTGATGACAAAGTTGCTATGACATCCTTAAGTCAAATACTGGAAACTGTAACTCTATTAAAAGTGTCTATTGATCAGATTGGATCACAATGCACTCGTTGTACAACTAACAAGTCCAAATCATGTCCCAAGGTTGTTATCCCTTTCATAGAGGGAATAATTCGTGAAATTTCTACTGAAATTCCTATCACAGTAACCTCAATACCATTGGAACCAATAGTTGAACTACCCATGGTTTCTCCGTTAAAGACTTCTTGTATAGTAGAAAATGTGCCGGCACAGAAAGAAGCATATATGATTTTTGATAAAAGTAACAAGAAACACGGATCTGAATCTATTAGATCTATTAAGAAAACAAAAAAATCAAAAAAATAAGAGAGCTCCATCTACTGCTCACACTAAACAGTTCATAAAATCGCTTCCAAAGCCAGTTAGTGGTTTAAGATTGGTATCTAATGCTATAACTAAAAAATACACCAATCTAGTACAAGAAAAGAAAAAAAATATAAAAGATGGGGTGAACCACCCGCAGATAAATTTAAATCATTCACCATTAGATGAGCTACTGCAGGTGGTAGAGACTTGTGAAAGCGAGTGCGAGATTTTGCCTGTCGAAGTGCAGGTAACAGCACCATCCAACCTGGTTTTTGAAAATAACTTTGATCAATCTGTACATTCATCTAACCACGCAGAAATTAAGAAAGCAGTAGAGGACTATATGAGTCAATTTCAATTAAGTCCAGTCATATCTCATCCGTTGTCCTCCGTTATGCCCAAAACTCTGATTAAAAGTGCTGAATCTATTACGAATCCAATCAGTCTGTTGCCTCAAAATGAAGTACATGCGAAAATTACTAAATGTGTGCCTGATACACCAGCTATATCGGTAGTACAGACAAACATCCAAACTGATATTCTATCTTCGATTAAGGACTGTTTGGTGGCTCTAACTTTAGAGCAAAAGGCAGTTAAATCTGCTTTGAAATTATCTAATGGTAACCTTAGTTGCGATTCTTCAAAAATTGCAGATCAGGGAGTGAATTCTAGAAATGTTACATTCAAACTGCCAGAGGCAAATGACAGACCAAATACTATTTTAGAAGCATTACATACAGGGAAAGTGACCCCAATGTCCTTGGGGACTGGTAATCAGAAGAAATTGCCCCAATTATATTCAGTATTCCTTAGTTGTCGAGGAGGATCCTTTACAAAATGTACTATGAATAGGCGAAGTATTATGGAAATATTCTCGGATATCCCAATGTTGGAGTGTCTGGCCTCAGGAGATATTGATCGGATAGAATTTCCTGATGAAAATGATCTAACTGTCTCCTGTCTTTGGATCAAATCGCGTGCAATTTTTAATATTATATAGTCCGCAAGATTGGAGCTTTTTGAGTTAGGATTTAAACTAATTCCCACCCAGGGTGAAGGTCCTTCAATGGAAGATATGCAACATCTAGGAAGAGCGGTGGCTGGGGGAGAAATTCCCGCCACCGCCCCCAAAGAAAGTACAGTTTCTGTAGCTAAGGCTAGTAGTTGCTGTTGTTGCAGGGATGCGTAACTAGCTTATGACGAATCGTGTCCTCTGACACAGAAAATTAGAATCCTTAGCTGGAACACTAGAGGTTACAAGCATTTATTGAATGATGCAAATTGCAAATTAAAAAAATTTGATGTAGTGCTTCTACAAGAGACCTGGTTAATGACTCCACCATCTTGGGACAACCATCACATTCATTTAGTCCCTGCGTTTAAAGGCCAGAAAGGTAGACCAATGTCTGGTTTGGCAATAATATCGGATCTGACTACTATAGCCAATGAAGCTGACTGTCCCTCTCCGAATTCCTTTATGCAATGGTCCATAATCTCAATTGGGAATGTAAAAATAGCGATCATCAATCTTTATTGGAATCCCGTAGCTATATTAACTTCTACTTTCATAAAAGATCTTAATACAATTATGGAGAACATTGCAGGCTCCTCTAACATTGCACATATTATTCTTGCTGGAGACTTAAATATTCATCTTCTCTCTCCAAATAAAAAAGGAAATTTGGAACGGGTCACTCAGTGGTCTTGCTTTGTTAAAACCTGGGACTTGTTAATGTTAAATGGTGCTTATAAAACTGATAATCCAGCCTCCCATACTTGGTCAAGCGGGTCATATAAAGCAACTATTGATTATGTCTATGTAGACCGATTGTTATTTGATCAGATTCCAAAATTTGACGTTATGCCTACTGTAGATAGTGATCATCTGATGCTGACATTTGAAATTAGGCTTCATGGTCATAGCAGGAAACAGCAATGTCAACATCAGATAAAAAATTTGAATATTAACTCACAGCTCACTAGATTACGTTGGTCGCATTCTGCTTTGGAAGCGTTAAACAAAGATCTTATGAGAGAACAGTGTTTTCCTTCAGATGCAGCACACGATTCATTGGAATATCATGATAAGATACATATGTTTGCCACTGCTAATACATCTTGTCATAAATTACCTAATAATATGCGCCCTACTCATGTATTCGATCAATTGGTCAGAAATAGAAAGATCCTATTTAGGAAACAGAAAAGACAATCATTGCTTCTGTTGGCGAAATATCGCGACTTAGCTTTAAGAAAGATAAAGACTGATTATAAAAATTGGATTAGTGCGTATAAAGCTAAAATGTATCAAAAAGATGGTGAGCAATGGCTTCAGGTAGCACAAACGAAAAATACCTCTCAGATCTGGAAGTTAATTAATGCAGGTACAGTGTCATCTCAACTCTCATCTCAAAGTAATGATGTACCTGAAAAATGTTGGGTCGAATATTTTTCAAATATGTATGCTCTACCACAAAATAACTATCATGATACAACATTGAGATCGGCTAACTCTAGGTTCTTTCTTAAATTCGATCGTGATGATATATTGCTCTATATTAATAGAGCAAGTTCATCTAGAGCCCCAGGGCCAGATAGCCTGTCGAATTACATTCTGAAATTAAATCCGGAACTGTGGGCTAGTATTTTATATTCTTTGTTTTCCTCTATCCAGGCAAAGCAATGTATTCCTTCCTCTTGGTGTAGAGCTGTGGTAGTCCCTATTTACAAAAAGGGGAACCGCACGGACCCAGCGAGCTATCGCCCCATAGCACTTCTTGATGCCCCTGGGAAAATTTTTGCCAGAATTATTTTGAGAGACCTAAATATTTGGTCCTTCAAAGAAAATTGTCGTGATCCATTTCAGACAGGATTTGTTGCGGGCTTAGGTACTGCTATTAACATAACTATACTTAATGCTATTAAAATAGCTTATGCAGTCAAGCAACAACCTCTTTACCTTGCCTTTGTTGACTTCCGAGTCGCATTTGACTCTGTTGATCGACAATTATTACTCAACAAATTAACGAATTATGGCTGTCCGCCTTCTCTCATCTCGTTAATAGGGTTATTACATACTAATACCTCAATGCAGGTTAAACTTAACTTAAATGGGTTGTTATCTGAAATTATTCATACAAAACGCGGCCTTAAACAAGGCTGCATTCTTGCTTCAACACTATTTAATTTGTTTATTTTTGATTTGGGTGTCGAATTTTTAAAAGTAATCAATGATGCACCAAAGCTCGGTAATCAAGTTATTACCTGGCTCTTGTATGCCGATGATTTAGTTCTAATCTCGCAAACGCCCAGCGGATTGCAGTTGCTACTCAATCAGCTGGGTTCTTATGTTACCAAAAATAACCTAATACTTAATTTGGAAAAAACCCAAGTAATGGAATTGAAAAATACCAACTTGAAACATTGGAAACATAATGAATGGCTATTACAAGAGCAGAAATTAACTCTAATAAATGAATATAAATATCTTGGCATCATGTTTAGCAACTCAGGCTTGAATAAGCCCCAGCAAAACAGTATATCTGGGAAGCTTTTTTCATTGACTTCACAGGCTAAAATACTTTTAGCCAAGTTTGGCAAATTCTCATGTAGCCATGTTATAACATTCTATTCACAGAAGGTAATTCCTGTAATTGCCTATGGGGCTGAAACTTGGATTCCCCAAAACCGATCATACTGGGACAGAATTGAAGCTCAATTCTGGAAGAAAGTACTTAATCTCCCTAATTCTACCCCTAATGTGCTGTTACGGTTTGAATTAGGTAATCTCTCGCTTCACATACAAGTAGTATGGAAAAGATGCAGTCTCCTTCGGAAATGTCTTTTGGGTCTGTCGGCAAAAAATGTGCTAGCGACATTGGCGGATTACTTACTTCGCTCTGAACATCTATTTCCGAAAAAGTGGAGAACCGCAGTTTTTGATGATCTGAATATGGCAAACATCTCAATAGACTTACTGTTAAATAATCCGAACAGGGCCAAATTAAAGCTGCACCAATATGATTGGCAATACACACAACAAAAATGTCTAGGACTAAAAGACTTCGACAGAACTCTATTTGGTCATAAAAAATTTCGACAAGCAGCTGACTATCTTTTGAAATGTCCTTCATTTAAACTTCGAACTCAAATTTTAAGATTTCGTATGAATCTATGGCCAACGAATCAGATTTTATAAAGGAGAGGTATAATAAAACCAGAAGTTGCGTATTGTCGATTCTGTAAAATTGTCGGAATGGAAGAGACTCTTAAACACTTATTAATTGTCTGTGTCTCATTAAAGAAACAAAGAGAAACAATCTTACAAAAACTAACACACTTACATTATATAGTTCGCTCTGATAATGAATTATGGTGCGAATTATTTGCAACATCTAAAATCTCAATAAGAATAGCCACAATGCAGTTTTTGGAATCGGCAATGCAATCAGTTGACCGCCCTTGTATGATGACTCGCTATAATAATGAGAATTAACAGCTACCTATTCTGGAGTGCTTTATTTATGGCTTTTTGAGATTTTATAAATTAATTAATTAAATCTTACTGCAGGTAATATTGATGTACATCTATGCAAGTATATCCCTCTAGTGGAGATTTTTTGTAACTCTGTTTCATCTCTGATTGCCTGTGATTAATTAAATTAATGTATAATGTGAAAGGAAATTTATAGTTATATATGTATTGATCTGCTTATGTAAATGTTTGTTTTGAAAGGTTATTTAATTTTAACCAACCAAAATAAAAGGAAAAAAAAAAAAAAAAAAAAATTAAAAGCTCCACCAGGACAAGCACAAACTCAAACAGGAGAGAAGCAAGCTCAAAATCAGTTGCATACCCATACAGAAACCACTACATCTCCCTCCCCCAAGAGGAGACAGAAAACCCACTGTAAAACGGCCATTACATCAAACCTGGACTTGACACACATGCTCAGCTCCGAAACGGCATATGGAGCAAGGCAGACACAAGGCTACTGAGTGCGGATGGGGGTGGAGGGGAACGGGGTGACAGAGTAATTGTTGAGCGTACATTGGCCGTTGACCGAACCACCCAGCCATCCAAAACACCTGGGAAATGGTGGCAGGATGCTCCAGGCACCCCAGATATAAAAACATGTACTGAACAATCAGTATCACTTCTGCTCACTTGCACTTGAAGTCAGGTGAACTCATGAAGAAAGACAATGAGGGGTCCAGAGAATATGCCCTTCTTTGCCGTATTGAAGTAAGGGGAAAGAGGGCAAGGTCCCATAGCTTCAGCCAGAAGGCCAAATTACTAGCTTTATAGATCTACTCTAAAAAGTGTTGAGACGAAAGTTTAAAAATAAAAGACTAAAAACAAACACACACAAAATAAATGGTGGACATGCTGCATAGTAATGGAATGTGCTTGGTAAGGAAATAAATCTGGGTAAGAGGTCCATGGGTAACATCATTGGAGGAAAATCTAAGTGGGAAGAGGCAAAAAGGCAGGCCGCAAGACGGTCCTCATAGAAAAAAAAAGGAATCATGCAGGGGGAAACGTGTCCTCATAGAAAAAAAAAGGAATCATGCAGGGGGAAACGTATGGACTTTCAAAGCTTGCTGCTAGTTCAATAATGCAAGCGGTGAGCAGAGCCGAAAGGTGAACAACTAAACAGAGCAGCGATACTGAAAGCCCTGTGTATACATGAGATGCAATAGGGAAAAACTCAATTGGCTGCATGGGACCCCTTCCTTCGTAAGATCTACACGAGAATAAGGATGACCCAAAAGTGACACCAAAAAAAAAAAATAAAATAAATAAATTACTAAAAAAAAAAAAAACATTAAAATAAGGCATTGTCCAAAACTGTGGTGAACCAGAAAGGATCACACACGCACAGACAGACAAGCTGGGGCTCCCCAAAGTTATGGAGTCCTCAGACAGACAGCTTCTTTTCTTTCACTTTTTGGATAGGGTGGTAGTCTGCCCTGGTTCTTCAAAATTTTACAATCTTTATGGATTTCTTAGCCTTAATTCAATTGTTCATATCTCCTTCTTTCCCAGTTTCTTAGGCTCCCGAACCTTAATTTTCCACAACATCCGTATTACTGTCATTCCCCCTTTTATAGGGTATTTGCTCACTAGGCTTTCTCAGACTCTAATTATCGGGATGTGTTCCCCAGCTATTATTCGCAATGTACGTACCATGTAGCTGTTGGTCACCTGTAGAGTTTCTCAAGCTCCAGATACCTTGTCTGCTTTCCCCATGGCTACGTATTTCCGTCTCTACGTTCCGACGTGCACAGAGCTTGGGTATCTGGGCTCCCTTACATGGTCTGGTCTCGAGTTCGTTACCAGCCTCCCGTGCCACCACAGTTCCTGCTTGGTCACGCACCAGATGAGATGATCTCTGCTCTCGTTCCAATCTGGGCTTCTAGGTCGGATAGAACGCCAACCCATCAGCGTTTGGTTAGCGTTTTGCTCGCCCTCCTTGCTTTCGCTGTCTCTGTGGTCCAGCATGGCTCTGCCCCTCCAGGACATCAATACTGCAGAGCCTCACCTCTGCGTAGCAGTCCCACGACCTCTGTAGGAGTCTCCCTTTGCTTTACAATCCATCCTCTTATACACGTCACAGAAACAGTTTGAACGGTGTCCTTCATTGATGACCATAGCATTCAGGTTGTGTAAGTAAGCGAAAGGAGGATCTTTGTAAAATACTGTGGTTGCCGGAGATGTGCAAGTCTTTTCCATAGTCATATGTGCAGACAAGGTGGTTTGGACGGGGAGTTCCAACCTGAAATGGGAGTCCTTGTCCCCAAGAGGGGAGTCACTCCCAAGAGGGGAGTCACTCCCAATGAGGTCCCACTTTCCCAGACCTCTAGGCAGTGTCCAGCGTAGCAGGCTCACATCCCTAGCCTCAAAGGGGGTAGCTGCCCTCTGGGGAGAAGGGACCATTTGTCCGGATTCGTCACACACCCCCATAATGTTACTTTTGGGAAGAAAGTTAATCCCATCATTCCTCGGCAGGTACCCTGAACCCTTTTTGGATAAGGGAGTCTGTGTCTCTCAGGTGTGAGACAGCAATCTGTTAGGCGACTGGTCTGATATAACAGCATGGTCCAAAGTATGACTCCTAGCAGGCCCGGCTCAGAATATCTTACAATATAAATAAACTGAGCACTATTAAGTTGGATAGAACAGACAGTCAATTAAAGTGCTACAAAATGGCAAAACTGCACTAAGAATTGCTCTATAAAACAAGAATCTTACCCAAAATAGCAGGCTAGTACCTGTATTATGCGAGATGACTAAGGGTACATACACTATTTGTCATTAAATTGGTGTCAGGCTTATGCTCCTTCTACACTTTTATTCACAACATTTTTTAAATGATCGCCCTGTGCATGATCACCATAAATAAACCTATTTACAAACAATGTTCCTTTGCACACAATTGGTATTTAACAAAGACATTAAGAAAAGAAAAAAAAAATGGAGAAACATATTTCAAAGTTCATTTATGCATCCAAATTTGGGGTGTCCAAACCAATGCCTTCGTAGCATTCATATCACTATCCCACTACCATTTACACCAATGCCATTATTTACATAAATGCAACATTGATATATATCTATATCAATAAATTATATATATCAAAGAGGTGGTGGGGTTTCTCTCATCGCCAAAGAGTCCATCGCAATCAGGAAAATTGAGAGGGAACTTGGCCTTAACTCTGATTACCTCCTACTCAAATTAAGTCCCATACCTAATTGTACCATATCTCTTCACGTTGTCTATCGACCTCCTGGTCCAGTCTCAGACTTCCATGAAGCCCCGATTCTCTCTCTCTCGGACAACTTGAAAGACATCCAAAACCATGCTCCTGGGTGATTTCAATCTTGGTCTTAATGGCCCCAAAGATGCCCAGGCGGCAGTCCGGAATAATGCCCTATATACACATTAGGGTTTTCTCAAGCTGTCTCCGCACCAACCCACATTAAAGGTTGCACGCTGGATTGGGTTTGCCAGCATAATTGCCGTATGCGGGTTACTGTCATCACCCCCATACCTTGGTCTGACCATCATTACATCCAATTTGACCTAACTTCCAAAGGGCCTCCTAAACCAGTGGTCCCACTGCCTGCGGCACTCTCGAGGAGTGCCCGTCAGCTCACTAAGGAAAGGATAACGCCTCACCTCATCGTGCCTGCATTCCTTCCTCCCTTTTCCAATGACCCTGAAACCCTCGCAAGTGCATTTAAAAAGGGCATTTCTCAAACTGTTGAGGCCATCACTCCGCTCTCTATGAGGAAAGCCAAGAAAGTTAAGCACTCAAACACCTGGTTCTCTCAGGACCTTCTTGATTTACGCTTCAAAACAAGACTAGCACTTTCCCTATGGAAAGCTAAGTCCAATGACACCTCTATCTCCAAGGAGTACAAATCTGCTATAATCATCAAGGCCAAAGCTGCCTCATTTAATACTAGGATAGCGAATGCTAAATCAGGGACCAAAGACATTTGTGCCATCTTTAGAGAGCTGGAAAACACTGCCTCTCCGCCTCCCACTCTCTGTAAAGATGCAAACTGGTGTAACATCCAATCTGCCATGCTGGATAACACCTTGCAAGCTAAAATTATTGCTCATCAAAAGGCTCTCACTCACCCGTTAACCAACCCTCACTGTAACCCCTCCACTGTTACAGTTACCGCTAAGGATGAATATCCACCCTTTGATTTCAAGGACATTGCTGAAGGTGCCATAAATTACAAAGGCCCACTGACCAGCTTTGATCAGTGTGAAACGATTGGCCTTGGGAAAAAAGACACTACAATACAACATACCAGAAGCCATTGTTTATGTTTATTTAGTTGATATAGTGCACCAAGGTACCCAAAGGCTTACGGGCGCTTACAGAACGAACAACAAATACAAACAAGACAGGTAAGAACAGAAATAATACATTCAGTATGAAAATCCAAAATTAATTCAGAAACTTTCAACAAACTCTAAAGGGTATAAAAGATCCGTAACTTAAGTGGTGGATAAGGAAAAACAGAAAGGTGTACCCTAAACACAGAAGTGCCTGGCAAACCAGTCAACTAACCTCAAAGATGCAAATCCAATCACACTTCCTATTCCTCATGGGCATACCTTTCTGGACAAACTATAGGATCCGGCAATGAATGGTTTAGTGAATTGAAAAAAATTAAAAGTATGAATTGCAGCACCTATTGCCTCCTAGAAATGAGTCAGACACATAGCTCTGCCAATGCACCTACCACTCACACCCAACAATCGACAACTCTTTCATCCAATAGGCCGCTTTGTTGGCACATCAAAAGCACTCTCCCGCTGATAATTGTGTCCCCATCACATGTTTTTTTCTCCATTTTCACAAGCACGTTCAAAGAAAATATATCTTTTTGTTCACCTGAATCGAGGAGCATCTGTTAATATTTGCTGGTAGGGGGATTTTTCGACAACCCTCTGGTGGGGGATGTAGAAAAACCTAGCCAGAGTCACATAGCAGGGTGTCCATCTAGTTAGTCCTAAAAACCCCAAGGAGACCAGGAAAAATGTAGTCCACGTAAGTACCTATTCGAGTCACTTGCTAGAATTTTATAAAATCTCCAAAAAGGTTACCCCATGGAGAACAGGACAACCCCAATAGCCAGCATAGTTATGCGGAAAAACAAGCTATGTTCGACTTCTCACCCACAGGTGCAGCGGGAGGGACAGCCAGTCAACTGGGGAGTCAGATGAACCCCTACTGAATCCAGCACAAGGTTCCACTTCCAAGAGGCAAGGGAGCGCTAGGGCGAGCCCAGGTTCACAAGTGTGCAATATTTTGCAGACACGTTTGGGTGGAGAACAGAAAAACACCTATGCACCCTATAGTCAGGAGACCCAGAGTAGACAACAAACCACAGACTGGGGATGAGTACTCTTTGTGCTGGCAGCTGAAGAAACAGCCCAGAAACAGCCCAGGAACGAAAGTTGCAAGTGCATTTTTTCGGTGTCAGGTTGAAGTCTAGATAGTGATGGTGGCGGTCTCTGGTTGGCATGACAAAGCCACGACCCAGACAAGGCAATCCCAAGGAAGAAGACACCTGGAACGATGAGGCAAAGAACAGCCAGCAAGGCACACAGGTCACCTCAGGAGAGAAAAAGGGTCAAACCAATTCCACGATAGAGGCAACGGCTGGAGGTGACCCAAGTTGTTCGACTGAGGCAGAGTGGCCAGCTGCCATCGATTACATACCAAACACAGCAGGGATGGGCTCCCACCTTCGGACACTACGACTAGAACACTATACCAGAAGCATTCATGGGAAAAGGGCGAACAGGGGACCTTCCAGGAGGGCCAGACATTCCAGCAAGGACGGCCTCACCATGGGATTCCACCAGCACCGAGAGCAGGAAATTAGAGGTCAAGGATGAAGGGGGCCTTCAGGATGGCCACACCAGGATCTCAGCAGCTGTCTTCGGGAGAGTCCCAAAGCAGATCTTAGGAATAGACAGGATCTGCCAGTGATAACCACATTCACTCAGGGGCTAGCTAAGGCAGGCCACCAACCCACAGGCCTGCAGCGTTCAAGTTTTGGCAGCCATCCAATCCAGTGAACATATAGGCAATCCCTCTCAGACCATGGAGTGGGAATGTCTGGAGGACTTAAGTCAATTTAGACAGGCTTAAACCAAAACGGAAGATGCTTCTGTGGTCTCGGGGAGCTTACATTAGCAAAACGGTCAACGTGGTTGTTCCTCCTGATGCACAACATACAAAGAAAGGCAAGAAAACCAAATGGCAGGAGGTAAGATTTTAAAACTTCACTAGTACCCCAACAGCTACCACCTTGGACTACTACAGACCCGCTCCATGTGTGAGAAGGTCATCCAGTCCTGTTTTTGCTTGGAATTCTGGGATTTGTTTTTTTCTTTTCCATTTGAAAATTAGAGAAATCTATAAGTCCTAGAATTCAAATACAAATAAATAAAGGATTGGATGGCCTTCTCATACATAGCCACTGTAAACCTGAGAGCTCTGACACCTCGAGTAGGCAAAACAAAAACAGCTGCAATGGGCGTACACCATGGGAGCAAAATGGGGCCTATGATTAAGTAACCCATTTGGGCTATTACTGGAACAGCACATCAACACAGTTGCAGTGGCAAGTGCACTTGGTGGAAGAGACTCTGAACATAAAACGAAAGTTAAAAATATGAAAAAGCCAGCAACGAGTTTTGGGGTTATCCACAAAGTTAGGCAAATAAACCCCCAAAATGGAAACCTGCAGGTAGCAGAATTCGGGAATATTTGAAAACGGCATGGTCAATGTACTGCAATTCACCCTTCCTCGCCCACAAGCCATACGCACCCCCATCTCTAACGAGGTCAATACCCTTTCAATGTCACTGCAATAATTTCTGGGCAGCGGCACCACCTGAGAAATTCATTAATTGGCTCACCTACCTCAGACAATGGGGTTAGACCAGAGGCGCAACCCGTTGCAAAGGAAAGACATTAGGTAATGGCAACAAGGCATACACGTTTTCTTTTAAATAAAAAGTATTAGACTAGGATGTAAAGGCATACTAGAACAATTCTTAGTCAACATTTTTCCAAACATGTGTGTCTATAATTTCCATAAAGTATTCCCCTAAATTCATAAAATATCAGGATAAACCCAGAATAATAAGACTGCAAAACGTCAACAAAATAACTACAGCAGACCAAAAACAAGTGCAAGAAACCCATTCTGACTTACACAGACATCTCCCCAAAAAGCAAAAAAATCGACCCCAGAGAGTCACATTTTGATTTTCAAAAATGTATCACAGATCTTGTTACGTAATGCGTATCCTCTTCCCACTTAAAACGTATTCTAGACTGGAGTGATGGACTTTAACATTCCGGATGACTCCTCCTCAATCTTTAGTCTGGCTTCCAGCTGCTAGCTCATGCTTTTTGGTTAATTTAATGTATCTGTATTCCTCACTGGACTGGGAGAACGTTTATTAAGGGGTAGTAGCATTAAATGTATTATATCAAAATTCGCAATCCTAAAATCCATAATTTTAACAAAATACCGTCAGGAGAGCGTGGGGGCAGGGGCGTCGGTGGCTACTGCAGAGACCTGCAACCTGAAGAGCCACAAGCCGCCCAAGAGCAATAATACGAGCAACGTTAGGTTATCCGTTTGTAACTGCCTTCAATTACTTCAGGTTGGACGACTCAGCAATTCGAGCTCTGCGTATAACGAGCACCTTAACTGCCCTCCTTCTTCCAAAAACAAAGAAACATGCTGGTGTCTCTGCAGAAACCTAACGCGTTGAAACTGCAATTTCACTTTATGAATTGAAGATGGGTGGTGTATCTGCTTGAACTGGTAAAACGCGTTCACCAACCAGCAGGACTCGTAGATTTCACAATGCAAAAAACACTGACGTTTAGGCATCGCTAAATTGCAAACCACTGTTTAATCGTAGTAAAATTGCTTTGGGGCGTCTACGACTTTGAGAAAAGTAATCCGTCCCCTCACCGACCCACCCCCGCGAGCATTGTCGTCTGCAGATTTAAGATCGGTGCACCGCTAACCTTTACCGAGGATTCGCCTAATAACACCGGTCAGATGGTGATGTTACTCGGTGAGTGAAGCGCGTGCTGTTTAACTCGCTCGCAGCTCGCTCACTTGCTGCTAACTTTCCCAAACGGGCTGAGACTCTGAGCTAAGCACGCTTACCTTGCTTGGTGAGCTCGGGCACCATGCACAGACTTCCTCCTCCCGACTCCTGCCCCTTCCAAGTTGTATCAGGATCAAGCAGATAGGCGGGCCCAGCAATCAGCCTCCACAGACGCCACCGAAGGAAAACTCCCCTTTATCATTCAAGGAAAATGTGTGGCTAGATAAACACGACTCTCTTCACAGCGTCAGTCATGAGTTAAAGGTCACATTTGCGCCATCCACGTGATCAGGTGAAGAGAGGGGGTGCCGTACAACTACGCAAAAAGGGCAGAGTGGGTTGGCAGACTGGCCCCGTATTCCCACGTGTCGGTTTCATTCGGTTCTCACCAAGGAAGTATCAGATTACTTAAAGTAATCGTCGTTACAGCTATAACCCGTGGAGCCAAAATGGCGAAAGTTACCCATATTTTGTTTCCCCAATGATTACTGACACATCGTGTTGGCACTAAAAAGGCTGTGGGTTTTTATTGTACATTATGTAATATTACACAAAATAAATAGTCATAATAATAATAACCTTATCATACATAATGTACACTTTTGGGCAGGCATTTCTACCAATGGTCACATTTTTGCCAATTCCAGGTGGGGCTCGCCCCTTCTCTGTGACCTGTACTTCCCCTTGTGGGGGTTTTGTCATTACCTGGTCTTGCTCGTGCAGGGTTGCGTTCCAATGCTGTAGTTATTCCCCTGTTATTGTTCCAGCTCTTTGCTATGACTATAGCTTGGTACGTCTTACCCTTATGTGTTGGACTATTATTTACCCTTGCTTTGCTGTCTGCTTTTAATTAAAACTCCTGTTTATGTTTAATATTTATAACGCGCACCAGGTACCCGAGAACTGACGGGCGCATTAAAAATAGGCTATCCCTTGTCTTCCCATGTGCCCTGGTGGCTGCTGCTCTAACCGTTTTTGGTTTAACCGGTTCTGGGCAACCTTCTATTTCATACATTTGCTGGAGTACTTTCATATGATCCCCCCCCAATATGGCCTTCTGGGCCGTTTTGTTGGGCCTATGACTTCCCTGGCCCTTCCCACTGCACCCATTCTGCGTGCGCAGTGCTTTGGGGTCTGCTGCCCTAGCTTGACTTTATACTGTATTCAATGTGGGCTGGCCCTGTACTTTTTTTTTATAAATTCACTTACTGTATTATGTTAGTGTTTGTACATATACTTTTTGCAAGCCCTCATGTACTAACTTAGTTTCTAGTATTACTGTTGTTAGCCACTTGTTATATTGTGTCGAGTGGAGTTCCCTACTGTTTTTGTGCTACTTGCAGCCCCTTTTTGGCCCCAGCCGTCCGGCGATGGCCTGCTATATTGCGTTGAATGGTGTTTGCCACTGCTTTCTCAGCGAGTCCCCTTTTTATTTTTTAGAACCCGTTTTCAGGTTTTGTGCTACTTGCAGCCCTATGGCCTCGGCCGTCTGGCGTAGGCCTGTTGTTGCCTTACTTATTTATTAAAAGTGCTACCTCCGGTATTTAACGGCGTCTTGTGGGCTATGCTGCCCTGTTTTACTAAAATTCTATATATTTTAAAACTGACTTGTGTTAGGGAGAATTCTCCAGAATGGCTAATTTCCCTTTGCTGGATTTCTAGGATTTATTTTTTTCACCTGGTAAGAATGTGAGACTTTTTTCCCACTCTTACATGTGTTTTGCTGTGTGTGTTAGTGTTCATAGACTATGGAGCTTCACCTACTCCATAGGCATCATCTTTTTACTGTGTGTTACACAGCACCTTCAGTGCAGTGACAGAGGGTTGTCTTTTTTAGACTTCCTACTTTAAACTCCAATTCCTGGGACTGACTACTGTCTCCCAGAACATGTAAAGTTGCCATTGACTTTATTAGTCTTTATAAAATCACAGACTCAGTACAAACTATCTTTCATAGAGTTCTGGAAAGGGTTAATAGTTATCCCTTTTTGTCTGTTTCTCATGGGACATTGTTTCGTTCCCTTTTCATTAAGATTTGGCTGGTGGCAGTGGTAACGACCCTATTTTTCCTCCCGCAGTTGTTTTAAATAGCCTTGGTATTGTTTTAGGCTATCTTGGTAGCCTCGAACTTAAACCCGCTGGACCATATTTCATTTTATACGGATCCGGCTGGGTTTATTCGTCATTTCTTTTTGTAAATGTCTTTCTCGTGTTTAACTCTGCGCGCCAAACCAGGTTTGGTTCCTTTGTTCGCCGACCTTTGGCGGGCTACTGCACAGAAGCCCTCCTTAGGCGCCTGAATGTCTGAGGGGGACAGGATGTGAGGGAGGGGTTTAAGACTCCTTGCACAGGGTCTCCTTGGAGACCCATTTCGCACTCTGGTATGATTGGCTGTGGTGACTCCTGGCGGGACAGCCACCCTGCTGTGTGATTGACAGCCAGGCTGGGTGAATGGGGGAAAACTGCATAAAAAGCAGGTCTCTGAGACTGAGACGGCAGAGTCGCCACTGGATCGAAAGAACCGAAGAGAAGCTGAAAGAAGAGGACCTCTACCACGACTGAACCTCCCGGTGAAGCCCTGCTGCGGGTCCGAATCTCCAAACTTCGACGACAGGGAAGATCTGCAAGGAATCTTCTCCCCTTGATCTGGTGGGAACAACCAGTTTGCCAAACTGCAAGCCAGGCCTCCCTCCTCTGGTCAAATTTGCTGTACAGAGCTACAGTGAACCGGATAGCCAGGAGGAACGGACCCTCCTTGGGTTTTAAGGAGGGCACCTTTTATTAGTTGCTTTGCTCTGCTGCTGGTTTCTTCCGTGGGCAGTGCAGGACCCTCAAGTCTTCCTACTTCGTGTCAGTCTGACAGTCGCTTCAGGAACCATGCGCCTGCAGGACCTGCCAGGAACATCCGCCTCAGCTACAGCCTTCTTCTTCATTTAAGGTACTGTTCAAATCCGGTCGTTCGTTTCGTCCGACCGCAGTAAAAGTGTTTGAAATCTTTTGCCAATCCGAGGGCTTGTCCTTCTCTATTCTTTAAAGTAACTTTTTGTCTGACCAACTTCGTTCTGAAGTCTTGGCAAAGACTTAACCGCAAACTACTCTGAACTGTGTGATCCTCTGCAAAGACTTTGATCCTTTGGCTTTGGCCCTGGCCACTTGATTTGATTTCCTCACTGTAGTTACTTTTTCTAGATTGCCCTGCTTACTTACTTGTTGGTGCTGCTTACTTACTTGTTGGTGCTGCTCAACTTTTGTCTAACTTTGTCTTTCCCTCCTTTTTTAATTACTGGAGTGCCATTTTGCTCACACTTCATGTTGAGCTTAACTTGTCCAGAATCTATTGGGTGCGGTGTAGTGTATTAAGATTGTGATTTTTCAACTGCTTGATAATAGTGAAATGTTTTATAACTGATGTGTAAATAAATGTATATTCTTTTACTCAGAAACCTTGAGTCAGTGTTTGTTTGAACCATAGTAAATGCTGGCCTTTGTGTAACTATTGGTACTGCTCACTTTACTCTTGAGATAAGTCTGGCTGCTCAGCCATCGCTACCACTTTACTGTGTAGTACAGGCTTGTACCAAAGGTGAATTTGTAATGTCACTTGTAGTCTTAATTGTGTGTGGTGCTTCCAAAGGGTACTGCAGATGATTCTGCCTAACAACTTGTTATTGTCTGTGATTTGTCTCCTTTCTGTTTTGTCTAGGTTTTCTTGAAGTTCTCTGTCGATCCTTGCCAGTGTCAGTCGGACGTCTGTTGGGCCCTGCTCCCTTAAGTTTCTAGCTGCCGTTTTTCTGGCATGCACCGCCTCTGTGTGCCTTCTTTTACTCTTTATTCCCTTTTTGGTCATTGCTGCTAACTCCTTAATTGTTTACTTACCTTTTTTGTTATGTGTCTAAATACGCATGTGTTGGTAAACAACTGTGGGTTCGGAGGGGCGTCCTTGTGTTGTGCCCCATCGTTGTGTGTTTTCCGGGCGACTGTGTTGGCGCTGCGCTATTCCACCGGCCCCCCTGTACCTGGTGCATTTTGCTCACTTCTTCTGCTCTCATGCTGTATTGCGGTGAAATGCGTGCTCCTTTATTTTCCTTGGGCAGACAAAAACAGTGTTGTCCATGCCGAGATCTGAACCTGGAAACTGTGATCTCCATATCGCACACATCATGCAGCAACATGGGAACCCAAACACACAGAGCTGATATACTGGCCACTTAAACCCCTACTTATCCCTTCATCTTGCACTCCTGCGGGAACCGTCCCGATGTCTGGGCGTTGTTTCTTATCACCATGAGGTGGTGAGTTGGGGTTCGTTCTTGCCTGGCTCGGTACTGGTCCCTATTCTTTTATTCCTTCTTCTGCTTGGATTACCCTTATATTTCCATGGGGGCTTTCTATTGACAGCCCCCGGCCTGTTGGCGCTGGTCGTCAAAACACGGCACCTTAGTGTGCCCTTTGCTAGCTATTAGCCCTCACCCAGGTTATCTTGTATGCAGCTGCTATTTTTGGTGCCCCTCTCGGATTACCAATGCTGACTATATTTTCATGCTGCTTGTTCAGCTCTCATAACTTTCCAGGGACTAGCCCGGACTTTTGTCTGCCTGTGTAGGGCTTTGCAGCCACCGGCTGGCTGGTGCTGATGGCATTTCGCACATTCTGTGCCTTCTTTTTGCCTCCCCCTGGGTGCTTTCTTGCTTACCTTCACCTTGGAGTTTGGCGCTGTCTCTCCTTCTTTGCTTGGCTCGTTATCGTCTTCCAGCTGCCAGGTGTCCTGCTGGTTTCCGTGCTTCTTTGCCGGATTGTTGTTGCTTCGTTGGGTGCCTCTGTGCAGTTGTACCTGCCTAACTCTGTGCACCAGGCCTGCTTTTGTTGCACTCCTTATGGTGTGCTTTGTGGAACTGGGACCCTCGTTTACGGGTTCTACCTACATTGCGGCAACAAACACACTGTGCAGTGTTCTAAACCCCATATTCAGGGCTCTTTTCTTTATTTTGCGTACACAGAAATAATAATAATAATAATAATTTAGCATTTATATAGCGCTACGAACCCTCAGGTATCTGAGCGCTGCTTATTATTACCCACGGTGTGTGGTGCTCATTTATCGACCTCGGAAGGATGAAAGGCTGAGTTTGGCCCCGCCGGGATTCGAACGTGCGTCAGCAGGCTCTGCACATATGTCAAAGCGAGCGCTCTACTCGCTATGCCACTTGACCGTATTTTGCTGCACTCCGTTTGGATTGCTGAATGGACTGGAAGCCACTCTTTTCGGGTTCTCCTCTTATTTGCCCTCCCTCACCTGGCTGGCCTTTTTCTTTGATTTTTTTTGTTCCCCTATTTGATCAGGAAAACTTTGAAACGTGTTTGCTCACTTGTTGCGGGTACTGTGGCTACTTTCCGCTATGCTTTGGTCGACCAATTTGATCACCATCGCTGCAGCCCAAAACTCTCATGCCGCCTTCCACATGTCAATGTAGAAGTACGTGTGGCTGGTCTGGATGAGCTGTGTGTCCTCCGCTCCCGGTAACTGACCACCTCCTAATATTTTGTTGCATTCCGTTCAGATTGCTGTGTGGAAAACAGGATATTCTTTCTTGCGGTTTCGCCTTTTAATCGCCTCTTTTTGTTCTGGATGGCTTTCTCTGTGGTTCTAATCTCTTGGGAAGAAAATATTTGCCCCGTGGTATTGCCCTTGGACATTGTGTCAAGCAGGGATCTGCCGCGCTGTCTTTCTTTTTACTGAGAGTTCTCTGTTCCTGTTACGCAACAGTCTTGGTATGGTTTGTTAGTTGCTGTTGTTATGGCATGTTTTTCTGTCGTCCATCTGACCCTCTTCCCCTTGGTTGACGAAAACCTTAAAGTCTGATTGCCTGGGGAAGAGTGTGTTGTAAAATGGTCTGCGTGGTCTTGTCTCTAAGACCTGCATGTTTATCATTGCTATGCGACAAAGTATAGGTTTTTAAATGCTCAACATTTTCTCTCTTGCTGACAATTGAATTTTCCCTCAACCTTATCTGTGTGTCTTTCCTTTGTCCGTCTTTGTTTGGCACTTGTGCCCTTTGTGCCATGGTTAATGCTGGAGAACTTAATTTTTCCTTTGATGTGCCTGCTGATTTGTTCTCCTAACTGTAAGTGATTTCAATCCGGCACTTCACCTAAGTCAATGCCTAGCGTGGAATGCACAACTGAAACCTACATTTATTTGTGTCTATGTTCTTTTATTTCTGAATGATGTACCACTTATATCACGCCTCTCTCTTGGAATTCCCCCCCGCCCCCGGTCCCACTGAACCAGGAAGCAGGAAGCAGGCTGGTTTGCAAAGTTAAAATATTTATTTATGTATTATTGCACAATATATATCACACTATTGTAATGGGTATACAATGATCACCAATGGGGTGATGTCACACTAAACAATCTGTTTAATCACGAGGAGTAATGACGGGCAAAAAACAATGCAGCACAGAAATAATACGTTTGGGTATGTTCAAGCAAATGGCAATGTGATTACTATTTCCCCTGTACACTCTTCAATCACCCCAATATGCAATATGAAGAAATAGAAGGAGAGAAAGCAGGTTTCAGGAATGCAGAACTCAAGCAAATATATCAATCCCCATTTTCCCCCAGCAAACACCAGAGAGAAACAGGAATGATTGCAAAAGTGTCAACACTGTTTTAAAGTTGGCTTTGAATGAATTGGGTAAAACACTAAAATGGGCTTAAATCAATGGAATTGTTGAAATTCTAATGGGAGCCACTTTGTATGGTTTCAGACAAACATTAGCAATGATTTGAGAGCAATAAGCAAGTTGAAAACTTAATTTTGAGGTCAGGTGCAATGAAAAGCTGTTTTACACGTTATTTATAAAATTAGCTGTAAATTTTACCGCACGTGGTAAGCGCGATTGCAGGAAAACTTTAGAAAGCCTAGGATGTTAGCCACAAGTAGACACTTACATTTCGTTTCTAGCATAAAGTATGAAGAAGTTATGGACGTTTTTGTGGAGGTTGTTTTTTTCAGAAAGGGGCAAAATCGTAAAACAAGGATGCGCTTTTAAAATACAAACAAGGTTTCTTTACACTAGGGATGGACTATGAAGAAAAAAACTACACGGATGCTCAGCCACTTGATCAAGGCAACTGCCAACTGAGATGCTTGCCTTCTTCAGATGCAATATATCAGCGCAAAGATGATTTTAACAATATTATTACAGAAGGACTATAGGATAAAAGAGAGAGTTCAGCAAGACAAAAAGGATTTCTAGCAATGCAGTTCTGGATATAAGATAGATTTGATTTGGATAGGGATGACTATGGACAGTACATAGGCTAGTGACAATCCTATACTATGGATACTCACTAATGTTTTGAATGGAACCGTCAGGGATTCTGGTTCTGGTCTGGGATACTTTCTGGGACAGACTTCTGGGCACACCGGATGGTCTGGTTCAGTGATCAGAAAGGTGCCCTGGATACCGCACGGCAGGACTGGACAGCAAGCTGCTCTGGTCTACGCTGCACAGCACGACTGGACTGGATCTGCAATGGCTCTCTGGTCTGCACAGCTGTAGTATTGCATATTTCCTTTCTTACCGCCATGAAGCACCGCCACGAGCGTAACTCATGGATCCATCAGCTGTGAGTGTTCGGTGCTCAGAACACTGACTGTGTGTCTACGTAATGGAGAACACTGTGGTGGTTTCAAACGACAAGAGAAACGTTGGAGCTGCAGTCGATGGGGCCCCATATGTTTCAGCATACTTATATCCATATTGTACCTTACATATTATATTAACCAATAAAGGTACTCATAAAATAACTTATAGTCTCTCCTTCCTTACCTCACCCACTACAACAGCACAGCACGGCACGAGACAGGGTTTAATCTGCCCTTGTTTATGAAGATGATTCTTTGGCAGGCAAGCAGTTACAGCACAGCCTGGCTTCTTCTTTGTTTTCCCCTTTAAGTTGAGGGATGGGTTCTGGAAGTTAGGCCCAGCTGAAAGTGCTTCAGCTATGCTCTGAGCCTTTCTGCTTGCAAAGTTTCTATAGTCTGGAACAAGGAGTATGAATGGATCTCCTTCAGAGTGCTTCACCAAATTCGAGATGGTGGGTGGATCAGTCTTTTCTAGTTCCTCAGCTGTCTCTATTTATGTGTTTGATAAAGGGGTGGGTATGCTGAATTATCCTAGGCACACCACCTAGGTAGTCTATTGGCTAGAGTCTGCTCTCTCCCTTGATTGGAGGGGAAAACAGTGTGTCATCATGATGATGTGGTTTATGAGACCGGGTAAACCTCCCCTTTGCCTTTTGCACATAAAATCTCTTTTTGGTATAACACATCTTTAGATGTGTACAATCTTTATACCAATAACATACACATATCACATATTTTGTGGAGCACACCCTCTTCCAAACATCGTTGCTGTGAGATCTTGGGTCTGGATTTGACAAAGTTTCACCCTTTTTTTCCGGGACACAATATCTAAATTGTCAAATTTTGTACATATGTGCACATGATATCTGGGCATAATCGTATGAAGTTTCATGCTTCTGACATAAATACAATTGCTACAAAACCTGAATTTTCACTGCGCCTTCTCAGAACATTGCATAGAGTTCTGGCACCTTTTAAAATGTGCACACAAAAAATTACATTAACAATACTGTAATTCTACAATTTTTACAAATTTGTACAGTCTTTTATCAGTCCTTTTCAAAAATGTGCTTTGTGAATCAACAAAAATGTCTGTCTCCGCCTCCATCTCCATCTTGCAGCTCAAGAGCAATCTCCGCCCTCTTCCTCTGGCAGAGGCCACTGTTGACACTTTACAATCTGCATATCCTTTCAGCCAAGGAAGGTCCATTGTCTCTCCCAGGAGCAGCCCAAAATCTCCTCCCCTGATTTAATCAACATAAAGGTGTAAGTTCCTAGCCTTTGTGGAAGCAGGAGAGATGCCTTTTGTTGGGGAAAGCTGGGGGGAACTGGTTGGTGACTCTGAGTTCAGCTAAATTCACTGTCAATTTATAACATTTTTCTTAATTTAAAATAAAATTTGCAATTTTTAATCAAGCAGCTAGAACTCTGATTCCAGTCTCTAAATCATGGAGATTAAATAGTTACAACCTATGTTCCTCTTAATGACAGGTCACTTAATTCCAAACATTTGATTTCAATTGCACAAGTTTAAGCTTCTGATGCAATTAATGACAGCTGTCATACATGCGGCCGCTGGTACTGTGCCCATATTTTGACAGATTTTCACAGGCAAGCACACTTTTTACTGTGGATATTTTGATGATAGATTCCACTTTTCCTGACATTGTGTGTTCATATTGATTCCTTAAATGAAGTGGCGGGTAACACCCAGCAAAGATATTGGATGTTTTGTGGTGTTTTGGTCCGGTATTCTGTATTTTCAGCAACCAAGAAAAAGGGATTTAAGAGCAATTTCTGGGGTTCTTGCAATAAAGCACTGCCTTTCCTGCAGTGTTCCATTTTTCCTTGGTAGGCATCCCAGTGACAGGTTGCAGCAGTGAGTCTCCTTCCACTACTGACAACAGGCAAAGTAGATTTGGCAGCCATCTTTTCCGGTTTCAAAGCGCAATTTTCATAGGTTTTGGCATGCATGGGGTTTTTGTGGTCATTTTGCTGATTCTGGTGCCACCAGCACACAGTGATGCCACAGGGCAGAGCAGAGTGTGTTAAAACATCCCACATAACCTTTCTCTCTACAGCTGTGGGTGTCTGTTCCGATTGCAGGTTGTCTGCTTTGGCTGCCAGCTCACTTCGCTTGGCACCAAAGAAAATCACTGATGCCCCCTGCATTTAGCAGACTGCCCTGAAAACCTAGCTAGAAACATATATTTTTATTTTAAAAAAACGTATTTTATTGCATTTTATAAACCACAAATAAAAACAAACACTGTCACAGTACACAGTATTTCTTGACTTATGTGTTCATCCGCTCCGACTAATTCTACATAACTCCCACCAACATAGCC
This sequence comes from Ambystoma mexicanum, assembly GCF_040938575.1. NCBI lineage: Eukaryota > Metazoa > Chordata > Amphibia > Caudata > Ambystomatidae > Ambystoma > Ambystoma mexicanum. The sequence goes on from NC_090922.1 coordinate 906,243,468, forward strand.
TATATAGCCTATCCAGTCGTACAATTGTTATCCTTATGCACCAACCTCCTTTAATGTTGACTCATTCTCTCCCACTCCTTTATCAGCAAACAGTGTTACCTTTAACGCAATCCATCTTTGTATATCCGTTCCTGTCTCTGCATTTTGTTCTATGATTGCCTTCTCCCATACCCGTCTCCACTACGCACAATTTTTCCAGTTCCTTCCACCATCTAGTTATACTTGGTTCTTTTGTGTCTTTCCACCCCATGGCTATGCTGCACTTAGTCATTATATACATCAAATCTTTGAGTTTATTCAGCTGTTTATCATCAGCATTTTTTTTGTATCGGCCAAGCATGCAAGCCTCCGGGTTCTGGACCTCCAATTCTATACCTCCCTGGGCCACTTTATCTGCCACCTTCTTCCAGAATCGCTGTATTACTGGACACTCCCAAAACATATGTATAAGCCCAGCAGCCTCTGTTGTGCATCTGGGACATTTTTGTCTATCGGGCTCTTTAAAGGGTGAGTTACTTGCGTGCTATATAAATTTAAATAAATAAATAACAGCAGGCGTGAGGTATGCTCTCTGTGTAACATACAGTTATGTTAACTGTAGTCTAGCATTCCTGGAGAACTTCTTGTGGTACAATTTCACCTCTCCCCATGCTCTTTCCTTAGGGAGCGTTCTCCCTAATTCCAGTTACCATTTCCCTTTACATTTCAGTTCTGATTGCAAGGTTTGGCTTATCAAGATCTCATAGACTCTAAAAATGGCATGTCCACCCTCTGCCACAGTGAGCAACACCTCGATGTCCTCATTCTTAATATTCACCTCCGTGCTGTTTGGCCATCTACCTTGCAATACACTCAGCACTGTGTTATACAGCAAGAACTGACCTGCGTGTATGCCCGTATCTTCCTGCGATTCCGCAAATGTTTTCCACCCCGTCATTCCGTAGGTCCCCCACTGTAGCTACTCCGTATGTCTCCCACCTCTTTTCTATCTCCGCCCTACTGTCCGGCTTTCCTTCCAGGATCGCCGCTATTGGTACCGGAGGTGAGAGTGGGTCCATCATCCCCATGACTTTACAGGCCCTTTGCCAAATTTGGATACCCAGTTTCACTAAGTAGGGGTTCCTGTTTTGTTCCTTATTGGAGATCCACATGAGGTCCCTCAAGTATCTCTGTCCTATGGCTGGCTGCAGCAACGCCGTTACTGCCGTGGGATCATCTGCCATCCATTGCATCACGTATTGCAGCTGGCACGCTAGGAAGTACAGCTCAAAGTTTGGTATCTTTGGCCCGCCCTGATCGTACGCCCTTTGCAGCGGGTTTAGAGCTACTTTAGTCCTCCCCTCCTGCCACAGGAACCTCCTACACATCTTTTCCAAGTCTTGAAAGTATCGCTTCGGTATATCGTATGGGACGTTCCCGAAGCAATGCATAAGTCTTGGCAATGCCACCATTTTTAACAATACTGCTCTCACCATCACTGACAGTGGTAATTTACTCCAAATCCCCATAGACTCCACCAACCCGGACTTGGCTTGCCCTGTGTTGGCTTCATGCTCCCGTTTAGGGTCATGATAGATATTAATGCCCAAATATCTGAAGGAGTTCTTACTCCAGGGCAGGGGAAGGTCCGGTAAATCCTCTTCTTCTCTCCTTGCAGTGGCTGCCAGCGGGAACAGGCCTAATTTATGTTTATTTATTTTGATTCCTGTTAATGTACTGGAGTTGTCCAGTACCTCTAGAATGTATGGCAGATTAATCCCGGTATCCCTCACATATAACAACACATCATTTGTGTACATGGATACCACATGCCTCACCCCGCCTGTGTCTATACCCACATCTCCAAATTCCTACCTCAGATACACCGCCATAGGCTGCACCGCTAGAATGTATAACATCGGGGACAGTGAGCACCCCTGTCTCGTACCTCTATACAGTTGCCATTTCTCTGAGTATGCACTTCCCATCCTGACCCTGGCTGTTGGTTCAGTGTATATCAACCATACCCATTTAATGAACTGCGGGCCAACCCCCATCTTCATCATTGCGGCATACAACCAGTCTCAGTGTACTGAGTCGAATGCCTTTGTCGCATCTAGGGATGCCACTGCACATTCCGAGGCGCGATCCGCTGTATTATACATCACATGGTGGAGTCTTCTAAGGTTCTCCGAGATGTTTCGCCCAGCCACATACCCTGTCTGATATGGATGAATCAGCACATTTATCACCCTTCGGAGTCTATTAGCTAAGATAGCCGTGAGGATCTTACTGTCTTGATTTAGCAACAACGGTGGTCTGTAGGATCCGCAATCTGTGCTTATCTTAACTGGTTTGTGTAGCGGCACTATCAGGGCTTCTCTCATGCTCCCGGTTAGGATACTGTCCGCATTATACACTTTTGCCATCAATGGCGCCGGGGTATCGGCATAGGCTTTGTGGAATTCGCTTGGGAGCACGTACGTTCCCGGTGCCATCCCCGTCGGCAGGGTTCTAATAATGGCAACCACCTCATCTGGAGTTATGGGTGCCTCTAGTGGCTCCACCTGGAGAGCATCTAGCTTAGTCAGGGTTATCTGTCCAAGCACTTCCTGTATGTCCTTCCCATGCCACCTTGGGGTTCTGCGTTCAATGTTTTATACTCATCCCTATCATCCCTATCACTGGCGATTATGTAACAGATGCCAAAGCTCTCAATACAGTCTACACTGTCATTCAAGCCTGGATGGCTCAACATGGGCTTTGCCTTAATGATGGAAAGACGGAATTAATCATCTTGGATCTCAATACAAACTCACTAAACTTGACCCCAAGTTCAATTCCTTCATTATTGACGGGACCGATATTAAAGTCTCCAACGTCACTAAAACACTTGAAATATATCTTGACTCAACTCTATCCCTCAATCGACAAACCAACGAAGTTGTCTCAGCATCATCCTATACTTGCAAATTGATTACAGCATGTCGCCCCTTCTTGACAACGGAGAACTGTCTGATTCTCGCCAGAACCCTCATCATGTCCAAAATCGATTACTGCAACACCCTCTACCTAGGGACTAGTCAAAGAAACATTGATAAACTCCAGGTCACGCAGAACAACACCATAAGGGCAGCTCTCAACGTTCCTAGGCGTTCCCACATATCTAACACGAGACACAACTTGCACTGGCTACCCATCACTCGCCGCATTTCCCTCAAAGCACTTGTTCTAAAACACAAGGCCCAGAACAACGCAGCCCCGGCTTACCTTTCGACGCGCTTCATACAACTCACAGCAACTAGACCACTAAGATCTTCTCAGGCTCATTCGCTGACTATTCCCAGTTTCAAGCTACAGACAGCCGGAGGCTCGAGCTTCCCTGTCCTCGCGGCTAAGCTCTGGAACACTCTTCCCAATGCTCTCAGAAACGTTCCTCATATCTATGCCTTTAAAGCTAAAACTAAACTGTGGTTACATGAACGGGATGCCCGAGTCTCCTCTTTATAAGCCCTACATCTGTCAATCTCATTACCGACTGCTCATTGTACATAGACTGTTTATACTGTATTCTTAGATTCGCTCCTCTCCTCTCTTTTGATGCTCTGAACTTTATGTAAATATGTGCGAAAATGTAGTGTATCTATTTGCTGTAACTTGTAACCGCCTCTTTAAACATGCGCCCAGATGCCCCGGGGCAAGGTGCGCAGTATAAATAAACAAAATACAAATACTCTGAGAACAGCTTGTTTATGCACGCCTGTGTATGTACCTCCTCCATATCTGTATTCCTGATGGAGCATATCAGGGATCTGGTGTCATTCCGTCTGCACAACCATGGCAATGTTCTCCCAGGCTTATCCCCCTGTGCATGGATTCTCTCCAGGTATTTTGCCTAGTTAAACTTCCCCAACCTGTCCCACTGTACCAGGCCTGTCTGTTTCAATGCAATTATTTCATCAAGGTGGTTCTTTTTTTTCAGGGCCTCACCCTCTCGTACCTTCAATTCCTCCTCTATCTTCTCCAGTTCCCTTACTAGAACTGTTTGCACCCCTCCCGATTCCACTATAATTACCCCCTCTTCTGACCACTTTATACACCTCTGAGACTGTACCAACTTTCTGCACGCTCCCCTCATTTTCTGCGATGTATTTGATCGTGCGTTTCATAACGTGCTCTGTGAATGCTAGATCTTGCAGTGATTCGCTCCTCAGTTTCCACGTGGGAATGGGCGGCCTCGGAGCGAACACTCTCCATCTTGCCACCAGCAGAGAGTGATCTGACAGCACTGTAGCTAGGTACTCCAGTTCTGAAAATTCAAATTTGTGCTCCATCCCAGTGAACATGTAGTCTATCCTGGTATAAAACCTATGTGGTGCTGAGTAATGGGAGTATCCCCTTTCTTCACCAAGCTCTCCACAAGTCCTACAGTTGAAAGTGCTCTACTAACGAGTTCAATACCTTGGCTGGAGGAGATGGCCTTCTGTGTTTGGTATCGGACCTATCTTTGGTGGGGTCTATCGTACAGTTGAAGTCTTCCCCCAAATCAAAGTTCCACTTCTGTAGGGTCCCAGCCTTACATATATAGATCTAAAAAACACTGTAGCAACATGGTTTGGGGTATAGGTATTAACAACAAAAATCTCCAGTTTTCCAGTAAACCGTGCAGCATGGTCTCCTCCTTCATTATCAGTTTTTGCTGTCAGCACTTTGAATGGTATATTGGGGGCTACCCAGGTGAGGACCCCCCCGTGCATCTGTCGAGTATGAGGAGCCCACCACCACCCCCTCTCCAAGTTCTTCTGCTTTTGTGCATCTAAATGCATTTCATGCAGCAGCGCTATCCCTACTTTATTCCTCTCGATATAGATGCCCACTCTTTTGCGGGTGACGTAATTGTTAAGCCCCTGGCATTCCAGGTTATAATTCTAATAGTACCAGACATTATAGTCCGTTCCTGGGGTATCAGTGAGGCCACCAACCATTGGCCTGTCTCAGTAGGAGTTTGATGCAGTCTGCAGTTATAGTTAATAGGCTCCCCATTTTTGTCCCTTCCCCAACCCCCAACCCCACACATAACAAACTTCAAACATAACTCGTCCTGCTGTATCTTGCACACTGGGACAACCTGGTTTCTGCTCCATTCAACCTGGTCACTAGACTAGTCTCCTGGTACCCTGTATAGTAGCCCTTAATCTACTGGGGGGGTAGCGGGTCTGCATTTGCGCTCCCGCTACTGGGTGTCCGTGATTCTCCATAATGCACCCGCTATTTCTATCGCATAATGTCGTTGCCATGTTATTAAATTGTTCACATACGTGACTTGGGCATATCTCACACTATTGCTTTAGCTAAACAAATTCTATGTTACAGCATCAGCCCATGCAGTGTCTGCTAGCATTGTTAGTCTCTATGGCTCTGCTCCGCTTCATCTGGTATCTGTATCCTGTCCATACATTCCTGCGTTTCCTCAGGGGATTCGAAGAAGAGGGCCTTGCCTTTAAGGATCACCTTTAATTTTGCAGGTTATATTAGCATATATCTTAGTCCGGCCTTCTGTAGTCTGGCTTTCGTGGTGATGAAGTGTGCTCTCCGCTTCTGAACCTGGAATGTATAGTCAGGGTACACTGCAATCTTTACGGATTCTCTTTGTATCGCCCCCCCCTGACCTAGAGAAGGGCAAGATTTTTTGGCGGTCTTTGTAATTGAGCACCTTGGCTATCACTGGCCTGGGTGGAGCGCCTGGGGGGATGAGGGAGTGATGTGCCCTTTCTATCGTGAACCCCCGAGTGAGTTCACCCGCTCCAATTTCCTGTATCAGTACGTTTTCCACATAGGTGGTGGGGTCCGATCCTTCAATCCCCTGCGGTAGGCCAACAATACGTATGTTATTTCTGCGAGCACGGCCCTCCATTTCCTCTGCTCAGTCTTCCAGTAGTTTCACTTTTTGCATGAGGACATCTATGTCTTTTGTCACTTGCACTCTGACCACGGCCATCTTGCCGTAGTAGTGCCACATCGATAGCTGCAGCAGCTATCTTGCCCTCTAGTGTAGCTGTAGGGCTATAATAGCACTCCGGGATCTGTTGGTTTCCTGGCCCTGCCATGTTGCCAGGAGGCAGTGGTTGTTCTTTCATTTTGTCATTGTCGTCCTTCTCCCGTCGAGGTGTTTGGCCTGATGTAAATGATTCTAGCGTGGTTTGTTTATTCTTTGCCTTGCCGCCCTTGGTCGTCATCCCGATTGATGGGGTTATGGGACTCACAATACTCAATTGGTTAAGGGAGATATTCGGTGCCCAGGATCCTCCAATGTGGTACTCTAGTGCCCTGCTGGGTGGGTATTCTGTTTTAGCGTGGGCCCCTTTCCTTAGCAGGTCACTCTCCTTGTAGTTGTTCAGCAAAGGGCCGGTCTCTTACGTGTTGGGGAATATAGTTCTCTGTTCTTCAGAGGTCTGTTGCTTGGGTGCAGTAGTGTGTCCTGCCAGAGGTTCTTGTGCCAGTTTCCGTTATCTCAGATGTGCACCACAAGCTGTAAGAATGTGGGTCACTGCGCCGGGATGACTTGGTCTTGCAAGCGCTGCCCAGTGTTTAAACCCCGTAGTCGGGTGTAAAGCCAATTGCAAGTCTGGCAGGAGAGGCCTGGGCTTGTCGACTGGGCAATCCTGCTGTATTCTTGTCAATCGCTTCTCCCCCGGCTCACAGGTGCCAGGTGTGCTCAGGCCAGAGCTTCTTCATGTTGGATCCCAATGCACAGTATGTTTGCACCAGCGGCGCTGCAGAGGCGGGCTTGCTCTGATTTCCCACGTGTTTTCACTGGATCCGCACCTCACCACTACAGTGGGCTCTTCTTGCTCCGGTGTGGCTGTATGAGCAAGCTTGGCTTACGTTATGGTGTAACACCAGTCTCCAGCTTCCCCTTATATGTTGCTTGGATCAAGCTGCTGCTCTCCAAGGACTGCTGGCCAAGTCTGTGTTCTTCAGTTATGGCTCTCCGAAGCTGAGGGGCTTAGCGCAATCCCAATAGCCCAGCCCCGTGGGGGAGAGCAACTTTTCAACACTCTGGCCCGTTCTGTCTTGATTGGGGTAGTGCATCACGTGATCTGCGCCCTGAAGTTCTGCCAGCCCGCTTTGTGCACAACTGAGCACTATATACTTTTTAGTTGCCCCCACTGGCCAATGACAATTAGTTGGTTTTAGGGCTGTTCAGCTGGTATCTGTACCTCCTGACCAGCGCAACCCAGTATGCAGGTTTTAGGAGTGGGGGACCCGCTTGCTGGCTCAATGGTTATATTGCAGTTCATTCTGGGCCCCCCTCCACCTCCCAACTCCTTTGTTCTGCAGTGTTGCACAATGATCCGGACCTTGTAGTCTCTGGTCACAGCCACTGCAACGGTTCCCCACGTTAACGCACGTCTTCGGGCAGGTAGTCCAAGCAGAGCACTGCTGTGCCATCTCTGCCAGCATGGGAGTTTCTCCATCTTGTGTGCGCAGCACTCCTCTGTCGTTGCTAATGCTGTTCGTCAGGCACCGCCGCCATTTTCGAACCACTGACATGGCCCCTTTCCAACACGATATTCGCGCACAAATAGGACACCGTGGGCGATCACGTTTCGCAACGAGCTTCACAGGCGTTTCAGGCTGTTTTCTTGCTTTTGGATATTTTGTGACTGGAGTGTTCACTTTTGTGTGTGACATCAAGAGCTTGTCTGCCTCTTCCGTCTTGGTCTATGCACAATAGCCGCAGAGTTAGTAGCAGAAGCATGCCCAATGGTGAATAATAATTGTGCATTATATAGTGCTGCGAAAACTCAGGAATCTGAGCGTTGCCGGGATTTGAGCCTGTGTTGGCGTTCCGCGCTCTCTGTGGCATTCGCCCATGAAGGGTTTTGAGCCAATTGCTCTTTGTTTTACAAATCTTGACTTATGTGTTTGAAAAAACGACTTGTGGCCCGTGCTCTGCGCCCGATATTTAAGGTAGGTTCATTATAAAAAAAATGTTTTTTTACCGTGACGATAAATGGAAACCCTTGTTCAAGTATTAACAAAAAATCCCCTTTCTTGGTGCCTTGTAAGCCTAACTTCTTCGTGTCTTTTTGTTGTGGAACCCTGCTCAGCAGGTTTTTGTGTCAGTTTCCTTTTTTTGGTTGCTGTAGCAACCCTACCCGGCTCCTTCTCTAGTTGGGCTTAGCTCCACCTACTTATTTGCTCTATGGCATTTTGAGCCACTTCCCTCCTTCACTGCTCTTACCGGAGACGTCCAAACTTCTTTCCCTGTGTTCCGCTCGTTGCAGGAGCTCTTCCTCACTTGCCACACTCACCGGTAAGCCAGATTACCAGTTTTTGTTTATTGACTCTGGCCTCATTCCTCCTCTGATATTGGTGCATCGTGGGCATTTTTGCTGAACCTTGCTTTTTTTTTTTTTTTAGCAACTGCTACGAAGACGCCACCCTGTTGCCTGCATTCCATACGGCACACTCACTCGCTCATCGCCTTGTTTCTTCGTCAGCTGCTTCAAATCGACTCCCTGCAGCAACGTGACTGATCGCGGGCATACCCTGCGTAAGCCCAAATGTTCGCCCCGTAGCCAGGCAAAGCCTTGGTAGGGCACAGGGTACTTGTTCACAGAGGTAGAAAGAGAAATCACTGTGCAGCACGGCAAAGCTTACACGGAGCGAAAACAGGATGTCAAAACCTAGACAGTTCTTACCACAACCCCCTCTTAGCCTAGAGCTAATTTGCAACCAGACTTTCCTCACAAGAGCGCAGTCTGTAGGAGTACGAAAAACACCTGACAGACCAGGGGCTTCAGTGAAAAGGCAGGAGCAGCAGCAACAGAGCTAGAGGAAACCACAACAACAGCAGTTCAGTACTTTGATCGAAGATACCAGCCCTGCCAGCCACCACCCCTATTTCCCACTCTTACCTTCTCCGTGAAGAATAAGACCCGAAACCTACTTGGCCACACAGGATGAAGGAGAATGAAAACAAGGTAACGAAATTCCAGAAGAAGTCCTGCGATCCCAATATAACAATTCCACGACAGTCCTTATCGTTCTGCACAGCGTCCCGGTGTTAGTTGGAGGAGTGACCAATGAAGAAAACAGGAGAACGTCCACAATAGTCACCCTTATGTCCAAAAAGAATGATCCTTGGAATTCAGCAAAGCGTCCCAATGAGTAGGTAAGTGAGTCCGTGTATGGGGGTGTGGAGGAGGGGTAAAAGCAAGGATAGGAGGCGAAGGAAATGAGATTGAAAGAAAGGAAATAAAGGTAGGCAAAAAAGGGGTCCAATCGGAAATCAGGAAGTACTTGACCAAGTTTCAGGAGCGACCAAACCAGGTTGCAGGGATCCGAGATAGCAACGTAACCAGACACTAAGCAAAAGGAAATCTGAGTAAACGTATGCAGCGTCAGGGGTATCGGGAATCAATCCAAAGGAACCAGGCACCAGAAATCAAGGGCAATCCAAAAGAGTAGTCCGTAGTAGCAGGCCAAGAAGTCAAAGACAGGATTCAAGACAAAGGAATATCAGGATACAAACGCTACAAACTGGTAATAATACTCAGTTAAGGAGCCCCCGATCCGTGTGAAAAGCTGGAATAAGTAGACTATCCGCGTACGGACGCGTGAAAACGGTCTGTGCATGTCACGTGACCACAGTGTCCGAGTCGAGCACTAACGCGGAATGCTAGATGCTGTATTCCGCACGGAACCGCCGCGCTTTCGGCGTTGACCAAGACGCCAAGGGATTTTCCAGGTGATTGAAGGGGTGCTCGCAAGCTGTCGTGGCCGTATATGGGGTCGGATCACGACACAGGATCATGTTTTCGAAAAGAAAAGCTATCTTTGTAAGCAGATCAACTTGTGGTTCTCTGTATGGAGCACCCAGGTTTGTGCTGTTTGCTGCCCAAGCAGCTCCTTATATTTCCTCATGCTGGCCCCAGACACTGCCTGTGTGTGGGGGCGGCTTATCCTGCCCCCGGCCGGCTGGCGCATACGGCAGTTAGTGCCTCCTGGTGACCCTCGCAGGTCACCAGCTGTTGTTTCCTGCCCCTTGGTTTTCTCATGTAGGTGTGGCACATGTTAATGTGCTTCGCACCTTGTGAGGCCCCATCCTGTCCTTCCTGTCTCTTTGTAGCTGAGGGAGATGGGAGGAGGGGCTGCAGACCATGCGCCGAGCAGCCCGTGTTCTGCCCCTCCCCTTACATCCTCTTGCCCCCCAGGTTACTTGTCTGTGCTTGCAAGCTGCGGTGTGCCTCCTCAGCAGCGCTGGCTAGCCTTCCTCTTAGTTGTCACAGCAGGGCTGTCAGAAGATGTGGTGAGGCCCGGGGCAAAACATTTGGTGAGGCCCCCTTACAGTTTTTTGCACTCGGCCAGCGGCGGCATATCCGCACACAGGAGACTTGAGAAATCTACCCTTGAGTTTGTGTGCAGGATCCCAAATATGGTTTATTACTACTTTCTCTACTGAAGAAAGGTTCATGCCAGACTAACTTTTTTATCATATGAATAAATATATATAAGATGGCATGAGCTCTCCACTGCGCCACCTCCAATTCTCTGAGGGTCAATCACTTTTCCAAGCAAAGAGTTGAGGGCAGATCTCTTTCTTCGGCTGGGGCCTCCCTCTGGAAACAGCCTCCCTGCCTCGCTAAAAACGAGGAGCACCATCTCCGGTTCCGGAAGCACCCCAAGACCTGTTTATTTGCTTCTGCCTTCTTTCTTCCTCTCCCTTGCTGATCACCTGCCTGATCCATGCACTGGTCACCTGGTCAAGCTCTGAATTCGGGCCCAGGTACCTGCCTGTACGTCCTATTGCAATCCCGCACTGCCTCTTGGCTCCCCTGCACTTGTGGTCTGTATCTGTTGTATCTGTAACCCTACAGTCCCCCCTCTTGCTCGTATTGTCCACCCGTCGGCTACACTTATGAGTACTCACACTTGCCACCAGTTGGCTGCACTCTTGTTTCTACTTTGTTCCTGCACTTCTGCATCCTACCCCACCCTCGGCACTTCTCCCCTCCCCATTCCCTGCTCTTGTACGATCTGAATGACACAAGGCCTAGTAAGATCTGTGTTTTGTCCTACTCTTTTGTTTCTCCCTCCTTGCCTTGTCGCGCCTAGAAACACTTGCGTACAGGCACGTTATAAATGCCATATCATATAATTAAGGAGCACCCTGCCCCTGTTTGCGCATTAAAATACACATCATACACAGTGACAAATGATGTACAGTGGAGGCTGGTACATTTCTGAACTTAAGAGGCTTAAATGTTTGTTCCAATTAGTCAGGATCAACAGAGCACAGTGAGGGAGCCCAAACCAAAGGGTGGCTTGGGGGGGGTTCTCACTCCCAAGAAAATGTTTGAAACATTGGGTTAAAAGTATGCATTTTATAGCACTTTCTTTGCAAAATTGGGTAGAAATCCACACAGTTTGCAATTGGTTTTGTATGGAAGCACATGGAAATTCCCAATAGTTGCAAATCACAAATTGTGCATAGGAACATTTTCCAATACATTTCATGCCGCCTTTCCACGCGGGATATGCTAGTATAAAAATATATTCATGCTGGTTGTTCTAATTATGTTCAAGCAGGCTGCATCAATATTTGCCATTATTACCATGTACGGATTCCCAACCAGTAAAAATGCCATGCCACAGAAAGTATATCCAGGCTGACTGTGTACCATAAGTGTTATTACTGGCTAGATTGGCCTACATTCAAAGTGGGCCAATTTAGCCAAGTAGTATGTTTGCTTTAACCTTGATGCATAGTCCTGTGCATCAAGGGTAAAGCAAAAAGAGCACTGGCAATGCTAACAGTTTGGGCATTTGTGTAGGCATGGCAAAGGCACTTCTGTATTGGTATTAGCTGGCCATTGATAGTGCCAGTGCAAAATGGTTTGAGTACCTGAGCAGCTAATAGCAGTGCCTCGTAAATGCCTAATACTTATACATAAGCCAAAACTGTTGGCTTTGCCAATGCTTATTTTTAAAAGAATTTCAGCGAAAGACATGCAGGGTGTTTTTAAATTGAGTGGCCAAAGGCAGACCTGATTAAGACATTTTTATTACACCAGTTACGTGTTTACAACTCCAATGAAGTCATGAACTCTTAGAAGACTCCTTTGAGGAAACACTTGCAGGCACATTGAGGGCAAAGTTTGATGGCTAGCCATGTTTAAAGCTAGCCCAAAGAGTTCCAGTGAGGAGTTGTTTTGGGTGGGGAGGACAGGGACTGGGTGAGAATGCCATAGGGATAAGCATGGCCATGAGAAGTCATTTCACTGTTAGCACCTGCATTCATATCCATACACTTTTAGGTAATTGAAATTGTGATGTGGGGTTAGCACTTGCATGTAGGGGAGTGATTAGAAGGGAAGTGGTGACATGAGACATCTCATTCTCACAGCAGTCCTTAAGTGTGATGTTTCAGAAATGAAGGCAAGAGGTAGCTGCTTGTAACATTGAAGCTTCACCAGAATAGTCTCATTCGAAAAGTGGAAAGATTTTAGGTGCCCCCACACAAGGAAGTTTGCCCCTTCCTCACAGCTACTGACGTTAGCACCTCTCCCAACATTTGAAGTATTAGTCCCCTTTCCCCCCTGACATTTTAGCCTAGGTGCACCTCTGATGCCATGAGCCCACCCCTTAATGAAGTGGCCCCCAGGGTGGCTACATTTAGGGGTGGTGCTGAACACACACTCACAAAAAACACTTTCACCCATGCATTCAACCACCAGTTACACAACTCCATACATGCATGTATACATAAAACCAAACACAGCATTGACACAAACATCAACATGCACGCATGCATTCATACATACATACACATATACATACTAATTTAATGTAAATACACATACACACTTTTAATTTAAAATAAAAAACACTTACCTTACCTCCATGCACCCTTAAAAAGCATCCACGCAGCCGACACGTAGACATGCTGCCTGACAAGAGAGAACTCCTCTCCCATCAGTCAGCGGGGTCACGCTGAGCAATGTGAACACACTGACTGACAATAGAGAACTCCTCTCCCATCAGGCAGCGTGGTCACGCTGAGCAACGTGAACACACTGACTGACAAGAGAGAACTCCTCTCCCATCAGTCAGCGTGGTCACGCTGAGCAACGTGAACACACTGATTGACAAGCGAGGAGTCCTCTCTAATCAAGATGAACACACTGACTGACAGGAGAACTCTCCTTTCAGTCAGCGTGGTCATGCTGAGCAACGTGAACCCACTGACTGACAAGAGAGAACTCCTCTCCCATCAGTCAGTGTGGTCACACTGACAACATAACACACTGACTGACAAGAGAGAACTCCTCTCCTGTCAGTCAGCATGGTCATGCTGAGCAACGTGAACACTGACTGACGAGAGAGAACTCCTCTCCCATCAGTTAGCGTGGTCACACTGACTACATGAACACACTGACTGACAAGAGAAAACTCCTCTCCTGTCAGTCAGTGTGGTCATGCTGAGCAACTTGAACACACTGACTGACAAGAGAGAACTCCTCTCCTGTCAGTCAGCATGATCACGCTGACATGAACATACTGACTGACAGGAGAGGAGTCCTCTCCCATCAGTCAGTGTGGTCACACTGACAACATGAACACACTGACTGACAAGAGAGAACTCCTCTCCCATCAGTCAGCGTGGTCACACTGACAACATGAACATACTGACTGACAAGAGAGAACTCCTCTCCTGTCAGTCAGCATGATCACGCTGACATGAACATACTGACTGACAGGAGAGGAGTCCTCTCCCATCAGTCAGCGTGGTCACACTGACAACATGAACACACTGACTGACAAGAGAGAATTCCTCTCCTGTCAGTCAGCGTGGTCACGCTGAGCAAAGTGAACACACTGACTGACAGGAGAGGAGTCCTCTCTTGTCAGTCAGCGTGTCCACGTTTTCAGCTGAATGACGGGAGGCAGCAGAGCTCACTTCTGAGCCCTGCTGTCTCCCATTATTTTGCTGTTTGTTGCGGAGCCAAACGGCTTCACAAGAAACAGCAAAATCATTGCAGGGGCAGCACAGTCCCCCGTGTGAATAAAGGACACGGGAGACTGTGCTGCCTTCCACTTAGGAGAGGGGGCCGCGAGGCCCCCAGCAAGCGCGAGGCCCGGGGCAGTTTGCCCCCCCTGCACCCCCCTCGTGACGGCCCTGTGTCACAGTCCCAACTATTGAAGGCTGTCCGCCTTCCCCAGACCCCCTTTACTAAAAGTCTCTTTTGTAAGTTACCTCTCGCCCCTTGAGCATACAACATGTATTCTATCCCCTGGGCGGTCCTCTATCGTATAAAGGAGCCAGTGAGATCCGGTCAAGGCCTAAACCCTTTCAGTTGAAGGGGGAGTCGGACCTCATAACACGGCAATATATTACTTTCGTTCTGGGGCTTAAAATGTGTTTTGCAGCGAGGGATACCTTCCGGTTGTCACTTTCCTAGGAGTGTTACAGAAGTGTTATCACCTTGTTGCCGTTTAACACCCGACGGCTCCTCCACATGAACCACTTGCTGACAAAGAGGGATGTATAGCTTTTCAGTGGGCATTTTGCGTTTCGGCTCCCTGCTGTCTGACCGTTTCCTGATAATTGTCGGCTATTAACCCCGGCTTTATTTCTTTGTCTCCATTATAAAGTATGCACCCTACGTGTGGTCAGATTGGTTGGCCCCTCAACCATCATGTTGAAATGGGCATTGTAGTGTCCTGGCCCATGTCTGTGTCTACAAACCCATAGACATGTGAAGTGTACATGTGACGGGAAGGGACGGGGGTAGTCAGATTGAGAAGAGGAATAAAGGAAGGTTGTTGAATTTAAAGCTCTGTGTCAGCGCGTATTATTAAACCTGTCGATCCTTGCTAGGCCAACACTGCTATATGTCATGTGCATGCATAACACTGGCAACAAGCGGTGGTGTACGCCGCATGCGCATCCATCCTACTGGCAGTGGTGGTGAACCGGACGAGAATCATCATGCTGGACTGCGGCATACCGGCACATGCACAATCCATCTTGCGTTCCAGCCCAGCCGTGCATCACAACACCTTGGGGTGAGGGATCGCCCACCATCCAAGACGGGTTCAGCTGTGTCTTTGCTAATTGTGATGCGGATACTGCGAGCAGAGGGAGCACATCTGCTTCGTGGCACCATGGTACACCGTTACCATTTGACTTCAGATCCCGCGAGCATGCGTCTGCTGTGTGGCTTCCAGTGAGATTTTATTGAAGGAGCATATTCCAGCCAATGATGTTTCATTTAGCAACCTCATTTTTCACTGCAGCAACTTTTGCTGGCACAGGGGAAAAGTGAGAATACCACTGGGAGAAGCTCAAATCCTGAGAAAGGCCAGGAAACAGGCCTAGTGCTGCAGGCATAACCCTCATACGGCCTCATGTCAGAAGGTGAATCCGCTAGTGCTACCCCATCAATGGTGTCCCCCCGCCTTACCAAGTCGAGTGGGTGGGAGTCAGGCGTCCTTGCAGCTACCAGCAGCCTTGCACCAAGATAGAGTAGATCGTTAAAAGACCTGTATATCTACATTGATGCAACAGGAGTAAGAGAAGATTACGTGGCATACTTATGCACTCGATGGGGCCAACCGTATGGGATATTGTTTTTGAGATGCCAGATGTGGCCATAGACACATTTACTTGAATAATCGACTCATTAAACACCTATGTTGCTCCACATAGGAACATTGATTACGAAAGGCATTTATTTCACACCACCACTCAGGAGAAAAGAGAGACATAGACACATTCACCATGAGGAAAAAGGAGAGAATTAAATTGTCAGATTTCTGATCAGAGAATGTCACAAAACCAGGAAGACTCACCAGGATGACTTTGAATCCTGGTGCTGAACCGAACATTGCTTGCCCTTGATCTGAGGCCCTGGCCTTTAGAAGGTAAAAGACCTTCCCAGTGATACACCCCACTGGCTATTAAGAATCAAAAAGCCAGAGGAGTAGATCAATTGGAAGGGCAGAGAATTATGTTAACCGGAAACACACCATGCTGAAAAAAGAGGGGCAGAGATCAGTAAAAGATCCTTTATATACAGCCAAAAGAACCCCAATTGCGCAGAACTAACCTGATAGCAACAGTATACCAAACTTCCTTTGTGATGGTTATATACCTCCTTCCTGACTCTTCCTAATGAGGGATTTGGAAACCAAGTTTAGGGAATGTTAACCACTCCCCCTCCCCCCTTCCCATCTACACTGATCTAGGTAATTCCCTTGACCGGTGTATCTCTTACCATAGGAAGTATTAAAGAAGAGTATCCAAGGGTGAAGCCTGAGGGGAACAACGAGGACGGGGTAGGTTAGTTGGGAACTAATACCTGAGGCTGCACGAGGGTCGCGCTAGTGTCGGGTTGGTGCACCCTAGGAGATCAGCAGAGTGTCCAAATGTCCAGTACACTGCACGCCAAGCAATGAATGGGAAAGAGGTGAGGGAGATGAAATTGAGGAACAGAGGAAATCGGCAATAGATGAGGACCCTTAGATGGTTCAGGAGAAGAGTTCTTGTCAGAACGCTGTACAGGTCCGCCCTTTGGTAGCATTCAGGGTCTCTTACCGTGTTGTAGCCGTGGAGTGGCAGCAGATAACAGGAGTCCGTGGGCGTTCCGAGTCGGCAATATGCGGGCAGAAGTAGAACAGAATCAGTAGGAGCAAACAATCCAAAGGCAGGCCAAGGTCAGTAACGTGCGGGCAAGTATCAGCAGAATCGGGAATGGAAGCAATCCAGTATACAAGCCGAGTTTGGCATCAGGGGATCAGCAGGTAACAAGGACAATATTCGGCAAGGAGTCCGTGGACAGAAAACAGGTCCGCAACGAGAAATACAAGGACAGCCAACTGGCCAGGGGAGTTGCTAGGTCTGGAAAAGACCCGGGGCTACGCTGATGTCGGAACTGTTGGGACTGGGGGCTAGCTAGTCTTTTGGCAGTAGCTCCTGAGATTCTATCCGGGGCTACAACCAAAAGATCAGGGGCTATAGCCCCCTTAGCCCCCCCTAGCAACGCCCCTGCAACTGGCGTAACAAACTGGGAAATTTATAGTGATACATCCTTAATCAGAAGCACCGCGTTCACAGTATGAATGGATTAAATAATAGCCTCACTGGTGCAGCTTTACCGTGATGCACCACGCTTCATGTCACATGATCAGGACTGCATGCTGGTGAAACACAACGTCTCCATGGCAACGTTCCATGCCACCGCTTCTAGTGAGTAAAGAACCGTCTTGCAGCCGTTCTCCAGGCAAAAGGGAAGCATCGTTTTCGTGCTTTGACAGGGGGCACGACTCTAATAGGGACTTGCAAACCAGAAAGCATGACATAAATATTATGTTTTTGATAACTACTCCACAGATGAAGCCCTGTGATCACAAGTGATAGTGGGCACATCTTCAGCCTTGCCTGGATCCAGTACTGTACCCAGGAAGGAAGCGGAGGACTAAGTATAATGAAGAATACTGGTAAGTAACATGAACATTATGCACTCATCTCCTCTTCCTCATCCAGTCCTAACCAATCGGGAATCGCAAATACAGAATTTGCCCCATAAAAATAAGACAAACCCAAGCGTACTGCAAAACACAGAGCACCTTTAATGCCCAATTTAATGCAACACACATGTCCTTTATAGGAGCAGTGATTGCAGGAATACAGGGACAAACTCATGATCTGATTGACCAGGCATGACAATTGGTAGCAGTTATAGGGCTGACTCATGGGCAAGTTGGATACAGGCTGTGGGCATGCAGCATACAGTTACTGGGCCGTGGTCACAGAGCGGGAGGCAGTTGCCAGGGGCACCCAGGCTTTCCAATGCAGCCATGAGCACATGGCTGGACAGTAGCCTGGGGGCACCCAGGTCACACACACTGATCTGCGATCGGCCAGATCAGTGGGGGCTGCAGTACTGTGATCACACAGCGTCAGCCTGTAGGCCAGGGTTGCAGTACTGTGATCATACAGCGACAGCAGGGCCATTAAATGAGATATGAGACAGAAGTGCCATTTATGGAGTCTGCCTCTGTTAGAACGCACATACCGGCTGAGGCTCCTTTTTTGGGAGACAGTCATGACACACTCCTAAAGGGGACATTACTACAGTAGGGTTGAGCAAAGGTGCTCAGTTGAAGCCCAGGTGACCGCCCTATAGATGTTTATAAGGGAGGCACCCCTGGCCTCTGCTTAAGATGTGGCAATCCCTCTAGTAGATCTGCCCATCACGTTTTTTGGAAGTAGAAAACCTGATACAGTGTAGGTTAGGCAGAAGGTGTACTTCAGCTAAAGACTAGCAGACAACAGAGAGGCCTTATGACACTTGTTAGGGCTGCCGAAGGTCACAAAAAGAATATTCGCTGAGGGCACTGAGAAGTCCAGTCCAGGTTGATCAATATGACCTCATATACGTTCAGGAATGATTACAGGGACTGGGCCTCTTGTGGTAAATCAGCAGGAAAGAGCCGCCAGCACGGTCACCTGAGAGATATGAAATCGACAATTTGTGGGGGTAATTGCTACTGGTGAAATGGTAAAGATCAGAGGGGAAGAGAGGAGAGCTCCAGGCTTCCCTATCCTAAGGGCCAAGGTGATGCTAGCCAAAAAGGTGTTCTTTGCAGTCAGATGCTTATGGTCTGAGAGGTGTAAGTTCACATACAGAGGACCTTGCATGACCATAAGCACCGGAGTGTGTGCCCATGGAGGGGCAAGAGACTTTATTTATTTATTTTTGCATTTATTACAGCGCACAAAACCCTCAGGTATCTAGGCGCTAGTTACATTGAAGAAAATCGTGAAGAAGGGGGCGCAAAGAGTTTTAGATGGAAAACAGTTTGTTGAACAGCCAGGTCTTTAGGTTTCTGCGGAAAGTCCGGTAGGCCTGCTCTTCTCTCAGAGCGGGAGGGAGGTTAGTCCAGAGTTTAGCGGCCACGACTGGGAAACTCTTACCTCCCACCGAGAGGCGATTGAAGTTGGGGCTCTTCAGGAGGTATGAGTTTGAGGATCTGAGAGGTCTGGCAGGTAAGTATTTCTCCATGCAATGTGAGAGGTGAGACGGGGCAGTATTGCAGAGACAGCGATGGAACAGTGATAGTGTTTTTAAATGTAATCCTTTCCCGGATGGGCAGCCAATCCGCCCCTCTCCTGGCTTTCGATATATGATCAGATTTGGAAAGGACCATGGCTGCTCGTAGAGCATTTTTCTGAACTGTCTGGAGTTTAAGATTGCGTTCAGAAGTGCCATTGAACAGGGCGTTGCAGTAGTCAAGCTTTGCTCCTGTGATAGCTCTTGCAATGGAAAGACAGTTGGGAGTGGAGAGGAATGGCCTGCAGGCATGCAGCAGTTTGGCAGTGTAAGCTGCAGATGAGGTGATTGAGTTCACATGTCGCGAGCGGACAAAGTTGGCATCTAGGTAAACGCAAGGGTTTTGGCGGCAGCAGAGGTGTTGATTCGGTTGACGTCGATGATAAACTCTTTGTAGACTGGATCAATATTGCGCAGTGTGGAGCTGACGTGGAGAATTTCTGTTTTATCGGAGTAGGTGGGAAGCCATCCATTTGTGAATGACTTCGTATACAGAGTTTATGGTGGCTGAGTCTTGGGGATAGGAGCCAATGAGAGGGATAATGAGCGGTGTGTTGTCAGTGTAGTTCGTGTATGATATGTTGAGTCGGTCAAGGTGGTCGAAGAGGGGTTTCATTTAAATGTTGCAAAGCGTAGTGGAGAGGCATGATCCTTGGGGAACTCCACAAGTGACAGTTCTGCAGAGAAGTCATCGATGAAAACCTGTGAGGATCTGTCGGCTAGAAAAGAGCTAATCCAATTGGTGGCAGATGGAGAGAAGTTAGCTGTTTCAATGAGTTGAGAGCAAAAGATATGGTGGTCAACCAGATCGAATGCTGCAGATAGGTCCAACATCATCAGGAGGGCGGGTTTGCCTGTGTCTTTAATGGCATCGATTTGTATCTTCTAGTCGAGTAGTGCAGTTTCGGTTCTGTGTTTGGGGCAGAAGCCTGATTGGTGAATGCCCAGGATATTGCTCTCAAGATATTGTTGAACTTGGATGCATGCAACACGATCCAGCATCTTCAGGGGGTAGGGTACCGTAGTGATGGGGTGATAGTTTGTGTGTATGGAAGGGTCAAGGGAGGGTTTTTTGAGGAGTGGAATGACCCATGCTTCCTTCAGGTAAGTTGGAACCGAATTGGTGGAGAAGGAGGCATTGATGATGGCTATAAAAAGGGGCTTAAGTGGCTCAGCGCAGTCTTTGATGACTGGAGCTGGGCACATATCACCTTTGCACCACGATGGTTTGAGATATTTGATGATTTTGGAGACGTCCATGGCTGAGACTGGGTGGAAATAGAACAGGGTGCAGGTGTGGGTTGGTAAGGCGCTGAGTGCTGTGGGCCCGGGTGGTTTGGTTAGTCTGGCAAGTTGTTTGGCGTAGGTTTTATTCTTTGAGGGAGTTGAGTTTCCCAATGAGGGCATTTTGGATTTTGTCGCACCAAGTGCTGTCCGCTGACATGTCTGGCTGGGGAGGGGAGGGAGTCTCTAGCTCCTGGAGCATTGTAAAAAGTTCCTGTGGGTTGGAATTGGCGTTGCTGATTCTGAAGTAATAACTGTTAGCTTTAGTAGCATGGATTTCCCTTCTGTAGTCTTTGGCAAGGGAGGAGAAGAGGGCTTTGGATGCAGATGAGGTTCTTTTCTCCATGCTTAATTAGAATTGTGCTTTTTGGCACATGCTTCAAGAAGTTCAGGAGTAAACCAAGCATTTTATTTTAGTTAGGGTTTGGCTTTCCTGAGTTTGAGGGGGGCAAGCGTGTCTACGGCCAGGTCAATGGTTTTGTTTGTAGAGGTTAACAAGCGTTACTGGATCTGTCACTGAGGATGGGGGGTGCGCAAGGATAGCAAGTAACGTGGCGAGGATGGAGGGGTTAAGGTTTTTAATGCACCGGCCATACCTTCAGGTTTGGTCAGGTGAATTGGTCTAGGTTTTTCTGAGTGTGGGATTTTGAAGACAATGGTATGGTGGTTGGACCATGGCATTTGGAGGTGATGGGGTGGAGATGTTGGAGTTGAGGTCGCTGATCCAGTCTAGGGTGCGGCCTTGAACATGGGTGGTCTCAAGGGAACTTTGCATGAAGCCAGCATGGTTAAGTGCCGTGGACATGCTGGAAGCAGTTGCATCTGATGGGTCGTTAAGGCCGAGGTTGAGGTGCCCTAGGATAACAACTTTTGAGTTGGGCTTGATGGACGGGAAGATGCTCTGCAGTAAATTCTCCTCAAAGGCAAGGCTGGATCCTGGGGCGGTAGATCAGGGGGATGGTGATGAAGTCGTTCAGGGACAAGGAGATCTTAGCAAGTATGGATTTGCAGTTGGGCATGGCGTTGGTTTGCAAGACTCTCATGGTGAGGGTATTTTTAAAGATGAGGGCGACACTGCCTCCTCTTTTAACAGATCTGTCACCTCTTAGTTTGGCATAGCCAATGGAAGGGGCTGGGCCAGCAGCGGGGTGGAGCCATGTTTCAGTGATGGCAAGTAGGTCGAGGTTGTTGGAGGTTATAAGGTCAAGGATTTCCACTGCATGGGCCGGGAATGATCTTGCATTGATTAGCGTACAGTTGATGGACTTATAGGTAGGTCTCGCGGGCGTGTATGTTTGCATAGGATGTAGCGGCTGGGGGGCGTAGTGGTGGATGCGTGGGATGAACTGAGTGCAGAGTCTGATGAACCTATTCCTCATACTGATCAGAGGTGGTATGGCGGTGGCAGAGTCTGGGATTTCGGGATGCGTGGAGCCTGGACTGTGGATTTGAGGTGGGCGGAATGATTTGAGAGCCTGGTGTGGAGCACGCACAGAGGGCTGCGTGCGTAATCTGAGGAATCTATTTCTCGAGGATCAGAGTAGCGAGGTCAGGGTTGAGGGTAGCATGTTGCATGGGGACTGGTCTACGGGTCTGCAGTGGGCAGAGTGATTGATGAGCGTGGTGTGTGCCATATGCTGTGAACTGAGTGCTTAGTCTTAGGAAGCTATTCGTCGTAAGGATCGACGGGCGCATAGCAATGGCACCATGACAAGTTGATAAGGTAGAAGAGAGGGGTGGCCTGGGAGACTGTTGGAGGGCGGCAAGGTGTGGGAGGGGCTGAGGCACCAATGCACTTACCTACTGTCCAAATGAGGCTGGAGTCCCTGGGGGCTGGCTGGGCTTGCGTGGAGGATGCTGTAGCCGGTCTTGGCTCTGCCTTCTTGTCCCTCTCACCTAGCAACTGGTATCAGGGGTTCTCTGAGAGAGATCTAACTTCTTCTGCCAAAGTTGTAGGTGGTGGGTTCTGCTTTCAATCGTCAATGATTTTTTCACCCTGAAGGGGTTATTCTGGAAGTTATCTTGTGTCCAACAGCAGTTACGACATATTCAACAAACTTACTTGAGTGGCAGTAACTGTTTTCTCGCTGATCTCTGAAGAGCCCCGAAATATCAGTTATTTCTATGTTAGTTACTGCATATGTTGCTGTGAAATGTTCCTTAATGGGCATGCCGTCGGCCGTATCTGCAGAGCTTACTTCTCCATCTCAGGGTCAATGTCAGTGCCCTCATCCAAGTAGATTGTGGGGGCCAAACACAGGTGTTGCAAAAATGGCTGCCCTAGCAGCACTGTAGTCCCAGCCTGGGGAATGGATACAGGAATTGTAGAGTGCAATCCTCTGCTATCTCAAATGGAGAGCCCGCAGTGTGCGCTCTCCCATGGCTCACTCTCGGCAGGCCTCATCCAGGGTTGGACTGCTTGTGTAGGCATTGGAGGAGCCAGTAGGTTTGCTGTGAACCTCCCGACCTGGGTGTCTCCCTCTTTACACTGTGCGTCCACACACTGCCCCAATGCGGCTTCCTTCTCTCCCCACCATTGCATCAGCGTTTTCCAGGATGTGCCCAATCTCACCCCTGCTGGGCCATCGGAGGCAAGTCAAGCTTTCTGCCTTCATGCTGCACACTAGTCCAAACGCATCAGGGGACTCAAGAACAGCAATGCCGCTTGCCTACGCTTCCTCCCTCCATGCGCCCCTGTTCATCCAGACATATTGCAACTCAACGGACAGCGACAAGGAGACCAGGGGTCGTTTACACCCCTCTGCTGCAGTGTTCCTCCAATAGAAATTGTAGTCGACTCCTCTGCAATCTCCCTTCTCCTATAGTGAGTGCTTCCCGTCCAGGCCAGCCCGCATCTTTTGCTGTTCAGAGGGCTCTAGGTGGCAATCCTTACAAATCCCTGGGCTGCCAGACCAAGAACTGCCCTGGCATACATCACAGGGCACTGGAGATGGTAAACATCTGCAGGTGCCTGTAGATGATGTCTGCCATGTGATCCACACCCTAAAAGAATGGAAAGCTCAAATGGCCACCCAATGGGCCCAGAGAAGGGGCCGAAATAGCCCCAGATTGGAGCTTTGGTGAGGGGTCAGAAATGTGAACAGGACAACTCTTTGAAGGTTTTTCAACAAATGACATTTTATTAAATTAGAAGATTGGATAAATGCCTCATTATCCCTACCCTGACAAGGATTTCCCTGCCTAAAATAAACTAACTGAAACACTAACAAAGGATATCTGTCCTCACACTTATACATAAAATAAGTAAATAAGGTAAACCATGGCAGTTCAAATGCAACAAAATAACATACCATTACATTTGTAATGTAGCAACACTCTCTCCTTATAACCTGGGTGAATTCCCCTTCCTCAAGCAGGATTCTGCTTCCCAGTTGAAAAGAAAGGAATAAGGAAATCTGGTTTGCAAGCAAGTTCCAATACAGTTATTTGTAACTCCAACTTGATAACAGAAAGTTCCACTGCTCCAATGATTCAACAAAGAAAATAGAAGGTTCTGTCATTCTCTTGAACAAGAGTAAGATTTATCCTCATCAAATAAAGAACCTTTTGTTGAGTTCATAAATAGCAACAATGGTTGTCTTAATCAGGATGATTTTCCACACAAAAAAGCTCTGAAGAGAAATACTTCATTTACAGCAGTATTACACTGTTCTTTTGTCAGCACCACACGCCACATACATTGTCTTAGTCAGGACATTTGGCTACAACTGAAGGATTCTGAAGACATAGAACTCCTCTATTTCTTCAGCACCACAAGAAACACTTGTGTACAGGTGCGTTATGTCATATCATAACATAAATTGTCTTTGTCAGCATCAAATTATAGAACTGAGTTTACTTCCATGCCAGGCCCATTACCTTAATCGCACCTGGTTTACTCCTATACCAGTCCTACTAATCCAAAGGTTTGCCATACGAAAATATGCTCCCTTGCCCGAACAGCATTTCACAACAGCAAGTGACTTTTGCGGTTAAGATCAACTGACAAGAGTTTTACAACAGCAGCTTCACAATGGTTATCACTTTGCAGCTTTAAACATTTAACATTCTTCACGTTGGTGCTCTTTAATAGTCCTCTGAAAATTATGCTCCTCTCTTTCTGAATAACCTTTTTCAGAAGGGCAGTGTTTTTGGCACTCTCATTTCCCCTCCGCATATGTAACCAAATACTGACAAGGATAGGGTCTTTTTCTACTTCTCCCTTGGCTTTGGCCAGGTGGGCTTATGCCAGCATTTGTTATATGATTTATAAATGATGGGCATCAAGTTTCACAATGTATGGACCTTTCATTAGTCCCCTTTTCCCTTCGGCAATATCTGCTGGATGCCTTGGTTTTGGTCTTTCTTGGCTTGGGAAATGGTTGTAGGTATTGGTTCTTAATAATAGTACCCCATCAAGTTGCTGGGTTCTCCACAACCTCACACACATACATTTACAGTCCTTTGGTTTTGTCAAGCACAATCACTCTTAATGTCACTTTCACTCATATGCGAGTGCTGCTTACTTTGAAAACGTTTGCTTTGAGTATGTGAGCAGTCGCAGAGGGCTCAGGAGTCACTACCAGCTTATGAACTCATCGGGTAAGGCATGCGCATCTAATCCCCTCGCTGCTCGTAGGACTTCTGCTTCTGTGGCTCCTCGCGACCCAGCAAACTGCTTCTCCTAGTTCGCTGCCACCTTCAACATGAGTTTCTTTTGCTCTGGAGGCCCTATGGTGCTCGCCAGCCACTAGAGGCAGTCTCCTGAAAAGGAAAGCTTCCCACACTTCTGCTTCCCGCTGTGCAGCCTCTGCAAAACAGGTCTACAGAGGGCAAGCTTCCCTCTTGCACACTTCGTACTGCAAGACCTCTGCATTTAAGACTTCTGGGGGCACAGACCCTCTCAGGACCGGCTACTAATCTCTACTTTAGAGTGGTCTCCGCCTGTTCTCCCTCCTCCAGTGTTTGTGTTGGCTGAATACATGGATTACACTGCTTTTCATTCTCATGCTGCTTCTCAATGGCCTGCACCTGAGGGGGCCTTTTAAGCCTCTGAGTCTCCCTCGGGTGTGGGTCATTTCTGTTAACAAGCTGACCACTCCTGCAGCATTGTGCCTTTTTATCCCTCTTCCTCATCCCCCTGGTTTGTTCGTCATAATTCTCTTTAAAGAAATATCATAAGGATTAATTACCAGACTTGATTGAAAAGAGGAATGTAGTTATTTAGAGGTTAAGTCATTATCATTCATACATTTCCTTTCACTGTACCTCTGGGAATTAGACAGGTGTTCAGCTTTCCAAGGCTCCATGATTTTGGAAGGATTTTTATTTGTCTATAAGCCTAGGAGCTTGTGATTAATTTCACCCATATTTATATGTTTAGCTTGTGGGACAAAAAGATGGTTATTAGAACAAGTCATTAATACTTCAGCATTGAAGAGATCTCCTCCCTAGAGGAGGAAAAATACTGTGTCTCACCCCACAGAGTCCTCTCATTCCCCAGAGGGTGGCTATACGAGGGAGGATCATATGGGGGGAAGTGATCCTCGTGGAGAGGACATGGCATTGTTGGAGGAGGATCCATACCCCCATTTTCCATTAAAAGGATGTCCCTTTCCTTCCGCAGGCCTGTATGGCCTATTGTAATATTTTCCCTCAACCCTTTGCTTATTTCATCTCCAATATTCCCTCACGTGACACAGGGAACAGGATCTCCATGGTTGGAGCAAATAAAAGGCAGGGAGCAATAATGATTAACCCCAATAAGGTCCAACATCAGCTAACCCAAAATCACATTTTAAACTTGGTAACCACAACATGAACCCTTGTGACTGTCTAACAAATAACATTTGTGACTTCAAAGCTACTGAGCTTAGAAAAACAAACCTTCTCAGCTTTTCTGTCCATAAGTATAGGAAAGAAGGACAGGACCATAATCTTATATCACGCACTGACTACCATTCCCATATACACCATACTGAGACGAGAAAGAGGGGAGCAGTGCAGAACGAAACAGTCCACAAGGTCAATGAACATTCAAGTTGTTTTCAAAGTACACCTGCATAGAGGCTGCTACTGTTTGGAAGAAGATGTCTCATTCATCTGCGAAGCTTGGAAGCATGAACTGGTGTGGCGGAGCCGAGCAGTTCGCCAGCCAGATATTAGACAAACTCTGTCAGGACAGGTCACGCCGCAGACATGCCAGGAGCCAGTGGAAGATTCCTGGGCATTCAGCAACCACAGAAATCAGAGTTTTACCTTCCAGGACCTGGATCGAGACAGACACTGGAGGGAAGCAAGAGCAGTCCAAAGAGGAAAGCAGGCAGTCAACATTTGCCGCTTGAGCATGAACGGGGCCGAGAACGCCAGCAAGAGCAGATGAGTCAACCCAAACACAGTGGGGACCCCACAGCGTTTCAGCAATAGAGTCAAATACAAACTATAATGATTAAAACCACAAGAGAGAAAGTAAAGAGACTAAATGAGAAACAAGAAAGTATATTGCGAAAAAGGACCCTAACAAGATATGACTGTATGGAATACAAATATGTGGGGAATACAAATCGAATGATGTATCAAGAAGACTACTGTGGAAGTAAAAGAGGAACAACGTGTAATTGTAAGAAGTCCTGGCAGGTGAGTAAACCAGATAGTTAACACGTGTTTGTGAAAATAAGCAGCCCTGGCAGGAGAGTATACCAGGCAAACAAAAGTGAATGTGATATCCTAGCAGGGGAGTATACCAGGCAGCTGCAAGTCTACAGAAGTCCCAAGAAGAACATCCCCACAACAGAGTTTGGTTGCTATGTCAGCTGTTGATACTAATTGATAATGGGCTTATTACGAGTTTGCCGGTAAACACGAAAATTACCGGCATGCTGGTGCTACCGTGTCTGTGTAGCACTGCTGCTGGAATCTACGGTAGACTCCTAGTCAGCGTACACACGCATTCCGGCATGCCAGAAACTGTAGCACCGGCATGCCTGTAACGGCCCCAAAACCCTGATACCGGCATTGTCGATGCCGCCTACACCGACTCTGGAACCGAGGAGCCCGTTTTTACTGGTACCGGTATTACCGGCACAGGAAATGATGTCATCACTCCGGAACAGGAAAAGCACTGGCTGCCATCTTTAAAACACAATCCATTGCAATCCTCATTCCACAGGAGTGTTACTCAAAATCTGAGCACCTACCCACACAGAGGAACATGTCTTCAAGGCAGCCTGTTGTTCGCTGCCGCCAACCCCGGTTCAGTGAACAGGAACTGAACATGCTGGCAGACACCCTTGTGAAGCATGCAGATGAGGTATTCTGTGCAGATCTGCGGCACCAAGCCCAAATACAGAAAAAGGCCATTTGGGAGGATGCGGCAAGCAAAGTCTCGGTGGTGGGGCCAATGCCACTGGACCGTCCGATACTATAGGAAGAGGTGGGACAACCTATGTCTCAGTGTCTGCAATCTCCTTGCTGCAGAGCGCAGTCAGGGCCTGCCCACAGGAGGTGGAGCACCATCCCCCATCAAACTGCAGTTGTGGGAGGAGACGTGCAGCACCGTCCTGCACATGGAGGCCATAGAGGGAGTCAGAGCTGTGGAGGCGGGAGCTGCAACATCCGATGGTGCCGGCACATCATCTGACAGCGAAGGGGAACATGCTGCTACACCCAGATCCACTGGGGCATGTTGCTGCTGCAGAAAATCCACCACATCGATCCAGGAGCCCAGTACATCCATCACAAGACTGGAGCGGGCCACAACACCATTGGGCTGGCAGCCACCAACACCTGCTGCCCAGCATCCCTGGCAGCCACCAACACCTGCATCCAACCAGCCACCAACACCTGCATCCAAGCAGCCCTGGCAGCCACCAACACCTGCTGCCCAGCAGCCCCGGCAGCCACCAACACCTGCTGCCCAGCAACCATGGTAGCCACCAACACCTGCTGCCTAGCAGCCCCGGCAGCCACCGACACCTGCTGCCAAACTGGCCTGTCAGCAGGAAGAGCCTGTTTCCCCAGACCCCAGCCAGCAGGGAGAGCCTGTACCCCTGGACCTCAGCCAGCAGGAACATCCTGTATCTCCTGACCCCAGCCAACAGGAAGAGCCTGTATCCCCTGACCCCAGCCAGCAGGGAGAGCCTGTTTCCCCACCACCCAGCCAGTCGGATGAACCAGCAACACCAACACAAGGGTCAGGAACACACAGCATTGTTGAGGCCAGTGTGCACGACACACTGACCAACACTAGCCATGAGGATGAACCAGTGTTCACTGCCCCAGGCCCTCGGAGCCCACCACCCATGCCACTACCTGGACTCTGTCACATATGAGACACTTCTCCTGATGATCTCCATTGCTGCTGAGGCGTCCATCTGCCTCTTGTGGGCCTTCTTCACCACCCCCTGAACAGTTGGGGTAAGCCTGACGATTTTGTGCAGAGCGCACATGGCGTGGCACTTAAAACTGCATCTAAATTTGAAATGCATAATGTGCATGTCGTGGATTGACTTTTGGGAGGAGCTCATCAATGTTTTATGTGTTTATTGTGCCTTTGTGTTTTATCCTGCATCCCTGCCTCATTATGCCTTTGCCTTGCCAACATGGCTGCACTTTTTGTGTGACTTGAACTGTAGTCTTGTGGTCTGGCCCAGCTTCCCCTCCCATTGGTTGCACTTGGCTTGTTAAGCCAATGAGAGCAACTGGGAGGCGGGAGCCGGCCATCCACCTAAGGCCACAACAAAGGCCCTGTCTACCCCTGTCCACCACGGTACGCCAGTCGCCTGTATGTCTGCACTCCCCCGCACCCCTGCGCTGCCCCCTGTATGTCTGTACTCTCCCACCCCTCCGCTGCCCCCTGTATGTCTGTACTCCCCCCACCCCACTGTTGCCCCCTGTATATCTGTACTCCCCCAACCCCTCCACTGCCCCCTGTATGTCTGCACTTCCTCCACCCCTCCCTTGCCCCCTGTATTTCTGTACTCCCCCACCCACCCCTGTTAGTCACCTGTGCCACCCCCTCTCATCCCACCCCAGTAAGTGTCTGTAGCTGCCCGCTATACCTTGAGATTTGCTCCGCGTTGTTGCCCGTTGATTGGAAACCTATGTACTAGTATGCACTTGCCACCATCAAATACGTGACTGGCCCCATGCTATTCTATGTTGACACTAACCATGCACCCATGTGTAGCTTGCCTCCTCTGTATTCTGTGCCGAGCACCACGCATTTACCCATTGACCATGTATATATGTGTTGTTGCCGCCTTGCAACTTTTGGTTGGTACCTTTATAGGCATACTAATTTTGACCACGCAACTGTTTGTAGCTGCCGCCATGCAACATGTGGCTGCACCATGCTCTTCCCTACCGATGTTGACCTTGCAACTTTATGTAGCTGCCGCCGTGTAAAATGTGGCTGGCACCATATACCTGCCCACCAATTTATGTAACCACTGTTAAGCACTTATTGGAATTGTAGCAAGCAACATGTATGTATGTAGGCCTTCTAATGCACTTATGTAACTAAGTAAGCCTTCTTAACAGCGCCATGATGCCTGAGGGCAGTTTGGCGCTTTACAAATTCAAATAAATAAATAAATAAATACATCAATATACTAGACAAAAGGAACTTTTTTGAAAGAAGTGGAACTACAAGGCTATGCAGCTTTGTAAATAACAGTAATGCTGTGGTCCAAGAAAGACACAAAGAACTGTTAAACAAAGAATCATTTGTCTTATAGAGAAATCCAGGGGAAGGGAGTTTGGAGGATGGAGGGATGGACCCCAGTCTCAAAGGCAGCAGAGAGATTGAGTAGAATGAAGAAAGTGGAAAGGTGTGACAGAAGAGCAGTGTTAAGTGCAGCAGCTGAAGAATAAAGAGAGTGGTTCACGTTTGGGTACAAATGAAAATCAGTAGATTAGGTTGGAGTAGTCCAGCAAACTGGAGTACTGCTCAAGCTGACTCATTGGTCTTCCTTTCTGCTCCTTTCTCCGTCTAAACAAAGCCCTCAACTTTGCTAGCGGCACCCCCTACAACCTACCCAGATCTTTCCAACTCTACCTACTGTGGCGGGTCAGAAGAAGGAATCGGACACATTAAGGACATGTTAATTTTCTTTAATGAAATTATAGGTAAAAGGCCTACCTATCTAAATCAACTTAAGGTGCTCATCAGTCCTCAGGAAGTCCAAAAGTAACTTGTCCTCCATCCCGAACCTAATTGTACCTGACCCTACCACTAATGTGAATAACTGGGTCCAAAAGAATGTCTTTCTTCTCTTGGTCATTTCTCCTCTTGCCTTCATTCCAATGGCTTTCTCTTTCAATCAGTATCTATATCCTGGGGTTATTGATACTTAAATGTCTCTGTTTAGAATATATACATCTTTTAGTTATCTTGCCTAATAGTCTCTTGAGACTTCCACCATGAGCTCGTGTGGCTCTTTGCATATACTTGCGGGCAGTACTCCAGATAAGATTTTGAGGTAGGAGTATTTTGCTCCCTATTTTTAAAATTTGAGAGTATATGTGATTTCAAGAGAGTAAAAATAACTTTTCTCCTTCGCAAGAGAGTAAAATGTATGTGACAGCCAACCGATGTGTGGAAAAACTGTATGGAAATCACTACCGTGCAGCATTTTTCTGTATTGTGACAGACCGCACCTTTGATTATTTCTCTAAGGTCTGGCCATTTGATCTCTCCTGTATATATTTAAATGTTCAAAATACAAAAACCTAGCCAATTACATAGTAAAGCAAACATGAATTGCATTGCGTGTTTTGAGGTTCTATAGCAGATTTGTCTTTTAATGTTTAATCTAAGTACTCATTTCCTGGAGGTATTACTACCTAATGGTATGCCAATGTTATGATACAACAGTGCAGAGAGGAAAGGACTCCATAATAAATTCTATACCTAATCTCATGGCCAAATGGTTATTTATATGGCGCTTTTGGCAAAGCACTGTACATAGAGCATATTTATCACAATTGTCACTAAATCGAAGTCGGTACTCCTTTATCAACCTCGCAAAGGATGAAAGGTTGGGTTGGCCTTGCTGAGATTTGAACCTGCAACCTACAGATCACGCTCAGAACGCAGGAACGAGTTCTCAACCGGCTGAGCTATCTTATTGAGTATCATCCTTCAGAGCTCAGTAAACTGAGTATCGACTGAGCTATAATAATCACAGTGCCTAGATGTTGGAAAAACCATGCATGAAGCGCTACATACAGTAAAATACCTATCTGGATCATCACAGGGACAGGTTTTGCTGAGTTTCTAGTTCAATTACAAATGTCTATGCATCTATCTAGGTTTCTCTATAGTGCCACTAACCTGTGACCCTCAGGGCGCTCACAAAGGGTCACATAAAGAGACAATGATATAAGGCTAGGAGAAAAAGCAAGAAAAACCCCAGAGACAAGCCAAAAATTGGGAGGAGAGATTAGGTAGTGAGAGAGGCTTGTTTAGGGAGTAGGTGGAGGAATTGAAATCAATCAGCCATGTCAAATGTAACTTTCATTTGTTGGTTTTTGAACAGCGCTTGCACTTCCTGGAGAGTCAGTTTTTGGGTATTTTAATTGTAGTCTTGAAGATCTCAGAGGCTATAACACTTGTGATTGGTGTAATGACAATCACTCACCCTTGAGCAAAGACTCTGCTGCCACTGACCATTTATAGTAAGGTACCCCATTGACTGCAAGGTTGAATGGATGTAAACTAGACAATGCATACTCATCATTTTACACACTGCTTTTATAATGGAGTGTAAATTAAATGATAAGTGTACAAATGATCTGCCTCTGCATGATTATGCACACAGCACAGGAACTCTAAAAAATAGAATTGTGAAATACTGGTTTGCTTTCACTGGAAAAAAAAGCATAATTTGTTACAAAAGATGAATTCTCAATTGCAACTTAGTTTTCCTTCTTATTAATTATACAATCCTAAAATGCTAGGAAAATAAATATGCACAGTGCTTCTGTTTGCTCCATGAGCATATACACACAACACAGCAGAAGCTGAACGGAAAGAAACCATTCATTTTTATCAGTGTGTGCAGTTTCTTTTTTTGAAAGTCTTCAGAGAAATACATTCTGTTTCAGAGGCTTTTCTCCATCGCTTGCAATTACATCCATATAGATGCAAATCAAATGAAGTGTTCTGGTTTCTGTCAATTAACCTGACCTTTTCACTGCCCTCTGCTCTAATCTTGTGTGTAAATGTACACAGGAAAATAATAAAGCTATGGTGTTTACTAGATTTTCATGCATAAAAAGGCGTGGAATGAACATTATCTGGAGGCCTGCTTGTGGGTTTTTTACTTTAATGCCAGCTTTACGACAATTTTCCTTGGAATACTTCCTAAGCCACCTGTCTTTAGTCTTATAGTGTTTATATAATTGAGTGTTAATCTTCTCTGGTGTTTGTATGACTCTATGCCAACTATGGTTTCCCCTCTCCGGGGTTCTTGCTACTTGATTGTCTCTTTTCCGATTCTGTTTTCACAAAACTTGTTACAGTGATTTGCAGTGGGCTGCCTCCTCTCCTTATGGCTCTGTACCTGGGGGTTTCTCCCTTCCATGGTATTTGCTTCCACTTTTTATAAGTTTCCATACAGCGTTATTCATCATGCATTGTATTGATTCAGCATGGGTAGTATAGCTCAGTGGCAATGCGCCCATCTTGGAATGACGCAGAGCAACAAGGTTCGAATCCTGGGTCTGCGCTTAGAAACTTCTGTGGCATTAAGAGTGTTTTAAAAAAAATATATAATTATAATAATTATATAACTCCAATTCTGGTTATTTAAGTTTCGACCTTTCATTCAGTCTCTTTTTCCATATGTTGCCCCTGCAGCCTCCTGCCTTTTCTGTTCTTCCTGGTACCTCTTCTGATGCAGGGGAACCTCGCAGGACTCTGCGCTCAGTCGGGTCTTCTGTTCCCTGATTTCTCTTCTCTCTGTCTGGTCTCGTCGGCACCTCGTTCTTGGCTCCTCTGCAGAGGGATGCCATCTATGGACGCTGGCAGCAGGGAGCTTGTAGTACTCCCTCCTCAGGCAGTCTCTGTGTTCTGGGCCCTTCATCCACCATGATGCAGCTGCGGTCACACCAGCATCTGGTACAGGATTCCCGTTCGGGCAATGGTTATTCTGCTGCAGGATTCCTCGTCTATTTGATGTGTCAATCTGGCGTTCCTCGCCAGTACAGTAGTCGCACGCTCTGCGACTTCACTCTGCTCCATCTCTCCAAGGCTTAATCACGTCAGGGGCTACCTCTGTGTATCTTGCTCTCTCTCCTCCCAAGAGCTAATTGTCCCAGTTATGTACACGTCTCTTTTTAAAGAGACATTTCCTCACTCTTTGTATGGCTGGTTTCTTCCCACTTTGCTTGATGCCAAATATAAGGATGACAGGTTAGTCTTCATAGTTGACAGCCCCATATAGGCAGATATGGTATTGGACCTAGGGGTTTCCTCATCGTAATGGGAGTCTGTGTCCCCTAAGGGGGAGTCACTCCCATTGAGGTCCCACTTGCCCATACCCCTAGCAAGGGTCGTCCGGAGTGGGCTCACCTCCCTAGCCTCAAATGGGGTAGCTCCCGCTTGAGGAGAAGGGACGAATACCCACGATTCTTCACACTATCTATAATATGCTGGTTAGCTCCCCATACACACCTACTCTTCATTCTTTTACAAAAAAAGGTCTGGGAGCCCCTCTACCGAGAGCAAACATGTCCTAAGAACCTGTTCCATGGGAAGGTGCCAACTCGGGAGGGTCTTCAACCATGTTTTAGCTCACTCTACCTTTCACACAGGAGAAATATCCATTTGTTCCCACTCTGTTTTTGTGTTCCTTCTCCTAGTCTGCAAAGCTATCAATGGCCTTGAGTACTTATACCATCCCTGGACCTCCTCTCACTTCCGCTATTTCTCCCTGCTCCACTGGAACCCATAACAATCAAACCAGCCCAAATGTGGATCTCTTCAAAGTTCGACTTCAGCTTTTCTTACTTGCTAAAGAGGGAGTTCTGCCTGCCTTCTCCCCGTCCTCCATACCTGACCCCACCACTGCCTCCAGTGACTCTTAATAAGTAACTGTGTGCATTTAATTAGCACTCTTTAGTTTGAAGCACCTGCTTCCTTAGATTAACGTTACCTTTGTAAGTCACCTGTTTTCTTTCATACATTCTGTTTCTGTTTGTTTTGTCCCTGGTATATGTCCAACAATGTTTTTACACCCTCATAAAGTGGCTCAGTACTTGTTTGCACCTTTATGCTGTTGTACAGGCACCCCTTTGCAGGAATCCTTCTGCCATCTGTAAATGTGCTGATCGAAATTGTCATCCCTGTTCTTCAAATAAATACAAATACGAATTGTATAATTCCACCGCAATATAGTATAAAACATCACAACAAATCATGCCACAAACAAATACTTTCACCTATTACAAAAAAAAGATACCTCTCGGCTTTTTCTATGCTTCTTCGTTGTTTCCTTTATTTATTATATCCACTGGCACCCAAGAAAACCCTTCCTCTGCTAATCACAAACTGTGCAAAGTATAAATCAACGTGAGCCAGTGTTTGCTCTGTCAACAATTCTTCGAGTTTTATTGTGCATCCAAAATGGCCAATCGTAGTTAAAAATTACTTAACTAAAAAGCCAACCACAGCACCAAGTAATGCAAGAGCAGCAAACTTCTAATCTTTTAGTGACTCACAGTAACATAAAGTAATGACAGTAATTACGGCATGTATGCCTGCGTAGAAGCCGCAGCGGCGCAGGCTTGCACACATTGCCTGGACAGGTAACCCACGATTTTCTAACTTCCATTGGGTCCCCAAATAGCAAAGCAACACACTTCAGCCATAACAAAGCTATATACCATTGTTCTGAAGAAGACCTCGCCATGAAACGACTTGGCATTAGCACCCAGCTGTGCACCTAGGCTAAAATGTCGTGGGAGTGGGAGAATTCAGGGGTATGGGGGGAGCCGGGAGGTACTAACCATTAAAATGTTGGGAGACAACTTCGGAGAGTGGTTAGGAAGGGCAAACGTACTTGTCTGGGGCATCTAACTTCTTTACACATTCCTAATGGGACTATTCTAGTGGAGCTTCAATGTTAGCAGCATTTATCTCTCATTCACGTCTGAAAGCACACACTTAAGAACGTTTGTGAGACTGGCATGCAAGCAGTGCTAGAGATCTGGCACCAGATGTGTAGTCGGATCTCCGGATCCGGCCACGGTCAGTGCTGGGGGTGGGGGTCAGTGGGGAGAGAGGGAGTAACACATGTTGGTGCATGCTTACCTGCTGTCTGAGCAGGGGGTTGGGCCCTGGGTCCTCCGGGTCCTCCTGATTCAAACAGGAATTGCCCTTATCTTCGTCTGCCCTGGCAGTGTTTGTCGGATGCATGGATCCAAATTATATATCTATGTATGCAATGTTTGTCAGATGCAGATATCCGACAAACATTGCATACATAAATAAATAATCTGGTTCCATGTCCACACGATGCAGCCATCCAACTGCTTTCAGAAGAGAGGGGCAGGAGCTGTGCCGGGTGGGGTTCAAGTAAAAGAAAACGTTGTTTATAGCGAACAGAAATCACTGTGTTTGCATAGTGCCCAAGGGGACATTTTTTCTAAAAAGTGATGAAAATTGTGCATTTTAAAGAATATTTACTCAGCAACACTGGTCAAAACTATTATCCGGATAGTGAAGTAACTCATCACCAGTGCCATGGAAGTGGTTTAAAGCGGAATTGATATATAGTTTGGAAAAGAAGTAGCATGAAAGAAATAGCCTTGAAACTATTATTTTGGACATTTCCTTTGATGGAGGTCAACTGCCAGCTCTGCGCTCCTAAACCCCAGCCTCCTCAGACAGTGCCCCCCAAACTCCGCCCCCACCCCGGCCCTTGTGGGGCCCCCCACCAATAATTTTCCATTTCCACCACTGCATGCAAGTATTAACCCCGCCCTCCTTCATCATTTCAATTGCCTAAAAATGTATGCATAAGAATGCAGGTGCTAATAATGATACTTTTACATTAGTAATTAGCGAACATTTGTTAACTGTGAAGTCGGTAACGACATTTTTTACTATCTGTCAAAAAATTCTGCATGCTCAGTGAAGGGAACGGTTTAGTATATTTTGACAGTTCTGAATTCGGTTTTCTAACTTTATGTGGTCCCGTGCTGTTGTGATTTGTACTTTGTTGGGCTTGTGAAAACACTTATTAATTCAGGGGAACTAGCGGGATGAAAGAGGTACTGAAAAGCGCAGGGACTGTTCGTGTATTGATTTTTTGGAAGGATGTTGTCATCTGCGGAACAGAGAGGAGTGCTGAGTATAATCCGAGTGCTAGTAAGCACTGCCACACCGCCTGAACAGGCTGCTTCATGCATTCATAATTAATGATTCTTACATTTAGCAGAATCGGGGTGCATATGATCAGTTGCCCACGTCTGGGCAAAGCAGTTTTAATGTTTTTCAATGTTTAACAAATACTGGCCTGTTATGTAATTGAGGGTGGTGAGTGTGGAGGGAGGGCGCAAGAGTGGCTTTATACCCTTTTCCACGTTGTGTGGCAGTCATCTTTTATTTGGTAAAGACTGAGAACTGGGCTTGTACTGTCAGCGCGCACCCGATTCCCTAATGATAAAAAAAAAACTATTAGCACTCCAGAGAGAGCCACCATGGCTTGTGGTAGCTATTCATGCCCGGTAGACCAAACACACCCTGAGACACTCATTCATCACTTGGAGCACAAGCTGATATTGTTTCAGCCACGCAGTCTCATAGAGTCTCATAGAAACTGTGCAGAGAGTTGCTGTGACTGAATCAAACACACAGAGCAGAGATGTGCTAGCGAAACGATGTTATCAGCTTGAAGGGTAATTCACTTAGATTAACGCCCCTGAAACTTCACCTGTGCAGTACAAGAAGAGAGCGGGGATGGGGGGTCAGGGGGGGTGTGAGGGGGGCTAATGGCAGATCGAGCCTTTAAGACGTTTGCCCCTCACCTAAGCCCAAAGCAGAATCGGGTGACCTACAAGGACTCAGCCGGGCACCGCTCTGCCCCTATCAGAACTCGCAGGTGCTTTCTACCACCGTATGCCCAACCCAGGGAGACCTTCAAACCTAGACAGCCCATTCAGCGAGTGACATTCACTGGGAGAGCTGGCGGAGCAGACTTTGAGTGACCCTTGTCGTGGAGCCCCAGAGTGTGAAGACCTCAAGAGTAAAGACCTAGACTGGTGTGCAGTAAGGCAGCTGGAACCTGGAGCATAGGAGGGAGATGTTGTTGTAGAGCAGGCGAGAGATATTGTGAGTGTGGGGAGAGAGATTATTGTGGAGGAGGGAGGTATTTTTGTGAAATAAGGGTGAGAGCTTATTTTAGGATTAAGAGGGAGATAATTTGTTGGAAAGTAAAGAGAGTGATATCACCCTGGGAAGAAAAGGGGGAGATTCTATGGTGGAGTACGTTTATTGTGGAGACATCAAGTGATTCTGTTGTGGTGAAGGAGGGCGATATGGCATTGAAGAAGAGAAGGGGATAGTTTACTTTATGGAGCCAGGAGTGACATTCTGTCAGGGAAAATGAGAGTTCAGATGGCAATAGCTATTGAGATGGAGAGAGATACTGAGAGATACAGGGGCAGGGGGGAAAGTGATAACTGTGATGCTGGAACTACATTGGAGGGACAGGGCCTCCATGTCCATGTCCTGTAGTCCTTTTATCATGTGTGTTCTGTGTTATTTATTGCACAGGAGTCCATGTGGGACTCCTGGTAGTGCAGCTCTTCCTCTTTTTGGATGTGGTGAACAGACCCTTGGGGTACCCTTATGGCACTTGTGGGTAGGGGTACAACCGTGTACTCCTAGTGAATGTTTTGGGCACCTGTGTGTGGTCCACAGAGCAGGGTATGGGCTGGTGGCAGCTCCATGATGAATTTGACAGGTGCTCTGAGTAGCCTCCATTTTGGGATACCCAGGCCCTGCCATAGGAATCAGTTGATTCCTGATAGAAGACAAGATGGCCCCTGTAGCCTCTTGCTTTCAATTGCCTGTTACCTTGTTTCCCAAAGTCCCGGGAAGCCCTGACTCTGTCCCTTCCCCTGATTGGCTGTTGGGTGGAAGTTCCATATATGGTATTCTGGGGAAGTCCAGGGCAGACTGGCTGGAGCCTTCCCAATGACTGAATGTTGTGGGTACGCCCGTGGGGTGGGACCTGGGTGAATGGAGTGTGTGAAAAATATGCATTTCATGTTCCGGGTGTCTAGTTTCTGGGGTCTGACACAATTACTGAAACAGCCCTACCCAAAACTGGTATGAATGCAGTGTGGAGTGCTGAATGGCTGGGTGCTTGTCCCAATCCACATTCGGTGTTGTGAGTGTCTGGATGGAGACGAATGGCCTGAATGCACTGTAAGCCTGATTGGCTGCCTGCATGAATGCCCTTCTGGATTATTGGTTGCCTGAGTGTGACCCAGCAGAATGAATGAGAGACCAAACAGCTTGAAGCCAAGCCGGAAGAAGAAGGTTAACTGCTGTTTCCCTTCGACGTAATATGAAAGCCGATGTGCCGTCGAGAACTGATCCAAGAGAGGACCTGGCTAGGAGACCTCTTCCTGAGCTATGAGGGAACATCAAGCACCAGCGAACCTTCACCAAGGCTCCCTGGAAGTCAGTCCTCAAAAGGCTGTTGACTGGAGATGGGGACAGCTGAGGAATCTAAAGCGAAGTGCCCGGACATTGAAGTCCACCGCCGTCAACGACCATCATCGCCAACCGGAGCTGCAACTCTCCATTGCCTAAGACATTTGAATCAAGGACTCCCTTGCTCATCACCATCGACCACTTTGTCCCTCCGGAGAAAGTCAAGGTCGCTGACGAACCGAGGAGAATCCGCTGGTGGGTTTCCTGCCACACGAAGTCCACAAAGACGCAGACGAAGATCCGAAAGCCAGCTATGGTCGAGTCCTGTTCGCCGATGCCAAACGTCGATGACCCGACGCCCCCTTGCTGGGCCTACGTTCTTCATTGACTCTTTGCGGCAACAAACTATTGTCAATGAGGTGCCACCGCACACCTCATCTCCGCAGGACGTCCACGACCGATCGTCGACAAGCAGCACAAGGACCAAAGCCGCTGCCTAGATGCCAATTTTCACCCTTTTCTTTGAGGGATCTTGAAGATCCATGGCTCCTGCCTTAAAGGGAGTTAACTCAAGAAAGATCTGTCGACGACCCGTCGCTGAACTCTGCTAAACCTGGTACATCGGGGCAGTAGAACATTTGTAGAAGGGAATAAGACTCTGCTAAACAATATATAGACTGGGCTTGTCAGTATACTTTGTTTACAGGTTGCCCAGGTGGGGGTATTCTCACACAGAGCTGTGCCTGGTGGTAGGGGCCAGTATTCTGCCAATTGTTTAAACAACTTCTTTTCCTCCCAAGGCTATGGTTGATACCTTTTGCTACTGATTTGTATGCCATTTGAAACTGTCAGCAGTTGGTGCATTTTAATGGAGTCAAATAGTAATCGTGGTACCACATAGAAACTGTACATTTATCGTTATACAGCCCCTCCAGGATATTGCGGCATGAAATGGCAAATTTTGCAGCACAAAACTTTATCTATTGCAGCATTTATGTGGCACATTTTGTTATTGACTGGAGGGTGTAGGATTGGCACATTGCAGGAAAGAGGCAGTGTCCAAGTCTACAGGAGAGCCACAGTGTTATTATTTTTTCCTTTTGTATGAATTTAAAAGGAAGATTCCCAGACATCTCTGGCTTGGCAGAACAGTGTTTGGTTTGGCTATGTTTTTGGTTTAACATGCATGCCTACTTAATATTGACAGTATTGATCATAATTAGTTGTAATGCTCAAAATATTCCTCTTCTATGTTTTCCAAACCCCAAACACCCACACACCTCTCTCACCAACACACCTCACACGTCTTACCAATTCCCCATCACAACTTGCGTTCCACATACTCTCTGTCATACATATACTCATGTGCTCTGTCACACTGCCAAGTCACAATTTGCACTCCCCAGTCCCTGCCACACTCCAAATCATACTCCCAACTCACAATTTACGCTCCCCAATTGCCTCTGCATTATACAG
The DNA here is from genome assembly GCF_040938575.1 of Ambystoma mexicanum. Classification (NCBI taxonomy): domain Eukaryota; kingdom Metazoa; phylum Chordata; class Amphibia; order Caudata; family Ambystomatidae; genus Ambystoma; species Ambystoma mexicanum. Next base: position 906,284,004 of record NC_090922.1, read on the forward strand.
TGCTTCATTCTTTCATGCTACTTTTGGATCTTGCATTCTTTCTCCCATTCTATCACACTCTTCCCTCATCCTTTTTCCCAATCTACAGCTCACTGCCTCTTTCCAACCTCCCTCTCCCTCTCTACTTCTTGGCTCAATGCACCCCCTGAGCCCATGCTCACCTCTAGTTTCTGTACCTATGCTCCTTCTCTGATTTCTGGCCTGCTGCTCCTTCTCTGATGTCTGGCCCACCGCCTCATTGCTTCCTCTCTGCTCTCTTGCCCACCGCTTCCCCCTCTGACCCACTGCTCTGCCTCTGCTTTCTTGCCTATGACTACACGTCTCACCCATCACCCATCTCCCTCTCTTGTTCCTCTCCTATTTTGACAATTTTACCAGTTTTTTAAAATATAGATTTCGGCCCAGATCCTCAAAAAATGGGCCATCTAAAAAAGAGCATAGGATAAGCTATTTTTAGATAACACATTTTTTGGAAATGAGCAGGTCACCTTATTCTCAAAGGTGACCTGCACATTTCCACAGGGCTGAGCTGTGACACAAATGATATGCTGGCTGCTGGCCAGCCGCCTTGATTACGTTTGTGTCGAAAGCGCTCTCCTGACAATGTCCTATAGGCTCCCAGCTCATTTCTCCATGACGGGGCCTTTCAGGGGCCTGCCCCTGTAAAATGCGACCCACAAAACAAATTTCTCTCCTATTTGAGGAACAGAAATGCAAGTGAGATAACAGCGTTTAATAACTCTGCCGTCACAATAAACCCCCCCAACAAAAAAGTATGACCGGGTCAGGAAGACCCTATCATGCAGTGGCACCCACTGTGTGCCTACTCGAAGCAGGCGCATAGGGTTCCCTACAATTTCTGCACATTTAAAAGTGTATCTTGTTTGTAAATTTGGGCTGCGCTTTTAAATGTGCTGATACAGACCCTGATCTGCGCGAAGAGGTGAAAAAAGCCACCTGAATGGGCACATCTTATACGCGCCCATTCAAATGCTGTAGTGGATTGGGCTGCACTTTTTTTTGGCTCAAGTGATGAGATGTGCTTGCGCATTTCATTTCTTGCATCAAAAATATCTTGCCCCGTGCGTCCTTTTTACTCTATGGTTGTTTTTGTGAAAACCGCTGTTTTCACGCTTTTAAAAAAAAAATTGCCAGTTTTGCTGCATTTCACCGCCTGAGAGCTTAAGCCTTGATTGCTCGTCCAACGTTACCAAATAGAGAATCTTGGTTGGGTGCCTTGTGCTTCTACTCTGCCATATAGAGAACAGGAGTACAGATACCCCCTCCAGTCTTTACACTGGTGGCAGTGGTGGGATGCTAATAGTTTTAAGAATCAGTGTGTAACCTTGCCACTTACAAAATATCCACACTTTGTTAAACTGAGGTTTATTTGTGTACTAGATAACTACACTACAAGCAATGGAATCTATTGCAAATGGTAAATTGACTAGGATGAGCTTGGAGGCTCTCCAGAGTGCTTGTGAAGCCAGGGAGTTAGACTTTGAGGATAAGTCTAGGGCGGAGCTGATAGCTGTCCTGGTGGACTACCAGACTGATTGTGAAGCTCTTGATGAATGGGGGATGCAACCATTGAGGCCCTTGCCCCTGGGACTGTTTCTGAATCTGTTTCTGGGAGTGCCACCACCAGGGGTGGAATGGGAACCAAAAGAGGTCCTGAAAATAATGTTCAAAGTGGCCCTATATTACGGCCCTATATTACATATTTTCAACAAGCCCAACCCTTTTCCTAAGGAAAAATGGGGAAATACCATCCAAAAGAGGCCCAGGGTGCAGAGGCCTACAGGGAAATCTCCAGAGTACCATACAGGCCAGTCCACCCCTGGCCACCACTCCTGCTGCCTCTATTCCGAACCCCAGCAGTGTTTCTTCAGGGAATCCCTAGGAACTTGAAATATTGATGTTACACAACTGGGCTCTGCGGAGGTGTTGGGGCACAGTTGCAGCCCTCCCTGGAATTAGATCACCCTCTTCAGGTTTTGTCCCTTGCGAATCAGCTGTGGGCGGTGACAATCGGTGGCACTGCTCCTGTGTGGATATGGGGAAACATGAGTGCGCTGATAGGTGACTATGGGATCTCCCTAACATTCAACCCAAGGTGCGATTTCAGTGGGCACGTACCGGCCCATAAGGCTCACCTGGTAAATGTGAATGATGAGCTCTCTGTCCTGCTGCTTCTGGCAGGGGCGCTTGTTAATGGAATCAAGTTCCTTTACTGATTCCTGAGAATTAGTCCAGTCCTGCTGCGACTAAGCTCCTCTTTCTGCTTTCTTGCAATGTCTCTTGTCTTTTCCTCTTTTTCTGCTTTGTTACAATGTCTCTTGTCTTTTCCCTTTTTTCTGCTGCAGATGCTCCGAGTTCGGATGAGGCGCGTCGTGCCGCGGTGCCCAGATGATGTTGTATGTGTTCCAAAATGCTTACAGGTGAGCCACAGTGCCAGGAAGAAGATGACTGCGCTCCAAGATGTTTGCAGGTAAGCTGCAGTGCCAGGAAGATGACTGCGCTCCAAGATGTTTGCAGGTGAACCGCAGTGCCAGAAGAAAGCGTTCAGGAGAGAGCAGAATCCGCCGGATGTTGAGTATGATTGTGGATGGCAGGATCTCTTCAGGTAAGTTGAATCCCAGGTGACGGTGAGCGTTATGCTGCACGGAGGTGCAGAATAACCAAAGCATCTTTCTTGAGGATCGGGGCAGCTTATATAGCTGAGATCTTGGGCACGCCCATTAGGGCCGGCTTACCAGCCACACCCTGCCACTCCTAGAGAGTGAGCACATGCAAAGCCAATCCATTAGCAGCCACACCCAAGAATACACTGGGGGTTGCTTAATGGATGGAATGTTCAAGGTTAATGCATCCTGCTTAATTGATGGAATGTTCAAAATTAATGCACCCTGCTTAATGGATGGAATGTTCAAGGCTGATGCATCTGAAGTGCTATGTCCATAATAAAAGCTTCTTGGTGTTAAATGGATGTTCTTGTTTACTTTTGTTCATGAGCCTGGTGCCAAAGGCGCCAGGACAGTGTCCACCCAGGTCGCCTGTGCATGCGACCCCTGCATGCCTGTGTCCCTGACTTCATGACCATGACAATTGAAGATAAAATTGGCCTTTGAATATAAAAAGTTGGAAACAGAAGCTGAACTTAAGAAGGTGGAGTTGGCACAGCAAGTGATACTCAGAAATAGGTATCTTGAACTCAAAGACAGGGACCTTTTTACGAACAAGGACACTGAATGTCAGAGAATCCAGCTAGAGAAAGCTAGAGTGGAAACTTCAGCCAAACCAGTTGTGAGTGTCAGGTCCCCTGAAACTAAGTTTATGAAATATTTGGTTGGTGTGTATGTGGAGAGTTAAAGCGTTTGAAATGGCTTGTGGAATCCATGATGTTGATAAAAGAGAGTTGGCTAAGTGTTTGTTAAGTAGAGTGCCTCAGACTGGTTATGACTGTATTCTGAAACTGAGTGTGGAATAAAGGGGTCAGTATGAGTGCATGAAATCTGCTTTGATTGCCAAGTTTGTCAAGACACCTACCCAATACCTTAAATGGTTCAGGGAATATAAGAAAAAAGAGAGTGTGTCTTGGATTGACTGGGTGAGTGCTGCACATATGAACATGATGGGGTGGATTGATGGTTACAAAGTGAAAAAGTTTGTTGTATTGTCCCACCTTTTCTTTTTTGAGCATTTTTCTATAGCCTGTTCACCAGAGCTGTGTCAGTATGTTGCTGCACCAAGTTGACACAATGCACACCAACTTATTGTGTAATTAATGACATTCTCCAACTAGGGATTTAAAGATAATCTCAAATGATTTTTTTTAAAACCAACTATTCAGTTTGTTTCAGGTGCGGGGGAGAAAAATCACAACCTTGGCATACATGTTGTATATGTAACAGTGAAAAAGAGAAAGCTTCCTATTAGGGAACTCGCGTCCCCTGCACACTATCTTATAAGCTAAATAAGGCAAGTAGTTGCAAGTGGTTCCTGTAGAGAAAACCTAACTTGCTACTTATTAATTTGGTAAAGTAGAGTCAATTAATGTGATAATTAAACACATTTTAGAAATACAATGTATAAACATTCTTCAAATAACCATTCAGTAGTCCATTAGTTCATGAATTTAATGAACGAATTGGCCAACTTGTTTTGAGTTATACTCTTCATCAGGGGCTTCTAATCACAAGATGTCTACAAAGAAATTTAAACAAAGATAACATACGTTTTTAGAAATACATTTGAAACTTCAGTACAATGGTTATATATCACCAGTTCAAGAGTCAAAAAATAATAAATCATAACAATACGAAATTGTGATTAAAAATTGTTTCTAAAAATGCTTATACTCTCCACCAGTACCGGTAACTCATGGATGTCAGTACAGAAAGCAATTTTGTTAGCCTATAATTAGATAGCTGGATCTAGAATTCTCAATATTTTGTCTACCTATCTAAGTTGGAATCACCCTCAATTATAAAGAACTACATTGTTACACTGGTATTTAGGTATGTGAATGTCTATACACATGTCAACCAACTCAAGATAAGGTGAAACCTCATCTATTGTCCATACAGTTTCATTGAACTATTCTCTTAGTGTAATCACCATGTGACCCACTTCGGCTGCAGATCTATGCTCTATATCGGAATGAATATACATTTATTGACTGTATTAAGATGGGGGCTATGAAGGCTCAAACATGTAAACTGCCTAATGGTCATTGAATTGGTCTTACCAGGCAATATGCCTGCTAATAGTATGCTGCTGGATTTCTTTTGGTCCGTACTGCAAAAAAGGGGGTACTCTGCCTCATTTGCAGCTCAGAAAACAGGGTGTTCACTAAACAAAAGGGGTAAAGGTTCACTAGTTACCCAAATGATTGAAATGCAGTTAAACCTGTAAAACGCCTGCTGGGCTTACAATAGGACTTACCAGGAGAACTTCCTGATAGAAGAATGCTGCTGAGTCTCTTAATTCTTGGCCTTATTTGCTGCACGATGCAAAGGATGTTCACTCTAAAAAGAAGGGTAAACCAATCACCCGATTGTATGGACTGAGATCTTTTAAACTAAAGTAATATCAGATGGCTACTTACGAAACAAAAACAGGATTGCGGGGTACCAGGTAAAAGTGTGATAGGGCAGACAAAATTCCTATTAATGGATGCATAGGGTTGGACTGCTGCTAACCAATGGAACAGGTATGCTACCCCAACCTAATCTGATCAAGTAAAACAAGCTATCGTTCCATGGAAAGTGTGCTGTCACATAGAATGAAATCAGAAAGGAAACAAATATCCAAGATCACACAAAGGATAGTCATGTGTTTAATCACAAGAATCTGTCTTTGCCTATAACTGCCTATGCCGACACATGTTTCGACCACTTGGGGTCTTTTTCAAGGCATGGCTTATTTACAAAACAACTAAATTAGGATCAATAAATGATGACAGCATGTGAGCATGTAACAATCAGAAGTCATCAAAATAAAACACAGTAACAAATCCATCGTATGGGAGGAAAAGGATGGGATCATACATAATCAGTACATAAACACCATGTTGGATCAATTGTAGGAGATTGTGTTGGGGGATGAAACCCAGCAATGGTTTACAACGTATAATCAAAAACAACCAAAGGAGACAAAACAGAAAAAGAGCAAATTAATAATCTGGAATAACAAATATGATATAATTTAGATTTACCTTGGGTGTTATACAAGTGTAGCATAGAAGTGGTCATACCATGCACTCTATAGCCCATCATGAAATCAAGGTTACATATTACATGAGTGAAGGAAACCTATGTAAGTAACATTCCAGATTACTGCAGTCAACTTGAATAATGTGGTTTAAGAAGCTTAAAATATGATGCTGACTAACACTTACTTGAAGTCAACCTTGTATAGACATTTGTAATGAACTGAACATACAACCCATTCCTAGCCAGGGTAAATGATGGTCTCCAATGTTAATAGTACCCCTAAATTATCAAAGGTAAAGCATTCACGTGTTAAGCCTTCTTGGTATAGCATAGTTGTATTAGAAAGTTGGATGATATTAAGAATGGTGTCAGAGAGTCCATTAAAGTATTCCCTGCTTGCGCATGCTGAGAGAAAATGGAAAGTGTCCACCTTATTACAGGCAGATATGAGAAGATTGGTTAAATAATTTGGCACATCTTGTATAGTGGATAATCACCTTGTCTCGCTAATGTACAAGGTCGGTACAAGCTTGTGAGACCATAGATAATACAGGGTGGACAACCGGTATAGACCCGTGTACCGGTCAGGCACTGTAAGGACGAACATAATACATATGATAAATTGCAACATATACTGGGATGGATATTTGATACGTCAGCAGCAGGGGCATAGGAGACCCCATAACATCTGGGGGGGGGACAGGGGACACCTTGGGGACTTTGATAAAATCACAATAAATAAATAAAAAGCAATCAGGCCCAAAAAGAGTGCTGCTGAACAATATAGGATGGTAGCTAACACATACACATACACATACTTGAAATGATGCCCTTCAGAAGTTTTATCAACATTACGGAAGTCTTGAAGAAGGCAATTCGTTAGGGTGCAGGGTTTAATTTGCATTATGTTACTACATGTGCCCTAAAGGAGCGCTTTAATCTAATGTGTAAAGTGAATATTGGCTCAAGACAGACACCCAATGATGTGAGAGGTTTGTATGTAACTATACTTAAGTATCTGAACATGTATCTGCAAATCTCCAGTGCATATGGCATTTAGGGTGTCACATAAATGTCATCACCTCTCCAACATGTACAGGGCACATGAAGGCTGTACCAGGAACCTCTTCAACAGCAAGTCCCTGCCATTTTAGATTTTGAAACAGATCTCTGTTTCTCTATGTAAATCAAAGTTCTTACACTGCCTAACAGCGTAAAACAAACAGTTTAGTGACTTGTGGAGAACCCAAACTTGTCCGGCCTCCGGTAGCTGCAGTCTACCACACCTACAATTAAACACTAACACACCACTTCACAGATACGAGGGGGAAAGGCTCTACACTCCAGACAGCACATGTCCTTTATGATCACCCATTTCAATATGACCAGAAAGGAACAGTTCTGCCCCCTCCAAAAGTTACCCCGCCCTATATGCCGAGAAGGAAACCAACAGGTGGAAAATATTCACCAAAACACTCCTGAAAGTTGACAACATATGTGACCACTGGACCAGCTCTTTCTCTCTCGACTCGGTCTCTTGTGTCCAGGCAACAGAGATGTGTCCTTGTCTGTTAGAGGCAGCTAGCGGACTGTACTTTACTCGCCAGGCAAACAAGAATATTAAACTAATCAGGGCAGACCCTTGAACTGGGCACACAACAGTGTTCCAAGACCCCTACCCGTGCAAGCACAAAACAAAATGAAAAACAGGTGACTTAACACAATAGCGCTAATTCTGAGGGGAGAAAATGTGAGAAAAACATTCTCCCGCTGAACTTCTATTGTCTCGGTTTCCTTCACTGCTTATTGCCAACTGGGTGGGATCTGGCGGCCCCGAAATGAGCCAGCTGGAATGGCGAAACAGGAGGCCAACACTCGCTCCTCACTATCCAGCTTTAATAGCCTCGCCAGCCAAACGTATAATTACAGAAATGCACTATATGTCAGAAGCTCCCTTCTTTCTCACCTTTTTATCCTTGTTGGCGTTCTTCCGAAATGTGGCTTCTTTCTTTTTCACTGACCGTGACTTGTATAAGCTGGAACGTGAGTCCTCGGGTTCCAGCGTGGAAGCTGGCTGCCAAGCCGGTAGAGTTCGAATATCCAGGAACAATGGCGATTAATCCAGGAAGGAGGATAAAGAAAGGTAAGGAATAGAAGGGGGGGTTTACAGGAGTTAAGGAAGATAGACAGCATGATACAAAGGGAGCAAACTCGAACACGTCTAGTAATTCATAGAGGTACAGTTGAGACGCGCAGAGCCGCGGGGGCATGCCGGTTTTCTAGGAAGCTGGCGAGTGCACGCAAAGGCTAGACCACCGCAGTTCTGTGTCGGCGGCCATTTTGGATGGGTTGCAGAGTTAATGCCACGGTGCATCAAGGACCATGAAGTCCAGAAGGGTTGAACCCGGCCATTCATGACAGCATGCCTCCTCCTGAGCCCAGATCCGCCTGGTTTGCCTGGGTGTATTCGATGAAACCTTTGCAGTAGACTAGGAGAATTCATGTTAGAAACTGGTTTCCATGTGCGCTCGTTAGGGGGATATCCTTTCCCATCCACCAAGTATTGTAATTGACCTCGTCTATACCTGGAATCACATATCCTGGAGACCTCAAATTTGACTTGATCATTGATGAGGACAGGATTAGGTCTAGGAACTGTCTGATTGGATTGTACATATGGCTTCAATAAGGAGGTGTGAAAGACTGGATGAATTCTTTTCCAGGAGTCTGGGAGCTGAAGTCGATATGCCACTGGGTTAATGATTTCTTTGATGGTGAAGGGTCCATAATACTTGGGAGCCAGTTAGGCCGTAGATGTCGAGGAAGGAGTCTGGAGGATAGCCAGACTTCATCCCCTATTGAATAAGAAGGGCTAGGTCTTTGCTTAGCGTCTGCATATCATTTAACAGCTATCCTGGCCTTTTCCAAATGTTCTTTAGCATCCTTGTGAACGTTCTCCAACTTTTCAATCCAGGAATCTACTGCTGGTACCGGGGTAGGATGTGGCAAAATTGATGGTAGAACCGAAGGATGGAATCCTTGACTGCAGAAAAAAGGGCTTGTCTTGATGGCCGAATGGTCTGAATTGTTGTAAGAAAATTCAGCTACCGGAATCAACAGTGACCAATCATCCTGGACCTTGCTAGCAAAACAGCAGAGATATTGCTCTAAAGTCTGGTTGGTTCTTTCTGTGATCCCGTTGGTTTGAGGATGATACCCTGAAGACAATGCTTGCTGAATACCTAGTATTTGACAGAGGTGTTTCCAGAACTGGGATATGTACTGGGGACCTCTGTCGGAGATGATCTTGGATGGTAATCCATGAAGTCTGAATATGTGTTCAATAAATATCCCGGCAAGTTCAAGTGAAGAGGGCAATTTGAACAGTAGTGTGAAATGAGCTGTATGGGTAAACAAGTCAATTGTAACCATTATGGTTGTATATCCCCTGGATGGTGGTATTTCCACAATAAAATCTGTAGCGATGAACTCCCAAGGACGTGTTGGTAATGTAGGTTGATGCAGAAGACCGGCAGGTTTTCTATTATCGTGTTTTGTTTGATTGCACACAGCACAGGATTGAATGTAGTCCTTTATGTCAGTGGTCATTCTTGGCCACCAAAATTGTCTCTGTATGAGCTGAAGGGTAGTAGTGATGCCTCAATGTCCTGAATGAAAGGTATCATGACAGAGGTTCATGACTTTATTTCTCAGTCCTTGTGTAGGGATGACCAGTTGATGATCCTTGAAGAGATAACCATCCTTTGTATTCAAGTTCCAATGATTATTCTGGGTGTATTCCTTCCAGAGGTCTGAGGAAGGAATATGGGAATGGATGTCTTCCAGGAGGCAATTAGCTTGTACCACAAACACAGTTTTTGGAAACATCTTGGGGAAATGCCCTGACCTCCACAGATTCATAGTCTGGACGTCTGGACAGGGCGTCAGCAATGATGTTATTGATTCCAGGAAGGTGGTTGATCTGAAACTGGTACTGCGCAAAAAAGAAGGCCCAACGGGCCTGACGACTGTTTCTGCACTCCAGGGATTGTAATACTTGTAAGTTCCGATGATCTGTTCGTACTTGCACTGGATATTTAGCTCCCAGGAGTAAATGATACCAATGAGTGAATGCTTGTCGGATGGCCAAAAGATCCTTCTCCAGGACCGAGTAATGGCATTCACTTGGGGTCAAGGTACGGGATAGGTAGGCAATTGGATGTTCCATCTTGTCCTCAAATTCTTGTTTTAGGACTGCCCCAATAGCATAATCGGAAGCATTGGTTTCCACCAGGAAGATTCGATCTATGTCGGTTTGGGCTAGGATAGGACCTTCAGTGAACTTCCTTTTTAGATGTTGGAAGGCCTTCTCTTGTTCTGTAGACCAAACAAACGGTGTATCCTTCTTTAAAAGAGCCACGATGGGTTGTACATTTGCAGAAAATGTAGGAATGAATTTTCTGTAAAGGTTTGCAAGTCCCAAGAATTATTGTATTTGCTTCACAGTGGTAGGCGCCGGCCACGAAAGTATGGAATCTATCTTGCCAGGGTTCATTCCAATTCCTTTAGGACTGAGTACAAAACCCAGGTAGTGAACGGTTTGGGTATGGAATAAACATTTTTCAGGTTTGGCTAGGAGTTTGTTTTCACGTAATAGCTGTAGAACTGCCTTAACATGCTCTTCATGAATCTGAGGGTCTTTAGAATAAATCAATATGTCATCCAGGTATACGATAACAAAAAGGAACAACATATCCGAGAACACTCTGTCCATGAATCGTTGGAATACCGCAGGAGCTTTGGCAAGACCGAAGGGCATGACCAAATACTCGAAGTGGCCAAAAGGAGTTCTAAAGGCCATCTTCCATTCATCACCCTCCTTAATTCTAATGAGATGGTAAGCACCCCTAAGATCGAGTTTGGTGAATATAACAGCTCCTCTAACAGCCTCCAGAATATCTGAAATGAGTGGTAATAGATAACGGTCCTTGAGGGTACATTGGTTAAGACCACGGTAATCCAAACAATGTTGTAACTCCCTTGTGTTTTTCTTGGGAACAAAAAACAAGAACGCACCTGCGGGAGACTTTGAAGTCCGGATGGTTCCATTTGCTAAATTGGTATCCAGGTACTCACGTAAGGTCTTCTTTTCAGGCTCGGATAATATAAACATTCTCCCAAATGGAATCACAGCGGAAGGGTCCGTTTCAATGGCGCAATCCTCAGGTCTGTGGGGCGGAAGAGCTTGAACAATGTCTGTTGAAAACACATCAGAAAACGCCTGGTAAGTTTCCGGTACTTGGATAATGTTGGACACGCTTAAGGAGGATGGTTCATGGTTCTGAGAGTTTACTAGAGGGATCCGGAATGTGTCCTGACATAAACAGTGTGACATACAATACTCAGAGCCAAGGAACAAGTTACCTGCTGTCAAAATGATGTAAGGGTTGTGCTTCCGTAACCAGGGCATGCCTAGTACCATGGGATAGTGGGCAGCCTTTATGATGTCAAACCGTATTCTTTCCTGGTGGATGTTTATTGATAATTGTAGTTCCTTTGTTTGGTGAGTAATAGGACCTGAAGACAAAGGTCTTCCGACGATTCCTTCCACAGGTTGAATCACTTCTTTGAGCTCTCTTGGAATCCCATGAGCAGAGGCCCATTCATGATCAATGAAAATCCCCATGGCACCGCAGTCCACGAGAGCCAGGATGGAAAAGGATTAATTCTCTGTAGATGTCAGTACAGTTTGTAGAAGTACTAAGGTGTTCTGTCCAGGAGTATTCAAGGAAGGAATGGATGCGGAGCAGGCATCTCTCTCCCAAAGCTGTGCTTCATTTAGGATCGGGAGCTGGCGTTTCCCGCCGGGGTGGTGCTGTAGGACATTCTCTGACTAAATGTTTGTCAGAGACACAGTACATGCAGAGACCAGTATCGATTCTGTGGAGCCTTTCTTGTGGAGAAATTGGTCCCCTAAAGCCACCTAGTTGCATGGGTTCCGGATCAGGGGTTCGTGGAGCAACGGTCTCTTTGGTAGTTAAGTATTCCATAGTTGTCTTTGGGAGGTTTTCACCTTTCTTTTTTCAGCCTTTCTCTCCTGGATCCTGAAATCTATCTGCAAGGAAAGATCCATAAGGGCCTGAAAGGTTGCTGGACGAGCTACTCTGGCTAGCTCATCCTTAACCTCATCATTTAAACATCTTCTGAAGAGAGTGAAACTGGCTTCTTGCGACCAATCTGCTTCTTTGGCTAGCTGCTTGAAGCGAGTGACATAAGGGAGCATGTCCTGACTCCCTTGTTTAAATTCAAGAAGTCTTTCTTGAGCGCTGTAGACGAGCTCAGGTAAATCGAACATGGCTTTTAGGGCATCCACAAATCCTTCATAGTCATCCAAAAGCTGATCTCCAGAATTAACCAAGGGAGTAGCCCAGGTTAATGCATTACCCGTTAAGTGGGATATCATGAATCCAAACTTTGCTCATGGTGTTGAAAAATAATAGGGTTTGAAAGTGAAGTGCACTAAGCATGAATCAAGGAAGGAACGTAGGGACCTAGAAGATTCATCATACTTATCCACAACTCCGCCAAGCAGCTGCATTTTCGGCCTTAAGATTTTGAACCTCGGTAGTTGATTCCTGCATACCTCTCATGAGGTCTTGGCCTGCCACTTCCATATCTGTTTCCGTATCAGGTTCTGGGCGTCTCAATCTGTCAGAAGCTCCCTTCTTTCTCACCTTTTTATCCTTGTTGGCGTTCTTCCGGAACGTGGCTTCTTTCTTTTTCACCGACCGTGACTTGTATAAGCTGGAACGCGAGTCCTCGGGTTCCAGCGTGGACGCCGGCTGCCAAGCCGGTAGCGTTCGAATATCCAGGAACAATGGCGATTAATCCAGGAAGGAGGATAACTAAAAGGTAAGGAATAGAAGGGGGGGAGTTTCCAGGAGTTAAGGAAGACAGAAAGCACGATACACAGGGAACGAACTCGAACACGTCTAGTAACTCGTAGGGGTAGAGTTGAGACGTGCGGAGCCGCAGGGGCGTGCCAGTTTTCTAGGAAGCTGGCGAGTGCACGCAAAGGCTAGACCACCGCAGTTCTGTGTCGGCGGCCATTTTGGATGGGTTGCAGAGTTAATGCCACGGTGCATCAAGGACCATGAAGTCCAGAAGGCTCGAACCCGGCCATTCATGACACTTGTCGGGTGTATTGACCCATGTTCGAGTTATTTTGCTGCAACATTTGGTGCTGTGGGCTTAGAAAATCCAAGATGGCCGAAAAGCCCACATTTGCGCCAGAATCCAGGAAAACCACGCAGTTTTTGCGCACACCAAAATGGTCGCCTTACCAGCCACCCACCAGTGCGAGCGTGATGGACCAGAAGCACCATGAGTGAAACGTGGTGCCAAAGGAAAAACAGCAGTGCCGGTTAGCTCAAAAAAGCGCTTTGAAATCACCTTTGTTTCTCTGAATGCAAGCTCAAAATGCCTATTTCAAACATTGCAAGATATTCAAAAATCTTACTGAACACAAGCAGACGTCTGGTAGAATGAAGTCTTGTGTGCATACAAAATCTGGAAAGATGAAGAGCCTAAAATAATGTTCATAACAAAACTGGCTGAGCTGTGGATGTCAGCAGCTTAAGTGAAATTGGATTTAAAGCCACTAAAATCGAAATGTTTAAAATAAATGAGTGACCTACTTTTGAGTGTCACATAGGTTGCAACTGTTTAAATGTCACAGTTTTGAACTTAGAATCAGCGTTCTAGCTGCATGTGTAAAAATTGTAAGTTTGATTTGAATGAAGAAAAATTGGAACAAAAGTGACATTTGGCTGAAGCCTGGCTTAAAGGGATTGAAATCTGCCCGGCAACTACCCCCGACAGGAGTTGAAACTTGCCCAGCAACTGCATTCACAGGCCTGGCCTGCCTTCTGGTGCCCCCACCAAAAGGAGATTACACCTCTCTGATTGAATAAGGGGAGGGGTACCTGGGACTGCAAAGAAACAGAACAATGAACTTCCCTTGGCTCAAAGCAATTGCTAAATAAGGAGGTCGTAAATGGCTTCCTTTTGGAAGGAACTGGGAGGGGCACTGCCTCTGGGAGCCAGCTGAGCTTGGAGGCGGGGACAAACTAGAAATTCCCCCATGTGCTTTGGGACTTAACCACACCCATCTGGGCCAGAGCATAATTTTAAAAAGACAGATAATTCATAGTACAAAATTGTCAAAATTATATAAATAATATCATTATTCCTGGGATTTTTCTGTGCACATTTTAAGAGGTGTTAGGACTCTGTGGTATGTTCTGGGAGGTAGGAGCGGAAAATAGCGTATTACTCCAAATGTCTGTATGTTAAAAATCTGACACTTCATCATCTGATGCCCATATTCCTTGCGCACATTTGTGTAAATTCAGGAAAAATGTAGATATTGTGTTCTGGATGAAAAGGGCAGAATTCTGTCAGAAGTGGACACAACATCTTACAAAGACAGGGATCGGATAGTTTGGCGCTACAGAAAATATGTTAACTGGACATATAATATTAGAAAGATTGTACATAGATAAATATGCATTTGAATCAAAAATAGATTTCTGTGCAAAGTGACAAGGGGAGGATTCTCTGACCCATAAACATACCTCATCATGATGACACTCCATTTCCTTCCCCCAATCAAGGGAGAGAGGAGAATTTGGCCAATGATAAGTTGTGAGGGGCAGGCTTAGTTATGCCCACGCACAGACCCATTTTGGTGTTGTAATTTCTGCTATAAGTAAGGATGGCAAGCCTTAGTGGGGGAACTTCCAGATTCACTCATCACCTGAACATTGGCGAGACGCTCGGCACAACCAGAACCAGAACCCTGTGCCAGAACCAGACCAGACCGCTGTGCAGTGCCGACAGCAGACCCAGACCAGACCGCTGTGCAGTGCCGATAGCAGACCTAGACCAGACCGCTGTGAGCATAACCAGTGGCAGAGACCGTCCCGTGGCGAGAGTGCAGTCCAAGGCCCCTTCCTGTCCAAAATTAGGAGTGAGTATCCAGCCAGAACTGTACAGAACCCATCTCTTAGTTTAAGGTAATCTTATTCAACCCCTTTCAACCTGTCTAGAACTGCATAGAAATCGTGTGTCCATTCTGTGATTTCCAAACCTGTAAAAACGCCACATGTCATTCTGAAAACTTGACATTATTTCTGGAAATCTACCTCCACAAAAACGTCCATATCTTTTGAACCGTATGTGGTAGGATAGTTATAGTTTTTCCATAATCGTAATCGCGATCGAGGAACTCGGAAAAAATGCAGCGAATTGCAATTTGACTCCATTTCCCCACTTGTAAAAATAGCTGCTTCTTGCTTGCAACTGCTGAATTTCGTTTCAACCTGATAATCCCTCATGAATCCTTGCTAGTGTTGATCTGAACTAATTCAAAGTAGCTGTCACCTACCCTGAATCTCCTATAGTGAATTAAAATCATTTTTAGCATATTTTTCACTTCATTGCAAATCACATGTAAAAGTATTTTTGACTGTTTAAAAGCATGCTGGTTGCTCTAAGCTTGCTAGGGGGGAACTGAACTGCTTTTGATTGTATTCCTGAAAACCTGTGTGCCCTCATTTCCATCTCTTCATATTGCATAGGGGGGGAGTGAGGAAAAAGTGATCAGATTATCTCTTGTTGAAACCATATCCAGTTTATTTTGTGCTGCATTCTTTCCATCATTGCTTTTCCTTGAAACCATACAAAGTATTCTCTGCTACCTTATCCTTTCTATACCAACTCCTAAGTAATTAAAGAATGTTGCTACTGGAGGGGTGACACCGGCTAGACTGGAACACAGGCGATACATACAGAGACTGAGTCAACTGCCCCAGACAATCCCACCAACACTTTTGCCCGCCCCTTAATTAACTACCGCCAGGTACCATATGGGTGTGGAATTATCGAGATATTGGCAATTGCCCACTACCTGAGAGGTTGTCATTGGCAGGTGCAATGGCCACAGGAGGCTGAATGGAAAATAAGGGGGGCTATGAGAGAGCATGTCGGAGGCGGGGGCTAGAGGAGTAAGGAACCTGTAGGCCAGTCAGACCCAGATCAGGGCAGAGTCGCAACAGGGGAGACTACGCAAACAGAGTGCATCAATTCAGGATAGAGACGCAAACTAACCAACCCCTACTAACTATTTCTCTTTCTGCATACACCTCTCAAACTCCAAACCAAACACAACCAAAACCTACAGCACAACAAACCGCACAAACTTCACTACACTGCAACAAAAAAACAAAAACACACATAGCCTTGCACAACAGTACACGACAACTACTGGCCGCAAACACCCCAGGCCCAGCCAACGGACCCACCGGGCTGAGGCCCCAACAGCACATCGCTGCCCTCGTGCACTTTTCCTGCTTCCTCCCACTAACTCAACCTCCCCTCCCGTTTCACAGCCGCCAGAGTGCCAAGGGACCACTCCGGTGGTGATAGTGCGCGGTACAAATGTCCTTTAACATTAACATTAACATACTGTAATATTATCCACTGTTAATCACTATCATATTCATAAGAGTGCTATCAAATATTAATTTATTCATAAAAGTGTGATATATATATATTGTTTAATTTTTCAAATAAATCTTTTAATTTGCAAAACAAACCTACTTCTTGGCTCAGTGAGGTCAGGGGGATTCAAAGAGAGGGGCGTTATATAAGGGTTCATCATCCAGATTTATGAACTTGTCATAAAAATATATAAATAAGGGCTTCCATTGGGCATCGACTTAGTTGGAGTGCTGAATTGAAGTCACTTACAGAGTGGGGGCTTGTAACGGGACGTCTGGATTAGATCTACCACTTGTGCAGCTTAATACAGTGTGCTAACTGACAGGATACATAAATCCTGTTGGATCACCACGCTGTGTTACGCTGTGAAAGCACCCCTTGGAAAGGAACACTCTAAGGAAACGGTCTGTTTTGCAAAATAAAATACAAACTTCTGTAAATCAGGAAGGAAATCAATTTCCAGACTGACGACCTTGGTAGATAACAAAATAGCCAGAGAGCACCTCTTAAATAAGCTATTTCTGAGAGGCGAATGGACGGAACAGGACCAGACGGTGTGGTTGCAGGCAATCGCACCCCAGATCACTGCAATAGGGTCAAGCATATGGAGAGATCAGGGTCCATTACATAGGGCCCTGAGTGAACTATATATGGCCCCTAAAGCCAAAGATGAGCACGACAAGATTGCCAGGATAGCGGCCTATTTATATTTATATATGGGAGCCATACAGGACAAATGTCCTGAAGGCCAAGATCTGGCGAATAGGCAACAGATGGCATTAGAGAAGGCGTAATCTGACCTGGTCTCTTCCGAGCAGAGGCTGCAGAGGAGCCAGGAGTCAGAAAATGATAGTAGGCAGTATATCATTAAAATAAAACAGGATATGGGTATCCTGCAACAGGAAAAGGCAGCCTGAATACCAGATTTCTGGCCTTGCAGAAGGAGTACCAAGAAGGTTTGGACTCCCTACTGCAGAGCCAGAAAAAGCTGGAGCAACAACTGGACTTCAACAGGGCGTGCACAGAGCAGGTAGTCACCCTGCAAAGCCACCTAGATAGGGAGAAGGCAGAGAGCAACAAATTATTTCTGAAAGACCTGGACACCCAAACAGAATTTGAGGAAGAGCGCCAGAAAGCTGGTGCCATTCAAAGGCAGAGGGACGACCTGGCGGCACAGATGCAGGCTCTTAGTCAGGAAAGGGACACCTTAGGCCAGGAAGTCTGCCAATTAAAAGGGAAGCTGGAAGAAAATCACTTGACCCTCCAGGGACTGGGTGACCTCCAAAAAGAGCATCAGAATTTGTTAGAGCACACCAGGAGGGTGGAAGATGCTCTGGCAAGAAAGGAGCAGGCCAGTAGGGAAGGTACCCAGGAGGTAACCCTCCTGCAGCAAAGACTGGCCCAGTACTCCAAGACTAACCAAGAAGCACAGAGAGAGAATGAGGCTCTCTGCCAGCACAATGAAAGGCTCCAGCAACAGGTAGCCATGCAGGAGAGACTGATAGAGTCTAGTAAGGCCTTGATTGAGGAACTGAAAGCACAGGCTCTGGCGTGGCAACAGGGAGCAGGGGCTGACAGAGATGAGGTTCGCTGGGAAAGGGAAACACCTGAGCATAACCTCAGGAGCCCTAGTACCAGAGGCCTTCGTCTCTCCCAGTCCTTGGACTCTGCCACCCCCATGTCCCATGGCGCACATGAGCCCAGATTACAGATGGCAGATTACTATCCAGCCAAAAGTATGGGGCTCATAGGCCAGTACCTCCCAGTAATGGATGGGCGGGCATCCGGGTATGGGCACCCAAGTACAGTGCAATTTAGTGGGGAACCCCAGGAGAGTAAGCCCACTAAGGGAATCCTGAAAACCTCTGCCCAGTTAGGTCAGTTGGGGGGTACTCATCAAATCCTGGCAGCAAGGAGGAATCTGAAGACTCCTCTGAACGTCACAGGACACAGGAGACCAGGTCCCCACATTCTGCCAGCCATTCCCAGGCTCGCAGAATCCGGGAAAACCTGGAAGATCAGACGGGCACCTCTGGGAGCAGTGCTTCTGAGTCAGAGGATGAATGGACCAGGGTTACCCGAACCAAGAAGGCCAATAAGGCAAAAAGTGCCTTGCTTAAGGACCCCTTAAAACAGATTAAGGCAATCAGGAGTGTCATCACGCCTCATCACAAGAACGCCAAGTATTCTGTGTGGGAACACTTGGAGCTCTTTGAGCAAATGATGGAGACTTTCCATTTGAAAGACAGCAGTAGCTGCATGCAGTACGTCAAATGGTCATTCTCCCCAGAATACTCCAGTTTCTTTGCGGGGCTGGAGGAGCTAAACCATTCAAGATGGTCCACATATAGGGCAGCCATCTTGAAACATTTTTCTGTTCACCGGAATCCCCAAGAGGCTCGCAGGGCAGCCTACAATTTGCAATGTGGGGAGGATCAGGCCCCACAAGAATTTGTGCTGGAATTGAAGCGTGCTTTTGTGCAGACTACCAAAAGGGTGCGCACGGACAGTAAAGAGTTTGTAAATACGTTTTTCCATGCCTTATCCAAATACATAATGACCCAGCTAGTGAGAGATTTTCACGAGAAAAGGTCACTAGACTGGGTCATTGAACAGGCTACCCGGATCTATGAGGTGCAGAAGCCCATAGAAAATAAAAATAATGCCCAGAAAAGCCCCAAATCAACCAGCACCCCTGCTGCTACTAAGGTGGCAGAGGTAAAGGTTGCCCCCATTTTAGATTTGGAGATGGGGGGGCCTAGAAACCTGCCTGCACCGAATAATGCCAAGCCCAGAAGGCCCTCGGGCCAGTCACAAAAAGGGAGTCAAGGAGGTAGTCCCACAAATGGGGTCCCTCACTCCCCTGACTAGGTAAGTCCCCACTACAAGGGAAACCGACCCATCCTGGGTTTTGTGTGGACCCCTCCAGCCCAAAGGGGTGGGGGATCCAGCCAAGCACCTAACCCAGGGAACTTCCCTCCTAACTTCCCACAGGAGGGCAGAAATTCCCCAAATCCTGGGGAGAACTTTTTCCCCAGGTAGCCACCCAACTTCCAGCCCCAAAATCATCCATCCTTCTTTCCCCAATGCCCTGAGCCCAGACAACCTAATCCGGGAGAGGGGAGGCCAAGGGTTGAGGGGTACCCAAATCTTCCCAACCCGGGGTACTACCAGAGATGGGATAGCTACCCTTCCGGAATCAGCCCAGGGGAGAAAACAGAACCCTGTATCAGCCTGAGCGGGTTTCACAGTTAGATCGCCAGGTCCAAAATATGGCACAGGATCTGGGTCGCATGCTGAGGGCTCAGCAGAACCCCCAGATGAGCATGCCGGTGCAGAATGCCCCAAACTCTGGGCCTGGTGCTCCAGAACAATGACGGGGCAGCACCCCGATAACCCACCGGTTCCTAGGGAGGAGGCACAAGGGGAAGGGGAGGTGTAAAGGCTCGGAGGAAGCTTCCTTCCCCACTTGTAAACAGCCCATGGGAACACAGGAACCGGAAACAAAATCTATGATCTGCATCAACTGATTTGTTCTGGAGGAACCAACCTTAGCAATAGTAGTCTCTGCATCCCTGGGAGATTTGACTCTGTGTGAGAGACTGTCCCAGCACCATCTGGAAGTGACAGTGGGAGGTACTGCTGTCTGAAGAAAGCTGGCAACTGTGTTGAGCGCCTGGTGGGAACTTTTAGGAACTTTGAGAGACTGTCCCAGCTCCATCTGGAAGTGACAGTGGAAGGCACTCCTGTCAGAAGATAGCTGGGAACGGGGTGGTGCAATAGCTAAGTGATACCACCATGCAAGTGATACCACCATGCCAAGGGCACCTCTAATTCCTTGGGAAGATTGGAGAGATGTGTTTAAGTTTTATTTTGTGGCATCTGGGCGAGAAAGATACTCTGATGAGGGGACATTTTTGACATTAATGTGTTGTCTGTGGGCTGAAGCTGTACGCATTATCAAAACACTGCCTGATGTTGTTGATGAAGGTGCAACTGATGGTGAGAGGGGTGATGGGGAAGGTTTATATTCAATGGTAATGAAGAAATTACAAGTACAGTTTGGCAAACAGATTAATATAGTTTTAAAGGGCATTTTGCCAGATTGTGCTAATTGTACAACCAAAACTTGGAGACAGAAAGAGGTGTGCAGTTTGTGGGGGAAGGGAGAATTGAGTGGGCAAACAAAATTGTCCATATTGTGGGCGGAATAGAGTATGATGAGTATGTGCCTCAAGAAGTGGAAATTGTAGTGGCAGGGTGTATAGTGAATGTATTACCTGACTCTGTGTCTCAATATAATATAAATTCTGAAGGTAAATACAAGGAAATCTGGGGGTGACAAAGACCATATATTACACAACACTGACATTATGCCAAGAGCATTTGGTGGGTGTGAGATCAAAGGTTTTCTGTGGGGAGATATTGCATACGGTAACAAGAACATAAGAGCAAAGATTTATGTAGCTGTCAAATGTGATTGCCTGTTAGGTTGGTGACACCAAGGGAAATTGGGTCTTGAATTACATCCCGGTAAATAGATGCAGGTCAGAGAGGTGGAGGTTAACAGTGCAGAGAAAATTGCTAAAGAGGTGGGTGTTACGTTCAAGAAGGTATTTAGTCATGGCACAGGGAAACTGAAGGGGTAATGTCATAAGATTGAATTGGCTAACCAAGCAAGACCATGTGTGCACAAAGTACGGAATCTTCCATTGAGTGTGAGAGAGAAAGTGAGGGAAGAGTTACTGGGTATATGCGACCAAGGTGTAATTGAACCCATTGAGAGCAGTGAGTGGTTTTCCCCAATTGTGGTCACTCAACGCCCGGATGGTCACATTAGACTATGCGTTGACTTAAGGGACGTTAGTAAATGTACCTGGGTCACTAGACACTCGTTACCTAAGATCAATGAGATGCTCATGACCATGGAGGAGGCAGAATGGTACACTACCCTGGATCTCTCACAGGTATATTATCAGATTGACCTACATACTTCATCCTGAGCCTTAACGGCTTTCATCACCCCGATGGGTGATTACCAAATCAAAAGAATGCCATTTGGGTTAGCATCAGCATCTGCCGTATTCCAAAAAATTATGGAAGATATGTTGGGGGATGTGCCTGGTGTGAAGTGTTTTGAGGAAAACATATTAATTGTTGCAAAAAATGAGAGTGAACATGATGACTGAGTGTATGAAGTGTCACAGAGTCTGGTTTGACCGTCAAAATAAGCAAGTGACAGTTTAAAGTCAATCAAGTATCATACTTGAGACATAGACTCACAAAAGATGGCATAATCCCACATCCAGAAATGGTGGATGCTATCGTGGCAGTAAAATCGCCATCCAAGAAAGATGAGCTGAAATCTTTTTTAGGTTTAATAGAGTTTTATTCTAAATTTGTGGGGAATCTATCGGTAGAAAGCCAACCCCTTAGAGCTTTGTTGAAGGAGAGGAAAGAGTTCTGTTGGGGTAAAGAGGAAGAAACTGCTTTCAGGGGTTTTAAGGAAGGTATAGTAAATGCACCCACTTTGCATAGATGTTACCCATTGGTGGAAACATTTGTGTCAGTGGATGCATATGTCTCAGGTTTGGGGGCTGAATTAAGCCAGGTCAGGCACGGGAAAGAAGTACCATTGGCTTTTGCATCTAGAGCTTTATCTGACACGGAATCAAGATATTCGACCATCGAATGAGAAAGTATTGCATGTTATTGGGCCTCAGTGTATTTTACGACTTACATTTGGGGTATACTTTACAAGATCAGGAGTGACCATAAGCCTTTGGCACATTTGTTTTCTGAAAAGGCTCAGGGTTGGCGACCCCTAGAATAGCTGGGTGGTTAGCAGCATTACAGAGTTATAATTTCACTGTGGAGTATATTTCAGTAAAATGCAATCCGGTGCAGACTGTTTATCTAGAGCTCCCTTAGAGGGTGTGGTGCCACATGATGATGTATGTGGTGAGTGGATTGCACAGATTAGGAGTTTGGTTTGTGATGTTTTTTCTAAAAAGTCGTGGTAGATGCTGTGAAAGAGGACCAAGAGATGAGTGGCTATATTGAGCACTGAGCAAGGTTGGGGATCAGGAGAAGCCAAGAATTGTCTCTATTATAAATTCAGAGATGAGTTGAGTAGTTCGGAATGGGGTTTAGCTCAGAGGGGGAGAAGATGATTCCTCCTTTATCCCTACAGGGTGAATTTACCAAGGTCGTTTGGGAGTAAGCCTTACTGAAAGGAGATTGAGGTCAAGATTTTGGTGGCCAGGAATGGATGCAATGGTAGAGACAGAGGTGGGACATTGTATTCCATGTTCTGTAAATGATAAATCCTTGAAAACTCATAAGGTGGAAACAGGCAGTATGGACATTCCAGATAGGTCTTGGGAGAAGATTGCAATAGATTTCATGGGTTCCATGTGCATGCTTGGGCATGAGCATAGGTTTGCGATTGTGGTAGTTGACTATGCTTTGAGTTGGTTCGAAGTCGAGTTTGTAGACAGGATATCAACTGGTGTGGTTATTAACTATTTTGAAAGGTTGTTTGCCAAAGTGATAGTATCTAACAACAGTGTTCAGCTAGTATCTAATGAAATGAGGCAATGGGCCTCATTACGACCCTGCCGGTCTGGAAAGAACGGTGGTGGTAAAACCGCCACCACCGTTCTTTCCAGACCGGCTGATTAAGAGTCCTGCAGGCGGGAGGTGTCACTACCGCCAGGGCTGACCTGGCGGGTTTTATCACCACCCGCCTGCAGGCGGACATGGAAACACCGGCTCTGTCATAGACGGAAGCAGTGTTTCCATGGTCCCCATCCCCATGGAGTCCCATGGGGCTCCACGGGAATGGGGACTTACACAATTCCACCTCCGGAATTCCCGGGTCACCGGGGTCGTTATGCCCCGGTAATTCCGGGGATCATGGAGGCGGAATGGTAATACGAGTCCGGCGGTAACCTGATGTTTTTTCCGGCTCGGTTATCGCCAGACTTGCAATGAGGCCCAATGTTTAGAACTTCATGGAATTGAAAACCATTGTACGGCCTTATACAATCCTAGAGCAAATGGCTTAGTGGAACGCACAAATCACATAATCAAAGAATCCTTACAATTGTTTTTGGCAAGTCGGCTGGACTGGAAAAAAGGTATGCATGGCATGTTGATGGCACATCGCGACACACCACATGTATTAACGGGTCTATCACCGTTCTGTATGATGAGAGGTAGAAATATTAGTTCTGCAATATTTCCGGATTGATTAATGAATCAGTGTGAGAGTGTCAAGAATAAGCATATGAGTAGGGAGCAAGGAATAAAAGTGGTTGATACGGTAAGGATAATGCAGCCTTTCAGAGTACCGAAAGGATGTTCTCAATATTTCAACCCAATTCAAATTACTAAAGCGGGTCAGAAACATGTGGTAACCAGCGATGGCAACCGCTAGAGCATGAACCGTGTGGTGATTATGAGAAACCCTGAGGCATGGGAAAAGTCCAACGGTAATATCACGTACAATGAGAGGGGGGATGAATGGTATAAGGATGCTCCTTTGCAAAAGGAGAATGAATGTGCAGATGAATCTGAGGGTGAGCTATACTCCAGTGAGCAGGGAAGAGTTGTCAGTGATGTTATGGACAACAGGTCTCAACCCACATGTATCGGAAGGTGTGATAACAATGTAGAGGGGCAGGACAGTGGTAATGAAACCACATGCCGCATGAGAAAAAGACCAGTGAAATGTAATGACTATGAAATGTATAAATAATCAATGTTCACTTGCATGCAAATCACCAGTTTCCCGCTCGCATGTGCCATAGAAAGAGCTTATCAAATTTGACTAACTTATATATCTCACCTATGTGTGCATGTAGTTTATTTTCATTATGTTTTCATGCCATGATATTGCTCCATGTTCTGGTTTATAGGGCAATAGGCCCATGGCCGAACCAAAAACTCAAACTGCTTATGTGGCCCCGCTTTTTGGGTCAAAGTGGGCACTTTTTTGGCCAATGTGGGCCAGTTTGATGAGTTACTTCACTATGCAGCTAATAGTTTTGACCAGTGTTGCTGAATAAATATTCTTTAAAATGTACAATGTGCATCACATTTGTATCAAAAACCTCTGGCTTGTGTACTATTCAAACAGTGTCACAAAAGGAATGAATTCCCATTTGCAACTGTGGGGTAATTTGTCGTTGGTGCCCGAGACAATGTTATGCCCCAGTTTGACCCTGTTCAGGTTTGAATAGTTCTGTTTCATCGTCCGCTATCCCTAAAGGGGAACGTATGCAGTATATCTCGGTGCGTGAGATGACTCCCGCTGTGCTTCTCGCATGGGTCCTCCTCGCGCACTGCGGCTGATAGGCAACTGACAGTTGAACCGACACATCTTGTTGGCTCCTCTGCTGACAAGAGGGTCTTACTTGTTTTCCTTCAGATAATAAATACACGTTGTCTTTTCATCCAGGCAGGACATCTTTATTTCACATAACTTCAGCGGAGGATCGCTGGATGCAGGAGTTGTGTGAGGTTGTCGCTTGGAATGAGAAGGTATGTTCTGACTGTATAGTCAGCAGTAGCCTTGATGGCAACATCTTCAAAATCACGCATCGGTCAGGGTCGGATTGGGCCCTTAGCATTTCGGCCGTGGCCGGGCTGAAATCGTCCCTGGGGAGTGGGGGCCGGTTTCTGACCACGCCAGTTTGGAAGAAAATAAATGGAATTTTATTATTTTTTCAATTTTTTTTCAAAATGCCTTTCATCCTTCTTAGGGTGATACATGAGTGCCAACACAGGCTGGGTGATATTGGCTGCATATTTTTTCTATAAAAAAGAGTTTAAGTGTAAGTGCTATACAATAACATATTATCATTTGGCCTTGGACGTCTGCTTGCACTCACAGTAATTTGACAATATGTATCTATACACACAGATATTAATGATACATATGGTGATCCATTCTTGTATGAAATGTACATCACATTAGTGAAATCATAACCATATTTTTCCTAGTGTACTTAGGAACAATACCATTTGATGCCACATTCTGTTTGGTCAAGGGGTGAAAGGTCGTGTTTCATCGCTTCCTGGGATGGGACTTTGGGGTTGGTTCAAATGACATCACTTCCGGGGATGTCATCAGAGGTCAAGGGTCGTGAGGCGAGGGGTGGGACACTTTTTTTTGGGTGACCTGGCCTATTTCTTGTCCCAGTCCGACCCTGGCATCACTGTATTGAAAAGGAGAGCTGCTTTGCTTGGGTTTATTTATCAGTGGCGTATAATCTTCAACGGGGTGTACTGTTATTGTGGCGTAGTAAATCACAAAGTGGCAATTTACTTGCCGAAATTACAGACCCTTGTGTTATCCACCTGCATATGTACAGCCCACGCGGCCCACCACCGAAATTATCCGGCAGCAGCTCTCTCGGATGAACTACATAGCCCACATAGGCAAATCTCTCCTACTCCTTTAATTTTTAAATTCTTGAGGATATCGTCTGTGCCACAAACAGGCACTTGTCAGCAATTAATGCTTCCACCCATTACTGTGGTGACTTGATACTGGATGATCTCATGCAGGATTACGGGTTTGGAAAGCGACGCCGTGGAACACTTTTAGCACAGCCACTTACACTGACGTCACCCTTGATTTAGGCTCAGCGGCGGCCTCTCCTCACCCACAGACACGATTGGCCATGGGGCCGCGCGACATTCTGCCCGTGTTATTGTCTTCCCAATGCACGCTGCGTGGGAAGTAGCGAAAAAGAAGAAGTGTCTATGTCACGCTGCAGGATATTAATCACTCATAATGACTGTTTTGCTCCACCAGCCTATCCATAATCGTCTGTGGTTTAAGGTAATTTCCAGCAGTTGTTGGTTTTAACACAAACCCTCAGACAGAGCGCAAAAAAACACTAACTTTGCCTACAGTGCCTTGTTAAGCGTTTTCACTACGCACACATGGGATATTCGTGGAAACCTGATGTTTTATCCTTTTGCCTATGTATTGTGAGGTTATACCAGAACGTATTAGAACGCAGCGGCGCCATTGCAGGCTTGGGCATTTACAGAAGAGCTGAACGTATGAAATCCAACACGCTTTGGAATGACGGAAAATAATTTGGGGTTCATTTTCATAAAATGTAAAATGCATGCAATTGTCAAATTTTACAAAAGTAAAGAGTAAAACAAGGCGCAATCTACTTTTACTCTCCTCTGTGTAAAAAAAAGTCAACCCTGCCTGCAAATTACGGGATTGTACAATTACTGCAACCCCCAAAATGTCGACCTTTTAAAAAAAATACCGTCCCTCTTTGCTCCCCATATATATGTGAGGCGATAGGTATAGTATTTAATAGATACAGGCGGGCTGTGGGGGTCGCAGTAATTTGGGCGCAGTCATCACATAGGTCCCACATTACGCATTCCACATTACGCATTGCAGGCGGCATTTGCTCATGGTTTCCTCTGGAATCTGCCTGCTCATTAGCAGGTGCTAATGCAAGGTGGATCCCACAGGGAAGCTTCCTTTTTACACCTACATGAAAATCTCATGCAGGTGTAAAAAACAGTGCTCACACAAGAGGGAGGAGGAAAGCAGGGCGGAGATGTTATCTCTGCACTGTGCACTTCTTTGTGTCAGCAGCACCATGGGTTGGAGTTTTATGCTTTCATTTCATGCTACAACCCACTCGAAAGTTACCCCAAGTATAACATTTGAAAGTCAATGGGACATTTTTTCATGTCTCTCGAAGTGTCAAAAAGATGCTAAAGTGAGAATGGGTTTAGCCTGCCGCCTGCCTCTGGGGAATTTTTCATTGGGGGTGATTTTTATAAAAAAGCGTACACTGCGTGTGGGGAACCGACAATATTGGCACTTACCTGCGATTGGCTCCCCTGCATCGATTTTTTATTTTATACATTTACAAAACAGAGTGTTTATTGAAAGAATAAAACAGGGCTAAAACGCCTTCAGTCTTTTTTTCTAACACATGTAAATGCTGGCTGCAAATTCGGTTTTGCAAGCAGCATTTAGCAACGGAGTCTTATGGAATGTGCCTGCTTGCAGCACGTGCGAAATGGAGGCACAGGAATCCAGTCCTTCTTTGCATGTGTAAAAATCTCATGCAGGCTTACAACGAATTGTTCTTCTAATATGGAGGAGGAAAACGCAGTGGAAACTTACAGGGTATTCATAGAATTTCGCACAAAAGTGGCACACGTGGCTGGCGCACAGTGTGCGCGTGCAAATGTCTGCGCCAGCCGCGTGCGCCAAAACCGATTTCCACGCACAGCGTATTCATGGATTTTAGCCTCCAGAACCAGCCGTGGCGCAGAGTGGCGCAGCGACCCTGCAGCAGCGCCAGTTACGCCCCCAAGAACGGCCTCGCGCAAGGAAAAGCCATCAAAATTCCCAATTCAGCGCAAAGGGCTGCGCTAACCCTGGACCAGTTTACAGGGCTGCCAAACAGCAAACGCCAAGCGGGGAATGTGTATTACTGGGGAGCGCGTGAAGTTTCACACGCGAAAGGGCCTGTGCGAGTGGGGTACGTGTATTACTGGGGTTCGCGGGAAGTTTCACACGCGATTTCAGCTGGGTACGTGTATTACGGGGTTCGCAGGAACTTTCACACGTGAAAGGGCCTGTGCGAGTGGGGTACGTGCATTACGGGGGTGCGCGGGAAGTTTCACATGCGATTGGCCTGGGTACGTGTATTTCAGGGGTGCGCAGGAAGTTTCACACGCGATTGGCCTGGGTACGTGTATTTCAGGGGTGCGCGGGAAGTTTCACACGCGATTGGCCTGGGTACGTGTATTTCAGGGGTGCGGGAAGTTTCACACGCGATTGGCCTGGGTACGTGTATTTCAGGGGTGCGCGGGAAGTTTCACACGCGATTGGCCTGGGTACGTGTATTTCAGGGGTGCGCGGGAAGTTTCACACGCAATTGGCCTGGGTACGTGTATTTCAGGGGTGCGCGGGAAGTTTCAGCGCACATTAATTCCATGAATCGGCCTGCTAATTCAGCTTTTTGCTCCATCTCTCCCTTCAAGTAATTGAAAAGGTGAACATCCAGTATGCATTGATTTACCACTTGTCCTACTTTTTCACCTTGATTTACCACTCCTGCCCTTACAAATGGACTCCCACAACCCTATTTTCTAAAAATCGTAAATTTCACGCAGCGATAGCACTTACGTGATGTGGGGTCGGTCCCATGCATGCAATTTTAAATGTCAACAAGGAATGGAAAAGGAAAGAGTACAAAAAGAGGCAAACTTGCTTTTACTCTTTCTTTTTTCCACTCCATCTCATGGAAATGCAAACGCCGGCTACAAATGCGCTTTTCAGCTGGCGTTTACAATGGATTCCTAATGGATCTACCTGGTCTTGACCAGGGGCAAAACGGAGGCGGATTCCATTCATTGTACACCCGCATGAAAATTTCATGCAGGTGTGCTATGAAGCAAACTCACCAGGCAAAGGAGGTGAGCACGGAAAATATCTTATCTTCGCGCCTTTCCCCTTTTAGGGCTCAGCAGTGCTGGAAAATTAGGTGGCATTTAAAGCACTGCCTCATTGAAACCATGTCAAAAAAACCTTATGCATGACATAGCGCTTGCACAGTCATTAACCTAAAATCAAACATTGATTAGTGCTATAACTGTTAACATAGATTTATGAAAGTAAAAATGAGAAAGAAGTGGGGTACAAAAAATGTGTTTGTTGAACATTTGCGTTAAAATTTGATCAAGCTCATACAAATATTTTTACACCATTACACACATTTGTAGCACAAGTATTCTTGCAGCAACACGATTTCCTTCCTTGGTACACAAATCGTCTTGAACCACTTGCTCAACTTTAAGGATTACAAAGTAATCTAATCCCTTGTGGCACAAATCTTCTTGCACCAACACGTGTTTCACACTTCATGGAATGAATGTTTCCACATCGCGCACTTCTTCAGGATCTTCAATTTTTACAGTTATGTTTCTAATGGGGTACCTTATGTGAAGGTAATCTGACATGTCACGCCATTAATTTTTGTAATGCTTCTTTTACTTTAGTCACAACAACGTTTAATACTTGGGTGATACCACTGACTGTTGAATATTGAAATTCTGTATATAAATATATCTATTTGTGATGATTGATCACTGCATAGTTTAAGTGTGAACTCCTTTTTGGAAATATCTTCAGGTAGGATACTCTGACACAGCACTGAACTCCACGGTGCAATGTCTATGTTGTTGATAGAACTCTGACAACAGTGACTTCACTATTACACTCCAGGGCATTTCACAGCCATTTGTCGGCGGAGGACCACTTTAACATTTCTGCCATGCATTCCTTCTCTACCATCAAAGGGTTATCGTTTTAATGCCGGTATGACATTTTCATGCAGGCGTAAAGGAGATTGACTCCCACTGTTCAATTAAATTGTATGGGTTGGAAGGTTACGTTTGCACTTAAGTGCATACAGGTCCCCTCGGGACAATTCTTGACATTTGCACTGCAATGTGCAGAAGGTGTACAGTGCTGGTGGAATAGTGTCTACATAGCCCTTTTGCGTTTCAAAGTGTGAATTAAGTAAACACTGCCTTGCATTTACACAGGGTAGGCAGTGTTTAGAATGGAGTTATATGTAATCCGCTAGCTTTTTACTGGTGTATAAAGCAAGCGGATTCCTTAGGAATCCACAGCATTTACGCCAGCAGGAAAATGGCATGCTGGTGTGAATGCTGCCATAATTGCATCGAGGAGAGAATGGGGAAGGCAGATATCGATATTCCATAAAGTGCCCTGTCTCTACCATACAAATGCATGAACATGTGGAGTTACGTATAATTCATGCACAACATGTTTGAGCATGCCTCCTAAGTAACTTCGCTTTGTAAATCGCCTCCTGTTTTCGGCATCTGGTAAATAGGTAGGTTCCATAGTAATCCATTGCAAATGCTGTCTGCAAAGTATTATGTGCAGGACACATTTACATCTTTCACAAAACACAGTGCAGGCGTTTTTGCCTCTTTTTGCTTTTTCATTGTCCACTCAGGAGGTCATTTTACAAGAAATGTTAATTGTATACAGGGGACCAGCAACATTAGCACTTAGGCGGAGGAGCGTGGAGAAGAAGTGGTCCTTTGTGGTCACTTGTGGACGGGAGCGACAGGAGACATCTAATCTACAGTATACTGCCTCCCTCAAGCTGGGCGATACTGTGATCCAAAATTAAATGGTAAGCGGATCAGACGTTGTACTAAACTTTAGCGGGAGACTGTCGGGGAACCTCCCCTTTGATCCCGCTGAAACACAACCAACCTGGGGAGTCTAGAGTCTATCTGACGTTATAAGCGGCTGAACCTTTTTGAAAGTGCTATTGTTCCGGGGATCCTCACACTAGCACTAAATTAATTAATATGCTTGTAAATCACTTGGTAAACACATCTGCGTAGAGGAGAGGCACTGTGAATTATAGTGGGATCTGGTTGCAATATACCGATTCGTACTCCCGGTCCGAAATTGAACCGCCCCTTTGTCTCATTCACATACTATTGCAGTGGTCTTCAAACTTGTTTGGCCTGAGCCCCCCCTGAGCAAAGTTTGGGCAGGCCGCCCCCCCCCCCCAAAAGTGCCAGATGGACAGTATGTAGAAATCGCCATGAACTTTTGCGTGCCGTCACTGCATCCTACTCCCAGTACAGACCCTGGGCTCTCCCCACCCTACTACCACCACTATCCCAGTGCTGCCGTCCATCCTGCTCCCACCACAGTCCCATAACACAACCATACACACATCCATACACATTTAAATAAAAAATAAATCGCCATAAACGTACCTTCTGCAGGGGCCTGCACGTGGTTGCTAAAATGCCCCGCTCCAGGTTGCTCTGCCCGTATGTGCGAGGAGGCGATGGAGCACCCCATCGCAAATCCATACATGCAGTGCCCCAGCCAGCATTTCCAATCAGCTATGCAAGGCTGGCGAAGCAAAACACCCCCAGCATTGTATGGCTAAGTGATCATGTGAGCTGTGGAAATGAACTGTCAATGGCAAACAGTGTTTCCCGTTGACAGTTCAGCCAGCCCAGGAGCACTCCCTCAGCTGGAAAAAGCAGAGGGAGTGCTCAGTGTTTCACTGGGCTGGCTCCTCGGCTCCTCCATAATCGGTGAGGTGGCCAGTGGGTGGACGCCCCCTCACCCATTATGGATGAGCCGGCAGGCTTGGACTGGCCCATAGGGCAATAGGGCGATGACTGTACCAAAAATGCAAAATGCTAGTGTAGGCCAGTCAAAATGGGCCACTTTTTTGGCCAATGTGGGCCAGTTTGAGGAGTTACTTCACTATGCAGCTAGTAGTTTTGACCATTGTTGCTGAATAAATATTCTTTAAATATCACAATTTGTTTACATTTGAACAAAAAACAACCCCTTGGTTACTATTCAAACAGTCTATGACTAAAGGACGAATATCCATTTGCAACTGATGGCCATTTTTTCATTGGTGCCTAAGACCGTTTTATGCTCGAGTCTGACCATATGAGCTCCCCCTTCCATTTCCCATTCACAGTTTGAAGACCTCTGTACTATTGTAATCTTCCGTTAGGATATGCCACCCAAAACAAAAGCCTTAAATCCTGTTATAACTTAAGGAAGGGAGATTGCGACATGGAGACAACAGCTCCTAAGAACAATAAAAAAGTGGAAAAATCTGCTGCGCCCCCTAAATAGAGGGGCACTTTACCAACGCTATTCCTCAACAACACTGCAAATGATAAAAGCATAGCCCCTATGGAGGATGAAGTGACGCCAACTCACAATGAAAATCATCCAGTAGATACCACCAACTATGGGGATATCGATAACAATTCCCTCCTCGAACTATGCTTATCAATTCAGAAATCAATGGCCTCGGTCACAAGTAAAACTGTGCAGGCTGGAAGGGAATCAATTACTGTTGAAGCACAGGTACTTCAACCAGCGGATACATTGCAAGCGGCAAATGGATCACCACGGCTTTCAGCTTCACCAAACTTGCAAATTGATATCGAAAATACTGGCCAGATGCTGGGATGCTGGGAGAAAGGCGTATTGTGCCAAACTAAGCAATCACTGTGTGTTTTATTTTTTTCCTATTGGTTAATTTGCAAGAAATCTGATGGAAATTGTGACTGCCAACTTCAACATTTTACCTGCGTCTTATAGCAACTGAAAGTCCTTTAAACCTATGTTAGTCAATTGGTGCAAGACATTTGAATTGGTAATATTTTGTAGTGTTACAGCGTTGGTGGTTGATGTTTTTGGTCGCTATTCATCTTTGTCAAACCTTAAATAAATATATATTTTTACTATACACCATCCTGGTTGCCAGCTCATTGGTGGTACAGAGTGTATTTGTTGGGGTGGTGCAAGAGGAGTCGGAGGCCTCACTAAAGTTGAATCTATATAAGTGCTTTGGGTGCACGGCACCTTGCTTGGGGGGAAAGGAACTCCCTGAGTTGAGAGTGACCGCCTAATACATTGTGACAGAATGCTTACCACATGAAAATAAATCCCTAAATATCACACTAACCTACCACAGATACACCAATACAGCTTCCCACAATCCTTAACCACCACAAGGACAGACACAATAATCACATAAACAATCTAAGTTACCAACCTGGAGCGTACATTAACCACTGCCCCATACAACTCACAACATATATAAAACTTGCACACCACAGAGAATCCTACCTTTTCCGATCATACACACATCAACATTGCAACAAAGCAACCATTCCCTGCTTCTGCATTAGTATACTACTACGCCTCTCGAAGATCCTGAAAACAAAATAAAACCGTAAAAATGGTGGACTGTGTACTATACAAAAACCAATCACATAGCATGGCAGGGCACAGCAAAATGTTTCACGCATTCTCCTATGTGGCCATAGTATGGAAGGCCCATGCCATTTTGGTGACTGGCAGCAATAGAGGAGGAAATAATTACTGGCCCTGCTGAGGTCAGTCCACTATACATAAAGGGATTATATTATTTGCCTAGGATCACACAATTTGGTTAAACAGTAAAACTGGAATTTTAACCCAATCTACAGTATAGGCATTTAAATATATAACTTTCAAGCTCAACTTGCTACAAATATATAAATTTGGGATTTCATGGGTCTACAATAATACTGCCTCAAGGATAGAGCAGAGTGCTCAGGTTTCCCATGGCCATGCGTGAGAAGGCGACTCAGTGCTGTTCATGCAAATTGTGAGACTTGTAGAATTCCTAAATTTCGAATGGGATGGAAAAAAATACAAGTCCCAGAATCCAGAGGGGGAAACTTGAATGTATGGTCTTCTCATCCCTGGCCACTGGAAACTTGAGAGTTGTAAACTATCTCAAATTAAAGTAACCCTACAATATGTAGATCCTTAGTGAAACCTGTTAAGCCAAAAGAACATTGTAGTTTTTTTATTTTCTACATCTTGAAATGAAAAACAGAAGTCGCAAAATGCTAAATAATGCAAGCCTGGAAAAAGCCTTCCTTTTACACAACTGTACTTTTCTCACTTTAAGAATCACTAAAAAAAGGATAAAGATTACATTTGTCACAAACTTCCAGCTTGTTGTGCAACTTTTTAAGAACATTTAACTATCCCCATAAAGCATTCCGATGTTTCCATGTTAAAGTAGTAGGCTTAAGTACTAACTTTGAAAAAGTAAATTGTCTTGTGTAATATCTTGTAACTGTACACCCATGTACTAGGTAAACCAGCTGTTGTGGGTCTCTTAGGTGGAATACAGAACCCATCACATAAGACATAAGACAAAGAAGTAATTGCAGGCCATTAAGGCCATGATAAAGGGCAGGGCTCCGTGCAGGCCAGTCAAGGAGCTCTGTTCAGCTGTGAGATGAAAGGTACCTTGCTGCTAAGTGAACAAGCCCATTTTAAGCCGACTTGGCAACAACCCAGGGTAAGCCTTCACCTCTCCCTGTGGAGAGGCACAAAGGGAGGCACACAATTTAGCAGGGGTGTCCAGCCCCCCCCCCCCCACACCTCCCCAGTCCTACCCTAGCAACATCACTGGCCTCCATTTGTATTGGAAGGTGGGCGTGTTAATGGGCCATTAATTTGATTGATGCTGCTGACCATGACCTACCATGACACAGACACACTCTCTACCCTGGGCACCTTGAGGTCCAGGCAAGTGTCAGAGCGTCAGCACTGTGACACCACACGCACCCAGTGCCTCTCAGAGTTGCCTGCCTGAGCTCCACTTGAATACTGTTCAGAGATCTGAGCCCGTGCTCTGTCTCACTGCAGTAATCCATCTGAACTTCCCAGTGTCCGTCGCTGTCCTGTATATGCACAGCGGCAAACGTCTCCAAT
This sequence comes from Ambystoma mexicanum, assembly GCF_040938575.1. Classification (NCBI taxonomy): domain Eukaryota; kingdom Metazoa; phylum Chordata; class Amphibia; order Caudata; family Ambystomatidae; genus Ambystoma; species Ambystoma mexicanum. Next base: position 906,318,666 of record NC_090922.1, read on the forward strand.
CTCTGAGGCAGGAGGAACATTTGTTTTTTAAAAATATTTGACAATCGATGTGTCAGGGCCGGCTGGATAGGGCGCAAAACTCCATTCAGTGCCTGGCTGTAATCACGTAGTGTGCTGGCCCAGGGTTCCTTGAACAAATGGCCTGTTCATTAAACTTCCTTTCCACTAAATTTTAAGCACAGATCGCTTGTGAAGGTTGCAAAGAAGTCAATGCAAATATTCTGAATCTCTTGAATACTTTATTTAAAAGAGGGAATCATGCACCATACCTGCGACGTCGTGTCATGCATAGACACGTGATGTGGGGGCACGGGGAACAACCAAGGTCATGTGATTATGGGATGATATGATAGGTTATTTATAACGCGCTTAATACCCAGAGGTTTCTAAGCGCGGATCCGGGGATCAAACACGTGTTGCTCAATGTCGTCTTGCTTCCAAGGCGAGCACGCTGCCCCTGAGCTATCCTCCCAAGACAGAGGGAGGAGCATGAGGAAATAAACGGCACATAATGCCAGAAGCGAGCACGCTGCCCCTGAGCTATCCTCCCAAGACAGAGGGAGGAGCATGAGGAAATAAACGGCACATAATGCCAGAAGCGAGCACGCTGCCCCTGAGCTATCCTCCCAAGACAGAGGGAGGAGCATGAGGAAATAAACGGCACATAATGCCAGAAGCGAGCACGCTGCCCCTGAGCTATCCTCCCAAGACAGAGGGAGGAGCATGAGGAAATAAACGGCACATAATGCCAGAAGCGAGCACGCTACCCCTGAGCTATCCTCCCAAGACAGAGGGAGAAGCATGAGGAAATAAACGGCACATAATGCCAGAAGCGAGCACGCTGCCCCTGAGCTATCCTCCCAAGACAGAGGGAGGAGCATGAGGAAATAAACGGCACATAATGCCAGAAGCGAGCACGCTGCCCCTGAGCTATCCTCCCAAGACAGAGGGAGGAGCATGAGGAAATAAACGGCACATAATGCCAGAAGCGAGCACGCTGCCCCTGACCTATCCTCCCAAGACAGAGGGAGGAGCATGAGGAAATAAACGGCACATAATGCCAGAAGCGAGCACGCTGCCCCTGAGCTATCCTCCCAAGACAGAGGGAGGAGCATGAGGAAATAAACGGCACATAATGCCAGAAGTCGCAACTGTGTGCTCCTGGTTCTTTGTGCTGAGTGCATGTGCATGAGGGCCCGCGCTACAAGACAGAGCAATACCTTTCCCAGTCCCTGGTGAGGGAAAGCACTGTGCAGTCACAGTCCTGCTCGCACTCTTTATTCTTCACTGTGCACTTCTGTTCTGTGCCTCATGTCTACAACAGTCATTGTTTGTGGGAAGCTGCTTGTTGCCATAAGCACAGTGGTGCCACAGGAAATCAGTATTATGTCATCAGGACCTTTCCACCTTTTCGGTGGAATGGGGCCATGAGCCTCAGGGGGACCCCCAGCAACTGTCCCATGTTGCCAGTCAGCAGTCTTATAACGCTGCAATATATATCCCTCTATATTACTTTGATTGTGGGCTTTAAAGTGCGCTTTGCAGCACTTGCCTTTACAAGCTGCATTTGCGGGAGTCCTTGCGGTCATCACTTCCCTTGGGTATACAGGAGTGTTATTGCCTTGTTGCCTTTTCACACTGGTTCCTCCACCGCAGGCACTTACTGACATAGAAGGATGTATAGCTTTTCAGTGGGTATTTCGTGTTTCAGCTCCCTGCTGGCTGGCCATCTCGTGAAAATCTGCGGTTATTAACCCCCAGCTGTATTTCTGTGTCTCCCTGGTAATGTATGTACCTCACAGGTGCCTCTGTTTACCACTCTAAGCAAGGAGTTACCCAACCATCATGTTAAAGTGGGTGCCCACACATCTTCAGCCAGGCCTGGGCAAGAGCAGTGAGGCTCTGTGGCAAACTGAAAGTTGCCTGTGCGTTTGGTTTTTGTGAGAAATTGAAATTATGCCCAGTTAATAGCCTAGCGTTAACTCTGTACAAGAATACATCCTTTTCAAATTTGAACAGTTAATATTGTGACATCAAATGTGCCATTGGTTGCATTTGAAAGCTTCAGTGCACTGGAGCTGTGTGAAAAATGATACCGTTTTTCAGAATACCTAAGGTTGCAGAATAAAGGCAACATATTTTAGACCATGAGAGCAGAGAAATATGAATAAGCCTTGAAGAGGCTGTAAGGTTAATTGGCACGCGAGGGGCACACAGAACTCGGTCCCCATACTGCCCTGCACTCAACTTGAATAAGCCTTGAAGAGGCTGTAGGGTTCATTGCCCCTCGATGGTTACACAGACCTCTATCCCTACAAAACCCTACACTCAATTCACTTCTGCTTATATGAGAGTACTTAGTACATATAATGATAAAATATCATTACCTCCATGTCCCTCTTCCTCGTCACAGTACTTAGTGAAGGTGGTTCACCTGACTTCCAACAGAACCAGTGCTTTAAATGGGCTGGCCCTGCCCGGCCCTCAGTACATGCACTTCTTATTTTTGAGCATTTGAGTACCTGCACTTCTCAATTCCTGAAAGAGAATACCTGTACTCAACTATGTTGCGAGGTGAAAATGAAAGCTTCTCATTTCACGTGATCGCAACTTAAAGGACTAGACCATGCTGGGGAAAGCAGCGCCTTCTCCTCTCTCCACCACCCGCAGGGTCCATAATGTCCCATCAGGGCCCACCGTGCAGCAGAGGCGTAGACAGGGTAGGGCCTTAGCGGGCAAGGCCCACCCAAAATCTGTAAATGCCCACTCAGCAGCACTGTGTGGGCATTTACAGATGTTAACGTCACTCCGGTGGGCCCAACTACATTACCTTCAGGCCCCACTTGTTAGACAATTTTGGCTATGCCTCTGCCCTGCAGAACAAAAGGAGAGACAAGCATGCATCTACTGTGCGCTCAGCACACTGTTTCGCTAAGTGGGCTTCACCTGTTACCATTGGTGGAGCAGGGATTGATTTGGAAAGCCTGGGAAATTACTTTTTTTAATTGCTTCTTTGTTATTAGCAGTGCCTACTCTAATTTGTAAATGTTTAAGAAATTGGAGTTGTGATGGAACGTTTTCAACTGAAAACTCGCACACGGCTCCACTTCCCTACTGAATTTCTTATTAGGCAATGAAAGCGTGCAATAAATAAAAAATAAAAAAACATTCTAAAACTTAGTTTATAGCTATATCTGCTAGTTTGAAACGCAAAAAAATAAAGTTTCATTTTATGTGTATATTCAAACTTTAACACAATGCATAACAAGAAATTGGAAGTTTTGTGAAAGGATTCCAGATACACTGCTTTACCAAAGTGTGTGATCCATGGCACATAATTTAATCTCACTGGGCATTGCCTGCAAACAGCAGGGTGTGCCTAAAAGGGACCTGTGCCCAAGGTGCTGCGCCGAAACAGCCGGCGCGGAAAGCGCTGCTCCGGAATGCCCAGCTTTCTTTCTCCATTTAAAGCACGGACCAGAACCCAGACATTCCTACAGATGTTTGCTCACAGAATGTTGGCATGTACGCCCGAAGGCATTGTCATCCGAACTGCCGAATCTGATGCTTCTCCTCCTCCCACTGGGGTTCTCCCTCCCCATCTGGGCACTGTAACTCAGGAGATAATTGTACGCTCGCCAATTGCCATGTCAACCCTTATTCCCTGAAAAGTGCAAGAAAAGTAATGCATTGCAACATGGCTTGGGAGGCTTTTATGATTGCACGGACACACATATTTTCTGCACCATCAAGTCTTAATCGATCGGGCGACGAACTCTTAATTAAGAGAGCAATGGCACACCTGGGTTCCTGCACGGGAACGCATGCGCATGCGCTGTGAGCAGGGCCTCCGTCACTCGCTGGTCAGTGTCTCTGACTGGCGCGGGCGGGAGCCGCAGGGGCCAAGTAATAAGAACCCAATGTAACAGGTAGCCAGTAACATTGGGTGTTATATGCGTGGGTAATGTGACAGAGGGCCACGGCATGGCGGGCTACACGCCCTATCATGAACTGGAAGCCCCCTGAAAGCTCAAACCAAGTAACCGCCAGTGAGTTCCAAACCAAAAGAGGTTCTTCTCCTATGTCACGACCCGGAACAAAACACCACCCATAAAAAGCCAGTGCAACCAGCGGGTACTGAGTCTGTCAGATAACCATGGATGGATAACAAAAAGTGATCATTCAACTAGAGTAGACGGTCAGAGACCCTGCCAGGGATAGGCAGTGCGACAGAGAGACAGATGCATAGATAGAAATGAAAATTAAGAGTCCGACAGAGAGACACTGACACAGAGACGGGGTAAAGTGACATATCGAGTTACATATGGACAAGAACATAGATTGATTGGATAGATCGATAGATAGATACATACATAACATATGTCAAATGCTTTACATGTGTCAATTGGCTCGCCATATAATTCTGACTTTGGCAGCTTATATAAAAGGATTGAGAAGTCTAGTTCTTTTCTCCTTTCCTCCCGCTTTGCGGGGCTTTTTCATGACAATTCAAGCACCCTATTTTTGGCATGTATTTTAATTAGTAGCCCTGTCACATATGTATTCTGCCAGTATGCAATCTGGTAACCTGGCAACCTGTTTCGTGACTGTGAGATTCAATAACAGCTTCGCTGGATTTCCATCTGGGCTTTAGCGCCATCTAACGGAAGATTGGTGTAAGTCTTTGAAATACAGAAATGCACAACTGTAAACTATTTCTCAATCCCTAAACCGTGGAAACAACGCATTCGTCTCAAATACTGCAACGGAAAGCTCTTAAATAGCATTTTAGCTCAACCTCTGTGGACACCTAAACCTCCTTTAGAGATTAAACAGCGTTTCAGTGTTTTGCATGCAGGCACATCTGATGTTATGTTATTGGGCATTTGTATAGCGCCGTTTTTACCACTGGTATGACCTATAAGCGCTGTGGGTTGAATGCCCTTGGGGACCGTAGTCCAGATCAGTGGAGAGGGTAGGATAGTAAATAGTGTTTGGGTGCCCTCCGTATGTGTGGTTTACAGGGTACAGCTGCATTCTAAAGACTGTTGAGGTGTCCATGGAGGTGTATAGGTATGTGTGCAGCTAGGCCAAATGTTTGTTGGTGTAGAGGAGAGAATTGGCATATTGGTGTGAGTGAGTTTGCGGATTGGTGTGAGTCCCCTGTTCCTGAATTACCTTCCAGGGCCTGCTGAGAAGAGAGTGTATCTCCCTATTTTAGAGTTTCAGTGCTTTAGTTCTCCGAGAGACATTCTCAGTCTGATGTGGAGTTTGTTCTGGATGACGGGCTTGAGCGTGTCTTTCCCTGCTTGCCATTGTCATGAGTGATGAGTTGCCCGATTTCAAACCTTTACTGGGCTAAGCGATTGCGGGTCTTTGGCCATCCCAGTGTCTTGTTGAATCTGCTATTGTTTATTGGATGACACCTTCTCAATGTGCAGTTACATCCAGGTCTGTTCTATCGGACTTACGAGTACATCCTAGATATCATGATTGCTGCTCAGTGAACCCGAATAGCCAGCAACCTAGCCAGGACCGTGCTGTTGGTGCTGTGTCTGACTGGCATTATTGTGTGCAGCAGAGGCTTGAGTGTTCCTGGTCTGATATGAGGTTTGTGTATTGATAGCAGGCAACAGCTCTTCGGTGTCACTTGCTGGAGCTTGCCTGGCCATATTCCTCGGCTGAGTTAAGAGCGTATTCCCTTGAAGATGGAACAAAGTCAGTCCATTTGTAATGCTAGAGCATAAGTGCTAATGGGCCCTTTTTTCGGGTACGAAGCGATTGGTTGTGCCCTCCCCTGTTAGTTTATGGTTTGAATTGTGAAATGACACTGCATCATTTTCCCTTTGCAAAAGATGAGTGTACTAGAGAACTCATCTGATAGGCCAGTGTAGTGCATATCCACAAAAGACAAAGGGCAAGCCAACTGAGGCTTCAGAACATAGGTGATATTGGGTCCGGAGTAATGGAGTTCAGGCCATTAATTCCCAGACAGAGCAGGGTAAGCATCACCTGATCAGAAAGCGCATTGCATACCTGGTGGGCGGCAGGATCAGGCCCAAATGTATAGTTTGTACATAAGTGCTTCTAGGCCCTGGGTTTATAGTTCTGTGCATCAATTCACAGATCAGTAAGATTAACAGAGATAGACATCTCTTGGACTGATAACGTAGTGCATACCCGGTGGAAGACAATGAACAAGCCCAGTCATAGCATAAGAGCATAAGTGATACTATGCCGCGGGTTCAGAATTTTGGGCATTACATTTCTAGACTGGTTTACGGTAGCATAATCATTGTGTTGGCGCACAAGAGCAACTAGGCATGTATTGCTGATCATGTAGGTGACAGGCAGGTTCATAGCGTTGAATTTAATGGATAGCTGGAGCTAGGTTCTGTGTCCAGGCTGTTCTTACCTGCCCGTATTGGTGGGGTTCTGAGCAATTTCTTGGCCATTGGTGGTAGGTCAAGTGGCCAAAACCATCCCTTATATGGTTTTAGGGGTACAGCCAGGTTTTGAGTGCTTTCCAGAAAGCCATGTAGTCTTGGTTGTGTCGAATGCGTGGAGGCACTTAGTTCCACAATGTTGGAGTCAGGGTCAAATAGGTGGACCCACCAATCCTGGCAGAAATTGAGGCAGGAACCACAAGGAGGAGGGCAATGCTTCAATTTATGGTGCTAGTTGGGATCTAGGGCATAATCTTTGCTTGTAATCGGAAACATTACTGGTCATCCACTACAAAGGGGGGGGGGGCGGGGTGACGTGGTTGCCATGTACTCCCAGGAGAATCTGAAAGACCATGTAGTTTGATAATTGGGCTAGCGCTGACAAGGAACAATCTATAGTCATTTGTTCATACTGAAGCAAAACAGAGTGTTTGTCTTGGAACAGCATGGCCCTGGGTAGTGAACATTGATCACGGAGGGTCACTATGGATTACATTTCCAGAACATTGATGTGGGATCACAACTTTTGGGTGGTGTCAATATACAATGAGAACAGGTCGAGCATCTTCAAAATTAAATCATGCTTCGTGGTAAGAATCTTATTAAACGCTGACTCAACTATTTTAGCCCCTGATGAATGTTCAGCATTGGGTAGCAGAGTTAGGACAGAAACATGTAGGGCGATGACAAGTGCAGGCCGTTGTATATGTACATGACTGTATCCTTTCATCAAGAACACACATATATGTGATTGATGTCTTAATATTATGTTAGGAGCGTGATTTATGAAATTTGATTTATAAATTTCATCAGTATTTGTTTAGCACATGATTGTACACATTTTCATGGTTGTATAATAAAGAATTGTATATCCTTTTTTAAGAAAAAGCTTTGGGTTCAATAGGACCATTGTTTCAGAACTTTCTAAAGGTTACATGAGAGAGAACACCAGTGAGCATTTTAATTTGAGGTTCTTCCTTAAATCTTTTTGATACCCTGTTTCTTTTGATTACTTTTTGCCATTTGCAGTAGGCGACTCACCCCTTCTCTTACCGGTCTCATTTTTGCCCATTACAACCCTTCCATCTAATCTACCCACCAACTTTGACACTCGAAATGTCCCAATAAATAACATACCTTGAACAGTGTTCCAATTCCAAAGCAGACATTGACCCCAATATCCCAACTATCCTCTCTTTCCTGCCCTCTCCCTGGTCCAACCTTCGAACAGCCCCCTTCTTATTTCCAAGCTAATGGCTCAAACCCCCAGAACCATTTTCCAGAATATGCAATCCCAGACAATTTATCAGCTATCATAGTTCTCAAAGGCCCCCTGTCCCTCAAATCCAGCCAAAAACGAACGACTTAATTTCTTCTCCTAACGGTGGCATCCTACATCACCTCCAGGACTTACAAAATTCCGACGTTTCCCCTCTTATAGTTCTCTACGAACAATCAGGCTTAGGGCCCTTTCACAAGCCTGAAAGCCCTCATTCTCTTAGGTCCCATAAATCCCCTGGCCTTCCCCTCAGCCACTCCTCAACACCAGGTGAAAGCACACAGAACCCGTGCCGCTACAAATAAGACGAGGCATCCGCTATCCCAGTGCCCATACCTCTAGTGGGCTTTGCCCTAACAACTGTGTTCCATGACAAACATCCCAGCGAAAGCACCCCATGTGGATGCAAAATCTGCTCATGTAATTCACCATTGCTGCTACTGCTTCATTACCAATGCTTACAACTCATCCTCTGAAGATCTTTGCCCCACAAAACTAAGGGCACAGCCGAAAGGAGACATTCCAGGAAGGCAACACTGAAACCCGTGCTGCACTAGCTCTGAGGCCACCACTCGGGGCACCACCTCCCCAGCCAATACAGACCTTAGCCAGCCGCATCGTAGGCACCTGAGAACATTTGTCTCCTCCACTCTGCTTCCACATGGACACACTGTTCCATTCACGCAAGAATGACAACCAGACCTTCAAGGTTTCCGACATTGTTGCAGTAACCCTAATCCAATCGTGCGGCCCTCTGGCTCTAGACATCAGCCTCACCAACCGCATGCAAAATATCCTCCTGGCACCACCACCAAGGTTTCCATGTAATAACAACTTTTGGACCTGACATAGCATTATTTTCTTTGCTATCACGGCCATTCTTAGGAGACGCATCAACCCCTCAATTTTTTCTCCTCCGGTGACACAGAGCACATTCGTACAGAATCCATCCCAACCCTCAAGAAAGTGACCTTCTCACTCAGGACCTCTGTCTTGTTCTTTGTCAATAGCAACCAGTATCGACTCCATTCATTTCAGCCCCCTCCCCATTACATTTCACCAATGCTTTAAAATTCATGAAGGGTTGTAAAAATATCATATATTTTTAAATATCAATATTTAGAAATAATAGAAATAAATAGTTTGGAAATCATGTCATATGTGATGTAGTGTGGACGGTTACCTTGTTTAGGGAATGGTAGCATTTGTATGCTTTTTAAAAATGGAAAACGCTGTTTAAATGAGTTCCTTCTGGGATATTTACTGTCTATGAAATGTTGACCCCTGATCCCAATGGGTAAAGAGGGATGTGTTCATTTTGTAATCTTTGACCTTTGCTAAAGGCAGATCCCATCTCCTCGAGTAATTTAACTCCCTGCCCCCTTAACATTTCTATGCGCTCTCTGGGAAACTGTTTCTGCCCACAAAGAGGAAATCAACTCATCCAAGTAGCGCAACGCCTAGTCCAGGCTGTGACAAGTCACCAAGACGACTGTCGCCGTGCTCCAGAATGAAGGCCATACACAATGCTGTGTTTCTCTTTTGATAGACTCTGGCGCGTGGTCAGCTTTTGCAGGATGATCTAGCGAGCGCTCGCGATAAATGGTGATGGACAATCCCAGACACACTTCTTTGATCTGTCAAGTCCTGTGCACCGATTTGTTGTCCAATTAGGACAGGCAGATCACGTGGTGATTAATGTGTTTTATCAGTGGGTTCGTCTAGTCTAAAATGTCACTTTTGGGGGATTCTTCAAGTTTGTTCAGGTAAGCAGAGACCTCTGATCCCTTAAAGGAAATGCATCACACTGTATAAGGCCAAGGTCACTTCCTGTTCTTTTGTGGGGTTGGCTACGCTGGCTGTGAGAGAAGGTGTTGCACAGGACAGGCTCACACCTGAAGAGTGTTTGGTGGGAGATTGGAGCTTTGAATCTCAGACTTGAAGCGATTGGAGGAGTTTCATTTGTTTGTTTAGAGAATTTGTAAGACAATCTTTGGTCACCTTTGTCTTAATGTTTGATCAGTGTGCGACAGTCTGTTATGTTAAAATACCCACATGAAAAAACGCTTTGCCTTTTTGCTCTCGTGCCTTTCCTTTTTTGTGCTCCCTTACAACCTTTAAAAAAGTGAAAAAAAGTGTCCTACACCTATTTGTATCCTGAAAAAACAAAACAAATAGTTTACATTTTCCCCACCGAATGTTTTTAATGTATTGTTTTGTATCGCATTGTAGTAGTAGTACTGTATTAGTATAATAGTGTCGTAGAGTAGTTTTTAGTTGCAGTTGTAGGAGTAGGCTTGCTTGTTCCCTTGCTTCTTTCGCTTGTTGGTTTACTTGGGGTTGTGCTCTGTTTGCTCTGGTCTCTCGAGGCTAAACTCTTTTGGGTTCTCATATTGTGCACATGGACATGGTTCTAAAACCTGCCATGTGTGGAAATTGGCATAGAGAAGCAGGAAGAGGAGGAGCTGCATTTTTCCTAGGAAAAGGAGGAGGATTCCCATCAAAATGGATGAGTGGTGAACTCATGTTCAGTCAGAGCAGGATGAGGCCTTTGAGTAGGCCTCATGAAGGGGAGAAAAGACAGGACCTTCAGAGGAGATCCTGTAGCACAGAGATGGGGACGCATCTGGATGCCGCCACAGAGACAGTGAAGGCAGGGCCTCATGTGGACATGCCACAGACGCATTGGAGGAGGGGTGCATGTTCCGCATGTGGGTGGAGGGGTAGCCAGAGCAATCGCCATGAGGAGGAGTTTGGGAAGACTCCATCTGGGTGGGGGAATAGAGAAGGAAGTGGTGCTGCTCAGGATAAGAGGATGCTCGGGGGAGGAACCGCCTGTAGAGGTGCCAAAGCAGGTTGTGGACTTCCCTCAAGGGGAGGGGGAGGGGCAGGAAGAGAAGATGGTGGAGGAGTAGGATCCGTGATGGTGGCAGCAAACCGGGTCCAGGAGGAGCCCCAGGGAGCAGTGAACGTAAACCCCCTACACATTCTGGGTCCTTGGTGTGGGACGTTTGCCCTACAACCATGGAAGACTGTCAACGGGATGAGCCTGATGTCTTCTGCATGGTATGGGGCTTTGGGAAGAGGTTTGAGTGGGGGCAGAAAGGAAGGGGTGTGGGCTATGCCCTAGGGCAGATGGACATGAGGATCCACGTGCACGGGTGGCACAGGAGGTTTTACCAGCAGCACATGTCCCCTCTCTGCAGAAAGGCTGTTAGTGACTGTGCAGCCACCACCGCACCCTCCAATAGTGGTGAGGAGGAGGGTATGTGTCCTAGCATGTCCATCTTCCAGGGCTGGGGTACAGCACAGCTGTGACATCGGGCACCATGTGCCCAAATCTCAGCACATATACCGCCTGCCCAAATGGTTCCAGTGGCACAGGCGATTGTGGTCAGCAGCAGGACCCAAGCAGTGTGCATTTTTGGGCAGAACCTTTTTGGCTACACCATGAGGCATGGAGGGACCTATTGCCTTTAAACGAGTGCGTGTTGTCATCATGTTGTCTCACGGTCACCTTTCCGGGCACCGCTACCTTCTCTCTCAGCCTTCCTTTAACACGCACTCCTTTCCCGTCCCGCTATCTGCCTCTCTCACTCAGACCTCCTCTTTCTCACTCTTGTTAGCAGCATTGCTCGCTTGCTCTTTCACTCTCTTGCCCTGCACACTCCCTGCTATTCTTGCTCACTTCCCCGTGCTAGTGATGCCTAGGATTGCAAACTGCATGGGCAATTAGCAAAAGCCAAAACTTCCCGGTCTGCCTTCATCCAATCGATTTATAAACTCGAGTGTCCTTCACTGAAGTCCTGTTAAAAACAAGCATTGGCAAGGCCTACAGTTTTAGCTTGTCTATATGTATTATGAATTTGCCAGGCCCTGCTATTAGATGCCCAGGTACTCGTACCATTTTGCAACTGCTACCATCAATGGCCAGTTAATACCACTACGGCTGTGCCAGTTTTTTTCAGGAAGTTTATTTATCCATTGTTCCCCACCCATGTTCAGCCCTCTGTGCTGTTCCTTCCTTGTCCTTTCCTGTTATTTTTGAGCTTGTTCTTTCTCTGTTTTTCCACCTACTGTATCCAACCATCTAAAATACTCAACCCACTCTTCTCTACACCTTTATCTGTACTTCCTATTCCAGTGCAGCTCACTAGCATCAGGGGGCGTTACCTCTACTCTTGGCCATCGACCTCCAGCCCTCTAGATGACTTTGCCAGTGAACGCACCGTCAGGATGCTGAATGGTGGGCGCCCCCCTTAGTGGGGACGCCGACCAGCCCAAGCAAAGGGAAGGAGAGGAAGGAGGGGCAGCAGACTATACAGCCCCTACCCATGGTGAGGGTGGTGGAAGCATGTCACAGAGGGGGAGCAGGGCCATAGAGGGGGTCTATATAAGACCCCTGGACCCCTGGTTGCGCCCTCTTGGTCCTGCTCCCCCCAGCTCAGAGGAGCACACCCACCCATCCCTCTCTTATTGCATGGTCCTGTTGATGTCTTGTAATGATCTGTTTTTCTTCCAGAGTGGCCCAGCGGATGTTACATGGTGATCCCAAGAGAAAGCACTGACGGTTACCACAAGAGGACTGTGCAGCCGTAGCTTAGAAAGTAAAGCGCCCAGGAGTACTAGACTCAGGGGAGGTCCGGGGAAAAGGGGGGTGTGTGGGAAGCTTGGGAGAAGGGAAATGAAAGCAAATGGGGGGAAGTGAAAGTCTTGGGCAAACGGAAAATGTGGGAACAGGGAGGCGTAGTAGTGGGGAACGGGAAGAATTGGGTACAGGAAGGATTGGGAAAGGAAGAATTTGGGGAATGGATAAGAATGGGGGCAAGGAAGCAGTTGGTTAAGTAAATGATTGGGGAATGGGAAGGAGTTGGGGAATGGGAGAGTTGGGGAATGGGAGAGTTGGGGAATGGGAAGAGTTGGGGGATGGAAAGGCATTGGGGGATTAAGGATTTCGGGTCTGGAATGAATTGGGCGGTTGAATAGACTTGGTTATGGGGGGTATTGGAAGAGCTGGGTAAGGAGAATGATGGTACTGGGGATGTATTTGATTAGGAATAGAAGGAGTGGCAGGGCAGGCAAAGCATTGGGAACTAAGATGTGGGGCATAGGAAGAACTTGGGGAGGGAATTATATGCATTTGGGGAATAGAAAGAAGTGAGAAAGGAAACCAAAAGGGGGGAAATGGACAAAAAACAAAGGGGGAGGAAAGCACTAGGGCAGTTAGAAGAGACTCAGGTCTGGCGGAAGGGGGGGTGGGTTTGTCGAGGGGAAGTGGCAACAAGTGGGGAAAAGAAAGAAATGGAGAAACACTGACCACATGAAAAGAGGGATAGATCGAGAAGTAAGAGAACCAATGAAAGGAAGGGCAGAATGTGAAGAAAGAAACTACGGAATAGAAATAGAAGGATAGAATGTGAAGAAAGAACAAATTAATAGAAGGATGGAATGCGAAGAGAGAAAATTCATGAATAGAAAAACTGAAGAAAGGGAAATAACAAAAAATTAAATAAAAAATAAAAAAAAAATGGCCATGGGTAGAGAGGGAATGACGGGAGCAGGGGGGGTGCTTAGGAAGCCACACCCAGCGCAGAATAATCCTGAGGTGTGGTGGAGATCACCTGTAAGATAATTCATGGCTTGATGGTTCAATAAAGCTTGCTGCAGCATTTACAACTTCCACCTTTGAAAACTGGTCCTGCCTCTTTATTTTGGGGAAAACCCAAGGGGTCCTCTCGGTGAGGGAGAACCGGCCGAGGTAGGAGGTCCAGCATGATGAGTGAGAAGGTGAATGCCTGCATGTAGGGCGGGGGGTGGGGGCGCAGCTGTGGGCTGTCCCCGCTATGCCTTCCCTCTCTGCACCTTTTTTGCTTTCTTTCTTTCCCTGTGGATCAGTCACGTCAGATCACATAAAGCCCAAACTCTTGGCATTGCCAATGCTTGTCTAAAGAATCGGTGATCCAGCTGCACTTCCTGTTAATGTAGAAACGTCCGTAGATTTTCTGTGTTCCTTTTTATGTACATCAGGTTTATAAAGCTGCTGTTTGAAATGTCTTGCTTTGGTACGTGCTTCATGATAGCTCACTCTGCCATCTGGTGGGTAAAATTGGAACGGTATTTTAGTAGTGCTTTTAATTCGAAACCAAAATGTATGATTTCGAAAAGAAGGCTGCTCGTCTTTTCTCTTGTAAGTACACCTTTCCATTTTATGTTGGAGCTAAGAGGGCTCAAAGGTAGGAGAATAGCCTCACCTGCACCACTGTGGCCACAAGGCGGATGGCAAGTGGGTCTCTTGGCCCGGTTTCTAGGGGCAGTCCGAGGGGCCCCTGCCCGGGCGGGGCTTAAAGGGGGTTGGGGAGGGGCACAACAAAGGCAGGTGCGCATGTGCCTGAGGGTGTCAGCGTCAGCGAGAAAGGTGCCCTAATAGCGGATGGACCTTTGATGTCCCATGAAAGGCGGGCAGCATGCCACTGAAATGCCTGGCGCGAATCACTGAGGTCTAGATGCAGGGACTGGACCCGTGTGCGGAGTGCTAAAGTATTCAACAAGAAAGCAAGGACTGTAAGGCTAAAGCTCTACCCTTGCAGGAACAAAAGGGTGATATTACTTTCACTATAGCGCCATTCAGCAGCTAGTGATCTATTCCCCATTAACTCTCTAGACAGGAATCTTCAGACTTTGGAAGTTCTTGTAAAACAAAGCTTCTTTGAATCATGTTCCTGATTAAAGCCACGAACTTCGGAGGTCCAGTCCTCAAAGCCACTTTAGTTGATAGATAATCCAAAGGAGTGCAGCAAAAAAAAAAAACAGGATGAGAAATACACACATCACCCGAGATCACACGATTCCCTTGGCCACGCGTGAGAAGGCTATGCTGTCCTGTTCATTTCCTTTGCATTCTGGGACACGTAGTTTTCCTGAATTTCTAAGGGAAAAAAACCCTACAAGTCCCAGAATTCAAATCAAAAACAGAACTGGCAGTTCTTCTCATGCATGGCAATGGGAAACTTGAGCTCTGCCCTTTTGATGACCAGTGAGCTTTGAAAATTATGCCAACGAGTAAGTTTAGGCGGCATGGATTTGATAAAGGAGAAACTATTGTGCCTGGCTGTGGCCTACTGTCGGCGTTTGTAATATGACAAAGTGACTTTACACTTTGCTTGTAAACTTGGGGGAGAGTCAAAGAGGACCCTAGCCAAAATATACATGAAAAAATCACGTCTTTCTCTTCCTCGTCCCAGTTCTTAACTCTACGAAGGAGTTCCTTCCCATCAGTCCCTTATTGCATTTGTTTGTTAACACCCCTCCCCCCAGGCGAGGCAGTACCTGAACACCTCATGTTTGATCAGCTGCACTGCAGCCTCTTATGGCATTTTCAGGGAACTGCTGTGCTGCGTCTGTTCACTGTGATTTTAAGCATTATGTTAGGCAGTGCTTGCGCAGAGTCAAACTTTGCATCATGGGAGTGTGCCGCAAACTTATGAGAGCGGTGGGGGCACATTTTTGCTCTTTGCCCTGAGCACTGTATTACCTCGAAAATGCCCTGAGGTTTCTAAGCCGTACGGTGTGGAGTTCAGCCGTTGCTCGAAAGTGGTGGATTGTATCGCAAAAGCAACTTTCGTGTTTAAAATGAATATGGTGCCATTTCTCCAATTTTTTCAAATTTTTCATGCATTTTAGACAAGTGACAACGCTGAATAAAGGAGCTGCCAAAAGGCCCAAAGCCCTGTGACGATCCGGAATCCAGTAAGGCGTTGGATAGATCTGTGTGAAAAATGCTGCATGCTGGGAATGAGAGTCCTGAAAGTGATAATTGAACTGTCTCAGAATTACGCTGGAATTGTGACTCTTGAAACAATAGTGAACTAAATAATGATTTTGAGAAAACACTGCATGCTGAGAGAGTATTAAAACACAGGCTGGTCATTTCTCTAAAGCTGCCGAACGCCAGGAAAGGGTGTCTACAATCCTGTGGCGAGCTGAAGCAGTGGTCCAGGAATTAGCACACTAGGAAAAATGTTTTAAAGGCCAGAGTGGATTAAACTGCTGCTTGGTTTTTAATTATTCATGCTTTGAAATAGAGCAGTGAATTAAAAAAGACATTGTTAAAACGAACAGGTGCCTATTTATGATGGTGTGCAGGTTACAGGCAGTATTTAATTGCAAATGAAGCACATGCTATGTGTGCTTGCCTCCAACTTTGTGATGGAGGCACGACATCATAGCATGTGACTGATGAAGCGGCGCACAGGGGATGCTTCTCTTGGCACGAGCACTGGGAAGTAACAGAAGGAAAATACGTGTAAAACGGTGTTTGTGCTGCACCTGCAGTGTGTGCTGAGGCGGCAGAGCCACTGAGACACACACTATTGCAGCAACATATTAATGTAGTGAGGCTGGAACCATGTATTGAGTGGAGGTCGGGACGTCATTTCATCAAAATGCCTTGGGTAGGAAGTGAAATCACATGACCCTTGATCTCTGACCGACACCGAAATGGTATCAAGAAAGTGATGGAACACAACCTTTCACCCCTTGACAAAACAGGAAGTGGCATAGCATAGCATTGTTCCTAAGTACACTATGAAAAATATGGTTACAATATCACTGTAACGTGATAAACATGTCATACAAGAATGGATCACCATATGTATCTGCAGAAAAAACATGCTATAACTGCAACTTGCGTAAAACAAAATACATAGTCCAAAATGGATGCTTATTCTACTCTAAATGCTTTTTGGAGTATTTTGTCTGCATTGTGAATTTGAGGTGTTTAAGAACAGACTAAATCAGTGACTCAACCCCTGAAATAAACCTTTAATGAGTCTAGTAATTATTGTATAGAATTCCAGAAAGACTATTTGTTATTCCTATTGTTTCTTATATAGGGTCACTGCAAGTGTTACTTTTGAATGCCCCTGTTTTTTTTAAGAAGCCTGAACAAGAAAACCAGCCACTCTAGAAACAAAGAGCTACATGGCATTGTCCAAAGCCCGGGAGCTTCAATTTGTAATAAAAAACATTAAAAAACACCTTTTCTTTTAGGACTAGTAATGCAGACCACATGGGTAGCAAGGGAGACCTCAGGGGTCGCAACTACGTCCCCTGGCAGCCCCTAAATGACGTCCCTGGTGGGGGTGCTGGCCAGTGGTCACTCCACAAAAATAACCAATGTGAATAATTGTAGTCCTATTCAGCCAGAAAGGGGAGAAAAAGAGCAAATTCCCTCAACTGAATCGTGTGAGGTTTCCCCCCCAGGCCTAACAAACTAGACGCCATTGGTGCATTTCAACCTTTCAGGGACTCTGATGTCGAACTAAGGTGTCACACGGGTTGAAGGACTTGGAGGCAGCTCATAAATGTCTGCCCTTAAGGGATAATACATATGTCACATGGTGATACTCACATGTTTAGCCAAATATACTTTAAACCTTGTGTTTTCTCATGAACTATCATGTCATCAAGATTAAGAGTGCCGCATTGTCGTAATGATGTAATATGCAAGATATTCACATGTCTCATTGATGTTTCTATTGAATTGTGTTACAGGGGTGCACATACATCCTGGCCTAGAAAGAAAGGGGTGCATCACTTTACTGTGTTCTATTTTAAACGCAGATTGAATTCCACAAATAAACCAGATGCATTGGTGCCATGCTGATATTGCTATAGCAGGCATTGTGTTGAGATGTACCCTTGAGTTACAGCTGGGGCAGTAACCTTTATAAACAATGCCATGACAAATAGTGACAGTGGCTGTCAGGAATACCATACAATTTAAAGAAGAAATCCTGGTTTATGAATACTGTCCAAGGAAAGAGAATGCAATTAAAAGATTGCGCCTTCTGGAGAAATGTTGGCCCTTGGTACAACTGTCGCAAAAACAAAATGAGTAATGGATGGTCGTTTTGAATTAACCTTAACCTCTGGCAATCTTTTTAACACACCTGCAGACTGTTGTTCAGCCTCCCATTACAGCAACAGGAAAACCGTATGCAAACCATTCCCACCCGAGAGGACTCAGTCCATGCAGAACTGCTTGCTCACATCCTTGGATGGCCACCCACCTCTTCAAGCTCAACCCTTCCAAAACAGATTACCTCCTCTTCTGCCCCCTAGACACAAGCCCCAACTTACCCTCTGGCTCAATGAACTTGCCACAGATAACAGACACATATCTCTCTCTGCACCTGTCAAATCCCTGGGCTTCACCATCGACCCACCTTTCCTTTACCCACCACATAGCTGTTGTCACCAAAACATACAACCTACAACTACACCTCCTATGAAAGTTGGCACGTCCTTCCTCCTGACGACATCCGCACTGCAGTCCAATCACTGGTTCTCTCCAAGCTGGACTATGGCAATGCTCTCCTCACTTGACTCCCCAACAGCACCCTTGCCCCCCTGAAAGCCATACAAAAGGAAGCAGCCAGACTCCTCCTTCAGATACCCAAACATTCACACATCACCGCAGCTCTCGCCCAGCTTCACTGGCACGCCTTATCCCAGAGAATTGCCTTCAAAGGGCTGTGCAGGGTTTTCCAAGCCATCCACCAAAAAACTCCATCTTACCTTCATGACAAACTCAAACCCATCACCCACACAAACATCAGACTAGCAAGCCAGCCAGCCAGCATCTCCCACATTCCACTATGCAAACTAACATGCACATAAAAACAAGCATTTACCCACTGGGTACCCAGAGCCTGAAACACCCTACCTCTCCACATCCGCACTGCACCCCACTTCACCACTTTCAGAAAGAGCATAAAAACATATCCATTTCCCACAAATATTTTCTAACTTCAGTTCCACATCACAACTTTTCTACCTTTGAACCTTGTAAAGTGCTCCAAGACCCTCTGTGTACGAGCAGCGCTGACCAAAAAAGTCCATGAAAATAAATAAGAAAACTGGCAACCGCAGGCATGTTTCGGCCTCATTGGGTATCAATGAGGGATAGCTTAGGTCTAGTAATGCCAAAATTAGAGAATTGGAATCCCACAAATTTTGCCACTAATGGACGAAATGCTGAAAAGGTTACTGCCTATTTTTATGTAGTGTGTACTTTTTCTTGAACCATGAACAGAAAGTGTGGTACTTAACTGCACTAAAATACTTATATACATTACTTAACTTTGCAAACAAGAAATATGTAGTCTGTGAAATGCAGAGCAATTCTTCGGATAAATCAATATGAATGTAATCCCCTTAAAATAATAGAGAACAGAAATGCAGTAAAACCCAAGGACTAGTGCTGATTTGTACATATTGTGTCAATAATGTGACCAAAGAAAGAAGAAAACACGGCCTGTACTACAGAAATATTAATGCTAAAGCTATAAAAGCCATGCAAATTACACATTAATTTCATAAATTGTTGTTATCTGTTTTCAAATGAAGCATCACATTGTGCAAGACTTTTCTTTAACTTGGCAGAGTCTCCCATTCAGAACATGTGAGATGATAAATATACATAATGTATTCCTTTTCCCAATAGCAGTCCAAACCAAGTGGAATATGCTTTCAAGATCCTATGTCAGAGAAAATACTACAATGTTTTTATAAAGGTAATTAGTTAAGGGGGCGCCGGGTACATGTTCCAGAGTCCTAAATCCAGCTATTGACCTGAGGGTGCAGGAAAAGATGTTCCGCTTTCTACAGTATTCCTTTAATGAGGACTGGGACTGGTAACATCGATGATTAATTTGTATTTGAGAAGATCTAATTTGCTTTATTATTAGGCATTGTGTTGTACATGTATTTTTAAATTTTTTTGAAGTGAAAATTTATTTTATATGTGATACAATGTAAAAGTACCATGTGTACTACAAACATTTTAATAAAAACTATAAAAAATAAAAAATAAAGGCACTTAGAAGCCTAGTGTGAATGTATGAAATATTATATACTAGACTGTTAGCATTTATACAGGGAATACCTGACTGTTTAAATCTGCATGGCCAGATTGGTGCTCTAATATGGCTTGGCCAATGCTTGGTTTATTAGTTCCTTTTTATATTTTATTGAATTAGCTGTTTAGACAACTTTACAATATTACTTCATGCAATAAAATATCACAAATTAAAAATCAGCGTTTAAACTTCTAACTTAAATAACCTTATCACATAAAAAAGTCAATAAATTAAAAAGAGAAACCGCAAGGAAAAAAAAAGAAAACAAAAAGGAAAGAATTTATATGAAACATTTGCATTTCATAAATTTTATGTTTTTGGGGACATTTCCATCTGATAAGGTGCAAATACAACTTCGAGGAAATGTACTACTGCAATAGAAATTGAGACGCTATTCGAAGGAAAAAAAAAAGCTTCCATATATCATTTTCATCTAAAGTGTAATAGTTCATGTAGTGAAGATCTCTGGCTCCCGCCAACGCTGGGCAGTTCAGCATGATATGTCGTAGAGTCTCCTCTTGATCAACATTTCCACAGAATGGGTTAGCTCTGAAGTCTTTGTATTTATAACACTGATCCCATGTGTTAATCCAATCATGTAAGTATATCTTTTCTTTTGCTCCCTGTGGATTTTCTAGAAGGACTTTCAGGGTAAGGTCAGCCCCACCCATTTTGCCATATATTGTATTTCTCCATTTGGTGACGGCGCCATGACTTGATGTGAGCAAGTATTCAGAAAGGGACTGGAGCACTGCTCTAGGACAGTCAGCAAGAATACACTTTGTGAACAGAGCGCACTGACGCCATTGGAAAATATAAGTTAACGAGGTCAGGCCCAACTCATATTTTATGAGGGCCATCGGTACACCCTGTGGAAGATTCAATGTCTTCCGCCAAAATGTACCCTCTAACTTTTGTAAATTTAGCGGAGGTGTACTAAACCACGTTTCCAACCCATACTGCAAAATAGGAACTGTTTTTTGGCCACATAGCTACAGTAAATAATGGCTGATTTTAATGAATCATAGTTTGCGAAATAGCTGTTGTTAATCTTGCCTCCAAGGTTTGTAAATGCACTCTGTTGATAATCTGGTTGTCGATTCGCATACCTAAGTAGACATACGTTTCGACAACCTTCAGCTCAGCATTTGGCAATTGTCAACTCAATCTACTCCATCTTCGAGATATGGTGTTGCAAATCATAACTTTAGATTTTTTAATGTTAACTGTTAGCTGGTTTTTAACAATATAGGTCGACAGAGCATGAAGGCCGTTTTGTAGACCCATGGGTGTTTTTGACATAATCACCAAATCATCGGCATAAAGAAGGGCTACAATTTAGTTGTGACCCAGTTTTGGAGCATCTCTGATTACATTGTCAAATGTATGCGGCATGTCAGAAATAAAAATATGGAAAATGGCTGAGGACGGTATGCATCCCCGCCTCGGACCTCTCGTGGTCGCAACAGGAGCGCAGAGCATTTCCTTCATATTCAGCCTGACTTGTAGTGATGTGTCTCTATATACTTCACTTATAATGTCAACAGTTGTTTCCGGGCAGGCCTCTTTCTGGAGTTTGTTAACCGGTATCTGCCTTGAGATCGAGTCAAAAGCGGAATGGAAGTCAATATATGCCAAGTATAAAGGTTGTTTTGTTACGCGGCACTGATGTTTGATGGCACATAACGTTGTCAAATTAACCGCTGACCCCATCCCAGCTATAAACCCAGTCTGATGGCGGTCTCGCTTGCGACAATTCATGGTCCATGCATTAAAGTCTTGAAGGACAAAGCGGGCAAATATTTTGCCTGCTACATCGAGGAGCGAGATAAGTCTGTAATTTTCAGCCCTTGCCCAGTCTCCCTTTTTATATAGCGGAATACCGACAGCTTTTTACCATGAAGATGGGATGGATCTCCTTTTTGTGACATTAGAAAATATGTTGAACAGTATCTTGGCCCATAACTGTGGTTGGGCCTTTAGCATGTAGTTGCTAAGGCCGCTGGGCCCCCGGCGCCCGCAACCTACTTGATTTTCTAATGAAGGTCTCAATGTCCTCAAGTGATATGTTCAGGCTCCATGATGTGTGCACTGTTGGTGATGTCTCAATCAATGGCCATCGGGAGTTGTCATACAGAGCTCAAAAATATACTGTCCATTGAAGTTCTGTCACCCCATTTATTTGTGCATTCATTTGGGATGTTCCAACAGCCTGATTGAGAATTGACCATATACTTGCCGTATTTTTGGAGGCAGTGGTTCGTAGGAGACTTTCACTGTCTTGTTGGTTCCTGATGGCCTGACGACCACCTGTCAAGTTCCTATATTTACATTTGGCTGTCCTCAGGGCTATTATTCGTTGTGACAAAGGTAGATTTTTGATAGCCTTTTTCCTGCCGTAGTTCAGCTTTCCTTTCTTTTTGTGCTAAGTGAAAGCAATGCGCTTTGATTGATGCCTTAGGCTCATTATGCTTATTTTGTGATCCAAAAAAGATAAGAGCAGTAGTGCAGAAGGTGTCTCCATAGATCATTTAATTGTTTATCAATATTTAATTTAGCTGGTGAGTTTATGCTCATTCCATTTGAAACGATTGCCCGCATTGTTTATACTGATCTGCAAGGAGTAGTAATCTCTTTTTCGTCAATCTTTCTTGTCATCCGCTGCCACTGCAGTGTTAACATATTGTGATCACTATTTTCCTGTTCAAGTATTTCAAACTTGTCCGCTAGATTGTATAATTCTTTATAAACGTAAAAAAAGTCGATGGTACTTTTTAGCGGGCCTCTGGACCAGGTAGGGCGAGGCAGAATGTCGCCTGGTAGCGAGCCATTGGCCATCAAAAAACCTCTCTCCTTCATAAGTGTTATCCATCTTCTTTGGCTTTCCGTTGTTCTTGATGCACTGTCTAAGCATCTTAAGTTCAAGTCACCAGTGATTATTATGTTTTTTGATCAGAGAGGCACTGCCGATTATATCCAAAAGAGATCGCAAGTCCTGAAAGAAGCACTTATCAGAGATACCTGCCGGGTTTCTGTATAGATTAATTAGGGCGATTGTATGAGCTGATGTTGGATTCTGACCAACTGCATGAAGTTGTTGGGCACCTTCCATTCTTGTATGGTATAGCCTGAGCTTGTTTTTACCGCAACCATAAGCCAAGAGGTCGGCCGTCCTTTTGTTGCAGCAATCGCCTTTAGGAACACAATCTCATCATTATCCCAGTTTGGTTTATGAAGCATCCACATTTCCTGAAAGGCAATTATATCGAACATATTGGTTTGATTCTGATTCGGGCTAGTAAGATGTACATGACCGCAGGTGTTCCAACTTGCCAATTTGGTCATGTGATCCTGCTTTCTTTCAGGCCAATATTTGACGGGTTGCTCAAAACATAGTTATGCTCGACATGTATTTGTTGATTGCTGAAAGACTTGCTTTTGGCAGGCACATCCACATTTTCCAATACATTCACTAGGGGAGGCAGGATTTTGTAAATTCGCAATCTCCTCTGAAATTATAAAACCTAACGTGGAAAGCTCTGCCTTAGCAAGCCATATTGTATTTAATACAATCCCTGATAGAATCCACAGTTTCACTATTGTTGCATCATATAAATCTGGGAATTCTACTTGAGCTATGTCGATCGATGTAATATCTTCCAGCCTTGGTATATCTGCAAATATGCTTAAGATGTTTGAACGGCTCAAGCTGTATTGACTGAACGGCGCCGCCCAACACCTCATAATCAGCGTGTGGTGCACTGGTTTTGACCCACCGTTCTTGTTGCTGTTGCTCTTATTTAGCTGTTTCACTACTGGTGTGACAGGGTCCTGTATCCTTGCATGGCGCACGTTCTTCTGTTTCACTAGAACAGCCGCTCGATCATTGATCATTAGAGACTGATTTCCAACATTGCTATGGTGGCACAAACTTTCTTTAGTCACCAGAACTGAGTCTTTATTTACAGGCAAGTCTTCAGTAATATTGGATATCAATTTTGGAACCTGGGAGATTTGCGTGGCCATGTAAGCATCTACCGCCTCTCTAATCTCTTTTCGACGCATGTCAAGATCTTGCCCCTCCACTGTGTTGTCTCTGATCTTTTTCGATATTCTTTTCGTGGTCGCCTTTATGCATGATGATTGCATCCGCTGATGCATGGTGTTTGTTTTTGTGAGGTGTAATTTCGGTTAACAAATCATCCAAAGGCTGGTACGGGGCTGGAGTTGGTCTCCCTACTGGTCCTTCAAGCTTTTTTTCCTTTCGCAAGTTTTTATATTTATTCACCACTGCCAAACTGGCACTTTGTGTTTGCTTTTGCGAGGCAACAATTGTTCTGATAAACTGTTTTGAAGATGTCTTCCCTCGAGTGACATTGTTTGGTTGACATACAGTATGATCTGTATGGGATATATCAAACGTCTGTTGAGGCATCCTGGAGGCGATTGTGCCATGTTCATCTGTTCCTTCCGTACAGCACCGAACCAAAGGTTCGGATGCAATTGGGCAAATCACTGCATCAAAACTCAGTAAAGTCAATGCGATCACAGCATTTGAATGTTCATGTCAAATTGCACACTTTTATCCAGAGTGCTGGACTGCTTTTGTTTTGAGCCCTCCATTCTGGCAATCCACTCTGTGATCTGTTTGAGTTGTAAAGATTGCTGTGTGATTTTGTAGTCTAATGATTCAAAAAGGTGGCTAAGAGAAGACATTGTTGTATTAATGGCTGTTAAGGTAATTTCCAGCAATTAATTGGACTTAAACCCCTCATTCTGGTTTCTTGAAGCCACAGGTAGGAGCAACAAACGATAGTGAAACATTAGCAGACTGAGAGCCATCATGTTGAAACAAAGCCGGGGATCGAGAGATATTTTGGGAATGTATTTCCGCAATGGAACTCGCATGTAGTGAAATGCCAGCAGGTGATGTTTGAGCGAGATCGATGATAGACACATGCCTGCTGTTAAGTGACTCCAATCAAGCACTCCCACTAAGTCAGTGCCTTGTCTGGGATTGCTCAAGGGAAGCCCTTATTTATATATTATTATAGCAAGTTATACCCTGGATGATAAACCCTTGTATAACACCCCTCTCTATGAATCCCCCCGATCCCACTGAGCCAAGAAGTAGGTTTGTTGTGCAATTTAAAAGATTTATTGGAAAAATTAAACAATATATATATATCACACTTTTATAATAAATTAATATTTAATAGCACCCTTATGATAATAATGTTGATCAACAATAGATAATCTGACACTAGCACGCTTCTTTACAATCAATGAGGAGTTAGTATAGGAAGGATAAGGTAGCAGAAAATACTTTTATGGTTTCAAGGAAAAGCAATGAGGGAAAAATGCAGCACAGAAATAAACTTGATATGATTTCAACAAAAAATAATATGATCACTTTTTCTTTGACAATTCCCTCCCCCTCTATGCAAGATAAGGAGATTGAAGGAGAGCACACAATTCTCAGGAATACAAAATGCAATACAAATTTCCAGTTCCCTCAGCAAGCTTAGAGTAAAACAGGTATGATTTTAAAGCAGGCAAGATCCTTTTAAATGTGGTGGCAATGAAGTCAAAAATATGCTGAAAATGCTTTTAATTCCCTCTAGAGGTTCAGGGTGGGTGAGAGATACTTTAAATCAGTTCAGGTCAGCCCTACCAATGATTCAGGGATGGTTATCAGGTTGAAAACGGGATTCAGTAATGGAAGCAAAAGACAGATATTTTTACACGTGGCTGAAATGAAGCAAACTGTCAATTCGCGGCACTTTTTTCCGAGTGCGTCGATCGCGATTACGGAGGAACTAAAAGGAGTAGCAGTTTTAGGCTTGTTGGAAAGCTTAGAATCTTAGCTTTAAGATGAAAGTCAAACCACGTTCCTAGCACCTACGATTCCAAAGATACGGACGATTTTATGAAGGTCGTTTTTCAGAAATGAAATAATAATTCAAAATGGCAAAATGACACTTTTACAGGTTTAAAATCAGAGAAGGGACACACGATTCTATGATGCAGTTCTGGACAGGTTAAAATGGTTTGGGTCAGATTATTTTAGACTAAGAGATTGGTTCTGGCACAGATCTAGCTGAGTACTCACACTCTAAAGTTGAAATAGGGCGTCAAGGTCTGATCAGGTTTAGACTGGACTCCTGGCGGGTGGTTCTGAAGTCACAGCTCTCTGGGTCAGCTCTGCTCTGCACTTCACAGCGGTCTGGTCTGGGTCTCTCTGGTTCTGGTCCCCCTGGATACAGCACTGCTTTCTGGGTCTGCTACTGGTTCTGGCAAAAGTTCTTGGCAAAGAATCCAACAGCTCGCCCAGCTGTAGAATAGTTTGGTTGGATTGCTGGATTCTGAAGGCCTGCTGAGAAGAGTTCTCAGCTTGTTGGTTAGGCCTTTGCTTAAGTTCTGTAGTCTGTCTGGAGTCTAAGTTCTGGATGTTCCTTCTAGATGTTGTGTGGTCCGGCAAAATGCTCTGCAAGAAAATGGAAAATGAATGTCTTGCCTGTCCAAGCAGTCTCTTTTTATGTGTTCTGCAAATGAGTGTGTGCGTGGGCATAACTAAGCCTGCCCCTCACAACTTATCATTGGCCTAGCTCTCCTCTCTCTCTTGATTGGGGGAAGGAAATGGAGTATCAGCGTGATGATGTAGTTTATGGGTCAGAGGATCCACCTCTGGTCAATTTGCACACAAATCTATTCTTGATCCAAATACATATTTATCTATGTACCATTTTTCTAACATTATATGTCCAGTTAACATATTTTCTGTAGCACCAAACCATCCGATCCCTGTCTTTGTAAGATGTCTTGTCCACCTATGACAGAATTCTGCCCTTTTCATCAAGAACACAACCTCTAAACCTTTCCAGAATTTACACAAACATGCACAAGGAATATGGGCATCAGATGACAAAGTGTCAGATTTTTAACATACAGACATTCGGAGTAATACCTTATTTTCTGCTACTACCCCCAGAACATACCACCGAGTCCTAACACCTCTTAAAATGTGCACAGAAAAATCACAAGAATAATGATATTAATTGTATAATTTTGACAAGTCCGTATTATGAATTATCCATCTTTTTAAAATTATTTTCTGGCCCAGAGGGGTGTGGTTTCCCAAAGCACATGCTGGAATTTCTGGTTTGTCCACTTCCTCCAACTCAAGTTGCTCACAGAGGCACTGCCCCTCCCAGTTTCTCTCAAGAGGAAGCCATTTACGACCCCACCTAATTTAACATTTGCCTGAGCTAAGGAAGGCTCATTGTTCTGTTTCCCTGCTCCCAGGGGCTCCTTCCCTGATTCAATCACGGAGGTGTCATCTCCTTTTGGTGGGAACAGCAGAAGGCAGCCACGCCGGGGAAGAGTTGCTGGGCAAGTTTCAACTCCTGTCGGGGGTAGTTGCCAGGCAGAATTCAATCTCTTTAAACCAGGCTTCAGCTAAATGTCACTTTTGTTCCAGTTTTCTACATCCAAATCAAACTTACAATTTTTACACATGCAGCTAGAATGCTGATTCTAAGTTCAAAACTATGACATTTAACAGTTGCAAACTATGTGACACTCAACAGTAGGTCACTCATTTATTTTAAATATTTAGATTTTAGTGGCTTTCAGTCCAATTTAACTTAAACTGCTGACATCCACAGCTCAGCCAGTTTCACTATGAACATTATTTTAGGCTCTTTCTTTTCCCAGATTTTGTATGCACACAAGACTTCATTCTGCCAAATGTCTGCTGGTGTTCAGTGAGATTTTTTAATATCTTGCACTGGTGGGTGGCAGGTTAGGCGACCATTTTGGTGTGCGCAAAAACTGCGCGGTTTTCCTGGATTCTTGTGCAATGTGGGCTTTTCGGCCATCTTGGATTTTCTAAGCCCACAGCACCAAATGTTGCAGCATAATAGCTCAAACGTGGGTCAATACACCTGACAAAGCCCCCCCCTGCCCGACTGCACTTTGATTTTGAGTCCAGGGGGAGTCGGATGCAAAAGATGTTTTGATCCACGCACTGGGATGTCCACATCATCTTCTTCCGATTCCGCAAATGGCAATGTTCAGCATCTTTTCCGATTCTGCAGATGGCACAGTTCAGCATCTTTTCCTTCATCAGGGAGGAACGATCAGTTCTCCTTGCCGGTCCTGATGGGAGTATTGGGCGGTACCCCGGGCCCCTCGGATCTTTGCTCCCGGTCCCCGGGTCGTCCTCCTTGGTCAGTCTCCATGGTTTCATCTCTCCTAGGATGACAAAGCAAAGCGGCAATACCTATTCGTAGACATTTCTCCCCCACTATTGATATAGTGGGGGGGCATATACATTTTATAAATCAAAAGACATGAACATATACATTTTTGTATTAATCAGGAGACAAGAACATATACATTTTTTTTACTCAGGAGACAATTTGCATTCAAGAATCATAGAAATTTGTAGTGTGTGTGTGTGTGTAGCCCAATGGTGGTTTCAGGCAGTGCCCTACTGTGCTCACAACATAGGCAAAAATGGGTGGCAGCCTATTCATGTTTTCCCTGTGCACTCTCTGGGGAGTTCTGGCCATCATGATGTTTTCCATGCCAGTACTGCCCAGTTTTATGGTAGGGATTGGATGCATGGGTAAAAAATCCCACAAGCCCCCCCTCCTGCGATGGCCATTCTGTCCTTTCTCTGATGGAACTCGCAAGATCTGGGATGTTCGCCTCCTCTTCTTCCAATTCCATAGATGGCACAGTTCAGCATCTTTTCCTCCCTCCAGTCGGTCAATCAGTTCTCCTTGCTGGTCCTGATGGGAGGATTGGGCGGTACCCCGGGCCCCTCGCGTCTCTGCTCCCGGTCCCCGGTCGTCCTCCTTGGTCAGTCTCTATGGTTTCATTTCTCCTAGGATGATAAAGCAAAGCGGCAATACACATTCCTAGACATTTCTTCCCCACCATTGATATGGTGGGGTGGCATATACATTTTATAGTCAAAAAATTTGCGTTCTTATTTTAACCAAAACAAGATACAATTATAAGACATTTTTTTCCAAATCATAGTATTTTAGAGACTATATGTAGAATATTTTAGGGTTGGAACTGAATTACTCTGGAGCGGCCCCATCTGGTATTGCAGAGGACTCCTCCAGTTGCTGCAGAGTGTGCCTGGGATGGCAACACTTTAGCTGGTTAATATGGACCCACTTCTCTTACCCTTCCACCAAACTACCTTTGGGGATGCGGATCTTGTAAGCGACTGTAAGAGATCTTGTCTACAATTTCAAACGGTCCCTTCCAGGTAGGCAAACATTTTTGCTGTTTGGCCTGGTTCCTTTGGAAATTGTATAGATAGACCCAGTCTCCCACATTATATACTTTCCTGGAAGTTTTCAAATCATAATGGGTCTTCATGCTATCAGCTGATCTTTCTAGAATTCGCTGAGCATAGGTAA